>NC_090924.1:1189348219-1189989760 GCF_040938575.1 Ambystoma mexicanum
GCTGGGAATATTGAAGCCAAACGGCCAGTGGAGACTCTGCGCCGTCCTCAGGGAGCTCAACAAACGGGTCCATACTTCCCGATGGCCTCTGACCTACATTGACCAAGGGCTGGCCCAGATTCAGGGGTCACAGGTATTCACAGCAATAGACCTGACCAATGGATACTGGACCGTGCCTGTCAGTAGGGAGGACCAATACAAGCTGGCTTTTACCTTTGGGGGCCAGCAGTACACATGGATACGGACTCCCTTCGGATACCTCAACTCCGGCAATGAATTCAACATTTTCCTACATAAGGCCATGCCCGACCTGGGTGTGAGGGGTAACCTGGCTTATGTAGATGATGTCCTCATCAAAAGTTCATCTGTGGAGGAACACATAGCGGAGATCCGTTATGTTCTGACACAGTTGAGGGCCGCCGGAGCAAAACTTTCCTTTCAGAAAGCACAGTGGTGTAGAACCCGTGTTAATTTCTTGGGGCATGAGATTACTCCTCAGGGTCTCTATCCCCAAGAAAAGAAAGTGGAAGCACTCCAGAAACTGAAAGACCCCACAACTCTGCGGGAACTAAGGAGCCTCCTTGGACTGACTAATTACAGCAGAAAGTTCATTGAGGGCTATGCAGAGATCACTAGACCCATGATTCATCTCCTGAAAGGGGGGGTCAAGTGGGAATGTGGTCCAGAACAATCCCAGGCAGTAAGACAACTCAAAAGAAGCCTCTCACAAGCGCCTTGCCTAGTTTACCCTGTCAGAAACAAGGAGTTCTTCCTAGAGACAGGGTTCTCTAATACATGCTTGACGGCAGTATTATACCAAAAGCATGACAAGTTCAATAAAGTAATCTCCTATGCGAGCAAAACTTTATCCTCTGTGGAGGAAAAATTCAACGATTGTGAGAAGGCACTCCTGGCAACGGTGTGGGCATTGAAGAATTACCGCCCGTTTATCCAGGGGGAACACATCATAGTGGAGACTCCACACCAGCCTCTGCAATATCTCCAAAGTGACAGAATCCGGGCCGGCAATGTGAGTAATTCCCGAATTACTTCCTGGATTCTGTCAATGCAAGGCTTTTCTGTGGAGGTCAGATATGGCCAAAACAAGAAGAGTCCCCTCGCGCAAGGTCTGGCTGACTTGCATGATTGTGCCAGAGAAAACTGTCTCGAGGACGAAAGTCTAAAAATCAAGGACACCATGGAGGCATACCTTAATTCCCCACACAAAGTCTTTGAAGAAGGCAAGTGTGAGGGAATGCCCACTGTCTATGTGTATGGATGCTCTTACCATGTTGACAACGACGGGGAGAAAGAACTGGTGGCTGGCGTAGGGAATGCATGGGTGAAGGAGTTCCCAGAACCCTTCGCTGGATACAAAATTGGTCCCCGAAGTAGTCAGGTGGCAGAATTGATGGCTGTGCATCAGGCCATCCTCACTGCTGTCCAGCATCAACTCCACAAACTGGTCATAATCACAGATTCGGATTATGTACGGAACGGGTTCGTGGAGCACCTGGTTAATTGGAAAACCAGAGGCATGTTATGTGCTAATAACAAACCCTTGAAACATGGGAAGTTAATCCAAAACATTGATGATCTGGTCACATTGCATGGGATGACCATTTACTGGAAAAAGATCAAGGGTCATTCCAAAGTAGAGGGACCGGACAAAACTGGAAATGACTTAGCTGATCAGCTGGCCAAACCCGGGGCCATCCAAGGGGATCTAATCGAAATAGAGTCCCTGTTGGGGGAAATCCAGGTCACTGCTATCACTAGGTCCCAGACAAATGCTCACAATGATCTTTCAACTGCCCAACGGAGCAAGGAGACCCCTGATGCTGATTTGATTACAGCTCAGAAGGGGGATCCAATTATTGGTAAGTTTTACCAACACCTTGAGGACCCTGAGAACTTTCCCCTGACGGATACCGATTATATTGGAAAAGAGGACCTAAGAGTGTTGATGAAATGTCCAAAAATGTTCGGATCCAAGACAGTTTGTTGGTAAGGAAATCCAAAGCTGGCCACGATCAGTGGGCGGTTCCTACCTCATTCCGAAGCCTGATGCTAAGTCACGCCCATGATGCGGCCACCGCCGGTCATAGGGGGTTTCACACAACATTGGAAATCTTAAGAGAGGTTGCATACTGGCCACACATGGGGCAGGACCTCGACCAATACTTGAAGGGGTGTCTTGTGTGTGCACAATTTCAGCCATCAGCTCTCACGCACCGTGCACCTCTCCAAAAGAGGGGAATGACACTGCCATGGTCAGATTTGCAAATCGACTTTGTAGACCCTGTGATTCGCTCGTCTAGAGGAAACAAGTACATGTTGACCGTTACATGCTTGTTTACCAAGTGGGTGGAATGTCTCCCAGCCCCAAACTGCAAGGCAGAAACTGCAGCTGCCCTGATGATTAACCACATCTTTTCCCGTTTTGGTCTACCTCAAAGGATTGAGTCAGACAGGGGTAGCCACTTCACCAGTGAAGTAATGACAAAGATGTGGGAGATACTGGGGGTCAAGAGGAAGTTACATATTGCTTACCGGCCAGCTTCTTCTGGGGCAGTATAGAGATATAACCGAACCATTGTGAGCATATTAAAGAGGTTTGTGGCAGATTCTGGGCCAAGTTGGGATATCCGATTACCTCTGGTCCTAATGGCCATCAGATCTACCCCTTCATCTGCAACCAAAATGTCACCATTTGAGTTGATGACTGGACGCAAGATGGTGCTTCCCCAGCATTTGCTCTACAGAACCCATGAGTTTGTGGAGAATTTAAGGAAACACCTTCAACATGCTTTTACCTATGCTCAGCGGAATCTAGAAAGATCAGCTGAGAGTATGAAGACCCACTATGACCTGAAAACTTCCAGGAAGGAATATCAGGTGGGGGACTGGGTCTATTTATACAACTTCCAAAGAAACCAGGCAAGACAGCGCACATTTTTGCCTACATGGAAGGGACCCTTTGAGATTATAGACAAGATCTCCACTGTGGCCTACAAGATCCGCATCCCCAAAGGCGGTTTGGCAGAGGGGGAAGACAATTGGGTACATATAAATCAGCTAAAGTGTTGCTGTCCCAGGCACACTCTGCAGCAACTGGAGGAGTCCTCTGCAATACCAGAGGGGGCCACTCCAGAGTAATTCAGTTCCAACCCTAAAATATCCTACATATAGCCTATCAAATTATGTGTTTCTCAAGTTTATGTGTTCCTGTCGCTTAATTTAAAAAAAATGTGCATGTTCATATCTGTTGAGTTCTAAAATATATATGCCACCCCACTATATCAATGGTGGGGGAGAAATGTCCATGAATAGTTATTGCCGCGTTTCCTTCGTCGTCCTAGGAGAAAGAAAACCTGGAGACTGGCCAAGGAGGACAATCCGGAGACCGGGAGCAGAGACCCAAGGGGCCCGGGGTACCGCCCAATATTCCCATCAGGACCGGCGAGGAGAACCGATCGATCAGTACCGGATGGAGGAAAAGATGCTGAACTGTGCCATTTGCAGAATTGGAAGAAGATTATGCGGACATACCAGTGCGTGGGTCATAACCTTCTGTGCACCCGACTCCCCATCGACTCAAATTCAAAGTGCAGTCGCGTGGGGGGGCTTTGTTGGGTGTCCTGACCCACGTTTGAGCTATCATGCTGCAACATTTGGTGCTGTGGGCTTAGAAAATCCAAGATGGCCAAAAAGCCCACATGTACGCCAGAATAGGAAAACTGTGCAGTACTGGCATGGAAAACATCATGATGGCCAGAACTTCCCAGAAAATGCACAGGGAAATGCATGAAGAATAGGCTGCCACCCATTTCTGCCTAGGTTGTGAGCACAGGAGGGCACTGCCTAAAACCACCATTGGGCTACCCACACAGTAGCCTGAAACCATTGGGAATGGCAATGCTGATTGCCAAAAGCAACCTAGAACTGTGGGGAATTCATTTTCTTAAATCCCAAAGATGGTTGCATTACCAGTACTCACCACTATCAGAAAGCCGGCGTTTTAAAACCACCAGACTTTTGTGGAAAACTGAACAAATGAAACAAAACCAGACCAAGGAAAGACTTGCTAAGAGGTGGATACAATGTAAAACTATACTCTGAAATGACTTGAAGGAAGTAATTATTTAATGTGTATGTAAAAATCGTAATAGACTTAAACTGGGGGACAAAAAGTGACATTTAGCTGAAACCTGGCTTAATGAAACTGAATTCTGCCTGACATCTACCCCCACAGGAGTTAAAACCTGCTCAGCCACTCTTCCCCTTACCAAAAGGAGTTGTCACCTCTCTGATTAGATTAGGGGTGGAGCAGCTACAGGGAGTTGAACAAAGGCCTGTCCTGGGCCCAGGCAGATGGTTTATTGGGGGGATCGTAAATGGCTTCCTTTTGAACAAAGCCCTTCCTTGACTCAGGCAGAAGTTATATTGGGGGTGTTGTAAAAGTGGCTTCCTCTTGGCAGAAACGGGGAGGGCCAGCCCCCTCTGAGGACAGGCTGAGCTTAAAGAAAGTGGATAGACTGGTTTCTCCACCATGTGACCTGGGAAGACACACCCCTGTTGGCCAGAATATGATTTTAAGAAAGATGTATAACTCATGGTGCGGACTTGTCAAAATTAGCTAAATGATACCATAATTCTTGTGATTTTTCGGCCCACATTTTAAGAGGTTTTAGGACCCGGTGGTATGATCAGTGGGGTTGCTAGCGGAAAATAGGGTTTCACTCCAAATGTTTGCATGTTAAAAATCTGACACTTCATCAATTAATGTCCACACTCCTTGCGCACATGTGTGTAAATTTGGGTAAATGTCCGATATTGCAAAACCAGTTAAAAAGTGCAAAATGTTGCCATTTCTGAATGCAAGCCCCCAGGAAGAGCAGAGTTTGAACAGAGTATACCTCATGTGATATGTGATGGTGCATGCAATTTTAAACAACTTTGTATCTGTGCAATATGTATTTGAATCAAATATAGATTTGTGGGCAAACTGACCAGGGGAGGATCCTCTGACCCATAAAACCTACAGCATCACTCTGACTCACATTTCCTTCCCCCAATCATGGGAGAGGGGAGAATTGGGCCAATGACAAGTAGAGAGGGGCAGGCTTAGCTAGGCCCAGGCACACACACATAAAAAGAGACTGCTGGGACAGGTAGAGACATTCAATTCCATTTTCTGCGGAGCATGCTGACCGACGACTTAACATCCAGAGATCCTACACTTAGACTTCCAAGCTAAACAGAGACTACAGAACTTTGTACCAAGAAGGCCCACTGCAAGCAAAAGTATTTGTCAGCAGGCCCAAAATCATTTGCAGACTATTCACAGCCGGGCTGAGCTGTTGATCCTGGCCTGAAACCCTGCGCCAGAAAGATCCAGAAGCAGTGCTGTACCCAGAGAAAGCAGAGCAGTATCCAGAACCAGAGGCCAGAGATCCAGAGTGACCCAGACCGCTGTTAGCAGAACCAGAGAGCTGACCCAGATCACTGTGAAGTGCCGAGACCAGAACCGGAGTCCAGTCCAAAACCTGACCAGATCCGTGGCGAGGCCTATTTCAAAAATATATTGTGAGTACCTAGCAGAACTGCGCAGAACCAATCTCTTAGTTAAAATAATCGAATCCAAACTATTTTAATCTAACCAGAACTGCCTCCTAGAAGTTGTCACTTGTCATTTTGTAAAGCTGCATCACTGTCACTTGTCAAATCTGAAGCTGCAAGCTGTCACCTGTCAATTTGAGTTTACTTTAAATCTGAAAAAAACCACCTTTATTTAATCGTCCGTATCTCTGGAACCGTTTGGGCTAGGAGTTTGGTTTAACTTTCCTCTGAAAGCTTAGAATCTCAGCTCCTCAACAAGCTTAGAACCGACTCCTTATACTTTTGCTGTAATCACGATTCACGTACTCGCGAATTTTGCCGCAATTTGCAATTTTGCCCGATTTCTTTACTTGTAAAAAGATAGCTGCTTTTGCCTGAACTGCTAAAATTCGTTTGCTTCTTAAGAACCATCCCTGAATCATTGCTAAAGTGAGCCTGAACTCATCCCAAGTAGCTACCACTCCCCCCTGAACTTCCTAAAGGGAATTAAAACCATTTTCAGCATATTTCTCACTTCATTGCCACCACATTCAAAGCACTTGGGCCTGTGTTTTAAAACTCATACCGGTTTTCTCTAAGCTTGCTGGGGTGGGAATTGAATTTCGTATGGTATTTGATTGCATTCCTGAGAACTATGTGTGTTACTTCCAGCTCCTTCCATTTCTTACATTGCATAGGGGAGGGGGGTGAATTGCCAGAGAAAAAGTGATTATTTTATCTTTTGTTGAAATCATATCAAGTATTTCTGTACTGCATTTTATTCCACATTGCTTTTCCCTTGAAATCATAAAAGTCGTTTTGCTACTTTATCCATCCTATAATAACTCCTCATTGATTGTAAAGAAGTGTGCTAGTGCCAGATTACCCATTGTTGATCAACATCATATGTCTAAGTGTACTATCAGATATTAATTTATTATAAGTGTGATATATATATATATATATTGTTTAAATTCTCAAATAAACCTTTTAAACTTGCAAAACAGAACTACTTCTTGGCTCAGTGGGGTCAGGGGGATTCCAAGAGAGGGGTGTTATATAGGGGTAGTCATCCAGAACTCATGAACTGGACATAAAGATATATCAATAAGGGTTTCCATTCAGTATCCCAGACTAGGCATTGACTTAGCTGTAGTGTTGAATTGAATCTTCTTACACCAGAGACTCATGTTCAGCATTATTTTCACTATTAAGTATTACATGTGTTTCACCTGTGGCAGGTAACTCTCCTGCCAGCTACCTTGTTGAGCTTAGTTCATCAGGAGGCAAGTCTTCTTCTGCAACATTTATATTTGTCCAATTGAAGAAGTGTGTTAACATTTTCCTGCATGTAGATGCCTTTTTTGTCGAGGCGCTCGTACTCATGGGTATTACCAAAGCAAATGCTTTTATGGGAGCCCTGGTTGTCGAGGTGAACTCCTTAAATAGAGATATGGAGGGGTTGAAAGCAAGCCAGGGGGCACTGAGTGAAGTGACAGTCTCATTGATAGATAGCGGAGTACAATCAGTAGCAACCATCAATGGGGCCATAATTACAATTGGAGCTCACTGCAGTGTGTCCTCAATGGATACTCTTGGTTCCTCTAGTAGCCCGGTGCTACTCACTTTAGTACATTTACTTCTTAGATAGTACATACTAATGGTGACTCCTCCAATTAAAAATGGTGTTCACTTAGATAAGTGGACATGCTTACCTCTCTCAACCTCTCCCACTGCTCCTGCCTGCTCCGAACTGCATCCAACGGTGCTCCATTCCTTGGTAAAAGGATAAAACTGCTCACAATGTGTCACATGCAAATTGGACCCTCTTGAAACAAGGAAACAATAACGCTGGTGTTGTGTTCAACTGTGGAATGGCTTATTAAAAATGTTGAACTGAATGAGATTTCTCTTCACATTGTCAAATGCTCTGTATGTTCTTTAGGGTCCCAGTCATCTTTCAGTTCATCAATTCATCCAGCAAACACACTTCCCTATATGAGGGACATATTTAGGTGATAAGAAAAGAAGGCAATTAGGTAGTGGGAGAGTCCAAGTGTACGATGATTGTGAAGCTTGTGGTTGGATTACTCTATTTAGTACATATTCTGTTGGTATTCCTCACTTTTGTCAAATGGCAAATTCACAAAGGTTTTTCACAAAATGTTGTACCACCTTTTTTACTGCAGATCCATGCCCATGCTTTAAGAGTGAGTACATCATTTATTAACTGCCAAAGGCACTAAAATGCTTAAAATAGGGTACATTGTACAACCAGTGGAATGCCTCTGCTGTGATAATGGACCATGTGTTACACCACACAGGCATTGATAGTAGATTCATGTTAATTTAACAATAGTTTAACAAAAGAGGATTTTGCTTTTTAATGCTTACCATTGCCCCGCTCTCTCTATTGTATTTCATTTCTACAATGTTTACAGTTACTCATTCAAATATTTGTACCCTTTTTTGCATTTCTACATTTGGTTAACTGTAAGAACAAAAATTGCCCAGTATAATGTTATTAGTAATATTGTAGATGTTTTTATTGTCATACTTATTTAAAAATATCACCAGTATAATGAAACCTGTTTTATTAGGACTTATTTTCATATGACACACATAGCAAGTCAACATTGAATCTTTGAATTTAAATAGAATCTCTTGATCACTTTCTCTTACCTCTTTGTTTCTTCTGTATTACTTAAAGGAACAGCTCTTGTTGTCCAGTGGGATCAGGTGCATCTTCAAGACAATTATGACCTGGGCAGTTTCACGTTCCAGGCTACACTTATGAATAATGGACGTATCGTATTCGGATATAAAGATGTAAGTTCAAGAGGAAATGTATTGATCTGACTGGTGTATTGTTTAAAATGGTTATGTTTAAATTTTATCTGCGTATATTATTTGAAACACTCCAGCAATCTCATTAGAGACAAACCACATCTCTTTGTGTCATAAATTCAATCTCTATGAAACCCATAAACATTTATTAAAAATAACCTTTTGACTTGTGCAACACATTTTGGCTGAAATTCTGAAGACAACCAAGGACGTGTGAGCCCCTCAAACTTTGGGACATATTTTTATTAAAAAAAGTTATTAAGAAAAAAAAAGCAAATAAAAACAAATTGCGGCTTATTTCCCATTCATTTTTCCATAGTCCGAAAAGGTACATTTTTGCCAGACCACTCAGCCCAAACCGCTGGACATATTTGGACCAGGTATGAAACAACTTGGGCATGAAACAGGATTTTTTAAATATTTGATGGAGAAGGGGGTGCCCACTTATCCAAAATAGATAGCTATATCTTGGATAAATTGCCAAGAATTTGAGGGTTGGTAAAATTAACAGCCGCCATGTGTTTTTTTTCCCGATGCAAGAAATAGCTGTGGTTATAGCGAAGAATATCGGAAAAGGAATGCAGTATTTAAAAAAACCTTTTGCAGGTCAAAAAACATGCAAATACCACCAAGCTAGAGGTGGAGGAGGCAAGAGGACACCAAGTGAAATGTGGGAGTTGGAGGGGGTCTAGTAACCGAGTTAGCAACACAATGCTTTTCTTTAACCTTGGCTATGTTAATGTTCATTATTTCTTCTAAGGCGCAACTCACCCGTAGGCCTCAGTGTGCAGCAAGAAAGAGAGCTCAGCAGAGAGAAGCAAAGGGTAGACCAGGGAGATGCAGGGGTTGATAGGCACTAGTCATGAGAATTAAAAATAAATGTTTTAAGAGATTTCTTAAAGGAAGAAAGCTCAGTGCAGGTGTGCAGAAAAACAGGGAGAGAGTTCCAGAGACGTGGGGCAACAAAATCAAAGCTAGTGCCGCCAAAGCAGGCAAGCTTATAACGAGGATGCATAAGGTTATTGGAGTTGTTGGGTCGTAGAACACGAGATGACTGAGAAAGCTTAATCCTTGTTTCAAGTAAGATGGGGCATTGTCTGTGAGGCCCTTATGAGTGAGGGAAAGTACCTTATATGCAATGCGGTGCTTGACAGGAAACCAGTATAGGGAGTTACAGGCTTCAGTGACATGGTTCCTTCTGGAGATACCACTTACTTTACAAACGACATTATCCTGAACCACCTGTAAGGAAACTAAATTGGACAGAGATGTACCAGCCGAGAAGCAGTTGCTATATCAAATCTGGAGTTGACCAGGGCACCGGCAAGGGCTGCAGTGTTGGTGGTGGATAAGTAAATACAAATTACTTTATGTTATTATGTTATTCCATACATAATTAAAATGTGTATTTTTTTATTTTTTTTATTGAAATTTAGCTGAATTCAATCAACTTTTTTCAATTTATCATAAAACATTTTCAACATAATTAGTACAAAAGATATACAATTCAACATTATCTAAATGAGCATGGCCCTCAAAAACTTTCAAAAACACAAAACACACAAAAGAAAACAAAAACTTTGCAACATAGGCTACAGAAAGGAAACATTCAGGATTTAGTTATACATTTCATCTTGAGATATGAAGCAGTAAATGAAGCTATATCAGTAACCTCCGCTGAAGCATCAATTTCCTCCACAATTTTGTTTACAGAACATTAATATTAAATACCTACTCCTTAGACCTACTCCTTAGAAAAAAAGTGAGAAATAACATTGGACTTTAAAAAAAAGTAATGAACACCAGAAAAATAACCTGAAAAAATATTCTGGCAAAATATAAAAGATGCTCACCTTTAAAACCCAGCAATCTGTTTTCCCTAGAAAACTAAATCCCAATATGAAACAAGTGCTTGTAGTCTTGCGAGTAAGCGTCTGCACTGGCAATATGACAACCTAAGTAAAATTCTGGTAGCCTAATAATTGAGCAAGCTTGATAACCTAAAAAAACAAACAATGGGTTGCGTTTGCCCTCTGAAAAAAAGTTATGCTCTTCACCCACATGTATACTTTACTTGTGTCCTGAAAAGCAGCCACAATCCGCAGAAAATAACTGCACCAGTGTCCAGGATTGCAAACTCAGCTTGTCAAATACTCATGACTTACTTGCCCTCTCATCATTTCCCCTCCTAACACCAATGTCTGGCTTTCAACAATACTCTGCTTTATAAAGCCAGCTTGAAAAGTACACATACCATAGTGCCACTGAAATATATTAATCATTATAGAACTATGTTAGGCAAAGAGTGTACAATTGTGGCATTATTCCCCCATCTTGACTGTGAGACTGCAAATACCAGAATGCAATTCAGCAAAAGGCAAACACATAGGGCCTCATTACAAGGTTGCCGGTCCCGAAAAATCAATGCCGGTATAGAAATACCGGCATCGATTACCGGTCCAGATCATTACGACCCATGAGGACGGTGCCACCGGCAGCGGCAATGGCCCCTCCGTGAGCAGCATCCCTGATGCTGGTATCAGCCCTTATAGATGGCTGCTATTCCTTTGACACCGGCATGCCGCAGACCAGTGCCCATTCCGAGCTGCACGGACATGCAAATACCGGCACGAACATACTGGTAAAAAGGCCAGAAATTATGCCGTAAGTACCAGCATCATGGGACTGGCGTAAACAGGGTTCAGGTAAGCAGGTGAGCCACAGCTGTACAAAATCAGCACAGGTGTAGACCATTGAAACCCAGACACAGCGTAAAGGCAGGTCACTCACACACCACACCCTCCCAAAGCAAATATGCTACCACTAGCACTAGCTCTGCTAGAGCAGGAGTACATGCAGGAACAGCTACTCTATTAGGAGGCAATGAGCCAAGCCATGCAGCAAATGCGCTGGAGGAGAAGGAGGGCGAGAAGGACACATCACATGCCCAATGTGCAGGCCATTGTGCCCCGCAGGCTCCCAACAATCCCCGTCAACGTGTCAGGCCATTCACGCTAACCCCGGCACAAATCCACACCCTGTCCCGGCTGGACAGGGACACCATTACCGCACTAGTGGACCTCATACACAACGCCTGCTAAAGTGCCACCCGCAAAGGGACCTCGTAATCAGGCGTTAAGGGTTTAATGGTGCCACCACCTTTTGTGGCGCTGTTAACCCCTTAACTCCTGGGTTGTAATGAGGGCCATAGAATACACTCACAACATCCAGAATGTTCTGGACTTTTTTGTGGCTGCTTCTATTCAGCATCTTCCTTCAGTATTTCATCCTCTGTGGGATCATTGTCTTCTAGCCAGTACACATAGTTGTCCATTGTATTGTGAGAGTAAAAACAGTGTCTGTCACCTCACTTGTTAGATTGAACAATAGAAGAATATTACCTGTGGAAAGAAGGTAGGATTCTCTGAATGTCTTTTCTGATTGGGTCTTTATTGTTTCGATGGTGGGCTGGTGCCACCACAATGTCAAGTACCTCATCATTGTGGTCATAGGCACTACAACAGGGGATTTCAGGGGTTTTGTTGAGTTAAGTTCTCACCTCAACCCAAACATGCACGAGGAGCAGCAGCTTTGCCCCGAAAGCATGCTTCTGCAAATTTGGTATACATTTGGTGTAAATCGTCCAGTAGATATTTTTAAAATGGCCAAAAACTAGGTAATTTGTGATGTCATCTTTTATGTCCTGTATGTTATTGTTTGCATTGCATTGTGGTAGTGCAAGCTATGGTCGCATAGCTTTCCACATCTGGCACATTTCTTGGTGTTTTCGGTTTACTTGTAACCATAGCATCCCTTTAATAACATTTTTCATTTGAATTTGATAGGTTTTTGTTACTGCAACTTAACCATAAAATACCTTTAACAATGTTTTTTCACTGAATAGATATATATGTATATATATTATAGGGCGGCTATAGATAAGGTGAGTCGGAGACACATAGGAACACCTCAAAATTCTATTGCTAATAACTTTTGTTTCGAATAACAGATTTGGCTGAAATTTCAAAAGTGATGAAAAGTCTGCACCCCACCTCAGACGGCAAAGATTAATAAAGATTCATAAAAAAATGAAAATGGTATTAAGCGTCACAATTTCTTTTTGATAAATGTGCGCCCTACTTCCCTTTCATTTTCCTGTTGACAAAAAAGAATAATTTGTGGCAAAGCGCACAGCCCAAACCGCTGAATGGATTTGGATTAGGTCTGCAAGAACTTGGGCACGAAGCGTTGACTCGCACAACGTGTGTGGTTTGGGGTATTTCCGTGCTGTGCTTATTATAATATATGAAGGAGAAGGGTGTGCCCCCTTCTTCAAAAATTATAGTTATACCTCCCATGGTGAATTGCAGGATCACAGTTTTCAGAAATGAAACAACCGCCACCTTGTTCTTTTTTTTTCTCTCGATGAGATATTCAAGGCTATAGCCAAGGTTATGGGAACATGAAACACAGTAAAACGCGATTTTCAGGTCAAAAAGCATACAACTGCCTTCAGGGTAGAGGTGGGGGATGGCTAGAAAGCACTGAGTGAAATTTGGGAGTTGGAGGGGGTCCAGGGACTGAGTTTGCAACACAAAGCTTTCTGTAGCCGCGCAAAGAGCTGACATTGGAAAGCAAACAGTGCCACAGAAGCAGAGTGTGATCTGGGGTAAAAGAAAGAGGGCAGGAGAGGTGAGAAGGCCATTTAGGGAATTGGGGGGTACTTGGCGGCCTGGGAAGTATTTTTGGGGTAGCTGTTTTGTCGATATATGTGGCTACAATGGACTATGGAACCCACCCGTGGTTACAATTCTTTTATTTTTTTAAAGATCATTTTATAATTGTAGTGACGTCGGGGGTGAAAATCCACTGGCCTAGACCTTCAAATGCCATCCAGGCATCCCATTCATGCAGTTACCAGGACAGACTCAGCCTAGCTTCAAAGGGAGGAAGGGGACAGCCTTTTCAGGCCACGTTGTCTGATAAACAAGCTAAAAGTAGAACACCACTTAGAGGACTTGGCCGCCCCTTTCTTGCTTTGAAGCTAAGCAGGGTCAGTCCCTGCTTTGAAGCTAAGCAGACTCAGTAACGGTTACTGCATGGATTGGTCATCGAATGGGCTCCTGAATTATTTACTTCTTTTAAATCATGCTACTGTCAGTCCTTGACTGTTTTGCACTCAGAAACAATGCTTTGCCTTTAGCTGAATTGCATTCTGGTATTTGTAGTAGCCCAGTCAATAATACAACATAAAAAAACAGATATGGTTACAGCAAAAGTGGGTGTGACATCCCTGCAGTAACTGGGACGAACGCCGCTTAGCTTCAAAGTGAGGAAGGGTTCAGCACACTTAGGCCATGTTGCCTAATATATCTGCCACCCCCCTAGAAGAACACTTAGAGAAACATTGACTGAGTGGGCTGGAATCTACTTCGCTTTGAACCTACGTAAGGTTGGTCCTGGTTACTGCATGGATGGCAGTTAGTCCACGGCTCTGAATGCTGTGTGTTTTCTTAGTTTTTAATATCTCCTAACACACACGCTCTACATTTTTATAAAACAGAAAAAATGAAATTAAACAAATCACATTTATGCTGTACACTGCAATCAGAGAACCCTGGTTTTAAGGAGTTCAAGATGCAGCACTTAACCATTATGCTACAATGATGCTGTTGTTGAGATTTATACACGTTTCATACCGAGGTCCTCATTACGAGGTATAAGGTAGCCATGGTGCTATTAGCACCATGGCTACCCCCTTACCACATTCTGGGTCCGGGTTCTCGAAATAAGGACTTACCGGGTCATTCCAACCTTGGAGGACCCGGTAAATCCCCATTCTGAGAACCCTTCCCCATTCCCATTCAAGCCCCCATAGGGCACAATGGGAATGGGGATGGAGCTAATAACCGGCCCGCTAAGGGACCTCAAAATAGGGCGGTAAGGGTTTACTGGCATCGGTCTCCTTACCGGTGCCTGTTAACCCTTACCGCCCCCCTCGTAATGAGGCCCCTAGTCTTTTATATGGAACATATAAAATTATAGGGTAAGTTGGAAATGTATGCCTCATCCAACAGCAAGCCATTGTGGACTAGTGGTTAAATGCTTGCCCTTGAACTCTGGCAGATCGAAGTTCAAGTCTGTATGTTGTTTTAAAAAATGGTACTAATTTAATTAAAAGAAAAGCAACACAAGTAGGAGGTGGCAAGGTTTGTTGCAGTGCAGACCTGTGATCTTATTTAGCATGAGGGCGTTTTAAATATCTCATAACACACTGCATCCGCATTATTATTTTTTTTAACCATACTACTGTCAGTCATTGAAAGTGTTGTACTCAGAGACTATGGGCATCATTACGAGTTTGGTGCTAAAATTACAAATTACCGGCATGCCGTAGCTACTGATACCGGCAAGCACTGTTTGTGGAATCAAAGGCTGATTCCGAGCATGCTTTGCCATACCAAACGGCATGCTGGAAACGGTAGTACCGGCATACCGGTAATGCTCTCCAAAACCCAAATAGCAGAACCATCGGTGCTGTTGATACCGACCCTGCATCATCAATCCATAAATACTGGTACCGGTAATACCGGTACCGGAAGTTGCGTCATCGCGTAGAAATGGGAAATGCTCCGGTGGCCATCTTTAAAAACACAATCCATTGCAATCCTCCACTTACAGGAGTTGGCCACAGCAGCTGAGTGTCAAGGAGCATTAAAGGACATGTCTGGGACACGAGGGACTGTCCGGCGCCGCAAACCATGGTTCAGCGAGCCAGAACTGAACATGCTGGCCGACACCCTTCTGGACAATGCAGACAAAGTCTTTGTAGGTGACCTGCGCAGGCCCGCACAGCTATGCAAAATCGAAATATGGACAGAAGTTGCTAGCAAAGTGTCAGCAGTGGGCACAACACTGAGGACTGTAAGGGACTGCAGGAAACGGTGGGATGACCTGTGCCTCAGAGTACGCAACCTACTAGCAGCAGAGCGCAGCCAGAGGCAGGCCACTGGAGGTGGCCAATATTCACCCCTAAAACTCCACACATGGGAGCAAAGATGTGCATCCATCATGAACATGGACAGCATTGAGGGTGTCGGAGATGCCGAGCATGGTGGAACATCGTCTGGAGATGCCAGTGAGTGACCATGACTTACATCCCATAGCCAATAAATGTAACCTCATTGCCAATTGTGCCTTGTGCATAACAAGTCAGTGCCACCAGATACTTGCCGCCCTGCAACACATCAACCAGACCCTTCAACAGTAACACCATCCCACCATGAAGAATGTCAACAAGCACTACAGACACACACCACATGTCCCATGCAATACAGACAGCCCCACCATCAGTATTCGACGACACACATCACCAAGCACAACATGACCCCTGTGCCATGTGTCCACATGGCCCAATCAACCCCAGTCCAAAATGCATGCACCATTGCCACCAGTCACAAACACCCCCCCCTTAACCCTTCCCGCAGATGACACACCAATGTCCCTACCTACATGAGAATACCATTTCCCCATTAAAGGCAGACCACACATGTCCACAATCCATGGTTGCATGTACACAACACCCTGAGCAGAACCCAACAGTAACCCATCCAACATACACATTCCAAACCGTGCACCCATATCAGGGCGTCCCAGCACTGCCCCCCCCACTTATGTGTGTAGCATGATACGGGTCACATCATGAGCACAAAGATGCACATAACAGTGAATTGTAAAAAGTGTTATGCCTGTCACATGGATTTTGACGAAACGACAATGGTCCACTGCACAGTCGCCCAAAGGCACCTCATCAGACAGCGAGGGCAAGCTCGATACTACACCAACGACCACCACTGCACGTCACCACAGTAAGACAAACACCCCCAGCAGCCAGGGTCCTGGTACCAGCTGCAGCAGGCATGATTCCACAGCCTCAACTGCACATCCCCCCAGCCACCACCGCACACCTGCCAGCCTTAAGAAGAAAACACCAGCAGGCAGGCAGCAGCAGCATGGCCCAACATCAGTGGCAGACTCGGCATGCTGCCCCAGTACAGAAGGCATGAGACAAGCGCCACAAGAACCTGAAGCTGTGTCATCGCAAATGTACTTTGAGGACTCAGCCACATTGACCATCCCTGAGCATGCCTGCCGATACTCTATCCCCAATCGAAAGCATGACAGAACTTGAGGATTCTGGTACACCCACCCATACACCAGACATCGGGAATCCAAGGCATGATGCAGGTGCACGCATCACCATTGAGGCCACTGGTCCCGGAGACAATGCCAATGTCCACCAGGAACAGGTCACTATATTCAGCTCATCAGGGCCCTGCAGCCCATCACCCATGCCCATTGCCGGGCTCTGCCACATCTGCGATATCGAGGTCCACTTCAGCCAGCCGAGGAGTGGCAGGAGGCGATGCATGCCCTAGTGAACCGTTACCTCACTGAAGCGGAGGTAACGTGGCAGACAATAAAGGATAACACCCGGCAAACCTCACGGATACTAGGCAGGGCAACTGTGGTGGTATATCAACTGGCCAGAAGGGTGCATGAGGGCAATGAGGTCATGGCCCCCACGGCTGAATCGATCATTCTCCTGGTGACTGCCATCACCGAACAACAGCACATCATCACGCCGCCAGTAGATTCTACTAGCGCCATACATAGCCCCCGAACACATGGGAGCCCCGTGCGGCGCTCACTGAGGATAACACGTCTGCAGGTGCCTCAACCACCTGCCCCAAAGAGAGGACGCAAGTAAGCCTGGGACTACAGTGTGTGGTAGGGGAAATATGTTGGGGAAGGGATGTTGAGACAATGGTTGCTTGAAAATTGGACTTTGGGGTGGTGTACATGGGGTGGGTTCCAATGTGTGTTACTAGGGAAGGGTGTGTTGAGGCATTGTTTAAGGGGTTGTTAGGGTTTTGGTAGTTCAACCTATCACGATTGTACAGATGTGTATGTTCAATGTGTTTCATGTTGTACATAGTTCACTAAACAATAATACACTGGTATTGAAACAAAACATTTGTCTGTCCATTTTTTCAGGAGTGTATAAGTATTTAAAGAAACACAGTGCACGTCACCCAGTGTGAGCCACACCGATTCACATGTGTGAAAAGTTAATCAAAAATAATTTGCAACCAATGCTTGTCATGTAGCCTGTCCATCATGGCCATGGTGATGCTGAGGGATCCCGCATCCTCATCATCCTCCTCATCATCATCCCGTGGCATCATGTCCATGTCCGTGGGCAGAGGTACATTACAACGGATGCACATGTTGTGTAACATTGCACAGACCATCACAATACACCCCACTCTCTCGGGACCATAGATGAGGGCACCACCAGACCTGCTCATGCAGCGGAAGCGACTCTTCAGTAGTCCAAATGTCTGTAGTCACCGAGTCCGTTCATGTGAGCAATTGTATGCCTCTTCATATCGGTTACGTGGACGCCTGATTGGGGTCAGCAGCCAACCCATAAGTAGATAACCGGAATCACCTGCATGTTTGCAAGAGAAAGGGTACCTGTGATGATTTGCATCATTTCACTCACATGGTTGTGTCTCTTGTGTTTTGCCAGGACTCATAGGGGTTCCATCTGTGCAGTGTACACCTGTACTCCTGGATGGAGCAATGATGTGATATGCACACACGCCCAACATGGCCCACCCAGCAGGCAGGTTCTCAGTGCTGGCAACAAACCCTCCCCATCATTACCCCACATGGCTCACTCAGCCGGCAGGTTCCCAGTGCTGGCAACAATCCCCCCCATCATGACCCTGACATGGCCCACCCATCAGGCAGGATCCCAGTGCTGGCAACAACCACCCACCCATCATTACCCCACATGCCCCACCCATTAGGCAGGTTCCCAGTGCTGGCAACGACCCCCCCCCATCATTAACCCCCATGGCTCAACCAGCCGGCAGGTTCCCAGTGCTAGCAACAAACCCCCCCATCATGACCCTGACATGGCCCACCCATCAGGCAGGATCCCAGTGCTGGCAACAACCCCCCACCCATCATTACCCCACATGGCCCACCCAGCAGGCAGGTTCCCAGTGCTGGCAACAACCCCCCCCCATCATTACCCCACATGGCCCACCCAGCACGCAGGTTCCCAGTGCTGGCAGCAAACCCCTCCCCATCTTGACCCCACATGGCCCACCCAGCAGGCATGCTACTAGTGCTGGAAACAATCCCTCCCCTCCATCATCAATGCATGTGCCCTGTGGTCAGACCACCCAACAGCCATGCATGAGGTCAGGCATGTCGATCCATGTAGCGGGGCAGCGTTGAGTTCAGCAGGACCATAGCGTTGTGTGTGGAGCCTAGGTATATTGCACAGCAGTGTGTTTTTATTTGGCTGCCATCACACACCATCTGGACATTTAGCTAATGGTACTGCTTCCTGTTGCGGTATATAATCACCTCAACGGCATGCCGCACCACCAGCTCAATATGTGTGCCGTCTATCGCACGAATGACGTTCGGCATGCCTGCTATTACATGGAATGCGACTTTGGCCACCTTGACCTCCGCTGTTGTCCGTGGCATGCTGATGTGGTCACGTACATGTTTGAGGAGTGCCTCAAGTACTTGCGTCAGCACGCAGGAAAAGCAGGGTTGTGATATCCCGTACAGTTTCCCCACTGTGTGCTGATAGGTTCCTATTGCCAAAAAGTGGAGCCCACACACTACCATCAGCAGGGGGGGATGGCTATGCATATGTTGATGGCTTCCCCATTCCCATTGAGCCCTAGGGGGCAAAAATGGGAAAGGGAAAGGGCCATGGCGGCATGGGGAATTACCGCCCCGCCAACCTCGGAATGGGGCGGTAATTCCCCATTCCGCCATGGCGGAGTCGGTAAGTTACCGGCATGGACCATGGTGCTATTAGCACCATGGTCCAACGCCTGTGTCGTAATGAGGAACTATGTGTTTATGTAACAATATTTATAAGCAACACATATCATTCAGAATATAGGTGTACCTTATTTTACTGTTATTAAATGCCTGTGCAACCAGCAAATGTACTTCAAAGTCTATTATGTATTCAATTGTTTAAACATATTTGAAATATTTTCAAGTGAATGAAGATGTGATTTAAGTATTTAGAGGGATTAAGCAACAGCAACCTCAGGAATTCGCTTCAAATACAATAATGGATCCTTTAAAATAAATGAAACACATGTAAATGAATCTTTAAAATAATATGTAATCAATGAAAAAGGACATAAAACACCTGAGACGAATAGTAGATAGTTTATAAGCAGACACTTGGGCTGATGTATCATGTGTAAATACTAAAACAAAAACAAATACCACAACCATATTCCCCCTAAATACATATTTTTACAAAACGCCTTGTTTGCATACTTATTTTACTTTTACATATGTTGACAATTATATTCATGGTTAATGAATAGAAAGGCATTCAAGTGTTATAATATTTTTGCACAAAGACTACAATCTAAAGGCCTCATCACAAGGTTGGCGATATCCTGGCGGTAATTGCACTGGGATACCTCAAATGTAAATAGCATTACTGCTACTCTGCCTGGTGCTAATTAGTGCAAGATTATGAGGAGCTGTATGGTGGTTAAGCCCCATTCCCAATTGGGGTTTCTCGACTTTATTAGCACCGACGGAATTAGAAACCACACTAACAGTGCCTAAATAGAGCGGAAAGTGGAGATTTTTAATTTTAAGACTTCAAAGTTTCTGGCCAACTCATGATTGTGGCAACCCTTAAATGTGGCAGTAATAGCTTTACAGCCACATTTAAGGGCTATGACCCAACTTGTGATGAGGCCCATATCTTAAAATAGAACTTTACAGGACTAGCTACCAAACGGCTACAGTGAAAATATGGAAGATGTTCTCAAGGGCCCTAGACATTTATTGGAGCCCCGATTACTGTGATTTCTTTTATAGAACCCACGGCTACAATGAGGATGTGATTGGTTAATCTGCAGGTGTGGTAAATTGTTACACAATTGCAACAATGACTGAAGGTTGTACAGGTTAAATAAAACAAACAAAATTAACACACACTGTATCAAAAGGTACAATTAAGGATTATTGATCTATTTATACAGTCTGTGTTTTCATTGTCTGCTTTTAACTTAGGATTCACATATTTAACAAAGGGTACAAAAAAGAACATTTATTTTTCTTTGCTTTTTATGTTTTGTTCATTTTTTGTGTTTTTCAAAAAGGGGGTAAAAAGAAAATATATATGTTTCCTAGCGGCGCCAATTGACCTGGTGTTCTAAAATGCCCCTTCCCTGACAATCGAGGATGGCATCTCCCACCCCAATCCAGTTGTGACATCTTTTACACATTGCCAAGTACTCCCGGAGGTTGGGTAAAGGCAGGATAGGATGAGGTTAGGTGGTGCTGGGAGAAATAAAATAAGCAATAAAAGTGGAAAGCAGTGGCGCACAGGTGATTTTGTGCAGCAGATATAGGAGTGCAAATTGTGAACCATATGCTCTCACCTTGTGATGAAAATTAGCCTTAACATAGGATTCCTCCACATCGTCCCAATGGACCAGAACAAGGTGCTGGATCAAAGTCGATGTTTCCAAACTTTGGGATTGCTTATTGGATTGTCTCAACCACAACACCTTCTGACAAAAAACAAACTGACCTTCAATTTCCTTCTTACTCTGTTGCTCCTTGACAAGAAAATACTGCCAGCTATCAGCAACAGTTTTCTGTAACATTGCTTCTACTGTGAGGTAAAGCAGTACACCACGTCTTCATCACTGCTGGTCCCACACATACTTAAACGTGCGACTGGAGTGAAAAAAAAAATATGTAGAACATTAAAAAATGCAACACAAAAACGGACTGTCAATTAAATAATACAAAACTACACACAACTGATAAAATTATAAAGGTATAGGAACAAGAAAGCTATAAAAGGAATAGAATAATGAAGATAATGCTCTTGAAAAGTTCCAGAAAAGAGAAGTGTCTTTTGGTGTGGTGAATAGCAGCAGCTACACGGAAAAGCTAATCCAAGTGCGACTTTCATACACATGGCTATGTCCATACGCAACGTAATGACATGTTGTGCCAAAACCAGCAACCATTCACATTGCACACGGTGCTTACGCGTCTACATATGACTCTTACCTGTCTCAAAAAAATACCCAATCAGGCAGTAATGGGGAAACATGCTTACACACCTTCTGCGCCCTCCAATAAGATTGCACCCAATGCATAACCCGTGTCAATGAGAAGGCCCAATCAGCTGCTGTGCTTCTTAACATTGCTATGCCCACGCCATATGACAAAATCCATACATGCAGAATTCCCTGATAGGGCAACGAGTTTCATTGATGCAGTTACGTGTCTTAATGCCTAGACGGTCAACCAACCAGATTGCGTGTTCCACTTACACGCCTACACATGACCCATCACTAACTGTAGGGGGCTCCCTGTGAGACGGGTACTGAAAGGAGAAATATAACATGAACTACAATAAAGTGTTCCCGTGAAATACAGTTCACGTTTAATTCAGAACTTATTCAGCATTTAGGCATGCAGCAAGACCTAATCCTCAAATTCATCATGTACATGATATATATGTGAGTGCATAGATTAACAAATGAATTATGCACTGAATAAATCCACCAGTGAAAAATCAGTGAATTGTTTTACGCCAACCGCTATTGTGAGAACATGAATAGACAAACCGCTGAACATTATTGAACATTAGCGTGAACAGCAGACTTGGCGTTTCAATGGGATATGTAGTGGGCAACCACGAACTGTCTCTGCTCAGCCCCTAAAACAATGAAGCACTGAATACATAATAGTGGTTGGCGTAAAAACATTCACTGATTTGTTAAACTATGCCAAATTTTGTGAGTGCGGAATTGACTGTTAAGACGGATTTCTGAACTCTGTCCTGGCGGCGCAGAGGTTCAGAAGGCCAACCTAATTACTTGGAACAGGGTAACCTCTGGACAAGCCAGACCAATCAGGGTAGCGATCGCGGCGGTCAAGACTAGGTCTCAAGAGGGGTGAGAGTGACTGAAAGCCCGCAATGAGCACACAAAGCAAGGACACTTACAAACTACTCCAAACAGGTGTTATATTAAAAATATATACACATTTATTCCAAGGCCTTTAAAACAATGACCGTAGCGAGAAATCACAATACAACTCTAGTAAACGAACACATACCATACCAATACAATATAAATACAAATACAAACAAGTCTAAAGCGTTAGATGCACGAAATGTGTAGTCCACCTAAAAGGGAAGGAAAACAGGCAGTGCGAAACAATGCTTAGACCCAGTCCGCCTTCAGAGGCACCTAACTAAAAGGAAGTCCGAGCCCTACGAAGAGTGGAGCCTTGTGCTCAAAAGTACCTGCACACGCTGGTGCCAACGGGCAAAAAGGGAAGTCTCTTCGAGGGAATCAGGCAGTTCAGTTTAGTGCACAAATGAAGAAGAACAGAGTTCCGCGACTCAAGCGCAGCCTCCACTGTGGACAGAAGCAGAGCGCGAGTACGGAAAGGAGTGCTGTTTTGACACAGCGGGGAAAAGCTATGGGCTCCTGCAGGAGGGCGACCAGTTCCTAGCTATGCTACTCACCGGTCCCCGATGCAAGCAGACCAGGCTTCTCCGCGTCAGTTTCACTCGCTGGCAGGTTCAGGAGAGCAGGGGACGTCTCGTCGTCGTGTCGTTTCTGCAGCAGCAGAGTTGAGTTAAAGATGTCCCAAACGAAGTGAACCTGTGCAGTTTGTTACCACAGCAGGGCAACGGAGCGGCCGTGTGTATCTCAGTCAAATGTACACTACTCACTTCAGACCTGGGAACGCCAAGTGTACGAATCGTGTGAGAGTGACAAGGACTCGAAATACTAAACAACCTGACGGCGGTTACAGAGCAAGACTCCTGTGTAGGCTGGTCAGTCTGCTGGATGGCCCAGAGACGCTTCCGAAGGCTTACGAGCAGGAGATGATGAAGATGCCGAGAATAGCTGTTACCGCTATTCCAAGGGTCGAAGTACCAGTACATGCCTTTTAGTTCGATATGAGGTAAAAAGAGTTTCACAAGGCGACAGCAGTGCAGAGGAGCAGTCCTTCAGCGGGTCACCAGCGATTCCTCGGTTCAGCCTCGTGGTTGCAGGATACTTGGCTCCTGTATTCCTTCGTTCGTGAGAACTCAGGAGATCGACCTGGTAGTGGTGTTTCCAGCCCACTCTTATCCACGGTTCCCTTCGCGCCAAAACGGAGGGGACCCAATGGGAGATCCGCTCATCAACACTCACACCATACGTGGACCTATCACGGACCACGGTGGTCCCAGGCATTCACACCACCCTAGACTCTCTGCCACCCAGGATGTGTATTGGTACCAGACATCCCAGCCCACATCCTGGAGGCACACACAAGGCCTGTAGAAGCCCACGAAAGCATCTTTGTTTCGCGGGAAAGTACATGCCCAAATAAGGAAGGCCCCGGGTCGGCTCGACCTGGGGAAGGTGAAGGGAGCAAGACGGTCAGCGGACAGGACAAAGGAGCCTCGTGGTCTGGCCATTTTGGGAGCCAGGCCACCATTTTGGGCTAAGCGCGAGAAACGTGCTTAAAACGCCAAAAGGAGCTCAAAGCACAAGAAACGATCGCTGCCACCATTCCCGTCCGTGATTCACTTGCACCGATCAGTTACAATCCAAAAAGAGTATCTAGGGCCTGTAGAAGGCTAGAGACCCAAGAGAGTAGTAACTTAGCTTACAGTGCCCTCTTGTGTCATGTTGCACGAAAGCCGCGACATGATAAAGAAACTACAGAACAGCGTTTCCCGGTACTGACTGTCTTAAGGGCATGTCAGTTTCCCTGTAAGAATGGAGCGAAAGCCCAGAGGAGTACGGCAGAAGGCTGCACTTCTCTGGCAAAGTCTAGATCATGGTGAAAAACAACAGCAAAACGTTTAGGGGTTGCCACATGGAAGAAAATTACCCACAATTACAAAATCTTTCCTAACACTCACCCTTCCCAGACTATGGACAGGGGGAACTAATCCACCCCTGGATGAGTCTCTTGTTCAGGTCGGTTAAACATTCTGGACAACCCATCAGCATTGCTATGTTGGACACCTGGCCTATGCTCAATAGTGAAGTCGAGGCCTTGTAGACTTATGGACCACCTAAGCAACTTTGGATTCTCTCCCTTCATGTTCATTAACCACTTTAAGGGCTTATGGTCAGTTTGCACAGTGAAGTGGGTCCCACAGAGGTAGGGCCTCAGCTTCCGTAGGGCCCACACAACAGAGATACATTCTTTCTCTACCGTGGACCATCTGAGCTCTCTGTCCTTAAACTGGCGACTAATAAAACCAATAGGGTGTTCCTTACCCTTCTCATCTACTTGTGATAGTACAGCCCCTATCCCAGTGTCAGAGGCGTCCGTCTGCACGATAAAAGGTCTTTGATAATCAGGGGCCCTGAGGACAGGGGCCTGGCACAAGGAGTCTTTTAAGCCGTTGAAGGCCTTCTCTCACTCGTCGGTCCAAGTTACCTTCTTGGGTTTCTTCGGAGTGGTGAGGGCAGTCAGAGGGGCAGCTATGGTGCCATAGTCTGCCACGAAATTGCGGTCATACCCCGTGAGTCCTAAGAAGGCTCTCACTTGGGTTTGTGTAGTGGGGGTAGGCCAGTCTTGTACTGCTTGTACTTTACTGGGAAGAGGCTGTATCCTCCCTCCACCTACTTCATGTCCAAGGTAAACCACTGAGTCTTGTCCAATCTGGCATTTACTAGACTTTATGGTCAAGTGTGCTCTCTGAAGAGCCTGGAGCACAATCCCGAGGTGTTTCACATGGTCTTCCCAGGTGGCACTGGAAACTGCTATATCGTCCAGATATGCAAGACAGAATTCGTCCAACCCATTCAACACATGATTCACAAGCCTCTGGAAAGTGGCAGGTGCATTTTTCAACCCGAACGGCATTACCCTGAATTGGTAAAAGGCCGTCTGGAGTAGAAAACGCTGTCTTCTCCTTGGCATGTTCTGCTAAAGCTATTTGCCAATAGCCAGCAGTGAGGTCAAACGTGCTGAGGTACTTGGAGGCACCCAAAGTATCCACCAGCTCATCTGTTCGAGGCAAGGGGTGTGCATCTGTCTTGGTGACAGCATTCAGAGCCCTGTAATCCACGCAGAACCTCAATTCAGAAGTGCCTGCCTTTGGAACCAAAACCACAGGGCTGGACCAAGGACTACTAGAGGGTTCAATCACCCCAAGGTCTAACATCTTGTTGACCTCGGTCTTAATATAAGACCGTACTTTGTCTGACATCCTGTATCCCCTACTTTTGGTAGGTACACTGTCTCCTGTGTCTATGTTATGTTTGCACCAAGGTGTCAAACCAGGGGACTGTGAAAACAGGGGGGAAAACTGGCTAAGCAAACTTTTCACCTCAGCCTGCTGATCAGAAGTCAGGAGACGGGCCACTCGGACACCCTCAAAGGAGCTATCTGAAGGACCGCTTTGGAACAGGTCGGGGAGAGGTTCAGACTCCTCTTCCTCAACATCTGAAGCCAGTAGCAGTGCTGCGATTTCGACTCTTGGGACAAAAGCCTTCAGCCTATTTACGTGAACCACTTTTGGAGCCTGTCCAGGCCTTCCGAGGTCCACTAAATAGTTAACCTCACCCAGGGGCTCCACCACTGTGTAAGGGCCTGACCATTTGTCCTGTAAAGCTCGAGGCCTTATAGGATTCATGATCAGGACTTGCTGACCAGGTGTAAAGTTGATGAGGGAAGCCTTCTGGTCGTACCAATGTTTCACCAGCGCTTGTCCTGCCTTCAATTTATCACTAGCCAATACTATCAGAAGTACCATCCGTTTTCTGAGCCCCAGCACATAATCTACTACGTTGGTAGTAACAGGGGGAGTGGGCATCTCCCACCCCTCTTTGACTATGGCTAAGGGTCCCAGTACAGGATGACCGAACAGAAGTTCGAAGGGGCTGAAGCCAACACCCTCCTGTGGTACCTCTCGGTAGGCAAACAGTAAGCATGGTAAAAGAAGATCCCATTTTCTTCTCTGAGGTTCTTCGAGAGCCCCAATCATGCTCTTTAACGTTCTGTTGAAACGTTCCACCAGACCATTGGTCTGGGGGTGGTATGCAGACGAGAACTTGTAGGTGACCCCACGTTCTTTCCACATAGCCTGCATATACTTCGACATAAAGTTGCTGCCACGATCCGACACAACTTCTTTAGGGAAGCCGACCCTAGTAAATACGCCAATTAACGCTTTTGCAACTGACTTGGCAGTTACAGTTTTCAATGGGATGGCCTCAGGATATCTGGTTGCATGGTTGACCAGCACCAGGATAAACCTATTGCCTGATGATGTTTGCGGGTCAAGGGGACCAACAATGTCGATCCCTACCCTTTCGAATGGTATTTCCACAACTGGGAGTGGTACCAATGGAGCTTGGATTGTCGAGCCAACCTTACCCGATAACTGGCAGGAGGCACAACTCCTGCAGTGACTTTCTACTTGCACCCCCATCTTGGGCCAGTAGAAGTGCATGGATAACCTTTGCTTGGTCCTCTTAATACCAAGGTGACCAGCAAGGGGCACTTCATGCGCCAACTGCAGGAGGAAAGGCCTAACAGCAAGGGGAGCCACCAACCTCCTATGGTCTCCTTCTGTAGACTCTGTGGGCTCACTATACAGGTGTCTACCTTCCCAATAAATCCGAGGCGTCCCAGGAGGTTCACCCTCAAGCTGGGAGCAGGCCTGTCTCCTTAAGCCTTCCAGAGATGGGCACTCACGTTGGCCTTTACTGAATTTGTCCCTATCAGGAACACCTTCTACTAACAAGTCTTTTAGTTAAGGATGGTCGTTGGGGTCAAATACTTCAGGCTTCGCCACCTCCTCGTCAGGCCCGTGCGATTGACCAACTTCCTCCACCGCAGTGGTAGGCGAGCTCGGGGGAATATTCTCTTTCCCTCGACTTGACTTGTTTCCTCCTTTCGCCTTGGGTTTCCCCTTTGGCTGGGGCGGCGTATTGGTCTTGGCCAATGCTGCCCGTGCTTGAGACTGTGTGTAGGGTCTTTCGGCAGTGTGTCCTACGAGCCCTAAAGCTCTGAGATCATTACCTAACAAGACCTTTCCTGGGACGTTTCTCTGAATGCTCACTGGAATCCTGACTGCTGTACCATTTAAAGTAAGATTTACAGGTATTACTGGGAACATACGGAGTGGGCAATTACGAAATCTTTCCTAACATTGACCAATGGGACCACGAGTTTCATTGATGTTGTTTCGGGTCTTCGCTTCTAGTCTGTCAACCAATTATATTTCACGCTCCCCTTACGCGCCTCCACATGACCCATGACCATGTCGATGAAAAGACCCAATCAGATGCTGCGGTTTCTTAACACGGCTATTCCCACACTGTATGGTAAAATTTCTGTGTGCGGAATTCACCAATAGGGCCACGAGTTTCATTGAAGCCGTTACGCGTCTTTGGACCTAGACGGTCAACCAATCAGATTTCTTGCTCTGCTTATGTTTCTAGACATGACCCATAACTTCATCAATGAGAAGGCCCAATCAGATGCTGAGATTTCTTAACGTGGCAACACCAACGCCGTATGATGACATTCAGGCATGCAGCATTGCAAAAATTATGTGTCCAGATCCGTAGGCGTGGCTATGACAATAACAATGTGTGCAGAATTGACCAATCAGAATGCACACTGTGGTAATGCAGTGACACATGGCTCATAGCCACACATATGAACTGCCTTGCTCAATCGGTTGATGGATGGTGCCGTTAATAGCGCCAGGAGCGCGGGCACGCGACCATCCATGCCACAAATACCGGCATTGCGCAAACAGGGGAACATCACAAGTCAGGCGGACATGCAAACAACGCCCTATTGAAGCCCGAAAAGTACCTTACCGGCATGGAGCTAATTCGGGCACCGCGGACCACCTGTAAATGGCCATGTGCAGTGTTCCCAACTGGCACAGGTGCACACAATCAGCACAGGTGGAGGCAATACAGACTGGGCCAGCACAAAAGGAGCACAACCCACCCCTTCCCACACCCAGTCACACTCCACAATGATTCCAATACTACTAGCAATGCTGGGGCTGGAGGACATGATTGCTGTGGAACTGCTGCAACAACAACAACAACTGGCAGCACAGAGGAGACGCAGGAGGAGAAGGAGGGCGAGGCAAGGCCAGCATGCCCCACCAGTGCAGCCAGTGCCACCACGGAGGCAGCCCCCAATCCCTTGCATCCGAGCCAGTCCATTCAACCTAACCCCTGAGCAGATCCACACCCTGTACCGTCTGGACCTGGACACCATCACCACCATTGTGGATATGATACATGACGACATTGTCAGTCTGATTGAATCACGCACCGCCGTCCCACTGAAGGTAGTGTCTGTGCTCCACTTCCTGGCCACAGGCACCTACCAGCACACAGTGGGGCACATGCATGGCATATCACAACCATTATTCTCACATACGCTGAACCAAGTGCTTGATGCCCTCCTGAAGCATACAGGCGACCACATTTACTTACCACGGTCTGCCCAGGAGATCTCAAACACCAAAGTTGGTTTCCATTTACTGGCCGGCATCCCTGGTTGCATTGGTGCCATTGACTGCACCCATGTGGAATTGGTGGTCCCACATGCCATGGAGGTACCGTACCGCAACCGTAAGCTATACCACTCAATCAACGTGCAAATGGTATGTGACCCGATACCTCGGATCAACCCATGATGCAATGGTCCTGTGGAACTCCACAATACCACGCTACATGGAGCGACATGCAGGGCAGAGATCCTGGCTCCTCGGTGGGTCGCATGTTAGGCCCATGGAAATGTGATGTGGGTAGGTGATTGGGGTAGAGATGCATACTTCACCTGGCTGAGATGGGGGGGGGAGAGATGCATACTTCACCTGGCTGAGATGGGGGGGAGATGCATACTTCACCTGGCTGAGATGGGGGGGGGTGAATACTTCACCTGGCTGAGATGGGGGCTGTAGAGATGCATACTTCACCTGGCTGAGATGGGGGGGGATGCATACTTCACCTGGCTGTGAGTGCCTGAGAGAATGGACCATGCTCATACCCCAAAGCAGCCCAGACTGGACCTGACACCTGACCACATAATGAAAGATGAAAGCTGCCCTAACATGTCAATGATGCAGTGTCACAACCATTCCATAGCCATCTACATGTGCGCTGTACCTAATCTGACCGTATCCCCCTCAACACAATGCAGCTATAAGCAATTACTATGGCCAATACACAGCACCAAATACCATCAACTGAAAGGACAGTTCCCTATTACTGCATACATAGGAGTCACATGAGGGCCAAAATACATTAATGCACCACTACACTGACACAGAGGTCCAACAAAAGTGCATTTCAACATTTGTGTTGCATAGTGACATCATCATGAGGCTGACATCAACGGTTCCAGGATGAAAGCATACAAATTACTGGACATCAACCAGAATATGGAAACAACCGGCGTGGACTAACACAGTGCATGAGCACTCACAAGGAACTGGACCCCCCTGCGCCCACTAGTTGATGGCACGCACACCAGTCCATAAGAGGAATACACACATAGCAGTCACATCGTGTGTCTCCTTTCATGCATGGGAATGTGGTTGCAATCAGGAAATCAATGCATGCTATGGTGTCATTGATCAAGGTCACATTTGATGGTATGACTTACACTTATACATTGTTGCCCACATGCAGGTGATGCAGGCTATCCCTTGAAGAGGTGGCTCCTTACCCCAGTCCGGAACCCACAGAACAGGCACGAGGAGGACTACAATAGTTCACATACACGTACCCGTGTGGTGATTCAGCAGACATTTGGCCTCTTGAAGGCACGGTTTCACTGCCTCAGCAGGTCTGGTGGGGCACTCCTGTACCGCCATGAGAAGGTGGCCAAGATCGTCATGGCATGTGTCATGCTACACAATATGTGCATCAGACGGAATGTGCCCCTTCCCCCTGATGCAGAACTACAACCACCTGACGATGAGGATGAGGAGGGTGGGGATGGGGCAGCACCTCAGGGAGGCAGCCATGCACAGGAGGGACGTGCCATGCATCAGATTCTGATCAACCAATGTTTCTAGTACACATGGACGTGGAGTGTGACATGGATGTGGCACTCGGGGCACTGGGTGTGTCAGGGACATGGACACTGTAGACTGTTCACCAATAAAGCACATGTACGCAATAAGCAATGTCCACACATGTGATTCATGAGTCACCTAAATGTGTATTAAAGAACCATAACAAAGTGAACAAGCCCTCCACCCCACACACCCTCTCCCCCCTGCCCCCTCAACTCCCACACACACCCTCTCCCCCCTCCCCCCTCAACTAACCTACACACCCTCTCCCCCCTCACCCCCTCAACTCCCCCACACACCCTCTCTCCCCTCCCCCTCAACTCCCCCACACACCCTCTCCCCCCTCCCCCTCAACTCCCCCACACACCCTCTCCTGACTTCCCAACAAATGGTGTGCAGTAGCGCGCACTAGTAGTCCACATGGCACCAGTATGGATGGTGCCTACTGCCCTCCCCCTCTTCCAGCACCAGGTGCCCCCCTGTCCAATCTGTGCAAGTTCCTGCCAGACCGACGCACAGGGCTGGTCCTAGTAGAGCTGGCATTTGATGATGGTCCAGATTGTCCTGGCAACTGTGGTGGATGAATGTCCCGCATTGCTGCCAGCATTTCCGAGAGGACATGGCCCACTGCTGCAAGTTCCACGCAAATGTCCTTTGAAGTGGACTCGATGGCTGTTTTTAGGGATGCAGCACAATCCCTAATGTCATCCCTTGCATGGGTACATTCGGTAATATGCTGCATCAACAGCCCTGTGAGTTCCTCCTGGCACATCTGTATAGCTATGAGCCCCTCTTGGGTGGTTGTCACTGGGGTGGAAGTGTGAGGCGTTTCCACCATGATTTGGTCATCAGGCACAGTTGGTGTGGGGCTGAAACTTGCTGGCCATGAGTCTCCAGGTGACAGCACATGCATGCTGCCGTCCACCACGCTGCATGGGGATAGTTGGGGTGAGTGCAGGGGGCCTGTGGTGGGTGTTGCGCCATGCAGCTGTACGTCGTCCTCGCCGTCCGATATGGCTGCTGTGGCAGCTGTCTCACCGACTGTGCTGCTCGCAGCCAATGGTGTGCCCTCTGCCAATGCCTCCTGGGTGATGGGCGCTGGTGTGGGTGTTTTTGTGGGGGTCGTGGTGCACATTGGTCCTGTGGCCTCTGTGGTTTTCATGGCCTTCCAAGGTGGTGGAAGTTGGCCTCTGCCCCTTGAGGTTGAGGGGCGGTGTTGTCCCTCCTCGGCCCTGGCCTTCTTCTGTGGTGTGGCATCTTTCTCACTGGTGTCCTCATCACCGCTGTCAGAACGTGTGCCTGTGGGGGACCAACGGAGGGAGAGGGTTAGTGATGGGTCTACGGGCATCGGGCATGCATTGGGGTGGCTGCATTGATATGGAATGGAAGATGATTAACATTGGGGGGAGGGACATACGGGTTGCCTCACTCTTGGGTGGGTGATGCATGGAGGCGTCTGGTTTGCAACACATATGGGGTGCATTATGCATGTGGACAAGGAGATGCTCTGCACTGCCTGTAGGCAGTCTTGTAGTTATGTGTCTGGTGGACCCTGCTCTACATCATTTCACTGTCAGTTCAGGTGGACATCATCGTGGTGGTATTAGCATTGTTTCATTCGAGACACCTACCTGCATCGGCTGATGACGGGGCTCCTCGCTCCATGTCCCCGACTCCCTGTATTGACACTATTGCCTCGGTGCCTATGGTGGTGGCGCATATCTCCTCCCATGGTTGCAGTTTTATGGTGGACTCCGCACCTCCGCCTGTCGCCATCCCAAGGTTGCGGCTGGCGGAGAGTATGCTCCGCACACGTAGACGTAGGTCATCCGAGCGCTTACGGCATTGTTTGGGTGTGCGTGGTGTGGTGCCAACGGCACTGACTCTCTGGGCAACCTCTGCCCAAATCTGCTTTTTGCGCTGCAGTGCTGGACGGGACATGTTGTTTGAAAACACCACATCTGCATGTTCCTTGTGCAGCCGATCTCCCATTTTTTTCACTGCTTTTGGCATCGTAAATTGCAACAGGTAGTGGTAGAGGTGTGTTGGAGTTCTGGGGGTCAGATGGCTCCTGGTTGTGGTGGATGGCAATGGATTCTGTTTTTAAAGAGGGCCGCCGTGCTCTTTCCTGTTCCTGTGTGATGACGCTACTTCCGATTCCGCATATTTACGGTCACCGCTAATAGCGGTTACCGCTATTAGAGGTGACCGCTATTAGTGGTCACCGCTAATGCCGATGGCTTGGATGCCGGAGGAGCTATTTCCACTACAGATGGTGCCGGAAAGGGGGATTTTTCAGACTTTTACGGCATGGCGGTGAGGTCATTACCGGCATGGCGCAAAGCTCGTGCCCGCGAACTCGTAATGGGCTGCTTTTAGCGGTCTATTGCCAGCACGGAAACGGTAATTGCGCCATGCAGGTAATGACCGGTACTTACCGCCCGGGTCGTAATGAGTCCCAATGTTAGCATATTTTCGGTTATTACACACTGATGCAGTATTCAGCGGTTTATACGCTAATGCATTTACACTGCAACCACATATAGTAAAGTCACTTAAAATGAGGAAAATGGTTCGTTAGTGTAGCATGAGCTTAGTGCAAGGTTTTAGAGACAGTTTCTTTGCCTAGTATGTCTTTTAAGTCCACAAACGCAACCCTAGCTAAAGGCAGTTCGGAGAGGGCTTGAAGTCTTGACAATCAGGAAGTTAGGAAGAGTTCCTGTGTATTTCTTCCAGTATCTAGAGTTATTGAAGCAGCAAGTTAACAACTAACAAAGGAGACCTTAAAATGGACTTGAGAAGGGGACGCAAACAGAGGCTTGGGTTAGAGGTAAGAGGGGGTTGCCCTGAACACCTCTATGTGGACATCAACACTCTGGAGAAACTTCTTGGAGTCAGGTAAGCAATACCCTTTTCCCCACAGTATGTTCGGTTAGAAGAAAATGTTTGTGCTTGTTGCTCCACAATGTTGCATCTCTGGACCCAACCTCTGGATTCCTTGCTATGGTGACTCAAGGAAGGAGAATGGACGGACTCTCTGCAGTAGTCTCAAGGGAGGACCTGTGGCACAACTTTCTAGTGAGGGGGTTTGGGTGAGTTAGATTGGATTTCTGGAGTGTCCTTATGGGTCTAACAGCAAAGATTTGGATGGACTTGGCCTTTCCACGACAATGCACTTGAAATGGGCAGCAGTTCTACTGGTATTGGGGTTGTACAGCTCAGGAAACTCCTAGGAGTTCAGGAGATGGCTAGTTTCAAAGTTTGTCTTGGGATTGGTTGTTCCCAACAGCCAGAGGGAAGGAGTCATCCTCTCCGGAGCTCCTCTGTTGCACAGGAATTGGGGTAAGGACAGCAGTGTTCACTTCACGGTGTTGCAAAGGGTCTGCAGGCATCTCCGGTCATCTTCTTCTTTGGCTATTTCAACTTCCAGTTGTTGAATTGCTTTTCACTCCAAAAGTCTCAACTTTTATACAGTTCCAGCACACACTCCTCTACAATCTCTCTCAGCATTTTACAGAAAGGAGCATTTGGCTGTTCAATCAGGGCAGCCAGATCCCCTGTGAGAGATGGACCTATTCAGGCACTTTGGCATCCAAAGAACAGGGGGTGGAAAACTCCTCCCCCACTTCCTGCCTGCCCAGACACTCTGGAGCCTAGGCGGGGATACTTACGGGTTCCCACCAAAGGCAAAACATGCACACTGACATCCCCCTCCTAGAATGGTAGAAGAAGGGCTAACAAAGAACAACCATGCTAATAATGGTGAAAAAAGAAGGGAGACCCCAAATTGGTACTTGGGTGCCCCGAGTGTACTACCGAGGTATACAAAACAAACAATAGTTAGTAGAACATGTCCACTACCACCAGCCATCACTAGGTGATTGTCTATGTGACTGAAAGGTCACAGGAGCAGAGAGAAGGGGGGTACAAGGTATCCCTTTGGCACTCCACTGAAGGTGGTGTGTGCCAATCTCTCAGACTATAGAGTTTTGGGAGAGATAGTTAAGAGTTGTAGTTACTGGAGGATATAGAAAAATAATTGTAAGGGTCCCCTGGAACACTGCCCATAAGGAGCTGTGTGCTGCAGTTGTACAAACACAGATGCATTTAAGTGCTATGGAGCAGACAGACTCCATAGTACAGATAGAAGTCAAAGAATAGAGTTCCAAAAGACAGAGCCCACAAGAATGAATGATGGTAAAAAGGTTCCCCTCTTTCAGAATTGAAAGAAAAAAAGTCCATAAAAAAGTCCAGAAATAAAGCAGAACGTGCTGGGGGTCTCACTAGGAGAGGGTATGGAGTACACAAATCATACATCTCCCTAACAAAGCTCATGAACCAAACACTGTAGCTCAAGGAACAGCTACAAACACAACAACAGCAACCACCATTGCAACCCCTGGATGATCAACCACCAACACTATACCAATCAGGACCTCCACCGCAACGTAACCTCCCCCATTGCTGCCGACACAGGTTCTAACCAATAGCAAGGGTCACAGTGGGAGATGCCAATCAAGAAGGCTCGGGATGGGCAATTTCTGAACACCAGGCCCACTGCCAGAAGGATTTTCTTTTTTTAAGTGGCAATATTTGTAGCCTCCAAAAAAAATGTTACTTTTTTTACACTTTGTTACATGAGTAAGCCATAATGTTCATCCTGTCCCTGTTCCACCCTCATCCTTCCCTCTCCCCCAAAACTTCCCTTATCAGAGCCAACCTCTAAGTTATAAAAATAGGCACAATAAAAGACAAACTGCACTAAAAGATCAGAACATCTTAGATGATCTAATGTATACAGTATGTGTTGCTAGAATGTATTGCATGCCCCGTAGACAGCCCATCCACCCTCCCCATGCCCCGCAGGCAGCCCACACCAGAGGGTGGACCCCTGCAGCCCCTGACCATGCCCTCCAGACAGCCCATCCACCCTGATCATGCCCTGCAAGCAGCCCATCACCCCTGGTAATGCCCCGCATGCAGCCCCTCCACCCTGACCATGCCCCGCAGGCAGCCCATCACCCCTGGTCATGCCCTGCAGGAAGCCCATCCACTGTGAATATGCCCCGCAGGCAGTCCCCACCACAGGGGGGACCTCTGCAACCCCTGACCATGTCCTGCAGGCAGCCCACATGGCACCATGCACTTGTGAGCCCCAAAACATGTCCCCCCCACCAGTGATGGGCACCTGCCAGCAGGACACAATTCATGCCCCTACACACCACCCCACCCCCATTGATGGCAACCTGCCAGCAGGCCCTGACACATGTCCCCCCAACCCCATTGATGGCAACCTGCCAGCCCCGACTCATGTCCTCCCCACCCCACCCCCATTGACAGCAACCTGCCAGCAGGCCCGACTCATGTCCCCCCACCCCACCGCCATTGATGGCAACTTGCCAGCAGGCCCCGACTCATGTCCCCCCAAACACCACGTCATAACAATACAGACCCATGGCCCTAATGCCAACCCAAATCCCAACCCCCCCTGACAACCCAGTACAAATACACAACCACCCACTGCACCCACTCTCTGGTAAATTACCCATGCCATGAGAGTCTGGAAAGAACCACCATACCCATGAATAAATGTCTTACAGAGCCACACAGCGGCAACACATGGCTGAGCCAATGCTCATAGAGACAGGCACAAAACCAATGAGAGAAGACCACACAAATATGGCCCTCATTACGACCCAGGCATTGGACCATGGTGCTAATAGCACCATGCGTTAAGGGTTTAACGGCGCCTCCACCTTTTACGGCGCTGTTAACCCCTTAACGCCTGGGTTGTAATGAGGGCCTATAGATCAAATAAATGTATTTAACGTAATGTCAACTCAAGATCAAAAGCACACATGAAAATGGAAATTATTCAGAGCCAGTATGATAAAAAAAAAATCAAATCCAAGAAAAAGTTGATATCCATGAAAAGCCAAATGAAAAGTGGTCCATTACCAATGTCCAAGAAACGAAATCCAAAGGTCAAAATAAAAAAAAAAAATACTCCATGGGTCCAAAGAAAGAAAGAAAGCGTGAACATGTCTGCAACTATTGACAAAGAAAGTCACAAGGGTTCATGATCTCCAGAAGAAAGAAAAACTATACAAAAACCCATAAAAAACATAACTCTGTACAAAAAGGTGGAGCAAAGTCCAGGCACTCCAAATAATAAAAAAATAAAAGGAAACCTACGTCTAAAGAACTATGCACAAAGGTGGCGGGCCAGTCCCACGGCTCACTTCGTGATGTTCCGGGCCAGTGCATCATCGAACTCCACGTCAATCATCCGGAGGCGGGCCTGTTCCCTGGCCTCGAGGTCTCGCAGGGATGCAGCCATGGTTTCCACAAACTCCCTGCGAGTTTCCTCGAGGCACTCAGCCCGCCTCAAAGCCCGGTTCATGGAGTTCTCCGCTATGGCCATCCTGAGCCATGCCCTCTCCGCCTGCCGCTGCTCCGCATATATCTGCTGGCCCAACCACTGCTACACGGAAGACACTCACAGTCCTGGTTCCTCTTGCCCCTCAGCCGATGCCTGCCCACTGGATGTTGATGGCCCGAGACATGATGCCTCCCATGCTGTGCCTTCTGCTGCCTCCAATGCAACTGCCTCTGGCACCACAGCAGCCTCCAGGCTGATGGAATCCCCTGGCGCTGGTGTGCACATGCCCTGCTTGTTGATGCCTGCATGTCCTCCATTTGCTGAGGTCCAGTTGGGCGGGTGGCCACCCCTGCTGGACCTCCGACTCCCGACTGTGGCAGGGATGTGTTCTCTACCAGCCTGGCCGCTGGATCAGGGGCAGCACTACAGGGGGACCAGGTGTTACTTAGGTGGTAAGAGGGCACAGAGGATGACTGCCGCATAGGGGGTTCAATTGAGGAGTGGATCACAAGATACTCCAGCACACGGAGGAACCCAGTGCCGACGACCTGTCCTAGTAGGCTGACGTGCCCAAACAGGTATTCGAAATGACGTGCATTGTCCTGATGAGAATCCTGCATGTCATCCTGATTACCACATGCACGCAACACCAACCCAGCTAGGACAGGCTCAACCCGGTCACGGAGTGCCACGTCCGCAGGGAGAGGAAGGCCAGTTGTTGTTTGTGCATCCCCTCCCTGAAAACGGGTCAGGACGAAGGCATCCCTGCTGGTGCCGGATGATGCAGTCACAGGATCGGGGACAGGATTACACACAGGCACCTCCACAGTGGCCTGTGTTGCCTCCTGTCCCTGCCCCTGGACTGCACCACTAGCACCAGTCGAATTCCCCCTTCTAGGCCCCGTGCGTGGGGCTGTCACAGCCTCCTCCACAACCAAACCCCCACCAACCTGGATGACTTTGTGCCATCTTCCTCCATAGACCCCTGTTGGGGCTCAGCTGCCCCTTCTGCTGCTGAGGAGTCCACCTCTAACCTTCGCCCTTGGACCTTCCCTCGGCAGCTGCGGCCATGGATGTGGCACCAGACTCCTCACTCCCGGAAGGGAGGTGAGTTAGGCCTTGCGTCTCCGGCTGGCGGTGGCATCCCTGCCGCTGTGCTCCACAGCACCGTCTCTGCCCTCTTCATCAGTCGATGCTGCAGACAGGGAGAGATAGAACACAGGCCTCAGGCACTGTACAATGGTCTGATACACACATGACAGTTGCACATGAGTGTCAGTGTCAGACATCACAGATGGCATCACACTCCTCAACACTCATGTCATTTGGACCCACACATATGCACAAATTAACAGGAATCGTGCAGCAGGCATCAGCATCCATACGCAACTGCATGAATATTCAAAGGTTGGCATTAAATCACAAGCAACATGGAGAGTGCCAAACACATGCACACACGCCACCAGACAGACATGCATCTGTACATCTCCACAACCTGTCACAGTGCAATCATCGGCAACTATGTCACATCTGCCAATCAGGTACCCAGATGTCCGGGACACATGCATCCATGGCATCTCACTGTCACACACATGCCAAACAGACACACGCACATGTACATCATGCACGTACATGAAGGTGGGACCAGCATCCATGTGTCACACAACAAAAATGGCTTAGTACACACCCAGACATCCAAACATTTGTGCATCAACACATGCAGTTGTGCATCATGCATCGTAATACATACACCACTGATGTGCACCACACATGACTTGTCACACATGCAGCACAGGCCTGTCCCTGCACACAGACATCCATACATGGACCATGTCAGACATATGTCCAAGCTGCACACTTCTGTCACACTCAACATGCACTGTGTGGGATGGGATAGTTCAGACACTCACCGCTCAACTCCAGACAGGTCTGCCTCTCTAGAACCTGGTTGTGAAGCACTAGGTCGATGCATTCCAGGACCCTCACCTGGTCGATGGTAAGTTGGACCTGGCGCCCCCATGCATCCATTGCATGCAAGAGGCGCAGGGCCTTCCTGAGGGTCCTGGACCTGTAGTCCTCCCAGCGCTTCTGGATGTGTTTCAAGTCACGGGTTGCCACCCTCTCCGCATTGATGGCAACCACGATGTCCGACGAGGCCCCTTTCATCCTTCCTTGTCAGCGCACAGTTGTCTTAAAAGGGCATCATAATGCCCCAGGACTTGCTCCACCAGGATGCCAACTTCTCTGGCTCATAAGCTGACAGCCCTCTGCCTCTCTGGCCGGGGGTTGCTAGTGGTCTCAGGTGGTGTTTTCTCTGACATGGCAACCACCGAGGCAGGTGTGGATGGGCAACTGGATCCTGGGGCTGGGCTGTGGAGCGATGGAATACCAGTTGGGAGTCTTCTGTTCCAGTTCGGGTGGTCACAGCAACTGGACCACTGTCAATAGCTGATGTACAGGCACCAAATAGCAGGGCACGATGGCAGCAGGCAGGTAGGCAGCAGCAGATGGCTCTTGGGAGGCTGCTTGGGGCCATGGGGGCAGGAAAATGGCCTTCTGGGCAGGAGCATGGTCTTCCGGTTGTGTTGTCGCGTAGCCAGATTGATGCAGAGTGATTTAAGCACATGAAAAAACAGCACGTCAGCATGTAATCCGAAGAAAGAACCTTAGCGCATAAGCGTGTAAGTGATGTGACATGCGCGGGCATTTCCCTTGGCATGGGTGCAGAGTGAATATGCACGTGCAAAAACAGCACGTCTGCGTGTGAATGCGTGCAATTCGAGGAAAGGGCCTAAGCGCGTAAGTGACGTGACACGCGCAGGTGTTTCCCTCGGCACTGGTTAACGGTGAGCACGGCCCAGCAGATCGATGTACGTGCTTTTCATGGGGAACAATGCGTGTGTTATTACTTCATGTTGTTTCACGCGCCATCACTTCACCGCGGATCGAGGACATACCTATTCTTTTGGCAGGGTTCTTGCCTACACGTGTTTTTCTTTCCCATGCTAGTCAGACAGTGAGTCGCGCACGCTATTTTTCCCACTGCGGGTCCCCCTGTGTATCCCATACCCCTTTTCGAAGTCATAGTAGCCTGTGTGTCCCACACGTATGCGTTTTTGTGTCCCTGGGTGCCACCGCGTACTGCGGGAGGTTAATTCCACGCACGTGGGCTACCGTGGGTTGCGTGCACGGTTTTATTGCTGATTTGGGGTGCCTGAGCATAGCGTGACCCATCATTTTCTCACAGGGGTCACATACTGCCTTGCAGGAGCAGAGGAGTGTTATTTACATCACATACCCCACACCCTTCACCAAAATTGCCCAGGACAATTGTTGTGTACACCTCCCATTGGCACTAGTACATCCGTGCCATGGTTGGGAGGCCACAAAAGGTGAGGGGTGCCTCAGTTGGGCATTCTCTACATAGTGGGTGTGGTCAGGGACATGGCAGGGGGACCAGGGAGTAGGGGGAGTCCAGGGTGGCCAGGGCGGCATCAGAGGGGGAAGAGGCAGGGGTGCACCACTTCGGCAGGATGTTTACCCACATATTGGTGCAGTCCTGCCACCACCCCCTGGGCTCCGGGAGATGCAGCTATTGCATCTGACACTGGTGCCCATGTGACCAGGCAGTCAGTTTCATCTACTGCCATGGGCCCAATGGTAGTGGTAGCTGCAGGTGCAGCTGTGGTGACTTCCACCCAGGCTCACGGTCAGCCAGCGTTTGATGCTTTGGCACCTGAGGACTCCCAGGCTGAATTCCAGGTGGTCAAGAGGCACAAGCAATGTGCGCGCAGGGATGCTCTGACCGAGGTATATGTCCCTGGGGCAGTGTTGTCATCTGCTGCCCTGAGCAGCCGGGTGATGGCAACTGCATGGGCAGATACAGCCAACACCACCCCGGCTCTGAGTCTGCCAGCCAGGACAGTCTTGTTCACAGACCTTGGCACAGCAGCTTTTTCTGCGCTGGGTCCTGTCAAGAGCACCCAGCAGCCATTGACACCTGCCACTCCCTTGGTCCAGTCCACCAACTCCACTGCCCCTACTGATAAGGGCGACATTTGCCAGTCAGGGTCCGACCACTGCCCAAGAGGAGGAAGGTTGCTCCTGTGCAAGAGGCTGGGACCTCAGACACGGCTCCGGCCTCCAGCACGTCGAGGAAGAAGACTTTCAGCACGCATGAACTAGAATTCATTGTGGGCTATGTGTCAGAACACGAACGCAATATGCTAGTGGGCCCAAATTGCCATACTATGCCTGCCCAGCATTGGGAACACTGGAAGCATGTTGCGGATGGTGTTGGTGCATTCGGATATAAGATGTGCACAGCTCAGAACTGCAAAAAGAGTTGGGATGACCTCCGATGCTGTGCTAAGCAAAAGCGTGCCTCCAATTATGCCATGACACATGTGACTTTCAGTGGGCCACCACCTGAGGAGGAAGAACTCACTCCGCACGAGGTGATTGCGGCGGAGTTGATCGAAGGAGTCAGAGAGATGCAGGATTATGATGCCCTGTCCGGTGAGTGTTGTTGCGTGTTTGTCCAGCCCTTGTGTAGTTTGCTTGTGTGATGTGTTGTTCTTGACTGCCACTACATGCTATGTATTCATGGTTCTCATGTGCGAGTCATGCAATGCTTCTCTAATGCGTGCCTGTTGTGGTGCATGCTGGACATGTGAAGCAGACAGGGACTGTCCTCATCACCACACGTGCACCCTACTCACATACTGGTCACCCGGCTGCCCCTCCGATCCATGTTCCAGCTCACTGACCTGTCTGCATGTAGCCTGTGGTGTCTTTCCACTCAGCACTTGGACAATGTCATTGCATGACTGACGTGCATGTTTGTTCAGCCTGCATGCGGGTATTCCCAGCGGGCATGATTCCTTGCCCCTCCACCCCCCTGAACCTCAATTTAACAATGGCACTGGTGAGCAACATGTTGGACTACTGCAAGGGCCTGTTCCACGCTCCTGTGCACATGCACACTTCCCCCTGTAAACCTGCCAGACACATACTGTGGGGTACATCCTTTGTCCTTGATGCAGGATATCTCACTCGGACTGTGCAGATGGCAGATGCTCCCTGGGGACATTAGTGCCCATTCATGCTCCATGTGCATTACATGCATGCCCCTATGTGTCCTTGGCAGGATGATCATTGTAGTACGTGTCCAGGATTACATACGTATCATGGCATTTGGTCATACATTCCATGCTCACTCTGGCTCTGTCCTGCATCACACACATGTTTAGGGTGTCATTGTCTGTGTGGGGCACAGGCCTCCCCCTGTTGCAGGCCCCCTGACTCTGTTCAACTGGTATAGTGCCTTCTTCAGGAATGGGTGGACTACTGAGGGTTCATCATGTGTCCTTCTTACTGTCCCATTCTTATCTGCTGTGGTGTCATTTGACTGCGATGATTCAACTGACACTAGCCAACACTGTCTGCCAATATACAGTTTTCTGGACAACCTTTCATTTCCATGCAATGCCTCCATGCATTTTCACCAGTGGGTGTGGTTAACTGTAGCCATGCAACCGAGTGCATGCACATTACACATGATGACTGAACTTGCCCTTACACTGCCGTCATGTTTAGTGATTGACATCAAAACGTACTTGTTGATGTTGATTGTTGGTAAAGTGCACATGTTCTGCACTGCACCCAACCACCTATGAGCCATGTTACACCATTCTACATGCCTACTCACTGCTGCAATGTCAAAGTGACCTGGCATGTATTTTCAGATTTTCATCCCTTCACTGTTATGAAACGCACTAGCACAGGTGCATGATGTGAGACATGTACTCTGTATTGGAACACCCTAGTGGGTGTTTAGCAAAGTTGATTGGTCAATCTGCGTGCTATACTGACTGGTATAGACCGCAGATTGATTATAGCCTGCCAGTAAGGTTGTAGAGCTGCCTTCGCGTGTGTATGTGTACACTTTCACATACATCAAAGCAAGCAGCGTCGAAGCTGCTTGATTTGCTGTATAGGATGTTGTTCATATACACCATACGGGTGTATATGAACACAGGTTTATTTGAACACTTTAACATATACATATGAAAGCAGCTTCAACGTTGTGTAGTGCAACATTGCAGCTACATACTTAGGTGTGTGTGAAAGTGTTTATTTAGACATGAGTTCTCTGCATCATTTTTGTTGAATAACTCATATGTCTCTATTTTACGTAAATGCTGCTGAGATTTCAACATTGCACCCATTATGTTAAACAGGCACAATCCTGAAGTTGCACTGTCGTGCAGTACGTTTATGCCAAGGCTCACTTAGCAAATCTGGTGGAGCCTGGGTGTGGTGATTTGACACACTGAATAATGTTTTTTGGCCCATTCAATGCACAAAGTGCTGAATCAGGCCCTGGAGGGTGTTCTGGAGGCTTCATGGACTGGCACCTCGGACCGTACTGGGCATTATGGTCCCTCATACCTCGTTGTAGGCCCACGCTTTGCTCGGCACATTCACTATGTCTTCAGGGCCCATGTCGCCTGGTACGGACCAAGCTGCAAATGGAGGAAGCTATATTGGTGATGATGATTTAGGGTTGCATGTACATGCATATTACGTGTGTCATGGTGTGTTTTGATTCACTGGCAGCTGTGACCATTTGGCTGTTCAAATATGCTTATTCTACGTGCCATCTCTTTTTTGCCATCTGTCATTTCTTCATGTGATATGTGCCTGCCAGAGGTGGTGTGTGATAGAGGTGATATATTACATTCAGTACATGTGTAAGCTTCGCAATCTACACTCATCCATGTCTTCTTTCGGGATGCCATTGCATATCAATGCAACTGGATGCATGCTGGAATGTGAGTTGTGTGTGACATGTCTGCTTCATGTGTTGGCTGTCGATGTGATGTCTATGTGTGTGTGGGTTATGTGCTGCTGACATGTGTACTCATGTTTGTTGTGTTCACGTTACAGGTAATGACAGAATGGAGCCAGAGGATGGTGATGTCATTCCAGACACAGGGTTGCTTTTACATCCGCAACCCGGCAGAAATGGGGGTCGTGGAGTGGTAGACCACGAGAACCCACTTGTGCTGTGGACCATCATGTCCAGGGCTGGCAATCAGTCAAGCTCGGATGATCACTCTGAGCACAAGGTTGAGTTGATTTCACATCATGACCATTTGTAGCCAGTGAGTGATCCTGATGCGGATGAACTTCTGTCCGCGACACCTGCAGTGAAGGGCCAGACAGTGTTGGAACATCCACCTGTGGTAGTTCTGGACACAAGGCACACTCCACACCAGTTACTGATGTGCCTGGGGCATCATGTAAATGGAGGGATGTAGTGCCACGGGCGGTGCCAATCCAACACAGACCATGGCTCCTTGGGTCCCACAGTTGTAATGTCTGGCAACGCAGTGGCCGTGCGCCACCGGGGAATACTGAGTGGGAGCAATCCATGTATGCCAGTTCACAGCAACAGGGGGCAGCTATTGATAAGATCGTTCAAGGCATGGAACGTGTGGTCCAATCAGTGCTCCGCCCTGATAGGCAGGTGGAGCTCCAGCAGCAGGCAGCGCAGTCCATGTGCCGCTCACTCAGGCTGGGTATGGCAGCCTCAAACAGGGCACGCCAGGCTGAAATGGTGTCTCTGTGCGAAGCGCTTGCTTTTCAGGCAGAGGCACACAGGGAGGCCCTGAGGGATGAACACCAATCCCTCAGATCTACTCTGGGTGTGCTCAACATGACCCAGAGTCAGCGGTCGGAGTGAGGTTGGAGCAGCTTGAGAACACCATCTCGTCTGAGCTACGTGCATGTCGGCAGGTGCTCCAGATGTCATGTGAGGCCATGCACGCAGAGGAAGCACATGTATCATGTGAGGTGCTGCATGCTGACCTACGTGCCATTGCCACACAGGACCAGGCTTACCAGACCCACATGCTTGCTGCCGTGGAGGGGCAAGCTGCAGATAGGCGTGGTCGGGCAACTGTGCAACGTCCACCGTCTGATTGCCATCCATAGGGTGAGTAGGACGATGACTTATCTTTCATACAGGTCGGGCCGTGCAGGCTTTGAGCCCATGGAGGGTTGTTTTTAGATCAACATCATCACATGTGGTTGTTGCGGTGCACCCTGAACCTCCCCCCACTTGGGTGCCCACAGTTCATATGTGGCCATTTTTTTTAAATAATATTGTTTGTCTATTGTGCATGCATGTGACAGTGTGCTGCTTTGTGACTTTTGAAAGCATCCACTGTGTGTTCCAGCTGGGCCCATACAAGCTTGTTTCGTCTATCTGTTTGTGGCTTGGGGTCCAGACATATAGGCCACTCCTGCTTCCCCTTTCCATGGGCTTGCAAGGATGGTTCGGTGTGACAGCAAATTACACAAGGGCATTGGACTTTCTTCATATCTGTGGCCAGTCTGCTATACTACTTGTTTATACAGCCCTAGTGGGGATTATGGATGTTTTCTCCATGGCATGTCTGCAATCAACTTTGGTGAGTACATTTTTGAACTGTGCATTTATTGAAGTTGATTGTGATGTTTTTTTATTTCTTGCCTGTATGAGTGCTTGATGCACTTCATGCTGTAGACAATAACCTACACCCTTTAGCTGTCAAAGTCACACTGATGGTGGGACGGGGCCGGATGGTGACAATGTCAAGTTGGAATTGTGGGCAAAGGTGGAATCATTATGAATGTGACTCAAGAACCACAACTCACGGTCCAGTCCGCCTAGACTACTTCTGCGCTCTGTTCCGTTTGGACGGCACATTGTATCTGTCTTCCCTCTTGGACTTTGCTGCTCCGTGACAGTGCAATTTTCCTACTGGACTACAGCTCTTTTACTCGTTTTTCACACTCTGGTGCCTTTGGTCCCTGTTTTTCTTCCTGCTTCTGTCTCTCTTGGACTTCGCTGCTGCGTGACAGCGCAGATTTCCTACTGGACTACAGCTCTTTTACTCATTTTTCACACTTTGGTGCGTTTGGTCCCTGTTTTTCTTCCTGCCACTGTCCTTGTTGCAGATCTTTCCACCTGTCTCTCGGGCAGTTATTTCGGTGTATTCGTACGCTGCCTCGGTTTTCCTCGGTACACTTCTGTAACACAGCATCTCTCTCTCTCGCTCTCTCTCTCACTCCTCCTATCTTTCATCTATTCCATCCAGACCTTTATGTTGACTTCGGCCTTTTACCAAAGCTATTCAACTGTTCTTGCTCTTAACTTGTCAGCTGTTTCTGGCAATCTCGCATTCACTCTGCATTTCCAGACTTGTGCTTTCTCTGCCTTTCTCCGTTCAAGCTATAAAGGATTGATTGGGTTTCAGCTCAACCATCCAGTTGTGCCAGCCTCCTTGGTTATTTTCTACTCAAGTTTCAGCTCTACCCATCAGTTGTGGAATCCTCAATGATTATTGTCTACTCAAATTCCTACCCTTCCTGTTGAACCATTCCACAACTGTGCAACCTTGGAAGTTATTCTATCATTCAGCTTGGACATGTGCTTGGCCATATTCTACAAGTTCAAGTCATCTACTGGAGACTCTACCAGGGTTTTTTTGGCACCTAGAGGCTTTTTCCCTGGTTTGGGGGTTTGGCTCCTTGGACTTCTCTGCGATTTGGTATTTTTACAGGTCAAGGTGGCAACTGAGGGGGCTAGACCCTATTTACATGAAATGAAGAACAAGAAAACCAAGGGGAAGGGGGATCCTGAAGCCAGGTAGACTAGAAGGAAGAAGCGGACGGACCCCAGAGGCAGTTCTTCTGAAGGTCAAGTTGATGAGGAAATGTGGGAGGGGCTTTGGTTGTCGGACAGTACGCTTGGGCTACAGTGATTGGTCACTGTCTGACATTGTCAATGCAGGGTACTATGTACATGATGTTTCTGCTGGTCAATGGATGTTCCTGTGTTGGGTTTACTTTTCAGGTGTCCGGGGTTTGGTGTGGCTTGACACACTGGGGTGTCCACATGGGCAATGTTCACATGTGATGCATACAGGACACTGAGGGTCGCTTCATTTCACATGCATGTATTGAGTGCATGTCCCTACTGACACACACACTTACACAATGCACCACCACACATACAACCACCCATCCATGCCCACACGTGCACAAAGATTGCCTTCTCTGCCATGCTGTGTCCCTGCAGCACATGATCACTTACAATGTCTGATCATGTACATGCGTCACTGGGTAATTTTAGTTTCTTTTCCTTTTTTATATGATGCTCAAGGTATATCGCCAACATAATGGCCACTCACTGTGCTGTGTGCTGAGTGGTGTGTTGCAGGAGACACTCACAGCACATGGTTTTGGGATTTGTGGATTTGCATTGGCCAATGTGCATGCCAACAGGCATTCTGTCTTTTGTTTATGGTACCACTGGTGGCATGCATTTGTGTATGACTTTGTATGTGTGGGAGGTTGTTAGTCAGTCATGTGATCTGATGCCATGTAAGGTGTGATTGTCTCAGGCCTGTTTCCATTTATTGTGTGGTACTTCATAACTAATTTGTTGTGCATTGTGCATTTGGTTTGCTTTTTTCTGTTGCATGCCATGTCATGGTGTGGCCGACAAGGGTAATGGGGGTTGGGAGGGTTTGGGCGACATACCAGTGATTTTCATGGCCTGGGGGGATGGTGTGATATGCACCTTGCATGTGTTCCTTTTGGTCACACCAGATTGGTTATGTTTAAGAAGCTAGGGATGCACACAATGTAGCACTTCTGTTGAAACATTCTCAGGTGGTAAGGTTGTGACAGTTGACTGTCTCTTTGTCATCATCGATTGTCACCTGGTATGTGCCAGGCCTGTGTGCACTCCACAGGGGTGGGAGTTTTGATGAAAAATCTGGCCATAATCTGGGTCCGGGCTGCCTCGCCATATGCCCTTTCCCCTCCCATGAGCAGCACCTGTGCGTGTGGTTGGGGATGTGGGGGCACCACCATGTACGCCACTATGGCCCCGGTTGCAATATGGTGTGTGTTGTATCTTACCTGGGGTGGTCTGGTGGAATTCCATATTGGCGTAATCATGTCGGTGCTCAGAGGGTAGGCACTGTCCCTTGGGGAGGTGAGGATGGTTGTCATTAGTTGGGTTTGTCTATTTGTCTGTGTGTGACATGCATGTGCACAGATATGTGTACTCACCAATTAGCCATGTGTCACCATGCTTTCCAGCTTCCAGGTCCCGGCTGAAGGCAGGCGTTCTGTATATGAAACTGTCATGGGTAGACCCAGGATAGTTTGTATAGACAGAGGTGATGATTCCATGGGCATTGCACCAGTGCTTGCGGTTGCGGTAGATGTTTGGCCCTAGGTGGCCGTAGGGCCACATGGGTTCAATCTATGGCACCAAGCACTTTGGGGAAGTGTGCCACCCTGTAAAAGTCCAGGACCATGGCCTGCCTTTCTGCGGGTGTTGTGGGCATGTATATGTGCCTGCGGACTGAGGGGCACGCAGTGATGATTGCCAACACGTGGTGTAGGCAGCGTGACTGCGTGGGCTGTGTGACACCCCCAACTATGGCAGTTGTCTGCTGAAATGACCTAGTGGCCAACAAATGCAGGACATTGAGCATTTTTTCCAAGGGGCTCGGTGCTTGGGAGCACAGGGTGGGTGATCTGAGGTCATGTTCCCACTCCCTGACCAAGTATAGGAGGATATGAGGTGAAAATCTACACCTGCCATAGACCTTGCCATCAGGCATCCAAAAAAGGCTGGTCCTGGGAAAAAAAATGTGGGGCCTGCCTATTCTCCTCCTCCTGCGGTGTCCCACGATCACTGCTGCGAGAAATGGGACATTAATCGTAGCTGTATTTGCGTGTTTGTTGTTTGCGCGCACTTTTATACTGCACAGGGCTGCTTCCACCTGCCTTGATGTGGCGGACGTGTTTACGCCTGTGCGTGTCTTTTGGTGTGCGTGGGTTTCCCCTATTTGATTCCATGAATACGTGTTGTTCGCGCGCGTGTGGGCGTTCCATGTATTTCTCAGCAGTACTTCCCCAGTTACGCCCTCATTTTCACGCGTTGTTGCCCATTCCGTATGTTCCGCCCCCTTTTGGTGTGTGCGATATACGTTGTGCGCTTTCGCGCACAGCGTTCGGGATCCCGCAGTGACGTGTGTGCCACGTGCTGGTTTTGGCACAGCTCCAAGGAAAAACACACGCACAGACTTCCATGAATCGCTTGTGTACGATTCGCACGCGTGCGCTGGATTTTTCTTGATTGCGCCACTGATTTCGGTGCACAATTATTCCATGAATCGGCCCCATGACCTCAGAGAAAGTTGTTAAATCATTATTTAAGTACATTTTTTAATATGTGTCTATATTTATATTTTCAGTGGCATAGTAATATGTCTCATGTCTTTTTCAATTTTTTAAATTTCTCCTCCCAAGAGAAAACTGCAGACAGCTGGAGATACTTCATGGTCGAGATGCAGACAACCTTTACGACAAGTGCAAGAAAATAAACCTTTACCCTCAGCAACCTGCAGAGAAAAAGGCAAATAGTTGCATATCAGTGCTGTTGATTTAAAAATGTAATTTTTTTAAGCAGCACATTAGTGAAAGTTAGAAAAACTGCATGCAAATTTGGAGCCTCATCATTTGTACCTTATTTACAAATAAGCACAAAGCAATAGCAACACATTTCTACAATACTGGTAGGTAGAATTTGTTGAGAGGACGTGTACTATTAGCATTAAATATATACTACTGATAGTAGTGCTTATAAAACAGTGCAACTTTATATATAGAAAAACAGTGCTACATTTTAGGGCTACATTATTACAACTAACACATAGGTGTATCAACAATGATGGTTATATTTAATAGCATCTCAGTAAACCACTGACAATGCATAGGTGTATGAGCAGTACTCATATTTTTCTATGCTATAAAGTTTAAAACAATGCACTTTCTAGACACTTATATGCTACAATTAACTGCCACTTAGTGTTAGCAGGTGGTAAATAATGGTTACAATATATGCCATCTGATAGCAGTGGTTAATATAGCTGCTGCACACAACACTGTAAATATTTGCTGACACTAACGTTTACATTAGCCCCACACTCATCATATGCACAGTGAGAGTTTTGCAATTAAAATGAGAAAATTGGACAACATGGTAGCTTTTATACTTTCCAAAATCAATAGCACGAAAAGAGGACTATATAGTAAACAAAATACTAAAGTGTCTGACTCACATTTTCACTGCAACCTATCACAGAAAAGAACACAATTACAACAGTAACACAAACCAATTATAAACACCAAAACACACGAACAACCTTTTTTTTTCCAACCATGCCTTTATAGCCACTTATAGCCACAGCTATAAACACCATATTGTAGCCACAGATACACAGACATTTTTACTAACTAGAAAACAGACATTGCCAACCTTAACATTTCAAAGCAGACAAGGGTAGAGGTGAGGACATGAATCAGAAATACATTTACAATTGTGTGGTATAGACTTCACAGAGTAATATGATTATTGCACTGAAATGTATGCCTTAATACCCATGGCTTTTCTGCTGATACCCACGGGCATAGCAACACCAATGAGGTTGTTTGTTTAATAACTGCTGCTATTCGAGAAAACAACTAAATGAAAATGTTTCCTGTACTCCCAAACCCTCACCAAGTAACCCAAACATATATGTCACCTCCCCCAACTCCCCTGATGTCCTCCTCACCTCCCCAGCCATCTTCCACTCTGCCTATAACACTTGTTGTTTCTGTGACGTGGGTTCAATCAAAATGTCGGGTAGCCACGGCTATAGAACAAGGCAAAATATACAATGTGCCGTTGGCGTGTATATTGCTGCAGAAAGTTGGTCCCAGATAGCCGAGACTATGGTGCCATGCAGTGATATGTGCCTCTGTAGCTGTGGATACACACTCCAGTCATTGCCGCTATTATCGCGTGTGTGGTTCACCCAATCACATTGCTTGTCATGTAGTGGCTGCTATGAATTTTAAATAAAAGTGTACACATGTATATACATGTGTGTTTAGTTCTCCTTCTGTTTTGTATTTTGAGTTATATACAGTATAAGACAAAATGGCACAACTATACAGAAGCATGAATACATTCTGGAATGGAAGAGTGGGGTAGTGGTCAAGAGGGTGGAGGTAGGCTGCATAATGTGACAAAAAGTGTGGGTAGAGTGTATGGATAGAGAAAGACATGATGGGGTACAATAGTAGTACTAACACGCTACATAGGGTGAGCACATGAGGAACATCAGGGTTTGGTGACAATGGAGAGAATAAAGAGGCAGCAAGTTTATTGTGTGGTTCAAACAGAATGGATGGGGGCATTGTGCAAATGTATACAAAGTATATGTGTAGAGGTACACACACTAGCCATGTCCACAGTAATATATGCAGTGGTACAGACAGTTGCCATGTCCACAGTAATATGTGCACATACATTATGTCATAACATGCACTTTTCATTCTGTAAAAATCATTACCTAGATAACATACTTTATGAAACACAATTAGTTACAGTTCTACGCATGTGTTATTTTATTTTTTTACCCTCTTATGTAGAGACACTCCATAGAAGAGGAGCACTGAAAGTTTAGGACAAGTGCAAGTAAAATAAACCTTTGACCTCAGTAACCTGTGTACAAAAAGGGAAATAGTTAAATATAAATGATGTTATATGAAGCCTTGCTCAACAGTAACTTGTTCTCATTTATTAGGCAAGATACCCTGCGGGAGCTGGCAGCTTCCTCACAACTAAGCGGAGTCAGTCCCAGCTATTGCATGGATAAGAGTCCCAAATGCCTAACGTGTCACAGGCCATGGCCTTGGGCCATGGGCAGTGATATTTCACCCCTGATGTCACTCTACCTGGAAAAATCTTTTTTTTTAAACAATATACCTAACTGTGTGTGAGGCACTACAGATGACCTTGTCAATGTGTAGTGCTACATAACCACGGCCCTCTTCAAGTGTCCTCCTACTCTGTGCCTACTCCCCATACACCCATGATAGACTCCTCACCTCCACTGCCCTCTTCCATTCCCCCACAACACGTGTTGTTTCCATGAGGCAGTTTCCTATGAAATGTCAGCTATTTAAGGTTATAGCTGAGGCTACAGAAAGCTTTGCGTTGCAATCTCAGTCCCTAGACCCCTTCCAACTCCCAAATGTCACTTTGTGTCCTCGAGACACCCCCCAACTCTAGCCTAATGACATTTGCATGTTTTTTCGACCTACAAATTGCTTTTGTACTGCATTCCCTTATGTGATATCTGCGGCTATCTCTCGCATTAAGAAAGAAAAAGAATGTGGCTGTTTAATTTCTAGAAACACCCAGTTTTGGCAAATTACCCAGGATATAGCTATTTATTTTGAAGAAGGCGGCACCCCATTCTCCATCAAATATTTAAAAAACGAATGCACGGAATAACTACAAACCAAAAAAAGGCCACCAGTAAACGTTTCAGCCACAAGATTTTTCAGAGCTGGTCCCTATCCGTCCACTTGTTTGGGGTGTGCAGGCAGGCAAAACATGACCTTTTTTGTCTATGGGTAAATGAATGGGAAGCAGGGAACAACTTTGATTTTTTCTTTTTCTTTTAATCACTTTTCTATTTTTTAACACATCTTTACCAAACTTTGCAGTCTGGGGATGCACACGACTCCCTAATTGACGTCACCATTTTGTAGGTTGCTGTAGCCCTTTGGGTTACTCAATGGTTATATAATTGTCTATATTTATATCCAGATTATTCCTGATAGGTACAGTTGTCTTGGGTGTTACTGTTTTAGAATGGCAATAATATGTATATACTGAACTAGCAATGATAACACTTTTCTTGGATGTCACAGTGGATACACTACAAGATGATCACAGTTCTCTTATATCTCTATAAATTATTTTGAACGCTCCACTGCCAATGCATAAAATATGTGTTTTTGTTTCAAGAACAATAATAAAGACTACGTTCGTGACGACGTCAGTTAATTAAATACATGGGTGCTGTTAATTAATTATCACATTGTGTGCAGAGTGTGTTTATGGGGAATTAGATCACATTCATTTAAATGCTACTCATTGAAAGCAGATTACAAAATCTGAATTGAAAAACTCGCAGTGATGATGCCATATATTAGTGTATTCTCTAGAGACACTTATGTTAGTTGTGCTTTATAAATAGTCATCATTAAGATGAATTGCTAATAGGAAAAACATTAATAAAGATCAATTATGTGTGTGTCTTTTGGTGGCCTTATTCAGTGGGCATGTTTTCTCTTTCAGATTCCAGTTCCAGTGACACAAATAAGCTCAACGTATCATCCAGTAAAAGTAGGCGTGTCAGACGCATTTGTTGTGGTACACAGAATCCAGCAAATTCCCAGTATGTAAACACTTTTTTATCGTTTCATTAGTTGTGAACTTTGCAAAACAAATGCAATAGTAGTATATCGATACATCACGTTGTTCGTGTCTAGTTCAATATATATGTACGGGTTGTTTACTCTAAAATATATTTATTTCATCCATAGAACATCATGTTCCAAGAAAATAAACAACAAGTAATCTAAACGAAAACAAGATAACTTTAATCGAGTACCATACATATGATTTGGTATTTATATAGCACGTTCACCAAAGCGATTTACATATTTAAATGTAATGATCACCCAACTGAAGTTGGTACTCATTTTTCGACCATGGAATGATTAAAGCCTGAGTTGGCATTGCTGGAATTCCAACGCGCGACCTGCAGATCACACGTGGATCGCAGCAGCCAGAGCTCAGCCCATCCAGCTACCTTATATATATTGCTTCCTGCCTACATTTAGACTAAGCGGATTGCACCTTTGTTCGGCCTCAATGGTGGATGGTTGCCACATTTGTACTTTTTTAGGCTATTCCGTAATAATTGTATAAAGAGTGGGGCTTTGACTATCCTGCGTCATGGTTTTGCATTGCCTTTTGCTGCAAATACATTTTGTATACTCGTCTCATACACTTACAATAATGGCTGGGTCCACTCCTGCTGTGGCACGCACAATAGAATCTGCTGTACGATCTGTTCCCGACTGTCAAGTCCACAGTTATTATGTGACCTCCAAAGAAAACATTGTTAACCATGACAGTCCAACGATTGCTCCAGAATTGGAGAGTACCACTGGTGAAGGGACTTAGAACTCTGCATTGGTGTACCCACAACTCACCAATTTTGCTCTAAAAATAGGCAGCTTTATTGTGTGCTAATACCACCGGCAATAAATCCTCCAAAAATTATAATTTGGCTTTGCAGGAAAAGTGATGGTAACGGAATTACTGCCAATTTTTTCCTTGAAATGAGGCCCAATAGCACATGTTTGATGTATTGACTGTGAACGGTAATTCCATGTGATACATCCACCAATTTCTGTAGTAAATGTGGAGGATTCACTTCCAACAAAATACTGGAGGTGATTGCTCCACTTAACCTCTAAACTTGTAATTCGGCAATGTTGTAAAACTCGTGTCATTTCTGTAAAAAAAACACTGATGTTAACTTTCCATTTTCCCTGGACTTTGTTATGCATATAGCCAGTGCTGGAAATGGAAAACATTTATTGGGGGAAATGTCACTTCTTAGGATGGGGGGGGACTTTGGGAAGAAGGTGGCGTGGCCATGGGCGTGGCCCCGGCCAGATTGTGCAATACAGTATCTCTATATAGAACCAAAATTGGCGATTTGCTTAAAAGCAAAGAGCATCATGGGAACAACACAATGTCCACAATTGTATATGTTAAACATGCCGTATAGTGATTCATTAAGAACACGTTTAAGCAAATAATGGGCTATTCTGTTTTAATTGGTTACAATGCTCACCCTAATAAGAGAGATGTCTGTAAAATACAGGACATATATACCAGTTTGAACAGCTGCAAAATTGCAGGTGAGGCTTCAGCAGCTTCTGTGTGTGTGTGTGTTTTGAACTCGTGTTCCGAACACTTGTAACGAGCTTTCAGAAAAATCATCCCTCTAAATTGACAGAACTCAATACACAATAACCTACACTCTGCTTCACCTATGTTTTGCATACCCTGTAACCATATACCTAGGGACGCCTCCTTTACGATCAGCACAACCTGTTACCATACCCTTAAGAATCTCTTAAACCTGTAACCATATACTTAAGTATGCCTTTCCACGACCTACATAACCTGTAACCATCCCTTAAGCTTGCAGAATTCTCTAACCAATCTTTTAAGCCTGTAACCATATTCATAAGCTGTCTTGCCCAGAAGTCTGATGTCCAGGTGCTCCTTACAAATGTAAGAATACATAAATAAAGGATCTGCTTGATGGGACACAGAATAAGAATGGGTGTGGAGTGGGAACAGGTTGTGCTACAACGAGCAGACTACTCAGTACGAACAATGAGTCTTCTAAGAGGTCTGCTCCATAAGTCCCAGAATCTGCAAGAGTGTCTGGTCTGGAGGACAGAGTGGGACTCCGGCAGCACTGCTCTGACTTGTTCTGGCCCATTTCCTGCACTGCAAAGAGCTGACGAATTTCTAGAAAATATATATGTGACAGCAAAGTGAATTTTATTTCATTACACAAACACATTCTCACCATGACGCTTTTAAGTGTGCATGCTAATATCTCATGTTCCACGCACGCTTCATTGGGCCTGAGTTACAAAGCGTGTTCCAATGGGATTGTTCCATTGTAATACGCATTTGTAAATCAGGGCCTTTGACTTCACGTTTAGTGGACCTATTCCTAGTTCATATCTAATTGTACAAGGTGGCAGGGTCATTTCCTGGGGCTGGGGAGGGGGACTGCTGCCTGAGGGGCAGAGCTCGGGATGCATCAGAAAAGGCGCAGGAAGAAGCCCATCCAGACAGCAGGCCCTCAGCACCTGCTACTGGTGAAAAGTCCAGATTTCATTTTACGATTCTGCAACTTGTGTTCAGACATAAGTGCGGGTTTAATCACTTGCAGCCGCGCTAAACCCGGCGTGCAAAGGTTTCAGGTAACATGCTTTTTCCCCCTGCCTGTCCCAGCTAGGTCATGCTGCTGTTACCTCCCAAACCTCTGCAAGGCTCCCCCTCACTCTCCAGCTGCCAAGCAGGAGCTGTAAGCCCCACTTGGGCTTCACAAGTAGTTCCCAGTGTTTCAATCTTTGTGTGAAAGAATCATATAGCATGGGGGCTATTTAGGAGCGATGGCTCATTGAACAAGCCACAGCGAGTCAATCTGATCGCTTTGTTTGTGTGTTTGCTTATGCTCTTTGCTTATGTTCGAAAGAGTTACTTCCTGCCTCTTTTCGGTTCATTGCATGCACATCTCAGGAAACGTGGAGGACATTACACATCAGTTAGACTGTGCAATCTTACTGGATACAGGATATCCACCTGTGAAAAGCGAATGCCGACTGATGCCTAACTTTGCACATATTTTAGGTGGCATTAAAGTCATGTGTGCTATCCCTTTTTGATGAATCCTGAGATGTCCTTTACTAGACGGTAAAGAAAAAGTAATAAGGAAAAATGCAAGTTTTTGTTTCTTAGCTAAATTAGTATGCTGTTTGAAAAGTCGTGCAGCAGGGTGGTAAATCTTCCGAATTACTTCAAACTCGATTACCATTACCATCGCTTAGTCTCATGGGTTTACCACAGGATTGTGGCAATTCCCAATGTTGGGAGTCCATAGGCTACAATGGGGATTTTGGGTGAATTTACCGATTGCAGAATTACTGCACAGTAAATCCACCAATGTTCTCTGTTAGTTTTTATGTAGTGGCGGATTCACCTCCAACTTTTTTCTGGAGGTAAATCCTCCACTTGTCCTCCAAAGTTATAATTCATCAGTGCTGGAAAAATAGCGGTAACTCTATCACTGCCCAAAAAAAAGATAGTAGCAGAATTACTGCCTCTTTTTTCCCACCCCACCAAACTTGTAATGAGGCTCTATTATTTTATTTGTTTTATTTTTTTTATGAAGAAAAATGTTTTCAGTACACATGGTACTCCTTACATTATGTTGCAACAGCCTCACATTGGTGAATTCCAGTACATCCACAGACATATGCACTGTAAAAGTCAATATTTAAAGAAGAAGAAGAAAAAAAAAGAAAACTCTGTTCTTTTAACTATAAATGAGCACATTAAGTTAAATTAAAAAAAACAAAACAAAACCAAGCAGTACTATTCGATGCATGTACTTGCCCAGATCTAAAAAATTCCCTTTCCAGGCAGGTCACACTTTGCACAGAATCCACAAACCTCCCACAATCGAAATAGATGCGATCTAAGCCAGTACTCCCCTCCCCAGTTCAACTGCTCCCAATTTCTCAGATTCAACCTTAGCTAACATCATTACTTCATCAATGCTTTCAGAAATCATAATCAGAAATGTTACCAGGGCGAGTTTTGCCACAAATCCACTGCAATGAATCCTACTGGTGAATTAACAAAGGGCCCCAGCATAAGAATCCTTCTGTCCCTTAGGCTTTGACAGTCAATTACTAAATGTTGGAGTGATTCCATTTTATGCCGACACAGTCTGCAAACTCTTAACTCCGGGGGGTGGAGGGCTACCCCACTTGCGCCCCATTACTTCCAATGGCAGTAGGCAGTTGAGCCTGAACTTTAGGTACCAGAGTCAGAGCATAGCAAATGGGAATTCCTTTGGATAGAGTCTGAGATCGTTTGTGGGTAAGAACACTGCTTCATAGACCTTGTATCTTTTCAATCTGCTAAGGTTGCTGATGTCCGCTATTTTGTCCCATCTTTTTATCCAGGCCTTTAATATAGCATTAGAGACCAGACCCTTTAGCTCCAACTCGGCCATAGATTTTTCCCACCATTTTTTTAATTTGGAGAGGAAGGGATTCCGAACCTTCACTATTGCAAGGCTCAGAAAGTAGTCTATGTGAGGTGATTCTGCTTTTGTCATCTTAAAAAATGAAGTGAGACTGCGCTTTATGAGTTGAACCCATCACAAAACCAAATCCAACTCCAATATGATTATGCTCACAGGCACCACATTTGGGAGCCTTAGCACCCTCTTTAGGATCCTTCCTTACATAACATCATATAACGTCCCATTCCTGCCGGTAGTTAGCTCACACCCATATAAGACCAGCGCAGATATCTTAGCCCGGTAGAATTCTGCGAGCGGGAGTTAAAAAAAATGCACATAGTGTTCCTCTCACTCTCTTGGCCAATCACAGGCAGGCCCCTACCCTATCCTCCATCCTCTCTTCCTCGTTCTACTCTTCCTTTTAAAGCACACAGGGAATCCTAAGTATTGCAGGCATTCTGCTTTCCATAGCGTTGAACCATTAAGGATCCATGCATAACTGATTTCCTTTATCCTTGGAGGTAATTCCTCAGCCCATTCAAGCAGTGCTGCAGCCCTGCCGGGGTATTATTCAGCAGGACTGCATCATCCGCATAGGCAATACATGAGGCCCTACTACAGATATTCCTTTCTTCTTCTGTACAAGAAGTAGACACCCTCTGCAACACATTAGTCAAGTCCCAGTCCAACATGTTATCCTGTAAATAGAACATTACCCCTTCTCTTTATATGTGAATCATACCACTAACCCTCTCATCACTTTTGAAGCGCTTTCCCCTCCAAGGGTGATGATGCCTGCAGGGGAACCATGTAGTTCTTAAGTGTATTACCAAACCCACAGTCTGGTTCAGCGAGCTCCCAGCTTCTTACACCACAAAGGTACTTGCTTTTATGTAGCTGGGCACCCCACCACACACTCCAGATCTTTGTTTTTCATTCACATAACACAATTCATGCCATGCGTGTCATTAGAGCATTAAAGCAAGATAGCGGCAGGAAGTTGTCCATGTGGTGGGGAGGGTAGGTTCTAGACAAGCAAGGACTTAATTTCCTAATAATAAGTACGTTGTTACCTGTGCATATCTGTGAAAAGGCTATGGCTCTCTGAGCATGAATGGGGCAGTTGGCGGAGGGCAAAGACAGCTGCAAATACATAACCCATGTTAATGGCAACCCCTCAAATGACATAGTTATAAAATAATAAAAGACACAGTGCATTTGAATGTTCAAATGTTGCCAACTTAGTTTGGCCGGGTATTGTGCTACTCCCCATTGCCCTACATTAGTTGTCTCTGATCAATTTTCTAAATATTTCTTAAAGATCTTCACCCACTAAAAGTCGCTGGGTGCAGTGCACAACATAATGACACAAATCAACAAAAATGCACATCATTTGGGGCAACCACAAAAGATTATAAATAAAAAACAGAAAGACAAAAAATACAATTGTTAGTAAAATTATATTTCAAAAAATACTCTTGGAATCGAATCAAAAGCAACAACTCATCCTGTTTTGCATGCCACAGGCATGACTAAAGATTTTTAAGTGCACTAAGATAGTGAAGGAAAAGCATGTTTAAAAAGATCAGCCTTTCATCCTTTTGTAAGGGAGAGCAAGGAAGGCATACGACACTGCAAGAGGAGCTGCATAATTACAATAGAGTGGAAGAAAAACCATGTTCGGATTACTTGTCTTGGAAAAAATGTTGCATATCCAATCTAAAGGAATGCTAGTGGCTATTGTGCCTGCATGCTCTGGTCATATGTTCTGTAGTCTGAGATGAGGCAAATATCTTGTAGGTCACAAAGCACAGCTTAAATTGAATCCGCAAAGCGGACAGTGAGAATAAAACAAAAAGAAGGTCCTATGATCAAATTGGCGTGCCCTAACCATCAAAGGCAGTGACATGGGAGATGGATTTATGGATCCAGCTTACAATACCGGCAGTTCTATCAGTACGGTTGGGTATTTTGCTGGCTATGTTTTCTTCTATAAATTATTTGAATTATAATTTAATAATACTAGTTTTATTTGTATAACAGGGACTTAATGATATTGAGGATGGCTGGTGCCATGTGACATAGAGATACAATTTGGGAGCGACCTGTGACAGTTCTGGAGGGTGCAAGTTTGCTGGCAATCTTCACTACCTTCTTCTGCTTAAAAGAGAGAAAATATATATTTTTGTTTTACATGCATGGTTTGTTATGTCTTTTATCCATGGGACAAATGTTGTTGACGAAATTCTTCTGTCTTTTCGTCAGTTCTTCAAAGTATATGTCACATCATTCTATCACTTCCTTTTTACTGTCAAGTCTGAAGTAAACGTGCAGTAAGCTATTTAAACTTTTCTAATTTAAGAAAGTGAACTTTACAAATACATAGATTTTCAAAGATGCACCAGCAAATACTAGCTCGTTATTAGGCTTATTATAATGTGTCAGAATAGACAATGCCCTCATTATACATTTAACGGTCTGGAAATAAAGATGCCAGTAGCAACATTCTGGCATCCTTTCTGGACTGCCAAACTATGTGTATGCCGGTGGGTGCCATGGATCTCCTGGCAGGTCTGTCCTGCCTGGAGTTCAGGCCCCTACCATCAGGATTTACACTGAAACAACGGCGCTGATGCTTCATTGTCCCCATTCCCATGGAGTCTTATAGCACTCCATGGGAATGGGGATATACTGTACCACCGCCGCTTATGATATTGAAGTTGCCCCAGGATGCTAGGCGGCGGGAACGTTGTTACGGGGTTGGCAGCAACGAGGTTGGGTTACCACCAACCTTGTAATGAAGCTCAATGTTCTCATCGTGGATTCCTCTGCCAGATTTGGATTATTTTCAATTTGTGTTGGGAAACAGGCATTCAGATCCAGATGGTCCCTGGGTAGCTGTTGCAGGAACAGTCTGGATAATCAGGATGATGCTTCTATTAATCTAACTATATTCTGTGTTGCAAGGAGCAGTACATGCTATCTTTTTAGTCGGTCCTGCAATTGCATTTTTAAAAGTGTATGTTTTTACATAATGCATAATTAAAGCATGGCTGCTCTACAGATTTCATTGTCATCATGTTTTTAGTAAAGTTCAATTCAGTTTAGTATATCTAAATTGTGTAGGGGAAAGGGTCATCATATTGATAAGCACGAGAGAACACTTGAAAACATTCTTGATCACAGAGTCAAAAGCTTTTGCTGGAAAACCTTTTTCTGTAAGTTAATTGCATGTATCTGTGCAGCTGGTAGTCAACCCATGAACTGATCTAAAACTGTTCAACATTGTATCTCATCAATCTGCCACTGCAAAACCTGGTACTCAGAAATTCTCGGCTTCATATAAGAATATCTGCTTACTGTCCAGAGCATTATTCTTCTTCTTACATAATGAATACTCTAAAGATATTTATAACAAATAAAAGAAATAAAAACACAATTTAAAAAAAAAACATTTGAGCAGCAGCCTTTGTGCAGCATCTGAAAAGACATGTGCAAGGAAAAATGAAATGTTAGCAGGCCATCTACAAAAGTATATGTCCAAACTAAATAATAAAGCTAAGAAAATAAATACTTGCAATTATCAGAAAGTATCCAGCAACTTTTACTGAAATGAAAAACTATCTAATCTGGGACTAGAAGCCCAGTATTTCATAGTAAATCCAAAATCAAGAGGCGATCTGGTGTTTGTTTTTTTAAACATTAAATGTTGCTGTGTTTTGTGGAAATGTAAAATCAAAGGGAAAAGGGAACATGTCTTTTAAATTATACTTCTGTTATTGATACCTGCTATTTGGCCTAGAAACCATATTGTATTACTTCCCCATCACATAGCAACAGCCAACACAAAGGGGGAGGGCAGACTTTCCAAAGGAAATGGAACTCAAGGCTTTTGAAGTTGAGTCATACAATCGGATGACTGTGCCTGGAGTTGCTTCACGGGATTCTGGCCTGCAATGTAAACAAATGCCCCCCATGTACCTTCCATCTGTCTATGAGCTTGGGCTAAATTCCTTAAATATGCATTGAATTCATTCTGAGCAGCTGCCATAGCAGTCTCTTCTGAAATAATTGCATCTCACCATCAGCCAGGTCTTCAATGGAAGACATAGATTCACACCTGGGAAGAACTAAAGTCTGCTACAAGAGGAAGATGCTGGAATCACTCAAGGAGTCATGATGTTGTAAATGGCCCTGTTAGCCTAAATTCAAAGAACCTGCACCTTGACAACAGCAGTCTATGGGCCATAAATACCCCAGCCCTTAGCTTCAAGAGGTACCAACGTCATATGGTTTTATCTACCAGGAACTGGTATGCCATTTCATATTTTAATTCATGACATTTTATCAAGTAATACACTGTGAAATATACATAGACAATCCTATTTTGTGTTTAAATATTGAACAGAATGGCCTAGGCAGATTTCTTTTGTTAATCTTAACCTTGAAAGGCTGATCATGTAAATAAGTCAAATGCAGAAAACGAAGAGCCTGTTACTTTGAGATGGCAAATCATGTTGTGTAAAAACATTAGTGAGTAAAAAACCCAAATTCATATACTTATCCACCATAAATCATGTTTAGTGGAAAATCATAATATTCGATTTACCTAAGTGAGTGCAATCTGATGAAATAATTAGTAACATGATCACATGTTGAATATGCTGTTTTAGCAAGTTATCAATGTTTAATGTCAATATCCCCAATGTAACATCACATTTGATGGGAGGGAAACTGGGTAGAAATTACTCCCTTTAGCTTATTACCTACGGAAGGGTATGTTTAGTGTGATTTTACTTTTGGGACACTGTCTAATCAAATACATAGACCAACTGAATTAAATAAATGATATATACCTTTAAGGGGTGTGATTTCTCCTTTATAAACTTTGAAACACATAGATTCTGGGCAACACACATGCTCACTCACTGGCTGATGGCGAGGAGGAATAAGGAGAGAAAAGAACATTGATAACAACAGAAAGAGGATGGAATAGATAGTTTTCCTTCTCAACCACTTTTGGATTGCAAGCAATATACTGTCAGTGAGGCCTAACTGGAATAAAGTACCAGAACTTCATCAGTAGGAAATAAATCAGACAGGCCCAAATACAGAAAGACTGCAAGAAAGCTGACACCATCTTGCAGTCTGATGCCCACCTCTTCCTGAGGGAGAGAATTAAACCGGTCCACAAAAAGGTGTGCACCTTTCTGTGAGGCAGCCAATAGAGATTCCTAAGTAAGCATATTGCCAAGGGGAAATATACTCTAAAGGGGTATATATTAAACCCCAACCTTGTCATTAGTAAGTGTCAAGGCGTTGGGGTACATACATTTGCTTTATATCATTGGAATTAGGGGTTTTTTCAAACATTTATGAACGTCAGGAATGATACATTTGATAGAGTATGTCCCATGGTGTGTATACTGGGAGATCCTTTGACTCCTTCTCTGTGCAATGTACAAGCACAGAAGAATTATTTTGGGAACTAAAAGGACATCTCAATGTGCCCATTCCTAGGACAATAACGTAATTGAAGAAATTACTTAGTTATGTCACCTTGCAGATTTCTGATTCGTATGCTGATTGACTCAAGAATAAGGGGAAAACGGTATTAATTGTCACCCATTTACCAGCCTTCAAGATGGGCATTGAAAATGAGAAATTGTATTTGTTTTCAACACATTGATGCAATAGAAACACCAATGGAGGAAATGTATCAAACATACATGTTAAACAATACTTTCCAATTTGCACGTGATTTATATGTGGGGAATGTCAAGTATCCAGTATTTCAAATTAGTCTTCTAGAACAGTGCTGTCAATTGGGTAAAGGGGCAGGGTATTGATTTTCAGTTGAGAGGAAGTAAAGACATCTAAGGTGGGGATGTTCTGATTACATTTCTTTTTAACAAATCAAAGCCTTGAGGGGGTGTGGCTTGACACAGAGGAAGAGGGCAGCATAAGCATGCTGCTCTGGCCCACCACATACTTTGTTTTCCTGCAACACACTCTAACTACTTGATATCCTCCCTCTCTCCTTACCTTGATGTGGCGACCATAAGGGGTAACTAATGTCTTCGCTCTGGTGAGCTCTGGTGCAGGGGCAAGTATTTTCCATCATCACTCGAATCCTGCGGCTGCTGTCACATAAATCATCCGTTGCTCGTGTGGAGAACCCCAGCTGTGGCGGTGATAAAGGCATATGGATCAGGCCTAGTCGGGCTCTTTCGTTGCCCTCACAGTGCCACCTCACGTCCACTTAACATTACTGCAGACATCAAATGAAAAGAGGAAAACAAAGAAAGAAAAGTGAAGAAAATAAACAGGATATTTTCTGGCTCATTTTATCATCTTTTCTTCATTGGGTGTTTAACCATTCAACATGGCCTCTGGTAAAAACATCCAGAAACTGTCTACTGCTGCTAAAGATGCATAGACTTTGTCTGCCACCCACAAAAGGCTGAAGGGTGAATCACCCCCACAACCACCCTCCTCAGACCCCACCATTGAGAAATTAGGTCACTCAAACCTTTTATCGAAACCACCAACCAAAACTTGCAGCAATTGGATGAAAGGTGGAACCTCTTCGAAAACAGAATGAGTGAGATAGAAAACAGAATTGGTATTGTGGAGGTTCATTTACCTTGAATGTCTCAGTTGGAAAAAGTAGTGAAAGATCTTCAAAACATAATAAAGAATTGGAAAACACAATTAGGCGCAATAACCTACGCATTACTGGCCTACCTGTGGGATGTTAGGAGAATTATGCTATTCCATTTCTTCAGAATGTGCTACCTGCCCTGCTTTATATCCCAAAAGACATTTCCCGCAATGTACACATCTCATTGGCCCAACAAGAAGCTCAAAACCATCACATCTTCCACAATGTACTTTGACCTACTAGAATACACCCAACTGCAGCTCATTATCTCAAAAGCTAAAGAGAAGAATACCTTTGTTTAGCATGGTAATAGGATTCATATCTCTCAAGATGCGGCTAATAAGGAATTCCTCTATTATCGTCCCGCGTTGAAGCAACATAACGTCAGATATGGTCTTTCTCATCCGTGTTCTTTTAAGGTGACTTATGATGGTGGCACTTCGATATTTAATCAGCTCGCTGACCTTAAGGCTTTCATATTTTCCCTCAAAACTGACAGCATGGACAAGTCACTCCCTACCAACCCATTTTCTTCTGGTACTTGACTCCTATTTATCACAGTGTATTCCACTCTCTAATTATTTGCCCCCAATGATGGTGGACTGGGCACTGGTTGGTACCCTTCTTTTTCCAGGACCTTTTTTTTTCTTTTTTTTTGCCCTGCTGGTGTCATTCGCTCCTATTGTTTACCCCCTTTTTTCTCCTTGGTGTAACTTGATCCTGTTTATTCTTTCAATATGCTGTACACCTTTACCTTTTATCCTATTTAGAATTATGCCTCTCATGCTTAGCTTAGCCTGCTTGGTCAAGTATGGCCTTCCTTTCCCTCTTTCCTTTTCTGTCATCCTTTAGTGTTTACCCTCCCAGTTTTGGGTGCTCCGCCCATCCAGGTATGTATTTGCTCATGTTATTCTATTTGCTGTTTTGCTTACGTTACTACAAGATACTCTTATCCTTGGGTATTTTTGCATTCCTGTTCTAATCATGTTACTTAAGTGTGATGGTGTTTAGATGGGTTTCTGGGGGTATTCAGGGATGTAATAACCTAATTAAGAGTATAAAATGATCTATCATCTCAAAAATTAAACCTGCCTGTAACTTGTATACAGGAAACCCATCTCTCTCTCATAGAAGCTATGAAACTGAAATCGTTTTGGGTCAAAGATGTCACCCCTAGCTCAGCGGTTGGGAAGAAAAATTGAGTTGTCATACTAATCAATAAGAGGTTATCATATAAGATACTAAGTCAAGATGTTGTTACCAATGGGAGGTGAGCATGGGTCAAATTACTAGTTGGATCTGACATTATTACTGTAATGTGTATTTATGGTACCACCCTAACTGATCCAGATTTTTGGGATTCTACCAAACAGACTATACGCAAATCAAACTACTCCTACCTAATTTTATGCAGTGATGTGAACCATGTCCTTGACACCTTCTTAGATAGAACATCCAAGTGTTCCTTTAAGAGTTCCAAGTCCCATAAAACTTGTGTGCAATGCTTAACAGAAACAGGCCTCATCGACAACTGGAGACTTGCCACCCGGTAGACCTAGAATACACGTTCCATTCTCATCCTCATGATACTCTCTCATGCCTCGACTATATTTTTATTACCAAATCCCTCACAAATAATATCACGGACTCCCACATTTCTAACATTATTATTTCAGATCATGCCCTAGTATTCACTACCTTTGATCTCTCCGATAATAAAAAAACATCCTCTAGATAGAAATTCAATAACTGTCTTCTTCAGGACCAATAATGTATGTCTTTACAAAAGAAAGTTTTTGCTGAAAATGTAGATAATTATACCTCCTTGACCACTAATTGGGATGCCTTTAAACTGCTGTAAGAGGTCACATAATTGCCTTCTCCAGCATGAAAAAGAAGCAATATAAAAAATACCTTGATACCCTATATCTTCAGTTTACCAGTGCTGAGAAGCAATATTATCGCGCATCTTCAAATTTAGATCTGCGCACCGTTCTGTCCTTGCGTTTTCAAGTTCATATAAAAATGTACTGAACACGCAACAGGAGTCATTTTAAAATACAAATACAAAATATACCAAACCTCCAATAAAGCAGGCAAAGGCCTGGCCTCCTATATCAAAGCTAGAAAATAGAAAACACCTATCTCCCACATTAAAAATCCCTCCGAATCTATCTTTACAAATCCCTCTGTATTATGGAAGTCTTTAAGGATTTCTATACTAACCTGTATTCCCCAGAGACATTTGTCCCAGAGGCCAATCTCAAAGCTTTCTTTGAGAACATCAGCAGACAATCTTATCCATCAATAGACCTTTGCAGCCTGGCCGCAGACCTCACTACACAGGAAATTAACCATGCCATCAAAGGGTTCGGAAGGGGCAAAGCTCCGGGCCCATATGGTCTATCCATTGAGTTATTTAATTGGGTTTCTGGCTCCTTAACACTCAGACCCATAACTTTATACTCCTCTTTTATCTCTAAATGTACTTGGTGTGGAACCTTCTCTGAGGCCCTCCTTATCCTATTCCCAAAAGCTAAGAAAGATCATGATAGATACATATCCCTTATTAATGTAGAGAGCAAGATTTTTTCCAAACTAATTGCCAATAGAATTGAATCTTACCTTCCCAAATTGAGCAAACCCGACCAAGTGGGATATGTCAAAGGTAGAAACATTTTGGTCAATACAAGACACCTACTTAATTCCTTGCATATTATCTCACAAGAGAAAAATGATAAACTCTGCCGCTATTGCATTAGACTCCGAAAAAGCCTTTACCGAGTCAATTGGGACTATATAATATGGTTGGATTAAAATTCTGTATTCTGATCCTAAATCCTCTATATGTATTAATGGATAGTCCTCATCCTTTTTCACTCTACAAAAAGATACCAGTCAGGGATGCACCTTGTCTCCCATTGTGTATGTGTTATCCCTTGAACCACTTGTAGGATTTATCAGATCTGAAACAAATATCCCTGAAATTGCATGCAGCATTCATGAAACCAAGATAGCCGCGTATGTGGACGACATTCTTATTCTTATGAAAAACCCTTAACAACACCTCCCCCATTTGCTGGCCAGATTATACGACTTTTCATCTGTATCCGGGTACAAACTTAATAGAGACAAATCAGAGCTATTACCTCTCAACTCATTCTGCCTCAAACATGAACTAGATGTCTTTGGCTTTAAATGGTGTATCCAAAATATGGATATTTTAATCAACAGACTTAAGGATTTATACTCCAGCTTGTCCCCTCTTTATCTATCCTGGTGGGTATGCCTTGACACTATCAAAATTATGTTTTCTCCTATTGTACTATATTATCTAAAAATGTTTCCTGTACCAATTGCATTTTTTAAATCCATTAACTCAATGTTGCTTAACATCTTATGGGCTAAGGGTAAAAGTAAAATAATGCACATAAAAAGCTCAAGTCCCATTATGAAAAAAATGGTGTTAGATTTCCAGATTTCAAATTGTATCATTATGCTTTTTCTACTTAAACAGGCCAGCTGTTGGTACGCCCCAACTGAAACTGGTGATATCCCCTCCTGGGGCAGACTAGAGAAACAGATAGTTTCCCCTCATGACATCGTTGACACGCTATATCTCTTTAACTGCTCTTCCACTACTCTTTCCGCCCCTATCAAAGTCTCCAGATCTGCCCTAAGAACTCTCCTTTTCCTGTCTATCAAGTCCCTGTACCAAAAGTTCCCACCGTATTTGAGGCTTGTGGCATAACAATTCTATCACTATCAATAACAGAGTATATTATACCTTAAGTCCTGGCTCATCAAGGGTATCATGTGTATCTATCAGATTGTACTAAAGCATACCATGACATATCAGTACCTCAAGAGTTCCTTCTCCCTACCTCTATCAGTCAATGCATGTCTGGACGGCCTTCAGACTCATGCTAACACAGTTCTTTTGCCTGACACCTCTCTGCTACCCCTATTGGCCACTGCCCCTCATGTCAGAGCAGCTAAATTCTACAAACAGCTGGCTACCGCTTACTCTCCCACCATCAAGTGGCTTGTCCAATCCCAATGGGAGACTGATTGTGGCCTTATCTTCGATTAAAGTATGTGGATTCAGCTATGGACTCGGATCAGATGTGTTTCGAACCAAAACCACTCAAAACCTTTTCTTCTTCATGTATAGAGCCTTTATCACCCCTCTAAAATTGATAATGGCTAAAATCGAATCAGAAGGCAGCTGTTGGTCGTGTGGGGATACCCCTGGTTCTTACAAGCATGTTTTAAGACTGTCCTTTTATTTTCAGGTTGTGGCAGGAAATTTGGAACTATCTGAAGGTGATGTTCAAAGTTCATATTTTTCTATCATTTGCTAATGTTTTTCTTGGCAGTATCGCTATCAAATAGGGTGACCTTCTCACCTCCCCCATCCTATATGACCTTTTTTTTATTGCTATTGGCATCAAGCTTCTAACTTCCAATTGGAAACATTCTCAAAACGTTTCTAGTAATGGCTGGTGGAACAATATCTGCCACACACACAGAATTAAGCAATATATGTCTACTTACCTCAATACCATTCCCAAATGCACTATGAAATGGACTACTTTTATAAATTACTTAGATTATCATAACATGACTGATCATGGCTCATGAAGTTTTTCTCCATGTCTGTAGCACATTCATGTTATGCTAATGGCAATACTTGCTGCATATAGTCTTATCGATGATTGAGCAAACTTGTCAACTGGGCCCTTCCTGTCCAACCGGCTTCCCTTTTGCATAGTGTCTGTTTCCTGCCTGTCCCCCAGTTCGCCCAAAGATAAATCGTTATTCTACTACTATACAAATCACGTATCAGTGAACAATGAATTTATTTTCTTAAAGGCTTGATTTTGTTTATCCAATACTCCTGCTCTTATGCACTTACCTAATCTTGGACTTAGATCTATCAGGATAAGATTTTTCTCACCATACATTAGGCCCCAATTTTAATCACATTGTTCTTGCTATCATATGCAATTATTCTAAAGTTTTGTGGTCCATTTACTAAATCTTAATAAAAATTATTAAACAAAACCAAAGCCTTATCCTGGACACTGATGCATTTTTCCATCCAGGGTGCATGTGTATGTGTTGATGTCTGCATGTTACAAAAGACCACATTCTGTAAACGTAGCATAGAAAAGTGATGCCATGCAATGATCATTCTTCATTGAAGTCACGATCAACATTGGAATCATCAATACCCTCGAAACCTTCAAAGGGGACACATGCCCTGCTACTCTCTTCAAAGCCTGTGCCGAAACGCTAACCCCTATCATCACTGCCTTCATAAATGCCTCCTTCTCCTGAATCTTAGTGCCAGTCACCCTCAAGGAAGCTTGGGTCCTCCCCCTCCTACAAAATGCATCCCTGGACTAAGCTATCCCCAACAACAGACCAATCACCACTGTTCCCTTCCTGCACAAAATCCTTGATCGTGCAACCTACTTGCAAGTACAGAATTATCTTGAAACAAACCACATCCTAGGAATGTGCCAATCCGGCTTTCGCCCTGGCCATGGCACCATTGCCAGCACTCCTATACATGAAAAATCAACCGGATGAGATCAGAGATAAGGTCAAGACAGCACTCCTCCTCCTCCTAGATATTTCTACCACTTTTGACCAGGTCGACCATAAAATCCTTTGCCAGCACCTCACTGCCTCAAACAACTTCTCCCCAAGCCTTTGCTTGGGTTCCCTCCTTTTTGAAAGGAAGAGTCATGAACAACTTGACAGAAAATGCTAATGCCCCTGTGTCCTCCATTCGCTGTGGAGTTGCACAAGGGTCTTGCATCTCCCCACCCTCTATAACATTTTTAATAGGCCCCTCTTTGACATCCTGGACACACGTGGCATGACCTACACTAACTATGCTGATGATACCCAAATCATGATCCCTCTTACAGGCAACTATGCAGAAGATTCAAACACCCTCAACAATATTTACTCGCTGATTCAGTCTTGGATGCCGGAGAACCACCTCTGCCTCAACAGTGAAAAAACGGAAATACTACTAAGAGGACCCCCCAAAGCCCTAAATAATCTCCCCTCACTCTACTCTGAATTCCTGATTGACATCTCCATTATGGTCCTCTGTTAAAATTCAAAGAGTGCACCTCGATGCCGCCCTAACCATGACCCACCATGTGAATGCCATCGCCTCATCAGCAGCCTACTGAACCAAAATATCAAATGCTACAGACCCTTCCTATGCAGAAACAGCTGCTTGACGGTGGCCCCAACCATCACCGCCTCAAAGCTGGACTACTGCAATGAGGCTGATTCATGGAATTTGTGTGCCTAAAAACAGGGATTTGAGTGCCATGCTGCCCGCAAATCCCCATTTGTTAAACAGGGATGACGTCCAAATGGGAGGCTGGCAACACAGGTGGACTAAGGCAGCCCTTGTGCCTCTCTCCCTGCTGCATCTTGTGCTGGTGACCCAGGCCACATCTCACCCCCTGAACCCACCCCGCCCCGGCAGAATCCATCAACCTAACCTTCATACCTCACTCACCTATTCACCTACCTCCCCACCTCCAGGTCCTGGAAATATGTATTTGCAATTGCAGACATATTTGATTACAATTTGTTATTACTGGAAGTAGGCACATGTCAATCACACAAAGTCTAATCCCCCTAAAAATGTAAAAAGATGCCAGGACCTTTGATGGTGGCCTGCTAATAACAATAAATAAATACCACTTTTGGGGCAGCATGCTGGTAACACTGTAGTCAGGTAGAACTAGCTCAGGCTGGTGGGATGCCCAAACGCAATATGTATTACTATATTGAAATCCACTAATATTATTGACAGGCATGGGCCATCGTCTCCATATGAAGTTGTCAACAACCATACCTGCCACACTACCAAACTCAGTACTTTTTCTCCAGCCCTGTCTTTCTTCTTACATCTCTTAAATTCTGGTCAAACAGCACTCGATTGAACAGGCTTAAAGTTTACAGAAACCCTGCCATGAACAACACAGACTGTGCCCTGCTGCATAGAGCCAGAACACTGTTTTCAGAGCCTTTTGTATTTGTATTTATTTTATTTGTATAGCGCAGACCAGGCCCGGAGGCTACCGGGCGCATTCCTTAAGGCAATGGTTACATAAGTTGCATACAGTGATAATATATCAAACAATAAATATGGCATAGAAATAGACATAGGTAGGTAGTACAACGATACATGGATTGTCAAGTAGTACTTCCTTACATAGGTTATTGCAACACGTTTTCAGAATGTAGATTAGGCATTGGAGGAGGCGAGCCAACATTTGGCTCTCTGTTTGAAAAGGTTGAGGGAGGGGAGGTTTCTGATAGTCAAGGGGACAGCATTCCACAGTTTGGCTGCCAGGACTGGGAAGCTAGAACCACCAGCTGTTTGGAACTTGTATCTAGGTATCTGTAGGCTCTGGTTCAGGGTAGATCTAAGTGAGCGAACTGGAGTGTACAGCGTGAATCGTGAGGAGAGATAAGTGGGGGCCAGATTGTTCATGCATTTGTAGGTAAGGGCAAGCGATTTTAGTGAGATCCTTTGGGTGACTGACAACCAATGAAGGTTCTTCCTGGTATCCGAAATGTGTGCAGATCAGGGGATATCGAGGGCTGCCCTGATGGCGTTACTTTGTATGATTTGGAGCTTGTCTAGGTTACCCTGATTAGTGCCCTGGTACAATGCATTGCAATAGTCAAGTTTAGACATGACCAGGGTCCTAGCAAGGGTAGTACAGTTGTGCGAGGAGAGGAAAGGGCGACATGCTGTGATCAGCTTGCAGGTATAGGCGGCGGCGGCCGCAACTGCATTAGTTTGTCTGTGAAGGGAGAGGGTGGAGTCGAGGTAGATTCCAAGCCTTTTTGTGTCTTTGGAGACTTTTATTATATTTCCATCGATGTTAAAGGAACTGAACATAGGGTTCAGCTTGTTTAGTCTTTGCTGAGTACCTAGGATGAGGAGCCCTGTCTTGTCGTCATTGAGACAGAGCTCATGTTGGGCCATCCATGTTTGAATGACATGGTAAACATCATTCAAGGCTTTTGAGTCTAATGTGTAATCACCCGTGATGGGGATGAGTATCTGGGTGTCATCAGCATAATTTGTGTAGGTGACACCCAGATAGTCAAGCACATCAAATAAGGGTTTAGTCAAAACATTGTAAAGGGTAGGGGATACACACGATCCTTGGGGGACTCCGCACAGGACTGGTGCAGGGTCAGCCGCGGAGGTGGGCGAGAATACCCTCATCTGTCTGTTATCCAGGAAGGATTGAATCCAGTTTGTGGCCATGTCGGAGAAGTGAGCTGCAGTTTTCAGGTGGTGACAGAGGATTTGGTGATTAACCAGATCAAAGGCAGCAGATAAGTCTAATAGTAGTAACAGGGCTAGTTTACCTTTGTCTTTGAGATCCTCAATTTGGGTCTTGAGATCGAGGAGGGCTTTCTCCGTACCGTGCTTCGGTCTGAAGCCGGATTGTCTCGTGCCTAGTAGGTTGTTTGATTTCAGATAGTTCTGTATCTGAAGATAGGCTGCTCTATCTAAGATCTAATGGGACCGTTGTGATAGGTCTATAATTGGTTGGAACCTCCGGGTCTAAGGTGGGTTTTTTTAGGAGAGGGATAACCCAAGCATCCTTTAGGTTATTGGGGACCACTCCCGATTGAAAGGAGGCGTTGATGAAAGAGGTGATAAAAGGAGCGAGGTCATGAGCCGACTCTTTAATGATCGGGACTGGACAGGTGTCCCCTTGGCAGTTTGAGGGTTTGAAATTGCAGATGATTTTTTCAACCTCCAGAACGGTGTGTGGTGTGAAGCTGAACGGCACCGGGGAGTCAAGGGTTGTTATTTTAGGTGGCCTGGTATTGCTAAATGTAGGGGAGTGGAGGGTATTTTGTTTGGCGTTGATTTTGGATTGCAAGGTGGATATTTTGTTGAGAAGGGCATTTTGTATATTGTTGCACCAGGTGCTGTCCTTGGTGCACGTGTCCGGGGCAAGTGAGGGAGATTCTAGCTCTTTAAGGATTTTGAATAATTCTCTAGTGTTCGATTCTGCCTGGGATATTTGTGTGTTGTATGTCTCCTTTTTGGCTTGTAATATGGCCTCCTTGTAATTAAGAGAGGTGATTAGAAGGGAGGCTTTATTGGCAGCACTGGGGTGGCTTTTCCAAAGGGCTTCAGCCTTGCGCTTTTCTTTGCGCAGCGCGTTGAGCTGCGGGATGAACCAGGTGTTCAGGTGGGACTGTTGTTTGGCTTTATGGATTTTTAGTGGAGCTAGGCTCTCAATGGCGTTGGTCATTAGGCTGTTATAAGTGTCTACTAGGACAGTGGGGTCCTTATCCTTCTGCTGTGCAGCAAGAGTTTTCAAGCAAGGGAGGATAAGAGGAAGCAGTTTCTCCCTGGTGATATCTTTTTTATTTCTGGTAGGTATAGCGGGGACTATGGTAGGTATGGGCTGGGGGTTGGTGGCTGGCAGGAGGAAGGTAATAACATGATGGTCCGACCAGGCGCATGCATCATTAGAGGTGACATTGGTGTTACAGTTAAGATCGGCTAGCCAGTCGAGCGTTCTTCCTTTGATGTGTGTAGGATCACAAATACGCTGCTGGAAGCCTAGGTTGGAGAGGGTGGTGTCTACTTCAGTGGCCATGTGGTCCTTGGGATCTGAGAGACCTAGGCTGAGGTCTCCTAGTAGCAGTATCTGAGAGTTGGGCTTGGTGTTAGTCGACAAGGTGGATGCAACCTCATCTGTGAATGAACCCAATGGGCCTGGAGGTCTGTATATAAGGTGGAGTGTTGCTGTATTGGTAGGAGAGAGCGATAGTTTCACTGAGAGAGATTCTGCAGAACTAAGTTGTATGAGGGGAGCAACTCTCATAACGATTTTGTTGCTGTGAATAAAAGCAACTCCACCTCCTTTCGACAAGTTGGAATGGCGGTCGTTTCTGATAATGGTATAACCCTTGGGTAGGGATAGAGCGAGGAGTGGGCCAGATGCGTCATGTAACCAGGTTTCGGTAATAGCTAGGAAGTCAAGGTTCTGGACCGTGATGAGGTCAGCGATGTCAAGGGCATGCGCCGTGAGGGATCTAGCATTGATAAGGGCTCCCTTGAGTGCTGCAATGGGTAAGGTGGATGGTAGAGGACTAGGCGTTGCGGTAGGTTTGGGCAGTGGAAGGGCAGAGCGATTGCGCAGAATACAAGGTGGTCTAGGCAGTCTAGTTCCAAGTCTGCTATTCCTTTGTTGTAGAGTACAAGGGATGTTTGGAGTGGGTTCGGTAGCGAAGTGCTTGAGCCAGAGGGCTGGGTCATTGAGGTAAGGGTTCGATAGAGGCTCGGGATGGTAGAGCATGGTTGATGGGCGAATAAGTAAGGTCTTAGTTTTACTTGCGCGGTCGCTGGCAGCAGTGCAGACTGATAGTCCTCGGAAGACTATGAATACAAGGTCAATGCTGGCACAGGTTCTTAGCTGCATGTCGCAGCTTGTATTTCTCAGGGGACAGAGGATATAATTATATGGGTTCAGGACAAAGGGTATAAAGGAGTAGAGCTGGCGCGACTAGGCAGCCAGCAGCAGTGTAACTCAGGTCAATAGGCACAGTACAGGGACATCTAGATGCGAAATGGCACAATTAGGCAGCTAACAGCAGTGCAAATCAGGTAAGTAGGCACAGAACAGGGACATCTAGATTCAAAATGGCGCAATTAAGCAGCCAACAGCAGTGCAAATCAGGTCAATAGGCACAGTACAGGGACATCTAGATGCGAAATGGCACAATTAGGCAGCTAACAGCAGTGCAAATCAGGTAAGTAGGCACAGTACAGGGACATCTAGATTCAAAATGGTGCAATTAAGCAGCCAGCAGCGGTGCAAATCAGGTCAATAGGCGCAGTACAGGGACATCTAGATGCAAAATGGCACAATTAGGCAGCTAACAGCAGTGCAAATCAGGTAAGTAGGCACAGTACAGGGACATCTAGATTCAAATTGGCGCAATTAAGCAGCCAGCAGCAGTGCAAAACAGGTCAATAGGCACAGTACAGGGACATCTAGATTCAAAATGGCGCAATTAAGCAGCCAGCAGCAGTGCAAACCAGGTCAATAGGCACAGTACAGGGACATCTAGATTCAAAATGGCGCAATTAAGCAGCCAGCAGCAGTGCAAATCAGGTCAATAGGCACAGTACAGGGACATCTAGATTCAAAATGGCACAATTAAGCAGCCAGCAGCAGTGCATATCAGGTAAGTAGGCACAGTACAGGGACATCTAGATTAAAATGGCGCAATTAGGCAGCTAGAAGCAGTGCACCACAGTTTACTAGGCACAGTACAAAGGCCTCTAGATACAAAATGGCATTAGACAGGCATTACAGAATATAGTTGTAAATAAGGGGGATGTAAAGAAAGGTCTAAAGGAGAGGTGCAAGTAAGGGATGCACAGCGTTCAGCCGTAGGTGTAAAGGAAGTGGCCCATAATAGTTGTAGCTGCGGGTAAGTGGCAAGGGTGTCCAGCGAAGGTGAGTCGGGAGGTGAAATGCGAGGTATCCGAGTGGCACGTTATAGGCATGGACAGCACACACATGTGCAGCCGTGCAGGGTGGCAGCGTTGGCTTACCTGGAGCAGAACGGGCAGAGTTCCTGGCCCCTGGCTCCAAACAGGCACACAACAGGCCTTAGTATGGCCTTTGTGTTGGCCGCCGGCGTATCCGCCTGCCGGCGGATGCTGGGATGTGGAAAGAGGCGGCCTCAGCCTCGTTTTGGCGCCGCAATGCGCCCGGCATTGGAAGGTCAGGCAGGCCTCGAGACAATGTCAGGCAGGCCTCTGTGGATCTCTGTGACGGCAAGGGAGGCTTGGAGGCAACTTCAGGGAGGGGGAGAGGGCTCCTGCCCTCTTCCCTTGGCAGATGGAACAGAGTGGGGGCACAGACACACAACAGGCCTTAGTATGGCCTTTGTGTTGGCCGCCGGCGTATCCGCCTGTCGGCGGATGCTGGGATGTGGAAAGAGGCGGCCTCAGCCTCGTTTCGGCGCCGCAATGCGCCCGGCATTGGAAGGTCAGGCAGGCCTCGAGACAGGGTCAGGCAGGCCTCTGTGGATCTCTGCGGCGGCGAGGGAAGCTTGGAGGCAACTTCAGGGAGGGGGAGAGGGCTCCTGCCCTCTTCCCTTGGCAGATGGAACGGAGTGCATCTAAACTTTACAATTTATAGACAACCATCTCACTAGTGTCTCGTTTAAAAAGTACACACGATAGCTGTATAGTTTCTCAATATGTCTTCAGTGTGAATAACTTCCGTTGACATTACAAATTATTGCACACAATAGCTAATCAATACATTTATTTACTCATCAATACAATGTTACTCTGCTAATCCATTTTTGAAAAGTAATGTATGCCTTCAGTCTAGCACTCCAAAATACGAATGCCCCATGTATGTTTATGTATTTTCTCTTCTAACACCTCGGTATTTTAAAAGTGCATGTCGCAGACAGAACAGTATTCAGCATGGCTTGAGTGAGGAGTGAATTATGGAAAAACCATGACTTGTATATAGGGAATCGGGTGCTTCTAATACGTGAAAGATGTCCATGCGCGACTACAACAATATCACAGTATTGCAGGTGATGAATTCATAAAGTAGAGGGCTCGTTTTTTCCTGAAGTGGCCTGCGTGAGCACCCATGATATAATCCAGGGGTTCGAAGTGCTTCTCTTAGCTATTGCTAAAAAATAGCTGATCTGAAAAAAAATCAGAAAAATTGGGTAACAACAAATACAGCGGGTTGTTCAGGTCAACAAATGAAACACTCCAATAATGGTAACGTCACAACAGTACACAGGAGTATATCGCAGCATGTGTTGATGTTGATGCTGGCTGTCTCCAAAGGAAATTCATGAGGCATGTCTCAACAATATATGCTAGCTTTTACACCACGTTCAAGCAGGTCCTGCCCAAATATGATCACGCAGTCTGTGTCCCTTTCATGCTGGTAGTGTCCAAATAAAGTGATGAGGGCTGTTTCAGAAATACATGCCAGAACTGCCTAAAATACATTTGCATGCAGCTCGTGTCCAAGGACAACATGAACCCTGCCTCGCCATTATATGCCTAACCTGCCTCCTTTCAAGCTGTTAGTGCTCAAATCAAATCCTGCAGTATATGCCAATAAATGCTTGTACTACATCATGTTGTTTTCATTGCCCACAAACTGTGCCTTTGACCCAGACACACATAAACACCGTTACACATGTGTTCAAAAACACATTTGCCCAAAACCTTTTTTCAAACATAAGTTATTTCCAGGAATTGCCATTTATTATACATCTGATTGTAACACTTGGACATCTCCTAAACTGCCCTATAGATCTTAAAAGGTTCACAGATGAGCCATTGTGAAATCCCATCTCCTTGTATTCATCATCTGACAAAACATATGCATCTTCTTATGCATAACTTATAGATTTGCAAATCATCAGCTGTACCACTTAAGGAGGTACTTTTGAGAGTAAAAGGTTCCCCTGGATTGTTTACCGTGTCTGCTTCCAAGGCCGCAACCAGACCTAAACTATGGGGCGGGGGCAGGGGGGACGGGGATAATGATTCAAACATTTTTTGAGAGGCTACCTTCAGAGACTTTGTGAGTGCAGGGCACGCATTCCTGTATGGGGGCCCATTCTGTTTTCAGAAAGGAATGTTTGTTGGAACTTACGCGAAATTATATGCAATGCTTTTTATTTAAATCAAAGTAGGCCAGTGGCATTGCCCCAATACATGGATTTAAAGGCAAAAACACAGATATGTAATGATAACTGCCAGACTGGTACTACTTCGGTTGTGATGTTGGGCATGGTTGATTTTTTCAGGTTGCTAGTTCATGGTGCAAATCCATTTGCATTGTGACACGATCCAATGTTACACTGAGTGATGCTACGGTTGGTTGGTATCTAATGTGTCAGTGGGCAGTCTGAAGGGCATTCCCAAGCAACTGCTTATAAGCCGAGGGCCCTGCATGTTTGCCATGGCATAGTGTCACCTGACCTAACACTAATCAGGTTAACATCACATGGTATAGCATAAAAAGCCATAAAAGCTAGAGAACGTATGTTTTGCATGCGTGTGATCAAATAAATGCAACCAAGTGTGATATTTCCAAAGTGAAAATTGATGTCACCAGTTACTGGGCGATAAATAATAACACTAAACACCTCAAAATCTTTCTACTCTGCACCATGACAACACGCAACTTCATCACCGAAAAACATAAGTTATGCAATAGAGAGTACACAGCTCAAATACACATCTCTACACTAAATTTCCCAAAACACGTCTCTAACTAACCACAAATACACCAATACATCTCTGAAAATCCAATTAATACGATGATGGGAGGCACCACAGAGAACAACACAAACAATTTACATTAGCTGCCACGAGCACACATTAACTACATTTCCTCCAAAGCTCATACATTTTTAAGACTTAGACACCAAAGAGACACCTATCCTACCAGATCTGCACACATCACCATTTCTACAAAGCGACCTTGACCTGCACTCATTGCTTCTATGTTAGTCCCCTACCACTCCTCTTGCAGATGATCAGGCATCAAGAAACCAAGGAACATGCAAATCGTCTGGAATGCAAGACTTGATAAAATAGCATAACAGTGCATATCAAAGATTTTCACTGATTCTCTTCGGGACAATACTATGGACGGCCCAAGCAACTTTGGTGATTATCAGCAACGGTGGAGGAAATGAATGTTTGTTTGTTTGTTTGTTTGTTTATTTATTTGTATGGCGCACCTTACCCAGGGGCAACAGGGCGCAGGCAGAAGATAATTCGAAGCTTACAATGTTGCAGAAATATACACTTTGAGGTAGTGATAGAGATAATCAGAATTACAGAATAAGAAATGTACAAATCTTCATACATACAAAGTCAATATCTATGCAGAGGTAGATATACAAATATACAAATATGTACAGGGCTGTTAGAGGCGGGTACTCCTGAGAAAAAATATTCAGGATTACAGGAATAGGAGGTATGGAAATGTATACAAGTCTTCATACATAAAAGGTCAGTAACTATACAGGAGGTAAGTGTATAGATGTGTGCTGTAAGGGCTGTTAGAGGCGAGGGCGAGGTCGCGAACAAGGTAACACTATCTATGCCTAGGTACAGAAAGTGCAGCTACATACAAGGGTTATTGGAGTTAAGGTGACTGATGAGTTGTCTTCTAAAGTGTAAGTATGGTTGGTCAGCTCTTATGTTGTGTGGCAGCGAATTCCAGAGGATGGCAGCTTTCACCGGGAAACTGTTCCCACCAATGGTGGAGAGTTTGAATCTGGGAATTATCAGGCGGTTGGAATTGATAGTTCTTGTTTGTCGGATGGAGGACTTTCTCTTTACCTTGTCCATCAGGTAGCTGGGGGCGGCATTGTTGAGGGCTTTATGGGTTAGGGAGGCCAACTTTAGTTTGATTTTGTTGTCTGTGGAGAGCCATTTCTGTTGGCATCTGGTGGTAGAGATATGATCTCTCTTATTAATGCTGAGGGCAGCTCTCAAGGCATTGTTTTGTAGGATTTGAAGCCTGTGGATAATGGCTTTGTTAGCGCCACTATAGAGGGCATTACAATAATCGAGCCTAGATAGTATGAGTGCTCTTGCCAGGATCAAGCAGCTGTCATTGGATAGGAATGGTCTGCCTGCCCTTATTAATTTGCAGGTGTACGCAGTGGTAGATGCTAGTGAGTTGACCTGTTTAGTGAATGACATAGTGGCATCTAGATAAAAGCCGAGGGTTTTTACTTCCCTGGATACTCTAATGAGATTGCCATCTATGTTGAATTCGGCATATTCAAGGCCTAGTTTGTTGATATTAGCGGGGGAACCTAAGATGATGAGCTCTGTCTTGTCATCATTCAGGCATAGACCATGCGATGCCATCCATGCCTGAATGATGAGATATACCCTATTCACCAACTCTCTGTCCTTACTGTGATCCCCTGAAAGTGGGAGGAGAATCTGAGTGTCATCAGCATAGTTAGTGTAGGTGACACCCAGATGGTCCAGATCGTCGAACAGGGGTTTGGTGAAGATGTTATATAGTGTGGGGGAGACGCATGAGCCCTGCGGGACTCCACAAGTAATAGGAGAGGGGTCTGCTGCTGCTGAAGGGGAGAAGACTCTCATGGTTCTCTCGCTCAGAAAGGATTCAATCCATTTGATAGCTTCTGGGGAGAAGTGAGCAGCTGAGTCAAGGTGTTTGCAGAGGACCTTGTGGTCGACGAGGTCGAAAGCCGCGGAGAGGTCGAGTAAGAGGAGGAGTGCTGTCTTGCCCTTGTCCCTAAGATCATCAATTTGGGTTTTCAGATCGATAAGGGCTGTTTCCGTGCCGTGAAGAATGTTGGTTCTGCTGTAATAAGGTTGTTACACTGGAATCTCTGGTGCACTGATTGGCTGCTGAGTATATATAGCTGCTTGTAATATCAAGTGGTATGGAACTGCGTGTGGGTAAGAGCAATATTAATGCAATTCTAGGGGACAGTTTTGGGGGCCACCAACAGTAGAGTATGCTAGAACACCACGTCCACATATTCACTTAATCTGCCCCATTGTAAGCGACTCTTTTTCAAATAGTGTGAACTTAATTGATATGATAGTTTATTTATAACACGCTTAATACCCAAATGTTTCTAAGCACGGACCTGGGGATCAAACCTGTCTTGCCCCGTGTCGTCTCACTTCCAAGGCAAGCACATTGTCCCTGAGCTCTCTCCCAAGACAATTCATTCTAAGAACATTTAAGACACAGTGAGATTACATTATTAGCCTGCGGTCACACTCTTTGATTAAGCAGTGAAGCTAGGATTTTATCCCGATCTGCAATTTGGGCACTTGACCTCATACATTACAAGCTTTACTTGGTACGAATATTTACGTTTTGACTTTCAAAGCCTGCAATACTGCGGTTTTATAGTATTTACTTTCAAAATGCTTGAATCACATATTGGACATGTTAAGTTAACATGTTAATCCAAAGGAATATAATGTGAGCTTTTTTTTCCACACCAGAATATAAAACCATGAATCCCAAAATGAAAAATAATACAATTCCCAAAAATATCCTTTTTCACATCACTGCACTTTCATCATGTTAAGACATATAGAAACTAGAAGATATAGGCTCTTATTGACAACACATTTTTCAATGTGATGTTCCTATTGAAAATCGTCTGTTGAATCAGGCCCACTGTTTCATAAGGTCACTTGGGTATAGAAATGGTTTGTCAGAAATGATCAGCCTGATGTAATGCATTAATTGCAGGAAATGTGAATATCCATATCAATATTACACACCCCCCCACTCCTAACATCCATCCTGAGGGGTGAGGGCAGGAGCCCCCCCAGCACCCCAGCCCAGCAGAGGTTCCCGAGGAGAAAGAGGAAGCGAGCGCGCCGAGGGACAGGGCCTGCCTGACCCCGTCCCAACAAGTGCCTGACTTGCCCATGCCGGGCGCATCGCGGCACGAAAGCGAGGCTAAACCTCGTTTTCACTACAGGAACCGCCGGCAGGCGGATCGCCGGCCAACCCAAAGGCCATCCTAAGGCCTGTTGTGTGCCTGTTTGGAGCCTCAGGAGCCAGGGGCCACAAACTCTGCCTGTGCTGCTCCAGGTAAGCCACCTGCTGCATAGAAAGTCTAATTTTACAGAATATTACTTACGCTCTTGCCTAACCTAACTTGTTGCCACCTCACACGTTCGCATATATCTCTGCTGCCCCTGCCTATGAACGTGCCACCTGACTACACCCTAGAACACTTTACACTGTGCCCAGCAAATTGCGTTGCACTGCTGCTGATCGCCCATCTGTGCCTCTTCGCATCTAGATGTCTCCGAACTGTACCTACCCCCTTGTTAACTTAATCTAGGTACCCATGATCCTATGCAGTTGAGCCCTTTGGTCGCTAACGGATTACTTGAACTGTGTTGTGCCTTATGGTCGCTAACGGATTACTTGAACTGTGTTGTGCCTTATGGTCGCTAACGGACCACTTGAACTGTGTTGTGCCTTATGGTCGCTAACGGATTACTTGAACTGTGTTGTGCCTTATGGTCGCTAACGGACCACTTGAACTGTGTTGTGCCTTATGGTCGCTAACGGATTACTTGAACTGTGTTGTGCCTTATGGTCGCTAACGGACCACTTGAACAGTGTTGTGCCTTATGGTCGCTAACGGACCACTTGAACTGTGTTGTGCCTTATGGTCGCTAACGGACCACTTGAACTGTGTTGTGCCTTATGGTCGCTAACGGACCACTTGAACAGTGTTGTGCCTTATGGTCGCTAACGGACCACTTGAACTGTGTTGTGCCTTATGGTCGCTAACGGACCACTTGAACTGTGTTGTGCCTTATGGTCGCTAACGGATTACTTGAACTGTGTTGTGCCTTATGGTCGCTAACGGACCACTTGAACAGTGTTGTGCCTTATGGTCGCTAACGGACCACTTGAACTGTGTTGTGCCTTATGGTCGCTAACGGACCACTTGAACTGTGTTGTGCCTTATGGTCGCTAACGGACCACTTGAACAGTGTTGTGCCTTATGGTCGCTAACGGACCACTTGAACAGTGTTGTGCCTTATGGTCGCTAACGGACCACTTGAACTATGTTGTGCCTTATGGTCGCTAACGGACCACTTGCTTGCGCATGCCATTTTTCAACCTAAATGTGATTACTGTTCTTAGGTGAACCCCTTGCCTACTTGCATCTACTTGCACATGCCATTCTTAGCCTGAGTTGCGAATTCAGGTAAACCCCCTGCCTAACTACACATGCCAAACCATACAATGTACCTCAGCAAGAGCCAAACAACCACCCTACTGTATCTCCTCATACATATATTACACCTTACCACCTTCATTGCCACCATAACTATGTACCCTGCAGAAAATGCACCCTGTCCAACCCTAGAAAGAAACACTAGACTACGAGCCAGACTACCCCGTCTCTACGAGCCCATCTACCACAACAAGAGACCCACCCTGCAACACACCAAAATCCACCCGAGCCACATCACACCCTGCTACAACTCCACCCTACCCAAACTTATCCCTATAACTATCCAGGATACACCCAACACTACCACTATATCCGGAGCGTTGATCAACGCCAGATCAATAATGGCCCACGCCACAGAAATAGCAGACACCTTATCCTCAAACAACCTCGACCTCCTAGCTATCACTGAATCATGGCTGCATGAAGCAGCAGGCCCAGCACTCTCAATAGCCATTCCAGAAAATTACCAAATAATCAGAATGGACAGGCCCAACAACAGAGGAGGCGGCCTAGCCATCATAGCTAAAACAAACCTCGAGCTAAGACCACTGCCTCAAGCACCTCTCAAATCCTGCGAACTCCTAGCAGCCAAACTACCCATCTCCAACTGTCGCACCTTAACCATCCTTCTAATATATAGGCCACCCGGCCCCATTGGCTCATTCGAAGCAGACCTATCCAGCCTCCTAGCCAACAACATAAAAGACACCACCCAAATATTATTGCTAGGCGACTTGAATCTAGGACTAAACGACCCTGACGACAAATCAGCACAAGCCATAGCCAACATGCTAGATGAACACGGCCTAATCCAAAGAGTGCTCACCCCCACCCATAATAAAGGTAGGACCTTGGACTGGATCGCCACTCTAAACTGCGACACCGTCATTACCAAAACCACTCCCCAGCACTGGACAGACCATTACCTCATTGACTTCACCTTATCTCTCAATAAAGAAGTCATCAAAGGAAAAATCATGGCACCACCACTACCCACTAGAGCAAAAAAAAACATAACCCCCGACAACCTCCTACCACTACTACTGCCAACCCTCAATGCTCTCCCCGATAATCTAAAACCAGAACTCCTAGTAGAAAACTATAACAATACCATAAAAAAAGGACTAGACATCATTGCCCCTCTAAAACTGCAAAAAAGCAAACAGCAAGCCCACCTGAACACCTGGTTCACCCCACATCTGAAAGAACTTAGACTGCACAAAACGAAACTTGAAAGCCAATGGCGCAACTCCCCCACAGAAGAGAACAAATCACAACTCAAACTTTGTGCAAACAACTACAAAAAAGAAATCCTACTCACCAAAAAGAAACTATTTAATGAAAGAATCGAAAAATCGAGCTCCAACACCAGAGAACTATTTGCTATATTAAGGGAACTAGAATCCCCGATACCCCCACCAGACAATATAATTAAGGATAAAGTATGGTGCACCAGCGTCCAAAACGCACTAACTAATAAAATCAAAAGTCTCCAAACCAAAATCGCTCTGAAAAAAGACTCTCTCACCACCAATGAAACATCTCCCAGCAACCACGATAAAACAGCCAACCGCCCAGGCCATAATCTCTTCAGATTTACCAAAATATCTATCCCAGAAACAGAAAAAATTATAGCCTCACTTAAACCATCTAACTGCAAAGGCGACAACTGCCCTCCCCAGATAATCAAGGATGCTGCTAGGGATCTAGCCCCCTTTATAACCAAGCTGATCAACGCATCTTTCTCCTCCAACACCATACCAAGCAACCTCAAAGAATCTTGGGTCCTGCCTCTCCTCAAGAAGCAAACCCTAGACCCCGCTATCCCCACCAATTACAGGCCCATCACCACGGTGCCATTCCTGTTAAAGATAATAGATAGAGTAGCATACCTGCAGATTCAGCAATATCTTGAAACTCACAAACTACTAGGCACCCACCAATCAGGCTTCAGACCGAAGCACGGCACCGAGACAGCCTTAATCGATCTTAAAACCCAGATCAATGAGATTAACGACAAAGGGAACACTGCCATGTTACTACTCCTCGATCTGTCGGCAGCATTTGACCTGGTGGATCACGCAGTCCTGTGCGAACACCTGGCCTCAGCAGCCCACTTCTCGAAAGAGGCTATAGCCTGGAACCAATCATTCCTGGACAACCGAACTATGAGGGTCTTCTCCACCCTAGCCTCAGCAGACCCCATTAAAATAACCTGTGGGGTGCCCCAAGGCTCCTGCGTCTCTCCCACCCTCTACAACATCTTTACCAAGCCCCTATTTGACAAGCTGGACAGACTGAGTGTCTCATATACCAATTATGCAGATGACACCCAGATCCTCATACCCCTTTCAGGCAACTACGCTTCAGATACGGCCTTGGTAAACAAAATATATCTCATCATTCAGGCATGGATGGCCACACACGGTCTATGTCTAAATGATGAGAAAACCGAAATCCTGCTCCTCGGATCCAATACCAATCTCAAAAAACTCAGTTCTAACTACAAAGCCTTCAACATTGATGGCAATACCATCACAGTGGCCAAAACAGTGAAAACACTAGGCTTTCACCTTGATGCAACCATGTCACTAAAAAAACAAGTCAACTCACTAGCATCCTCCACCGCCTACACATGCAAGCTAATTAGGGCAAGTAGAGCCTTCCTCACCCAAGCTAGCTGCATCATCATAGCCAACGCCCTAATACTATCCAGACTGGACTATTGCAACGCCATGTACCTAGGAGCCAACAAATGCATAACCAACAAACTACAGACACTACAAAACAACGCTCTCAGAACAGCCCTCAACCTACCCTCTAAGGAACACATCTCCAACAAAAGAAGAGAACACAAATGGCTTAAAATCCATGACCGCATCTCCCTCAAAACGGCATCACTCACCCACAAATGCTTAAACAACACAGCCCCCCCCTATGTCGCATCCAGAATAAAGAAAAAAACGTCCTCCCGCCCCACCAGATCGATCAATTCCTACTGCCTGCAAGTACCCAATTTCAGACAAAAGAAAACCGGCGGCAGCAGCTTCCCTGTCCTGGCAGCCCAACACTGGAACGCCCTCCCACTCCACATTAGGACTGACCAATCCTACTTTAGCTTCAGGCGAAACACCCTCACTTGGCTGCGGGCCAATGATCCTCACGACTAACCCTGCCATCTAATCTGATCATGCCAGTGCTATAACCTGACTACCATGTACAGCCTTAATTTGTAAATATGTAAATGCAACCGAACTGCCCCTATGCACAGTATTAATATGTAAACCTGTAAGCTTTCGCTCAATTATATGTATATATGCACATCCCACACAATGTAACTGTAAATGCAATGCTCTTTTTCTCATGCCTATCTAATTCTGTAACCAAGTTTTTATGCAATCCTATCTTCCTGACCTCTGTTGCGCCCTGTTACCCCTGGGTTTTGCGCGCTATACTAAATAAATAAACAAAATAAATAAATAAACAATGTTAACTATTTTTTGCATATCAAGCTAGTAGGCATCATGGCTATAAAAGAATCTTTACATTTAAACTGTGGCATTATTGGGTACTCACTTTAATTGTCTTGGAAGCAGACACAGTTTGAAAAGGTAACTGTGTTTTGTCTTTTGATTTTAAAGATGCCATCACTGTGCCAATGGCCCGAACATTCTCTCATAAGAAAGGCACTGCTAACCAAATGAATGTGTTACAAAGGTCCTTATGAGGCCTTTAAGATGCTGGGATGTTGCCTCTCATCTGCATTTTGTCCTGCTCACAGCAGCTTTGAAGATGAGCAGGTCCCTTCAGCAACAGCACATACTCAGGGGGTGTGAAAATGAAGACTAAAGTCCCTTTGCATTCATAGAAGGAGGGATTAAGTACATAAATAGTTCCTGTTGCTCGCAAACATGAAGCTTGTATGTGCTCACCTATGATCATTCTCATTAACTCCTTTGATTAGGTTTTACCTGATGCAAGTGGAACTGACGATTTTGTACAGGCTGAATATTAACCTAAATGATCTTGGTAAATATCTAAATACAATCCAAGGGAAACTCTGGAAAGAGACATTGAGACCTTGGCAAAATCAATACTAAATACAGTGAGCTTGGGCTGATCTCTCTTGCCATCATGGCAACTTGTTGGAAAATAACGAGTTATGCAAAACTTCTAAATCCTCTCTTGGATTCCCTGTACGATAAATGGGGTGAAGAACAAGCACGTATGTCGGGAACCTCAATGAACACCCTGAAGCTTGATATGACCCAACTATTAACCGAAAAATGGCTCATCAGGGGAGGAGTTGGTAATTAATCAAGCTAAAGTAAAGAGAAAGTTCTTTCAATGTGATTGGGGGAAGACATCTGAAGAACTGGCTAAATACAGCTTGTATAAAGAATAGTCAAAACTGGTGTATAAAAGGGACCAGGGCCTGAAATATGTGCTTATTTTCTCGTGCCCAAGAAGGAGGTCATTATAGCTCAGTTTCTGTTTAAATCAAATGCCCATGCTCGAAAATTGGAAAGGGGTTACAGCAACAAGAAGTTTGCAGGTTATGTGGTACAGTTGAGCTCAAAGAAACCACAAAACACCTGGTTATGGGTCGCGATGCCTTACGGGAAGAAAGGCTAAGATACTTAGAGATATCCCAAGGGAGTGAAGCCGTATGGACGAGTTTATTGGGTGGACAGGCACAGAGTCATACGAGCACTGTGTGATCTTCTATATAAAATCTTGGAGAAATTAAGAAAGGTAGAAAGGGAAGAATAAAACCTTTACACTGGCTCAGTTTATAAGTGACTAAACTGAGTTGTTGCTTCTGTGTTCCTTAATAATGTTATCTCTTCAATCTTGTTTTCTATATGTTTCTCTTATCTAATTATCTTTCCTTGGAATATACATTTCTTTTTTCCTTCTTTTAAAAAACTCAAAAATTTGTAAAAGAGCAGTTTTACTTTTACTGTTTATGTATTTTATATGCTTTTGTAATTCAGAAATAATTGTCAGAATAATTGTGAAAGAATCTCTTCAGCTTTTTTAGATATTGTTTTGTTTGTTATGTAAACAGTTGGGATTCAAAACACAATAAAGATATTATTATTATTTTTTTAAATGTCATTAAATAAACTGATGCCCGGTAGCAGAGCATTGCTTGAATCAAAAGATGTGTGAAAGATGTTCTGCCCATTGAGCCAGTGATTTGTTGTTGGGTCACTGTCTACCAACATCATAGCCCTCCTGTCAGCTCTCACAGAATCAGCAGCTGACAAACAAAGTCCTGGACTGCTCCAACATATTCGGAATCTCTCCACAGTAAAGCCTGTATGGAGACAAGCTGCTCCCCCACCACCCCTTCTTTCCTGGTCCGACACCTCTCCGTTCACTAGGAGGGAATCTTCTTTGGCCTCTTTGACTAGCCAGTCTTCTCACTCTTCCAACTGAGGAGTAGAAGCAAAATGGCTTACCTCTCCAGATGATCCACTGGGGTGAGATGGTGTGGCTGTCTGTTGGCGGCACCAAGGGATTTGGCTGCCACCTTTGAGGTTCGCAGCCACCACAAACCATTGAAAGGGGAGCTTTGAGTACAAATGTAACCACTGCAGAGTTAGCCTTGTATTTACAAACAATCAGACTGATCTGCTACTAAAGCCTGCAGGCAGTAGAACTATGTAAAAAGCAGTAGCCCATTTTCTGTATCAGTAGTATTTGCAAGTATGTATGATAGTATAGCTCAATCCAATGTTATTACAGCTAATACACATTGGTCACCAAGAGAGGGCTGCATTTTTCAATGCTGTCTGATGCATTCACCACTGCTAATGCTGCAATTGGGGCTCTCCTGTGCTAACAGCATTTGAAGGTGTCCAGGGATATCTGCACTCTCCACAATGGGACGGACTGACCGAAGACATATTTTGGCCCTTCTGTGGCACCAAAGAGCTGCATTAAAATCCTCAAAAACCTCACAATTGCTCCTTTGTGCAGGGATAACAATTTCCATAATGAGGTGGCCCCATAAATTCTAAATAACACAACAAAAAGTGCAGGAGATAACGTTTGAAAATGCCCGGTTACTTGTAGCAACAATTGTGGAACATGTACTCTGAAAAGCGTGAGCATTGGCAATGATCTGAGCTGCAATTAATACCTAAATAACAAAGCAGGCGATTTGAATAATTATAACAGCAAAATGGCATGTAATGTGTTGACATTTTTCTAACATGTGGCATAGAGCACTTAATGTATTATGTTACGTTTCCCTAAAACCAAATACAAGGAAGCATATTTTAATTTCTCATATGCAGCCATAACACTTAAGTTGGTTGTTTGTGTTATTTTATTTGCAGATGTTCGAAGAAGAACGATTTACGAGTACCACAGGGTTGAGCTGCAGATGTCAAAAATAACCAGCCTATCTGCTGTTGAGTTGTTGCCACTTCCAAGTAAGTAAATAGATTATTTTAAGTCTTGCAGTTGGTAAATTAACATTTGAAATGCTGACTTTGTTTGAAAAATTACACATATCAATACATGAACGTGTGCAGTCTGCCAAAAATGGTTTTCCTAATTTCACTTGGGGGATAATAATTCATGCCAGTGAAATAAGATTTTGTTTTGAAAATCGACTGAATATACATAGACTTTATTTGTATAGTGGTACACAAAATATATATGCACAAATAATGAAAGAGTTTATGGCAATCCTGGTGCATTCTTTCTTTGAGGCGCATCCGCACCTCGGTACAAACGTGTAGACGGTCATCGGGAATTGAAACCCCTCCCCCTTAACCCCCCCACATCCCCCGCCAAATTCTCCTATGTCTTCCTTCGAAAGTCAGAAAGGAATTGTGGTGCTGGAAACGGTCACCAAGTATGGTTTCCATCAAAACTATGCAGCCCATTCCCTGCATTATGAGGGTAGCATAGCAGTGGTGTAATGGTCAAACTCCCCCTTTCACTCACTCCCTGCGGACATCTGTGTGATCAGGTATGTCAGAAAATAGCATGTAGTGTGAAAGATGCCACACAGTCTGCCATTCTCTACACTACAGATTCTTGAACAGAGGCACACTATTTTCTTTGATATTCTTTGAAACATAATTATCTGCAAGGTATGCACCCACAACCTGAAGCATGCCACTGTGTTTCCAACTGTACGTGTCAGTCTTCCCTCCTCAGGGTTGTCCTTGCAGGAAATACAAGTTCATTTGGAGGGAATAGTTGCTGTATTCATATCAGCCATCAGCTCAGAGACAAGGAGGAGGGTCTCATACTTCCCTCCAAGAAGGAGGATAAGGGGAATCCTAGTGTGTAGCACTGCCCTCCAGTGCGAGTTTGCAACACACTCAGAGGGGACTATTTAGAAAATGTGACAGAATGTCATCTTGTGAGGGTGTGAGAACCTTAGCCTAATCAGACCACCCGTTCATAATGTGCAATGCCGAAAGCATAATGCATCAATGTACCTTTGGTGCACCAGTCTCCTTAAATCTGCAAACCCTGATCTCCAGTGGCATAGGGCAGGTTCAAAAGTACCACGTGCATACCTGGCAGCTGCAGTGACCCACAGTCATTGCAGCCAAAGGTGCCATTTTAACCTCTGAACCTCTGGAAAAAAATGTAATAATTGGTGCCTTATCAATCTGGTTGAAGGGTAATGTCTATGAATAAGTAATACCTGGTTATGGTATGGTGACTGTGAATCTTACAAAATTACTAAATCCACTTCAATTCAATAACATGTACGTGCCATCCATCTGAAGCCAGATCACTGATGGCTAGTCTGGCTGTTTCTTTGCTTAAAGTGAGAAAATAGCTAGGATGCCGCACTCCGTTGATTAGCCTTGAGGAAGTGTAACATCTCCCCTCTAGGCACACACACTATCTACAGGAGAGCCCCTTGGTAACACTGCTTCAAATCAGAACTCACATAATGAAGGACAGCTTCACACCAGGGTGCTGCACTAAAGAATGAATTTGAAGTCAGCAGACATGGGAAAAGTCAAGGTTAGAGAAGCCATAGATGGGAAAGGCAGAACTGAGAAAGGGTTCATCATCTTGGTTTTCTGTTAGGAATCACGTCCTTCCTGTTCCCACCATTTCCTGCTGAATAAGGCACTGTGCTTATTATATAATAAAGAAAAAGTCACGTGTTACAGCAAAAGGGATGGGACCATTTACAGCAGGCTTGCTTTTGTCCAATCCCTGTGACAATTTGCCTTCATAAGGAAGGAGTCGCCCCCTCATTACTCAATTTATCTTTGGACTTATTAAATACAATTGGAAATCACTGGACCTCTATTGGGGGTGATAATGATAGTTTTCCCAAACCACCTTACATAGAATATTTACATACAATTATCACCCAACTGAAGTTGCTAATCATTTATCAACCTTGGAATGATGAGAGGCTGAGTTGGCCTTGCTAGGATTTGAGCCTACCACCTGCAGATCACACACAGTTTGCAGAAGCAGTCACTCAGCCCTATGCCACCCATTCCAATGTCCTCCAACACTGTAGAGGAGTGTTCTGTCTCATAACCATCCCCAGGGAACTGTCCAGGTGAACTGCTGTGGAATAACACCTGATACTCTGCCAGCTATCCTGGAACCAGGCTCCTCATTGGGGTCGAAGGAACCCCTGTAGTAGTCAACTAAACTCCCTGGACTAGGAGAGCATAGTAAGAAGGACTTGTCTGTCCTTGTAGCCCCTGGAATGGGACCCACTGCAACCAGAAACTCCAAGAAAAGGTTTGAATAATTTTTAAAAAGCTTTGAACCACCACATTCATAATCATTCAGACCAGCGCCTGTTGAGCTGCTATTGGCACTTAAACCGTTTAGCTGCACCTTGAAACCGGCTGGCTGTCAGTTTGCACCTTTATCACTCATTGGTACCTTGACTTGAACTCTGTCTCACCAGCTGTGGAGCCATTACACAATGACAGCGCCTGCATTTGGGCCGAATCCATGGGACTGAATGATGAGGCATGCACATATGTACACATGTAATACACGCCGTTTGCATGACCTATTACCTCTAAAATGGGGAGATGAGCTCTACAGCAATGGAGGCTGCAGTGGAGCGGCATATGATGCAGCTCTATCCATTCCTCCCGCAGGTGGCTGTACAAAGGCCAGGGAACGAAGCAGCCATGTGGGAGCTACAGATCTATAAAGGAGACTTAACAAACATGAGAGTGGCTGAGGTCAGTGAAAAAGCCTGTGAACTTTAGCTGGTGGCTGCACTGTGGAAAAACCTTTGTTTTTAGGGAGTAGCTGCTCTCTGTCGGAGAACGTGATAATTTTAAGAGGTTGATGTGCCCGGAAATGTTAAGGATGCCTGCAGACGTCTCTCCATATTCTAAAATGATAACATATGTGTCAGTTGTTCAAAGTGTGGAAATGAAAGACTTCCCTTTGTTTTTAAGGAAATAGCCCTGGAGGCATTCCATCTCTCTCAGACGGCACATTGGCATGAGTGCCTATCAAACTACTAGCATCTCATGCAAGTTCCACCGGCAAGGCATTTCTCTTGCCATGGCAATAATGTGTTGGTCAATCACCTGACTCACAGTTACGGCTTCCAGTATATAAACTTCAAGAAGATAAAGGTGGGCTGATGTTTGTTCTTGTTGACCCCTCTGCGCTCAAGTTTCAAGTGCCACTGAGTATGGTGTCCCAAAGGATCCCCCTCCTCACAGACAGTGCCGCAACTGCTCACAAAAATGTCAATGTGTGCCAGTGATGTCCCATTGAGGCTGCTCATCTTGGCGTATACATAGGAAAGACCACACAACATGCTGTGATCACCATGTAGACAATGCTATGACCACTGGTGCACATGTCCATATTGATGGCAATTTGTGGCACTTGGACTTCTGCAGTGCCTGCCATAGCCATATGCAACACACAATTCCAGTATTGCCTTGTGGGAGAAAAAAAAAACAGGTTCTGGAATTCCCCCGCAGTGATCAGCATTTCCATAAGCATCGGGAATCCAGGGATTTCAACAGAAGAATATGGCATGATGTTTGTTTTCTATGTTATAGCAAGGTTAGAATCACATATTTTCCATCTGTCATTTTATTTGTGTGGTTTTTGTCCACACTCATATGCTTCTACAGCACTGGCCTTACAAAATCAAGGAACACTGCTCTGCAGTGGTGGGGTGCTTAGGTGGGCCCATGCGTCCCAAGCAATGAGAACACTGCATCATTTTCAAGGTTAATTGTGCTGCTTGATGGTGTTATTTCGCTAGCGCTTTGATTCTCTCTGAGCTGGACTACTGCACCAGCCTCTTTCTAAATCTGCTAGCTTCTACTCTTTGTCCTCTGCAGCTCATCCAGAACAAGAATGCAATACTTGTCCTTTGCCTCAAGCCCAGGGATCATATCTCTCTAGCCCTGAGATTTGTCCATTGGCGTTCAGTGACTGCAAGGATTAAGTTCAAGACCCTCTGCATTGTCCACAAGGCCTTCTGGGGCCTTGGTCCTCAATACCATCAACTCTGTCTTCATATATAACTTCCTACACAAGCTCTTCCCTCCTCCACCTCCAACTCTTTCAGGGTCAGTTGCTTCTCCAAGCAACGAGTTGGTGGTAGCCTTTCTTCAGCTGGGGCTGCCATCTGAAACAGCCTCCCTGCCTCTCTGAAACTTTAGGAGAACCATCTCCGCTTCTTGAAGCACCTCAAGCCCTTCCTCTTTGCTTCTGCCTTCTCTCTTCCTCTCCCGTGCTGATTTCCTGTCTGATACTGCAGTGGTCACCTGGCTAGCCTCTGATTTCGGGCCCAGGTCCCTGCCTGCCCAGTTGCACACACGCACTGCCTCCCAGCAACCCTTGCAATTGGGTCTGTATCTGAAACCCTACAGTCCCCCTACCTGCTTCATTTCCTCCGCCTAAGAGTCTCCCAATAACCCATGTGTCATTCATTCACTTTGATAGACATATAATGGATGAAATCCCCTGCCGCCGGAAATCTCAGCTAGTTTGTCTCACACAAACTGTTCCCAGATATGCTCTGCCCCACATCATTCTTCCTTGTGAGAAGGAAACTGGGCACAGGCATGTTGATACTTTTTTGCTCAAAGCACATTTGCAGTAAATGCATGGTAACTTCTGTTTCCCACAATCACTGTTTTTTTCTCCTGTAGGTTTCACATAAAACCAAATGCCATGCACATCTGTCTTTCATCATCTATCAAGCTGCTCTCACTCTCAGGGATTCCCTCCAGCTAGTCTCATCTGATGGCCTCTTAACTCTTTCCATAATGACCTCAACCTTCTATTAACTGCTCTTCTCGCAATTGATGGTCCTCTGATTTTTCTGAGTGATTTCCATCTTCATCTCTCCTTTACCCATTCTGTCATACCACCTCTTCCTCTTCTTGATTCATACTACTTTGCACATTTCTGATCTCCCCCTTTCCATGTTCATCTCTGGGTCTGATTTTCTGTTCTCCTGTTTCATTTACCTCAGTTGGCTCTTCCTATCTATTTATCTGACTATTTTCTTCTCTCCTTTTTGCTTATTACACCTTTCCCTCCCTCCCTTCACCTCCTTCATCCACATTTCCTCATTGTGGCCTTTGTTCTATTGACAGAATTTTATATCGGCCGCTCTCCATAGGAAACATCACGATCTTCCGTCTAGATGGCAGAGGGGGCCCGATCGTCCGAAGAACTATAGTCTACTGGTTGATGGGTCTCACTTCCGAACCATCTGATATGCTACCAACTGAACCCTTATGGTCCTTTTAATTAAGGTAACAGAATAACTCTTGCACCAATAAGAAGACCAAGCAAAATGTCTCTGTTTTAATATCAATTATCCAAAACAGGGAGTGCAATGGACATCAACGGACATTGCACAGTATGATCTCAAAGCATTTCATAAAAACAGTGCTTATATAACTAAAACTCATCATACGTGAAGTCATACTACATGGCAAGCTAAGAAAACCTATGCAGGATTGTGATAGGACTAAGGGGAGTATCTAAGTATACTTTCTATAAGGGATTGGACTGTGATTGGGTCTCTATAATCAGGTGGGCAACTTATGCCCTCCCTTAGTGCAATTAATCTTCACCAGTTATTAGAAACACAATACATCATTGACTCTCAAACTATAAGACCCTTCATTATATGGCCCTCTACAATTGATTGGCACGCTTGTACCCTTCTGGAACATTCGATTTTCTAGCAGCACATAAGCTGGTACCCCAGATGCTCTGTGTGGACTTGACCGTACCTCCCCACCCAATTAGTCTAACATCTCTCATTGCTCATGCCTTCTGCCATTCAGATTGTCTTTGAACGTGGCCTTGCAGTAGCTTCTCGTCTCTGCAAATATAAGGGAGTGTGAGCATGTTCCTATCAAGGTACAGCTCTACATGCCCACTTGTATTTCCATTCTGGACTAAAGTGGCAGGAGACCGTAAAACGGCCCATTTTATAGCATTTAATTGTCTTGAGTAAGGAAACTTGCCGCTCATGGTGTTCTCGCTTTGTAACTTAACAAGGGATGCTTCAGCATCTCACATTCACTGTTCTTCAAGGACTGATAAACAGTTTTGGCTGCCTTAGCCTTTGACACCAGGCCAAGCAGCCTTCCGTTGGTCCATCTTCGAGCCTCGGCTTATTTCTTTGTTGTGACACACACACAGTTAGCAATCCTCCTTTCTCCATGGGTTGAGCTTACTAAAATTGTGTGTGACATCGAAAGTCCAGATTCTATATATATATATTGGCGGCACCACCTGCAGTCTATTCACTACATATAGCCAGCCTTCATGATTACTTAGTCTATTTGCATTACTCATCTGTACAGTTATAAAACGGCTTGCATTTTCTGCAGTGCTCTTCACACATGCAATCTTCATTCCGCACATGAAAGTCTTCTCGATTCCTTACTTTGCCATCAGATTCTATAAGGTTTATGCCTTCTCTTCTTCGGTCATCCATCTCAGTGCATCACGCTCATTTCTTGTGATGTCACCAGCCTCTACTTTTCACATCATCACACTTCTTCGGGTGTCTCCCTCAGGAGACGGTCTTCTCTTCAGGGATACATCACATAGGGTTTCTCAGTTGATACCTTGTCTCAAAGTCTTTTTATGCAATCAGCACCATCACTGGTGTCGTGCATGTCGAGATTTCCAGTTTCCAACTTATAGGCAGAATAGGGACGGGACTTCCTCTAGAGGCATTCAGCTGCTCCTCCACAACTTCTTCAGCTTATTAATGTTCAAGATAATGTCTGTAAGTGGAAGAATCATTCCATACATCCATATCTCCTGTTTGGTGATCCTTGTGGGGCATCTGTTCCTGTCTATGAACATTATGAACTAAAGATGTGTCTGTATTGGAGACCGAGCATGCTCAGACTGAAACCCATCACATACTCATCTAGAATTCTCCACAGACAAGGAGCAAAAGAGGCCACATGCCCCATGTGAGTGGGCAATGTTACTGCCATGTCATACCATATCCCAATTAATTTAGATATCTGCACAAGTATGTATATCTCATGGTAGCATACATTGGCCTCATTCCAAGTTTCGCATTAATGTCCTGGTGATTGCATGGATCCGGTGGTACGGTTTCCGGGAGGCCCAGCAACACAGTGACACCATCATAAGCCCCTGCCTCCACTCCAGCGCTCCCAAAGTGGTGCCATCAGCAGCCCCTGCCTGCCCTCCAGTTTCTCCCGCAGTGGTACTGTCAGCAGCCCCTGATGTGACACCAGCTGCTTCCACAGTGACACCATCAGCAGGCCCTGCCAGCCTTCCAGCTGCTCCCACAGTGCCACTGTCAGCAGCCCCTGCAGCCACTCCAGCTGCTTCCACAGTGACACCATCAGCAGGCCCTGCCGGCCTTCCAGCTGCTCCCACAGTGGCACCATCAGCCTCCCCTGCCACGACTGACGATGCTCCAAGAGGTGCGGTAACAGGATGGCCATTCACCCCTCCCCACCATGCACCCATGTACGTGGATGCATCCACAGACGATGATGCCAATGTGCATGCTGGGGACACAACTGGCTGCACCTCAGAACACTCCCCTACCACCATCCAACATTTAGCACCCATGGTCTTCACAGCCCGTCACCACCACCCATACCCAGCATCAGGGACATGGATGCCGTCTATTGCCCATGGAGGAGAGGCACGAGCAAATGGCGGGACGTGTGCACCAGCACCTTGAAGAGGCTCAACTGATGCAGGAAGAGACTCAGCTGATCTGCAAAAGCATGCAGTCCTCTTGACGGCAATGTGCAGGTGCTCTGGGCCGGTCGACCTTCGCTGATGTCCTGCTGGCAAAGAGGGTACAGTTGGGAGGGGCTGGTGGACCACACATTCCTTGATCCTTGTACATACATTAATACACATCATGTTGTGCAATATCACATTGAGTGTGTGGCTTGTGCCGTGTTCTGGTGCTGTGTGCTCAGAAGTAATTCTGGATTAGTTCCTGCCAGGCAGCACACCCGTACAAGGCATCCTTGTGATGGTGGATTTGCATGTCTGCATCTGCATCAACTTCACTATCATCGTCATCATCAGCCGGAGATGTCCAAGTCCGGGGGCCAGGGAAGATTCCGCCTGATGCACATGTTGTGCAATATGGCACAGACCAGGACTACCTTGCCCACTTTGACAGACCTGTACATCAGCACCCGCCCCCCATCCATCAGAGCAGTGGAGGCAATGGAATTGTGCCTTCAACAGACCAAAGATTTGCTCATTTGTGGCCCTGGTTCTGATGTGCACACAGTTGTACGCAGTTTCACAGTGGCTCTGTGGATGTATCACAGGTGTCATAAGCCATGGGTAAGTGGAATCACCTGCATGGCAATAGACACAAGGAGGGCACTGTCATTGGTGTCACTGTGCAGTTCAAGAATATTTGGATGTGGATCTGTGACATATACATATTGGAATGTGCGCTTGCGGGACATCAATCACCTTGCTGCACCCTGTGGCAGTTATGATTGTCTGGACATGTGTGGGATTAGACTCACAAGGATGTCTAGGTGGTAGTGGGTTGGTCATGGTGTGAATATGCTGTACTCTGTGACATGATTGTGATGCATTCTGGTACCTGTGGTGCATTACATGTGCCGGTCCATCTGTGCCCAGATTGTGCTAGTCTGTCCTTCCATTCACTCATCTGGTGCATGTCATCCATGGGCAGCCATTCTGGCATGCGGATTGTGTCCCCCCATTCACGTGTTTCCTGTGGCCCATCACCGGTGACAGTGAAGAACCCACCCATGCCCCAGTATACATGAAATGTGGTGTGTGTGTTGATGTTTTGACTCACCCAATAGCCAGGTCCGCTGTCCGGCATAATGCTCCATGCACCCAGGCAACCTGCTATTGCGCAGGACCATGGAGTCATGTGTTGATCCTGGGACATGCGCATCAGTGAATGATCAACAGGTTCGCATCACAAAGTGCACATTCATTGAGTGGTACAGCATTTTGTTACTGTAAACCTCCTCTGTGGCATGGGCTGTATTAAGATGAATTTCTAAACTTTGACCTGGTGGGCAGAAGTTTAGGAGACCACCCTAGATTAGTGGAACAGGGGAACCTTCTGGACAAACCAGACCATCTACGGTAGCTTGGCAGGTGGTCAAGACTAAGTCTTAGGAGTGGTGAGAGTGATCAGAAACCTGCAGTGAGCACACACAGTAAAACTCCACAGATTGCTCTTAGACAGATGTATGTCAAAATTACATATATTATTGGCCTTTATAACAAAACAGTTAAACCACAGAAATAATAAAACAGTAACCGCAAATGCTTTTCACTATGTAACATATATACAACATGTGTTTAGTCTAATGCTGATGAAAGGGGAGAAAATAACCGCAACCTGCAACAGAAAGGGTTACGTTCAACATAGATATCACATTAGGCAGTTTTTTAAAGTCAATCCTTATCTTATGCAGTTCATCCCTAAGAAGTGCTCAACGTGCGGCAGTGCGTTAACAATGTATGGTTGTGCTTAAAGCAAAAAAAACGGTTCACTTCGGGGAGTTGTAGCTGTTCAGGAAGGGGGTTGAGGTGATGAATAATAAAGCCCTGCTCCTTGAGAAGGGTCAATCCTTGCAGATAGAGTGACTTTCTGAGTTCGGGAATAGCTGGGGAGTGTAGTCTAGCCCAGCTAAGGTGAGTATCTTTTCTGGGACTCTCGTGCATAAAAGCAGATTGATGTGCCAGGTGTCCACTGGTAAGTGATGCAAGTACTCACTGACCCGACACAGTCTGGACCAAACTTTGCCAGTCTAGTCCACTTTGCTAGTAGTTTTTTTTTTCCTGCAGTTACCGGACACTCCGGCTCTATCAGCTGCGGAGCGGGACGATCGCCTGTGGCAGGACAGTAGCCTTTTTTCAGCTTTTGAAGAAAGTAGAAGGATAATTCCAGTGCAGCATGTCTCGGGACATGGTGGGGCAGGTCTACAGGCACTCACAGTGACATTCACCACAGCAGGGTGACATAGGGACCGCAATTGCACACGGTGTGGCACACTCTCATAAACCACAACCCAGAGAAGCTAGGACAATGGGTTTTGATGGGAGAGGGCTCAGGAACACACGTAAGCGATACCCAGAGTATTGAATCTCAACTCAGGACAGCAGCACTCCTGTGTGATACCTTGGGTTTGAGCTGGTCAGTTCACTGGAGGGCCCAGGAACACTTCTGAAGAGGCCTTTTGCAAGGGTAAGCAGGAGGTTCCAAGAGTAGTTGATCCCATTACTCCAAAGCTCCAAAGGGTTGAAGTGCCCTTGCAGGCCTCCTAGGTATAATGCATGGTTCCAATGGGACAACAGCGGGGTCAGGGTGCCAAACCTTGCAGCACATCTCTGGTGGTTCCATGAGTCTGCTCTTTGTTCAGGATACTTGGCTCCTTCTGTAGTTCGGTGTGAACGTCAGGTGATCGACATGGAATGGATTCAGAGCCCCTTCTTTTATCCAAGATTCATTTAGCAACCAAATCTAAAATAACCAATGGACAATATCTTGCATGCTTGCCAGGCATGGGCCAGTCGTGCCCCACGGTGGTTCCAGTAATTCAGGCCTACCGGACATACTGGCATCAGTAGTGTGGATTGAGACCAGACAGTCCTAACCCTCTTTCTGGGCACTAGCACATGTGGCTTGCAGGATTCCTTGAAATATGTGTGTTTTGTAGATGGCTGCATGCCCAAATAAGGAATACCTGGTTCTCTCGACCTGGGGTAAGGCAAAGGGACAAAATGGCCAAATGACAGAACAAAAGACTTCATGGCACAGCCATTTTCAGGACTGGCCACCGTCTTAGGGCAAATGCAGTACAAATTCTTGAAATGTAAACTGCTGCCACCAGTTCAATCTAGGCACATTGTACAAACACCAAAATATCCTTAGAGGGTGGCTAGGGCCATAAAACAAAAGGACCCCTATGCGCAGTACTGTAAGGTACCTGGCACATAGATAAAAAGTTACCAAGAAATGGCAACATAGTCGAAGCCTAAGGGAAACATAGTTTCCCAGTACTGACAGCCTGAAGAACACTGTGGGATGTTTTGACCCACTTTTGCTCTGCTATGCCGCACCACTCTGCTCTGATGGTACCAGAAATATTAAAACAGCTGCGAAACCCTTGTGTCGCAAAATTCCCTGAAAATCGCTCTTCTCAACACACAAAAGATGGCTGCCCAATCCGCCACACATGTTGTCAGAGGTGGAACAGAGCTCTCACTCCTGAAATATGTCACTGAGCTCCACAGCAATTGAAAATGGAGTACAGAAGGAAAAAAGCAGTGCTTTGTTAAATGAAACCCCAAAATCTTGCTTTCAATCCCTTTTTTTTGTTGCTGAAACTGCAGAATGCCAGTACAGAACACACTCAAATATCCAAAATTCTTGCTGAGTGCTACAATTCACTTTAAGAAATCATGGTGAACTTACAAAGTCCTGAAAAGCTGAAAGCATAAAGAGATTTCCACAGCAAATATGGCCTGTCTGTGGATCAGTGAAATAAATCTCTGGGTGCAGTACCCTGGTCCGCCTCAATGACAGCTGTCAGGAGCTTGCCTGTTTAAACTTTAAACATGTATAAACTGAAATCAAATGTTTACAATCTAAAAGGCCTGTTACTGATAGTAATCCATGTTGTAATTGCTTTGATCCCAGGGTTTAAAATCTTGAATAAGTATTCTAGCTGTGATTTGATACAACAAGTTTGTTTTAAGCTAAGGAAACATTCAACAGAGTTAACAATTAAAAATGAAACTTGGCTGAAGCTACCAAACTGGAATAACAGGTTTTCTCACAGAAGGAAGGTCTTTCCCCCAGCAGGAAATCACACAGAAGCGTTAATTATGGGGTTGGGAAAAAACCTGGTCTCCAGAGGCATGAGGAACAATGACCAACTACAACTAAGGAAATGTGAGGTGTGAAGATAGTCGTAAATGGAATCTGCAAGCAGGGAGGAGACTGCTCCTGAACTGCAGGGAGACAAAAAGATGCAGACCCAAACAACCATCTGTGGCTGAACATTAACAAAGAACATGTTTATAAAGACTTATAACTTGCCAATTAAAATTGTGAAAAATATAAAAGTAAGAGATTTGTGAATCTTAATTTTGGCTGCACGTTTCAAGAGGCAGCAAAATCGTGTGACATGTTCTGGAAAGAAACGGCAAGAAATGTGATTTTACGCAAAATGTAGGAGGCAATTGGACATTGTATATTGTATAATGTATAAGTTTTGATATAAAAAGATTTTCTAAAGTTTGCATAAACTAAATGAAAATATAAAAAAAAAAAATGTATTTCCGCTAGAAGTATGAAACTTTATACAGCCATGTACCAATGTACTTAAAAATTGGACATTGTGTTCCTGATGAAAAGGGCAAAATTCTGTGAAAATCGGAGACAAGATCCCACAGCTACGGGGTTTTGAGGAGTAGCTGCTGTGTAAAATATGTGATCTGTATATGTGATTGTTATAGGGGTTGCACAGGTGTAAATATGTATTGTACCAAAAGTAAATTTTGTGTTCCAGGGGCTAGGGGTGGATTCTCAGCCTCATAAAATCACACCATAAAGGTGACACTCTGTTTCTCTCCTCCTATCAAGGCATAGAGTAGACTCTGACCCAATCACCTGTCAAAAGGGGAAAGCTTAGGCTAAACTGGCCCGCACAACCCCCTTTATTATCTGTTCATAGCATAAATAGACATAGCTCACCACACAAAAGGACAGACATATTCACTCACTACCCTGTTGCTGGCGGAGCACCCTGATGCTGAACTCTACATCTTCCTTACTCCAGACTCCAGAAACTTGGCAAAGCAGAAACCCATTGCATAGCTAAACCATTTTCAGGTAGGCCTCAAAATTCTAGAACAGAACCCCACAAACCAAAGGGGAAGCATCAAAAGACAGCCAGGATGCGCTGTATTGCTTGCCTGCTGAAAATAATTATCATCACAACCAAAAAGGGCAGATCCAATCCAGTCTCGTGCCGTGACCAGTGGGCCTTGCAGATCCGGCCCAGTCCTGGGCCGTGCGGTGACCAGAGCACCTTGCAGATCCGATCCAGTCCAATGTGCCCAGCCATCTTTGCTAACCCAGATACAATTCCCTGACCAGAATCTTGACTGACCAGAACCGACAGTTCCATTTAAAAACATATCTAGTGAGTATCAACAGAAAGAATTGTGTCACTATCATATGTACTTTGCAAAGGCATCCCTATCTTAAACCCATCCTATCATGCATTCAGAACCTGTATTATTAGGAGTATTTTTGAATTGTCTGAACTCTGTATCCAAACCATCCTATCTTCCTCCACAAATAGTACTGTTAAAACTATCTTTGCGCTGATCTTTCTCATCTGAAGAAGGCGAGTTTCCCCCTCAGGCAGTCATTCTGATCAAGTGACTGTGTTCCTGTGTGGTATTCGTTTTGTTCAGAGTCATCCTCTAGTGTAAGAAATGCTTTTGTCATTTTAAAAGTGAATTCCTGTTTTCCATTCTTGCGCCTATCTCGAAAAAACAATTATTGTGCTAGAAATAAACTGCTTGTAGCTAACACCCACAGCTTTAAATTACACCTAAAACCGCATTTCAAATCAATATGGTTCTCCCGTTATCGCGAATACCGCACAGTGAAAAGTTTTCCGCAAATTTTCGTTTTGGGAAATTCTTACAGCTTTTGAGTGCTTCCGACTTGGATTTTAAGATTTCAAATTGGTTCATGGTATTAAATCATTGCTTGTGTTTGTGTGCAACTATCCAAAGTGGCTCCCATTAGAATTTATAACAATTTCAGCAATTTCTACCATTTTTGTTGTTTTTGCCCAGTCTATTTTAAGGATAACTTTAAAAGCCAGTCTGACAGTTTGACAGTCAATTCTGTTTTTCTCTTGTGTTTGGAGGGGGAAAGTGGGATTGATATTCTGTTTGAATTCTGCCATTCCTGAATACCTGCTCTCTCCTCCTATCTCTTTACATTGCCTATTGGGGCATTGAGGGGTGTGCAGGGGAACCTTTAACCATAGTGCTATTCAATCTGAAACCACTGACAAGTATTATTTTCTGTGCTGAGTTGTTTGCTCACTGTTACTCCTTGTGTATTGAAGAGATCATTCAGTGTTAGATCACCCCATTGGTGATTGTTGTGTACCTATTAAACATATTGTGATTAAATTGTAAATACATAAATACATATTTACCTTTGAAAATCAGCCTGATTCCTAGTTCAGTGTGACTGGGGGGGGTTCCAGGAGAAGGGTGTGAGATGAGTGGTATATCGTTCAGAATAAAAACTTTTAGACAGTTGGACACTACATGCTAGGCATTGACTTGGATGTATGCCAGATTGAAATCACTTACAACATGTCAGTTTCCCCACAACAAATGAGTGAAAAGTACAGAGGAATGCAGTTGAAGGCTGTGCTCCACTGGTAAAAAGACAGGTTAGGTAAGCCAAACAAAAGCATAAAGTTTGGAGTGTCCTCAATTGGAGGGAAAATTGCAACTAAGGGAAATCTTTCTTAACAGGCGGACACCAGCTCAATATGTGTGCAGTCTAATGATCCAACAACATTTTGCATGCCAGCAAGGGCATGAAAATGTAACTGGGCCTGTGTCGTAGTTAGGGCAATGTGCTGGGACACATGACGCTGGAGGGCATACAGGATCTGCACAAGGACTTTGGAGAATCCTGGCTGGGAGATGCAAGTGGAGAGGAAATGCAAAACAGACTTTACCTTCAGCAGGGCAGTATGGCATTCCAGATTCCAATGACGTCCTGGATGTTGTCCTGGATGAGGTCCACTACTGCAAAGATGGTCTACCGGTTCAGATGGTACAGTGTGTGCATCTTGCCTGTCAGTCAGCGACCATGGTGTGGCCCTTGTGCAGAGTATGGGGGCTGCCCCGGGGGTGCTTCTTGCTGCCAATTGTTCATCTCCATCATCATCATCATCCTCCTCCTCCTCCTCTGCTTGTCACTGTGCTGCCACTGTTGCACCTCTTCCTCATGAGGATGCATTTCTGCATGCAGCGCCTCAAGGTCTATTACTGCTGCTATGAGTGGCAGCATGGTTGTGTTGGAAGGTGTGTGGGGTGTGGATGTGGTCCTTTTCTGCAGTCCCTGTGCTCATTTGTGCAGCTGGGTCAATTGGCTTCAATTGTGGGTGGTTTCTGCATACCTGGTCCTGGTTACCGTCTGCTGCGCAGTTCCAGTGTTTCAGGTGCAATTTTTGCGGTTGCACCAGCATTTCGATGCTGGGATTTCTGTGTGGTCTGCAGTTGGAATTCATGCTTGTTTAACTGGTGCTGATGTTTCCAGCAGAAGCTCAAGGCGTTTACACAGTTTCTGTTACCAGGACAGCCAGTGACGGATATACAGTGTGCAGTGTGGCCGGCAACGGTGTTTGGGTGACAACCATTATGTAGGGTAAATCCATTACAACCAAGCATCGAAAAAACAACCCACTAGGGAAAAAGGCTAGGTGCACCCTTTGTCAAAAAGACCAATTTCTTTTTTTTTTTATATAAAAATAAAAGTAACAGCTGGGTATTATAACTCTGCTGTCACAACATCACTGCAAATGCGAACATCACCTTTTAAACGCAAAACTCGTCTTTCATGCCATATTCCATATACAGTGTTCATACCCCACCCTCATTAGCTACCACCTATTTACATGCTAATAGTCACCTATAGGCCCCTCTCCAATTGGCTGTGTCGTCTTCTCCTCCATTATCTTCACACGTGGGTAACAGCCTCTTCACCTTGTACTGTAAAACGTTTGGTTAAACTATGAATGCTTAAATCCTACCCATGTGATGTGCACATGGTCACTAATATTAATTTGGCAGATAACGTCAAGGTCAGCCTGATTCTTGCAAACAAAGCAAATCTTTCATCATCCCAGACATGCAGGCGGTCACATCGTTCCTCCCTGCTGCAATCGTATCCACATTGGCATTACCATTTGCTCTCCCTGGTCCAAATCACAGACCTTGTTGTTTTCTACTCCCCCCTTTATCAATTACTCCTCCCAAGGGGTAGCACTTGAATCCTTTGCATTCCCCACTAATTCATCTACTTCATGCAGGATTTAGCAGTCCAACTATGTCCATGTACAGGTTCTGGGTCTGTTATTCTGGGGGGCGCTGATGTCCTAAATCTCAACGCGTGTTTTGACAATCTAGTACCTCTGTGCCCGCTCCCATGAGTGTGGCCTTCATATCGAAGCGCAGCCCTATTCATATTTAGCTGCTCGCATTTCAGTCTAATTGTACAAGTTTTCAACTGGATGCATGTATATGGGAGTGTATGCGCATGTTTTTTGCTGTGCCTGAGAAGTGGAATGTAATATTCAACCAAGGTAAGGGGCCTCGTTGTTCTGTGTTTCCAACATGGCCTGCAAGGATTCAGGCCTGCTCTCAAATGCAATGTTAGTTCATGTTAGAGATGTCACATGCCTAAAATGTATTCTGTATAATACTATCACAAAGCAAATGGTTAATTCTCGTTGAATAAATGTATTCCCTTCCACAATCCATGACGTTTCCCCTCCCACTACACCGCCCACTACACGTCCTCCATATGTTCATATATTTGCCACAATCTAAATAATTTGGGAGAGTCTGGGAGCTGAACGTCCATCCCAACAATTGCAATGTTAGGGTGAGTGTTGTGAACAGTGATTTGAGTACAAAGCCAAGTTGCTATCATGTATTCACTGATCCCCACATATGAGCTATTCATTCCAGACTGGTGATTTGAATGTAGAGCGCTATGATCATAGTTTCAATTACAACATGCACATTCATTGCATGCAAAGCAGACAGGTACACTCATTGGTGTTATTCATCCACTTACCATTTCTCATGGGTTATCGTCAGACCGTAAAATAAGAGAGTAGCAGACTGTCCACCTTGGAATGATGACCCTCTATCAGTTAATTTAACATATGTTTGATCTAGTGTCGCCCCTTGCGAAGTGTCCTTGTTTCGTCATAATGCCTGCAACACAGGGCAATGGTCTTTGGGCACTCAACCCTGGAAGGCTGGTCACATCAGTAAAGCGTATCTTCTTTGGCTGCCCCTTATCCTGTGTCTGGTCTTGGACTGGAACGTCTTCCTCCTCTGGCCACTCTTGGGCCTAGTGGCCCCTGGTTGTGCTGGTCCACCCACCTCTCTGCCTCCGAACATGTCCATGTACAGGCTCTGCGTAACCTGTGGCCTGAGGCATATCACGTCCTCCTGAGGCTGGTGCACATGGGTGCTCATCAAATACCTGTCTTCTCCCTTTCCCTTTTGAAGCCTTGCCACTCATGGTTATATGAATGTAAAGCACCCCAAAATATGTTATGGGGACAATCTACGTGATGCACTAATTTGATGCTTGGTCCAACAAGGCTTCAAGGTACACCAAAACCAAAGAAAAGTGGTACGTGATATGCAGAAGCACCCCAAATACAAGAGTTGCATATGCTAGACTCAGAGAGCTTCTGTAAATATAAAAAGTAGATATGTAACACGCAACAGCACCCCAAAAGCCAAGAATTGCATACGCGAGCCTCAGAAGGCTGCCAAAAACAGAAAAAAAGCAGTTTGCGATACGCAGTGACAGCCCAAAAGCCAAACATTGCATACAAAATATTCCAAAAGCTTCACAATGAACAAAAATATGTGCACGCATGAGAAGAGGCAACCCCCAAAAAGAAAAATGCTGTACACATTACTTAAAGGAAACAGCTTGCATAGTACCCTTAAATGTGTGTCTGCAAAACAGAGTCATCCATCTTTGTACCTTCTCATGCACAACCAGTGATGCGCGTTGCACCTCTTAAATATCCCTATTAATGCTGGGTACCATGTAAGTCACTTTGGCGTGCTGCGTGCAGTGCAGTGCATGCCACATGACTTATGTGCTAAGGGCCTTAACTGTTATTTGCTGCCTCAGATGTGAGACACACACCAATGTTCCTCCTGCCTCTGTGCCATTGATTTTGCCTCCTCCTTCCCTGCATTGCCTCCAAGACTCAACATCTGCTGTTGCCTATTTGAGTGTAAGTGCCTGTTGCCTACCAGCATTGTCTTGGAATGCCACCTGTTCTGCCATTGCCTGTTCTCCTGTGTCAGGCCTGTGACCACCTCATCTGTAAATGTGGTACTTCCATCTCTTCCTACCACCTCCACCACAGCTGCACAGCACATATCCAGGACCCAGAAAATCCACACCTGCCTCGAGAGTGCCATGTCGACACTATCTACCTCATCCGGAGAGAGCAACACCCCCATGTTAGCAAGGCAGGTGGCTGCCAACTGTACCAGCACTGAAGTTGGCATCCTGCTGGATTGAGTCCTGGGTAGTTATGATGCCCTCTTCGAACCTACAACGCAGCTGGGACACGACACACGTGTACAGATCTGGGAAAAGATCATGGTTGTCTTCAATGTGGAGGGGGTGGCAGACCATACAGTGAATACCATGAGGAAGCAATGTCAGGACCCCAAGACACAGAGTCAAACAAAGACAATGGCAGCCCTCACAATGGATCCTACTGTGGAGGTGTAACATGCAGGCTACCACAAGTTGTCACTTAACCAGATGTGGGTCCTTGAGAGGTTCTATCCTGAGCTTCACTCCCAGATCTGTGAGTGGAAACAACTGGAAGCTGCTGATGAGTACCCATCTGGTGCACTGATCTACATGTTTCTCATGCTAGTGGATGCATGATTGCAGGCGCCCCCTTCTGTACTGAAGTTTGCTGCAGCAGCATGCTGCCTCCTGCGAATGTTGGGCATATGCATTGGCAAACATATGTTTATGGGACATGGATTGGTATATGCACTGTTCTTCTTGGTGACTTGTTGCACTCGTGCACATGCTATGTGAGATCATGAGAACAAGTGCTGAGACAGTACAGATGCCGGCTTACGATGCTTTGGCCATGTGAGTGTGTTGCACATCTGGAAGTGAGTACACCCATGCACATTGGCTGAGAGTGACACATTTGCATTGATGTCTGTGAATGTTATGTTGGGGCACTGAAAATTCAGGGATAGAGATGTGTTGAGTCATCCCATTGCATGTGAAGCCTTAGTTGATGTATGATCATGCCATATGTATGTGCACGGGCAAACTGCATGAGTGCTTGTTCCTCAGAAATGCTTGCATGTCACGCTGTCAAGGATGCATTTGCTATATGAAATTGGGTTTACAGGTGCCCAGGTGCACTTTTCATGGTTCTGGTGGCATACCAAACTTGTGTAACTTTGGCATTCGTATAGTGACATTGCATGTTTTTGGAACAATGTTTGTGGACAAATGAAAATGAACTGGGTTGACATGTGCGGGTTTCATGATTGTGAGTCGTCATTGTCCCTACACGTGTGTGTCAGTAGTCATGCTGATTGCATGGGCATGCATGTGTGTGTGTGAGTGTGTGTGTCTCAGTTGATCATTGACACGTGCTGAATGAATGTGACTGTTCATGTCCTGTATGCCACAAATGCATTGACACTGACGACTGATATCAATGTTCTTTTTCCATGTTTCCACAGTTGGTGCAGCTTGTGAAGGGGACTGAGGCATTGCTGTGGAGTAGAAGGACAGGGACTGGGCCACCAGAGCCAGTCGCACAATCCCCATTGACACCAACTCTCCAGAGAGGGAATTATCTGGGGGAGTGCCATCAGCTTTGGAAGAGGGTGCAGAGACAGACAGGTCATCAAGGATGGACAGCACTCTGGAGTCATCAGGGATGATGGCAGAGGAAGTGGAGGAGGGGTCAATTGTAGGCCAGCCCACAGCAGCAATGTGACAACACCTGGGCCATATGGCAAGATCACTGCTCTTAGTTGGTCTCTGTGTGCTGACAGATACAATTGCCACCTCCTCCACTTCCTCCTCTGTGTCCCAGTGATCTGCCACAGAGCCTTCAATGCCACCTACCACCATGGCCCCCTGTGCACCAGCCCCCCCCCCCACTACGCCCAGTCTGGCTGTGCCTACATCCCCACCTGTGGTGGAAGTCCCAGTATGCCAGTTGAGGTGGTCACTGTGCCTGCCAAGGCACCAAACCTGGTACAGACAGTGAAGGGACAGTTGGAATTGCATGACAGTGTAGGTGACGCCCCCCGGCAAGTGTTATCCAGTTGAAGGAGGTACTTACACAGCTTACTCTCTGCCAGGCAGCAGCAGATAAGAAGTATGAGGAGGCAGTCAATGAATGGCCATTCAACCTCGCTGAGGCAAATCAGGCAGAATATTTGTCAGATCTGACAGGAATAAAGGAGGCAGCTCCGACAGTTGGTGTACACCATATTATCAGATGTGTTTCATGGCAGGGAGGCAGTGTGTTAGGGGCAACCATTGCCAGAGCCAGGGCAGAGGTGGAAGAGAGGCAGACGATGAGGCAGACAGCAATCCTGGAGGATGCTTGCAGGGATGCAGAGGAGGAGGAAAGACAGATGATTGAGGACCTGTAAGTCAACCAGGCAAGAATGGAGACCCGCCTCCAGGGGGTTAAAGAGAAGTATGACTCTGCTCTGGAGGATGCATTGAATGACATTGAAGCTTGCTGCCTGTGTGAATAGTTGTGTAGTATTAGGTTTCATTTTTGACTTTTACTTTGTTTTCATCCCTGGACATTTTTCCCTTGCCCATATTTCAGCATTGTTGTGTATATAGTTTGAATAAAAGTTTCTGAATCTTGATACCACACTTATTTCAGTCTATTGGTTCACGTGCATAATGTACAAATGCATTTCTTCTGTGACTGCCACGTGGGTTGGGGTATGACTATGTATGTGTGGGCTACCCACATCACTTGTGCACTCGGTATTCAGTAGATGTAACCCTCACAAAGCATGGCCATCCACATCTGCAATCACTCTCTACCTGCTCTGATATGATGATGCACATCTGCCACTCAAATGCTGCATATTCACATGGTTGTTTAGTCTGTCTGGCTGTACCCATTATTCAGTGGCAGTTGCTATCATAGGGCGGCAGCCACCCCCCCCCAAACGGGCCTAGAAAGCAGAAGCAGTAAACGATTCAGAAGAAGCTCTTCTGAATCTTCTTTGCATTTTCCTACAGCCCGGGTGTGCGGTGGCAACAATAGTGTGTCTGATAAGATATGAGCCTGCTGCCACAGCAGGGCGTGTCCTGTTTTACTCTGCTTTTTCACTATAGTAGAGTGTGTAGAGCTCATAGCTCCATGCACTCTATGTAAGCCCTTTAATTAGTAGGCTGGCGGGGCGCTTGTGGGGTGGCCCCGCCAGTATAAAATGTGAGCAAACAGCTCACCAAAGATTCCCTCCCTGCATATATACAGTAATGGCATTGGCTATTTGCCAGCCAATGACAACCCCCACACTCTAATGTCATTGGCTGGCAAACAGCCAATGACATTACTGTATCTATGCAGGTGATGGCGCAGGATGTGTGCGTGCGCCTGCACCACCTTCACACTTCTCTCTGCCTTTGGATTCTTTCGATGACAGCGAGCTGAGCTGAGATTTTGCCCTTCCCAGCCCAGCCCAGCAGAGATGGCCATTGCAGAAGCTTTGCGGTGGATGTGGTAAGTACCCCCTATGGAGTATGGACCTTTGGTAAGGACCCAGTAGAGTAACTGTTCGGGACATGTAACATGGCCCCAACAGTCAGCAATGAAAGACATGTAGGCCAGGCTCTACACGTCTTTCAGTGCTGACTTTTGGGCCGTTAGGCAACTTGGGGCCTTGAGTCACACGGCCCAGGTCCGTTACCTGGGACGCACGTTGAACAAGGCAGCAGTGGGGGCTGCCTGGGCCTTTCTTTACCCACAGACCATAAAGCAAGGCCCAGGCGTGCACCGCTCACTATAAGCAGTGACGCCTGGGCCTTCCTTTATAGTCCATGGCTCAAGGCCCTTGATTCACGGACCGTGCATAGAGAAAGGCACAGGCGGCCCCCTCAACCTTGGTCCTTGCACTCCTGCCGCTACCTGGGACACACGTGGGCCAAGGAGTCCTTGGCCCTCATGCGTCCCAGGTAGCAGGCGGGAGTCTCTAGAGTCTTCAAATAGGTCTGCCGCCATTTTATTTTGTTTTTCTGTGTGGAGCTGTGATCTGCTGTCTTCATTCTTTCACTCTGGCTGCAGAAATTTCATTTTTTGGAGTCTGTTTTTGGCTGCCTTTCACGCCCTCCTCTTGCCCCCCCCCCACCCTCCACTACCCCTCCGTGTACAGAGCAGGTTTGTTTGTGTGATATGAAGTCCTTCTGTTGGACTGCGAGTTTGGAAAACAATGTCTCGAGTGTTCTGACTTGTGTGAGTGTTTCTCCTATCGATTTCAACAGGAGTGCTGGATGCTAGCGACTCTCTTTCCACCAGAATTGCAGCTACAAGGAAAAAAAGTGTTTCCCCTTTCTGCCTGATTGTTGCCCAGGGGAAGGGTTGTACTTCTCCCTGTCACCACGTGTTATATGTTAGAGCAGTGTGGGTCTCCCAGAACTGTGCTCTTCGGAATGGGGAAGGTTTTTTCTTTATGCTCTATAGCGTTTCCCACACTCTTCCTTGCCTTGGATCTGTAACTGCGTTTCTCGGTTCTGCTCTTTGTTTTCCCTCTCTTTCAGGGACGGGGATTCTGGGTGATGTGAACCTTATTTTTTTGGTGCTTCAAAATGCACTGAGTAACGTCTCCTTCGTGCATGGTCTTACAAGTTCCTCATGGCTTTGAGGACCTGGTGATTTCTTGGTGTCTGAATGAGTTGTTTTGTTTAGCTATTGCCATACAAAAGACAGCAACGTGCTTGCCTTGGAAGCAAAATGACATGGAGCAACACAGGTGCGATCCCCAGGTCCGCGCTGTGAAACCTCTGGATATTAAGCGTGTTATAAATAACCTATCAATATCACGAATATCATTTTGTGAACATGTTTGGCTTTTGATATGTTTTTCATTTATGTGTGAATTCTAAGAGACTGACGACCTTACAGCCTCAGTTTTAAGGATGGGTATACATAGTGTAATGTGAAAAATCTACATTTGCATGTTCTAAAGCTCATGCATGTTCTCACGGAAAATAATTTTCAGCACAGAATGTTCTTGCAGAAAAATCACACGGATTGCTAAACCACAGTTTTTTTACTGTTGTCTTTTCCACGCGGTGATTCTGTGCAGGACATGCACACATCAAAGTAATGAGGCATGCAGAAAGCATTTTTCGTTACCCATGAAACACCTCCTTAAATTAAGACGTACTGAAAGGATATGTAAATCCAGTTAGAACAGTGCTATGTGATTCCATTGAGTTTTTTTTTTTCTTTTTGCATGGCATGAGAATTCCTATATATGGTAGTCTTTTATGATATTTTGCCGCAAATGTATGTGGGGAGACTCCCTCTCCCCTGCACCTGACCCCTCTCAAGCCCCTCTATCTTTTTCATTACCCTAACCCTCGATGAAAACAATGCAATGACTTCTCCTTCGATGGAAAAATCCATGATGGAACCTCCCTATCCAGTAAGAACAGTTGATTTAACAGCCAACACCTGAAACCATGCGTACCTCAAGGGGTGAGATCAATCTAAAAGCAAGAAAAGTATCATATGTTGGAAAATACGGACCCATGGATGGGGCTCCAGCACACCTTTGCCCAAAGGAACAATCAGTAAGCACATGGGCGGCTAGATTGAGGGTAGTGAGCCTAGCAGGTTGCCTAGCACCCCCCTCAACCTACCCAGTAAGCTACACCACAACATCTCCCCGAACAGTCTCCCTCCAGCAGGCAACATGTCAGCCCCCACAGCAAACTGCCTAGTGTACCAGCATGCATGTGCTATTTGTGTGACCTGTGCATTCCACGTGTTTCAACTTTGAGCAACTTAAGCAATGGCAACTCAGCGAGGTAGACAGCCATTAGAGGTAGGACAAATTAAGCGGTTAAAAACTAAAGTAATATTTTAGCTTAGTTTCTCCCCTTTCAGAAAATGACTAAAATCCCACCTTAGTAAGAGGATGAATGCATATTAATGCCAGTAACAGCATAACAAACATATATGTTTCCATCATTACTGACTATATAATGAATGTCTTTATGCATACACCATAGTACCAGCTATTCCCAATAAAAGCTGCTGTAAAATACACCATCACACATATATACATGTAAGAATAATGTGCCACCATTAGTATGTAAAACCTAATGCCTTTTGACATATTGTGGTGGGTTTTTTGGACAGTAAATTACACATATTGGAGACGATTTGTCCAGAAATATTGTGGGGGGAGAACCCCCCCCGCACCACCCTTGGGTGGTGTGGGCACACGCGCAGGGCACACTTGCTCAAAAGGTCCCCCAGGGAAATGTACGCCCCACCAGCTTTCAAACTCACCAGCCACCACTGCCATTATCCTTCTTCTTGACTAACACATTTTCTGAAAGCCTTCCCATAACCCAACCTTAGCCTGTTCTGCTTGTGTCACTTGCAGGGTCTTCTCCATTCCTGCCTACCTACCTTTCTTCCTTCAATCCTTTGTTTGTACAGGCTACAATGCACACACGCATTACTAATGACTCAGACCACTCTCTGTTGTGTCAGACGTGTGTCCTCCAAGGGCATTTACCTTTAGCGCTTTGAGGTCATTGCAATGGCACATGGCCACAATAACTTGTGACATCACATTCCAATGCATTACTAATGGTGTGATCACAGCGTAGATGATGCTACATTATGCCCGCCTGTTGCTGTGCAACTGAGTGTGATGTACCAAGGAGTCCTGTAAGGAGCTACAGACATGGATTCTGCAGCAGTGGTACCAGCTGTTCAGGTTGGAGGAGGATATGTGGCTGTTGTACTTCATGAGGTGGGGAGGCCAGAGGAGTTGAGGTACATTGTTGTTGAAGTGATAGGGGTGTAATCTAGCAGGGGTTGCAGCAGAGGTGAGTGGGGGTGGTGCGAGAAGGGTAGACTGGCAGGTGGCTGCCTGGGGGTTGAGGCGGAGGTGAGTGGGGTAGGTGCAAGGAGGGTAGACTGGAAACGGGGCTGCCTTTGGTTTGCAGCAGAGGTGAGAGGAGTTGATTGTGGACTTGAGGGGGATGCCTGTGAGTTGTGACAGAGGTAAGTGGAGGTGCTGGAAGGATAGTAGACTGTCAGGGAGCTGCCTGGGGAATGTGGTGGAGGTAGTTGGGGGTGGTTGGGATGAGGGTAGACTGTCAGCGGGCTGCCTGGGGGTTGTGGCAAAGGTGATTTGGTGAGTAGGAGTGGTGGGAGTAGGGTAGACTGTCAGGGGGCTGTCTGGGTGTGGTGACAGAGGGGAGTTGTGGGGGGTGTCTGGACTTGAAGGGGCTGTCTGGGGGTTCTGGCAGAGTTCAAAGGGATGAGGAGTGGGGTAATGACTTGACAGGGCTGCTATGCCTTGGGGGTGTAGGTCAGCAGTTTAGGTGCCTTCAAACTAGGGGTGATGGTGAAGGTTTTTCAGGGGTGCTGCTTTCAGTTAAGGGAGATGGTCCACAGTATTGCTGGGGTGCTGCTTTGAGTTACAGGACACAGTACACAGTTTTGCTGGGGGTGCTGCTTGGAGTTAGGGGTGACGTTTGTAAGGAAGGCATGGTATCAAACAGTAAAACAGACACAAGTGATCATAGTTCAAGGGTGTTTATTGAACTTCAGTTGGGTTTCAAAAACGTCTGTCTAATCGAAAATCTAAAGATGGGAGCAAGCTATGACCATCAAATAATAATAATGCAGTCCTAATAGAGTCTGTCAAAATAAAATGGCCAATACTAATAAACCTATTGCCAACCCTTACTTCTAAATACAAATAGCATGGTAAACAATGTTATGCAAATGCAAAGTGTTCAAGAAATTATATGTTAGGATATTCAAGCCATTGGCTTCCCTTCCCACGTTTTCAGCACAGGACAAGTAGGCACACTCGAGCCTAGCACATACTCTGGCTTTTCTAGCACCAGGAAGTAGTTCAAAATCAGAGTATCAGGGTCTTCTGCTCCAAAGTTTCTTTGCCATTCAAAGTCTATTACTTCAGAGGGCCTGATGCGACAAACAAACATTCAAAGTTACTTTCTCTTCAGGATTATCATGTACAGCATCTTGGGCAATTTACTGTTCACCCCAGGTCCCCCTCTCCTGTGTTCAGATACTCTTTAAAATAAAACCTTCAATTGGCCTTCCATCTGACAACAAAATTGAAGACTTTTGACGGTCTGCTGGATTTTGCTCGACCCATCGCAGGACCACTTCAATTCATAATTACTCCTTCCCTTCTTGATATAACCTTTTTCTCAGTTTCGCTTTTGCCACTTCATAACTGGATACCTTACAGAGACTTTTGATTGAGCACCCACGCAGTAATGGACCACTCTGTCAAAGGTGTTAGGGAGAATTCTCCAGAATGGCTAATTTCCCTTGACATTTCAGTCTCTCAGCAGCTTTGCTGGATTTCGAGGGTTTAATCTTTTTACCTGGTAAGAGTGTGACCCTTTATTCCCACTCTTGCATGCATTTTGATGTGTGTTGTACATTTTTATGCTCATGGACTATGGAGTCTCACCCACCCCATAGGCATCATCTTTTTACTGTGTGTTACACAGCACCTTTAGCGCAGTGACACAGGGTTGTCTTTTTAGACTTCCCACTTTAAACTCCATTTTCTGGACTGAATACTGTCTCCCAGAACATGTAAAGTTGCCATTGACTTTACTAGTCTTTTTAAATGTACAGACCCAGTACACCCTATCTTCCAATAGAGTACGGGAGGAGTTAATAGTTATCCCCTTTTGTCTGATTCTCATGGAACATTATTATGTTCCCCTTTCTCTAAGATTTGGCTGGTGGCAGTGGTATCTACCATTTTTATTCTACCGCAGGCTATGCAAATAGCCTTTGGTACCATTGAGGCTATGGTGGTAGCCTCAAACTCAGACCCGGTAATCCACTTTTAATTTTACTTGATTCTAGCCGAGTTGTATCGCCATATCTTTTTGTAAAGGTCTTTCTAGTGTTTTACTCTGTGTGCCAAACTAGATTTGGTTCCTTTGTTCACCGTTTTTTGGCGGGCTTCTGCACAGAAGCCCTCCTTAGGTGCCTGATTGTCTAGGTGGACAGGATGTGAGGGAGGGGTTTGAGGTCCCCTGCACAGGGTCTCCTTGGAGACCAAAGTCACACTCTTGTTTGATTGGCTAGGTGGCTGCTTTGCCAGGACAGCCACCCTGCTTTGTGATTGACAGCCAGGCAGTGTGAATGGGGGATTTGGTGCATAAAAAGCCAGTCTCTGGGACTGGAAGGCAGAGTCGCCACTGGAATGGGAGAACCAAAGAGAGGCTGAAGGAAGACGACTGCTGCAACTACTGGACACCGGGTGAAGACCTGCTGCAGGTTCGCATCGCCTGAAACATCGACGACAGAGGAATTCTCCAAGGAATCTTCTTCCCTTGAGCTTGATGGGAACAACCAACTCGCCAAACACCTGACACTGGTCCTCATCCTGGTCAAATCTGCTGTGCATCGCTGCAGTAGATCGGATAGCCAGTGGGAAGAGAACCAGTTTGGGTTTTAAGGAGCGCAACTTTTATTTGTCGTTTTGCTCCGCTGCTGGCTTCTTCCCTGGGCAGTGCAGGACCCTCCAGTCGTCCTCCTTCTTGAACCCATGACGGAAGCTTCAGGAACCTTGAGCCTGCGGGAACTGCCAGGAACAACTGCCTTAGCTACAGCATTCTTCTTCTTTAAAGGTACTGTGCCAATTTGGTCATTCGTCCCATTCGACCACGGTGAAAGTGCAGGAAATCATTCGCCTTTCCGAAGATGTGTCCTTCTCTTCTCCTTTAAATACCTTTTCCTTTGACCAACTTCGTTTTGAACGCTTGGCAAAGACTTAACCGCAAACTACTTTGAACTTTGTGATCCTCTGCAAAGACTCTGAACCATTAACATTGGCCCAGACCTATTGACTTGAATCCTAGTTTTAGTAGCCTTTTCTAGATTGCCCTGCCTATAAATTGTTGGCGCTAGCGATTTTGAATAACCTTGTCTTTCCTCCCTTTTAAATTGCTGGAGTGCCATCATTTTGCTCACACTTCATTTTGAGCTTAACTTGATCAGAATTGATTGGGGGTTGTTGTAGTATATTAAGACCCTGATTGTTTGGCTGCTTTATGCTAGTGAACTGTTTTATAAATGAAGGTGTAAAGAAATGTATATTCATTTACTCAGAAATCTTGAATCAGTGTTTGTTTGAACCATAGTAATTGTCCTTTGTGTAATCCCTTGTACTGCTCACTTTAGTCTTGAGATAAGTCTGGCTGCTCATGCTCAGCCATCACTACCACTTTACTGTGTAGTACAGGCTTGTACCAAAGGTGAAATTCTACTTACACTTGTAGTCTTAATTGTGTGTAGTGGTCCCAAAGTGTACTGCATATGATTCTGCCTAACAAAAGGTGTTATATTTTGCTTTTAAAGTTCAATCACTCATCAGCAGTTCAATTGTACTTTTGACTCTTATCAGAAATGTTTTAACAATGCTTGTTACACCGCTCGCCACACAATGTTGCTGCTTGCAACCTTGGCTTCAACACTGGGCGATCTTGTATCGGTCTCCCCAACTCATCGGCTGTGTTGATTTTTAATTGACGTTGATTTGATCTTTGAGCCAAAGTATGGTACCACAGAGGCTAGTGCTTCTCCCTACCTTGATTACTGACATGGGAGGGCCACGGGTCTCTCTGATACACAATGTAGGATTCTGCAGCCTGGTTTCCTGGTCTTACACTTTCAATTCTTGAGTTTTCAAGAAAGTAACAGTTCCTTCTTGAAAAGGTCATGGGAATTTCTCTCCTTGCGATCCCCTTCTGTTTTGCCATCTTTCTTTTCTCATTCAGCTGCCGTCTCGAAACTGCTGTTTCATCATTTGCTTTTCCTTTGCTTAGAGTGTGCTCTTGTGCTCTGCCTTTTATCCGTGTGGGGAAATTCAATGGAAGGCAGGTCTGAGTAATTTTCAGTATTGCTTGACCTTGCCTGACCAATGCATTGGGACATGTCAGATACACGGCTCGGGTGTTAGTCTGTTTCTCCCATATCAGGCTGTACATGTGAAAGTGTTTGTGTTGTAAAGGAATGGGTAGAGTTCCTAAATATCCTACCTGGTTGGATGGGGTAAAGGTTCTAGAGCATATCACCATCTGGTGTCCTACTGCCACTCCCCGAGGAACCCTCACCCAGGTGATCCTCCCACACTGGTCGACTCCCAGGAACTGGATCCAAAAGCAATGGCTGTGTCCTGGCAAACTGGATGACAGATCCTCGGGGACTAGTGGGTGAGACACCCTCTGGTCTCTTACACAGTCCACTGTTGCTCCGGAGAGCTGAATGGTGGGACAAATTCAAGCACGAAGGTAGGTGCAAATGTCGTTATTTGGAAATGATTTTTGTTTGCGTGTGGGTTTGTTGTGGGCATTGCAGGCGCAACTCGATTTTCTTTGCACTTTGGATTGCTTTGCGCTTTCAAATCCATTAATACACGTAATATGCAAACATTTAAAAAAGCTGACACAAAGTTGTTTTAGGCGCACCGTATTTTGCGAGGACTTTGCAATTTTCCTATGAATCAGCCTTTTAATATCAACAAATGAAGAGTCATATTCATGACGGCCAAACAGAGACAGTACAAATTAGTGAAATTCTCACAGTCGGATGGATAGATTGTCATTACGTAAAACATATAATTTACACCTGTATTCCCTTCCCTCGTTATGAATTGAGTTTATTCCAACCGATATCAAAACAATGTCCAAGTTAAACAACCCCCACTCGTTGTTTTACATATTGCAAAATGAATAACCTGCAAGCACCAGAATTTCATGAACTCATGGACTCATGGTACCATATCAAAAATGTAACCCACCTACCACCTCGGATATCGACTGCAAGTATGCAGAGTACTTTGGCATGTAATCGCATTCCTTGTTTCCTATTCGTTTTATTTATGTCACACCACTGACTTTTATCTGATGCACTTTGTGTTTCTCCCTGGCACGTTGAAGCAGTGCAGCTGCAAGTTATGATATTATAAAATGCAAAAAGAAAAACGAAAATAAATAAGACTTCTTCAGTTTGTCTTTCTATACTTTTATAGATCATTTTATAGTGGAAGAATAAAAGTAACTGTTTTCTCAAGTATGGAGAGCATTTTCCTGTTTAACTAACTCCAAAGCATGTGGATTGACATTGTGCATCATACAATGTACACATCTAGGTTCCAATGTATAAAAGATGTGTACAGTCAAAAATGCACGTTTGACTAACTGGATTAGTGGCCACAATCAAGATGCCACAAAATGAATGCTGTGAGGTATTGTGACATCAATACCAAGTACATTTCAAAAAGCATATTCATGCCTGGCATATCTCTTATGGAAGGAGTTCCAGGGTATCCATATAATTAATAAACGGGTGGGTACTAGATTAATAAGGGGTGCAATAATAAGGACGAATTGAGAGAAATTTCGAAATGGGAATACTGATTTATATAATACAGATAGTTTAAAAAAATCAAAAATAGTGGAGTGGAATGATAATAACTATAGCAAATACATAAAACAATGGCAATGTTCATAGTGATTGAAAAATGGGAACCACTGAGGACAGGATTATTGGATCTAGTTCAGGACTGTAAATAATTATTTAGCGGTTGAACTTTCATAATTTAGGAATTACAGAATGAAATAGGGAAGGGATCCTAATTCCAGAAGTAAGACCTGTGGAGAGCATTCCGATTTGAAATTTGAAACTTGATTGTGTGGAAAGGTGAGGAAACCTGATGCTAATGCAATGTTAGCACCAGCAACTATACTGAGCCAGTAGGCAAATGGAAACTGAAGACACTGAGCTTGGTATAAGATTAACTGTACTCATACAGTTGAAGGACACTAATATGAGCCCATGGTGATCAAGTTGCAAACAAGTACAAGTGAAATCACAACTTAGACTGGGAGAATTAGATAATAAGAACATAGATACTAGCATGATCAATGGTGTGACACATATGAGCACGAGGTGAAGGATTGTCTAGTACACTCATAATGTGTCATTATACACATGATGGACTCCAATTTGATACAGATTACTAATACTAATGCAAATGTATGTATCTATTGTCTCTCCCTCCTTACCAATCCTCCTTTTACCAACCCCATATTTTCTGTTATTGGTCAAAATAATAATTTTGTTTGGGATGAGACAATATTGCGATGGACAATTACTCCATTATTTTATATCATTTTATTTATTACTTTTTGTACATTAGTTATGCATTTACGGTTGAAAAACGTGGTGGTAATACTAACGACAATGAATGATAATTGTGTTTATCTAAGATCAGTCCTGTCTTCATGAGGACCAAATGGTTGAAACCCGTGTCGACATGGGGGAAATGCACGTATTACTAAAACTCAAATGTGTTATACAAATACTAGATTCAAGAAATTAATTATAATCCAGGTGGACAGGCACTGCACATGGGTGACACACCATATAATGTTCTAAAAGCGTAAGGTATGGGCAAACAAATCCCACAATAATTATTAGTATGATTTATGGTTTTTAAATACACATAAGGATGCCCACGTTAGCCACAGAAACATTACGTGTAAAATATAGCATATTCATTGAAGGCATGCCCACAACATCTTCTAAAGGTCTAATATCTCCTTCCTTCTTTGTAATTGTTTTCCCTTATATTTGGCTGTTAGTAATATGGACCTATGTTCTGACATACCCTTATTGTGGGAACCCTGGTCTGGCCACGAGCAGGGCATCCCCCTCCTCTTGTTTCTGTCACCCATGCTTATGGTACTTCTCAAGTCGGTCTCAATACAGTGGTAGGGCCTTACACGTATACTGTATTGGGGTTTCTCCTCCCATGGTGGTGTTGGTTGTGCCCTTGTTGCACTTATGCTTGTACTAGCGCGCTGCACTCTATGTTACAGTTCGTCAAAAAACACAACCACTTTTCACCCCCTCCCTTCTGTCAAAAAATTCAAAAAAGTGTTCCCCCCTTCGTTCTTTCCACACTATTGTTCACACACTCCACACACTCAAATACCACAAATTGTACAATGTCCCTCCTGGGCCTCCACACTACACAATAAAAATACCAATAAAACAAGCTAAAATAACAAGCTAAAACAATAACAACTACTATTCCTCAGGCCTCTAATTATGCAGGGCTCCTATATATTTCCTTCTTCCTCTGTTACACAGTATGAGTGGCGGCACCTTCTCCCCTCACTTGCGGAGGATACCTACCATTCAATTTTCCTTTCCTTAATATTCTCCTAAAAAAATGTATAATACCAAAAAACAAAACGATCCACATGAATGTCACACCTACGATTTCAATATCTGCATGTTCACACTGTTCACACTCACACATATATCTATGCCCTGCTTGTTATCCCTTGCAAGGCTAAACTCATGTGCACATTTTCACCCAAACCCCTCTGTCATGAGGCTCCAACAACACCATACTGCACTTCTCCTCTGAGCTGCGCCCGCTCCAACGCTCTAAAGAGCAGACAGGAATTCTGCAAAGACGGCTCTTGCACGGCCACTGGGGAATATGGGTTTTGGGACTGGTCACTGTAGGTGGGCACGGCCCCTTCGGAGAGGCTACCTGGACACCTCTGCAGGTATGGGGCGCTGTGATCATGTCAGGATCATCAAATGAAAGCACGCCCACAAACACTCAAGCTACAAAAAATACAACCCGCTAGAGAAAACAAGACCAAGAGATTCTTGTAATTTTTAATCACACAAAAAATAAGTATGCAAGCAAAGAACTCTGCTGCTCCAGAACGTTCTGCCGAAAAATGGTACAGAATGTAAACAAATCGTCATCAATGACGAAAATATACACAGCAAAAACTTGCGTGGCTGGTTGGTGAGACCCTATACAGGGTCAAGCCACACCATAGGAGATGCCAGGCCGCTACCTAAAGCCCCATCCATCCATCTTCCATCATGTGGGGTTTGCTCGGCTCATCATCTCCAGGGGACCAAGTTCATGTTTGCAATTAGTTGCTGTGTAAAACAATACTCATTATGACATGCACCTGGGAGGATCGGGGACTGGCACAGGGGGAGGTTTAAGATCATGCTGACCCACACATTCTTCACTCACTCATTCAGTATCGCAATATCCGCACCCAAGGCTATCACCCTTGCTTTGGACTATATTTTATTCCACCCTGTACATCACATTACAAATCTTGTCATTATGAAATATGGCAGAATGGTCATGTTCTTTTATGCCCAGTGGGTTTATGGTTGGTAGTCTGGGGTCATCTACTATTGTGCAATTCAGGGGTCTTGAACTGTCACAGTTGTGGGTGTCATAACTCATGGTGGGCTGGGTGGGGGTTGGAGGCCTGCTTTGGCCTGGCTGTGATAAACGTGCACTGTTAGGCGCCTGGTAACGTTTCTATGGATGCTAACAGCACGTGTTTCTTTATCATCATCACCTTGGCATGTTCAGGTTTCTTCGCTAGGTTTGTGGTCTGTTTCTAACGCGCAGGCATGCAGGCCCAAATGTTTCTACCATAACTACTAAATGACGCCTGTTTATATGCGTGCACAAAGTCTAAGCATCTACAGTTTGCATAGTATTGTGTTTGTGCAGGGTCCCTTAGTACGTCCCGCTCTCCTTGGCACATGACACTTCTAATTATTGAATTCCCCTTACTAGGGGGCCGGGATAGGTTGTTTTCCTTCCCAACAATCTGTTGCAAACTTTCATTGGCTGCATCAATTCCTTGATTCCTAACTCATGATCGCAGTACAATAGAAAGTGAGAGTTTGCAGGGTTGATTGTAATGTCAAAGCAAAGAAAAACCCAGAATATCCTCATGTTAATAACTACTTGCATGATTAATATGTTTGTTTTCTTTTGTATTTTTCAGCCTGTATCCAGTTTGAATAATACTTGCATAATTAATATGTATGTTTTCTTTTGTATTTTCCAGCCTGTATCCAGTTTAACAGCTGTGGTACTTGTGTCACTGCCCAAATTGGATTCAACTGCAGCTGGTGTAATAAACTCCAAAGGTAGATTGGCTTTGCAGTCTTAGGTATTTCACATTGTTCATTCCATCAATACACTTAACATTCAGCTGCACAACTTCTCTTCTTTAATGGCAATATATTGTTCCATGTTGGTTAATCTGCTATCAAAACATCGATACTACCAAATCAAGAGAAAAACAGTATTTGTATCATGTCAGGAATGTCATTTAGGGGTCGCCAGAGGTCACAACTGTGACCTCTGGGGTCTCCCTTGCGACCTCTAAAAAAATTATTATTATTTTTTTAATAATGCACGCTCCTGAGCTGTGGCTAGCACCATGTGGCTCTTTAACTCTGGAGTGGCTGACTTTTTTGTTCAGTCCCCTTAAAAAAAATAAAAAATATATAAGAACAGGAGTGCCACAAGTCTAACACTTTCAGCACTGACCCTAAATAAGAAAGAATAGGAATACCAAATGTGTCTTTCTGGAATTCTATACAATAATTGCTAAACTCATTAAAGGTTTATTTCAGGCACACTTCAGGGGGTGAGTCACTGATTTAGACTGTTTTAAACACCTCAACTCAGCATTTCATCCTTCTGAGGTCGATAAATGAGTACCAACACAGTTTGGGTGATATTGGGTGTGTATTGGGACGTCTGCTTGCATTCACACTGATCTTAACAATACATATGGCGATTCATTCTTGAATGAAATGTACATCACATTATAGTGGTATTGTAACCATATTTTTCGTAGTGTACAATGCTATGTGATGCCACTTTCTGTTTTGTCAACGGGTGAAAGGCCGTGTTCCATCGCTTCCCGCGATATCACTTCGGGATGGGGTTAAATGACATCACTTCCTGTGATGTCATCAGGGGGTCAAGGGTCGTGTGATGTCACTTCCGCTACCCCTGGCATTTTGGTGAAATGACGTCCCTGTATCATGTACAATGTGCTGTTCTGACTAAGCATGTCTGTTATATACAGTAATGTTAATCATTATGTCATCCTGAATGAAAAGACTATGGGCCTCATTCCGACCCAGGCGGTAAGGGGTTTACGGCAGCGTAAACAGCGCCGACCCTTACCGCCTGATTCCGAGGTCCCTTAGCGCCATGGAGGATTTAACACCTGCTTTTAGCAGGTGTTAAAATCCATGGCGCTAAGGGACCTTGTTGTTAATTACGCCACCGTAATTTACGGTGGCGTAATTAACGCCTTCCCCACTCCCATTATGCCCTATGGGGCAAGAATGGGGAAGGGTAAATGGGGATTGGGGACTTACCGCCCCGCCAACCTCGGAATGGGGCGGTAAGTCCGCCAACCACCATGGCGTAAACATAGTTTACGCCATGGTGGTAAAGGTACGACCCAGGCGGTAACTTACCGCCTGGGTCGGAATGAGGCCCTATGAAAACAACCATTGTAGTACACAGATAGAAGTACATGTTTCTTCATGACCTCGGCCGAAATCCAGAGTCTTACGCTCATTGTTAGACATTACACATGCTGCACGTGTGTCTCATGTGCCTCCTCTATGAGAAACTCTACCTTCATAATTAAGTGCTATCCGGGGCATTCCATACACATGCCAACTGTCAGATCAAAAACGTGATCTACACTATAATTTGGCATGACAACTCTCTGTGTAAATGTATGTGTTCGTGATTGGTTTTGAATGATTGTAAATTTGATCAAACATTCGCAAAACAAAAGGTGATGGCTGAAATGTTTAGAATTAATCTCAACCTGTGGCAATCTTCTAAACCATCATTCTTTACACTGCCAATACATTACAGAAAGGGGAAAGACCATATGCAAATCAGGCATTGTCCGATAGAAAAAGTGTCAGTGCAGCCCAAACTATTAGGTCACATCACTTCTGCATGGGACCTCAAGCATCCCCAGACATGTTTTGGCCTTATCTGGGGTCATCAGTGAGGAATAGCTTGGTCTCTAAGCCCAGCAGGCTGAGGTCCGACATCTGTAGCAAAAGAAAAGGTGATGGCTGGAAGGTTATGAATTAATCACAACCTCTGGAATATATTTGTGTATGCATGTGGTCTCGTGCAGAAGGGATGTGACATAGCAGTTTGAGCTGGGATAACCGTTTTGGGGTGGGTGGGGCAGGGCAAGCCTGATTTGCATATCATCATCTTCATTCAAGTTTATTTTGGAAATGTACACAACATTCCATAAAAACCAATACAGAATATAAATTACATTCCAATACAGTACAACTCACAAGAATACAATCTTTAACAGCCATACCGATTCCCACCTCATAATATTTAAGAACCATACAGGTTCTCATGTCACATCATACTCCTAAGCAAACCCTTTCTTATGTGAAGTGCTGATTTCAAATACATTAAGAGAGACCAGCTCAGCCACGGTGATTCAGCCCAGAGTAAATAGATTAAGACAGGCGGATATTGCAGAAAGCCCAGTTCACAAAGTAGGGGTCGTAACACTGATCTCCTCACAGCTGCATACGCGGGACAGACGTATATCAAATGGGAAAGGTCCTCACATGATATGTGATATGATAGTTTATTTATATAGCGCCTATACACAATGTGTTTCAAAGCACTTCAAGGAGGGAAGGGACATAGGAAAAATACAGTTACATTCAGCAAAAGTCCTTGAAACAATACAGAGTGTGAAAATAACTATCATAATAGGACTGTCGACATTTCTGATAGTGCAAGTGCATAGAACAAGTAAGGCAAGAGGTGATGGAAAGGAAGGAAAACAGAGCAAGCAGTAACATTACTAAGTCTGACGACAATTTACGCAGTGCAGGTGGTAACAAGAGGCGGGGTGGGAGGGGGGGCAAGTGGACGGAGGGGGGAAGGAGAACAAGACACGCTACTGAGCAAAAGTCAGTGACAAATTGAAAAGTAGGGGAGGGGGGAGGAGGAGAACATAAAACAAACAAAAAAAAAAAAAGCATCACACACAGGGCAAGACTGACTAATTCCCTCCCCAGACCATGCTGCCAGCAGCGCCCGAAGGAGAATGCAGCCAGATCCATGTCCTAATTATGAGGACACAGTCCACTGGAAATTCCACCCGCAATAAGTAGTTCTGTATGCCTGGGCACATGATGGATTTTAACACCTCCATGCTTTCTCTGTTAGCCCCAACATGCACATGAAAACGATTGGCCCACGATTTGACTTCACCACATGAGAGCACATTTGGAGTAGAAAACAAGTGTGTGATATTCAGTGCCATCATGTGTTGCTTAATGTGGCACAGCCACAGGATATTACCACAAGAATGTTTAGCAGTCATACAATTTATCAACTCGAGGGTAAGGGTTGCTCTCTCATTACCCCACAGCCTGAGCCAGTGGAGAACAGGATGCAAAGAAATCACACCCGCAATTAACCTACAACCCAATTCCATATGTAGTCTAAAGTTCTGGGGCGGGTGATGAATGCAGGCCCAGAATTGTTTTTAAAAGAGTAGTTGTCTACTGTTTGGATGGGGCTAATATTTGTATAACCACACAGCTCCAGCCCAAATCTCACAACCAAAGCTACTTTACCACTGTACAATTTAATCAGCAGATCAACCTTTCTAACTCTAAATATAGCCATATACCTAATGACCCTTCCCATTGCCTGCCTAAATTGGGCAGCCTGTTTAGTCACATGGAGAGTGGGGGTCAAGTTGCAAGAGAATCTGTAGCCATTCCCTCACATTCATCAATTTCTAGGTTGTCATCACAGACAGGCTTAGATCAGCCCTAATTTCATATGTTACAGTGCAATTGACTGATTTCCTCTGTGGCTGTGTGCTAATTAATTTCCTCCATGGCTGCGCTGTTTAGCACATTTACTTAATTCCCTCCATTTTGGTGTGCTGCTTTAATTTCTTCCGTAGTGGATTCCACTATTCTTTTCCTCTGTCTAGTGCAATGCAGCACATTTCCTTAATTTCCTCCGTGGAGGTGTGTTGTAGTTAAATTCTTCTGTGATGGTGCACCAGGTTGTGTTCCTGTTGGGCGGTGCCCATGTTCCGCCAACCTGGGGGAAGCTAATGGTGAACCACCACACTCCTTCACTGGGCGCTGGCTGCATCGGATGCAGTGGACAGCTCTCCGGGTCTATCTGTTACAGTGCACAGCTGGCAGATTCAGCCTGACCAGCATAATCCCTATTTGCCATCGGGGGCCACTGAGGGCCACATCAGCCGACAGAGCACTGCACTTCTTCGCTTTTCTCTCATCTCACTCGTGTTTCCTTGAATCTCTTTTGCGCTCTTTGTCTTTTTCTCCCTTCCAACTGTCACACTGCAACGGTTCTCTCCAGGCTTCAAATCTTTTACCAAATAAATCCATTATTTTTGACAGAGAAATCCTTCCCCAAGTCTTTAGTCCCAATGTTCGATGCGTCCTCAATTCTGAGGAATCTTAGTAAAATCAGATAAGCCAGCCAAAACACAATCAAATGCATAAAACCTTTAAAATACATGTTCTAAAGCGTTCTCTGTGTCTGGTTTTCTTTTCTCTTATCCGTTAACTCCCCTTCACCTATGCGTTCCTATCCCTACCTACCTGAAAGTGGCGCATTTGGGGTTACAGTATTAATGGGCTCTTTCCACACCCGGTGAGCTTGATGGACCTTTCTCTGAGGTCTTGCAGTTTTCCAGATAGGAAACGTGTACACACTCCAAGTAAGTTCTGGTGTTTGGAGTACCATAGGCTAATATCATAATGTGCGTGCCATTGCCTGCTGGATACATGGTCCCTTTCCCTTTATTCCTGGGACTGTTAGTATACAGTGTTAGTCATCTGCTTCACTCTGTTCCAGTATTGTTCGACCTCTTCCCCATTGACCTCTGTTGATCATTTAAGCACAATTCTCTCTTCTGACACATGTGAGTCAATCTGCCTTTTGGCTGTGCATTCTTGTTTATTCTCAACATGTCTACCTCAGTCACAGCTGTTACACCTTGACTGTCTGTGTGCTGGACCGCTCACAGCTCCATAGACTTTGGTTTGGATTGATTTCTAGTCAGGCGTGGTCAGGCCCTGCCATGTCTGTTTTGTGTACCATTGGTCATAGGAAACCCAGTGTTCTTCTGGTGTGATTGCCCCTTCTGTTCCTTCAGATTTCTGCTGCACTCCTCTGGCTTCCCTGTTTGTAATATCCACACAACGCACTATGTTCATGCTTTTGGACACCCTCACTACAAATACAAGTGTGTACTACCAGCATAAATATACGAAAGCAGCTAATTTTCAAAACAATAATAATGCCTGGCAAATTCCTTTTTGCTGCTACTAAAGCATTTGAAGTATAAGAAACGACAAGAACACATATTCATGCTCGTTGGTTAATATGGTAATCATTTTGGTAGAAACAAATTCCATTTCCAGGCGGATATTATGCATGATAGCATGCATTTCATTGGAAGTCGCACTAGTTGTAAAAACAGTGCAGGCAAATGAGAATGCTGGCCAAGTACTTAGAGGTGACAATATGCTTTATGTGTGAGCTGGTGAACTCGTAACCATGAGAGGTGTGTGTGTTAGTCTAATTCAAGATATTTGCAGAAGTTACGTGTGTAATCCAAACACACCAAAAACAAAAACACTTGATACACACGTGAACCTGTTCTGTTCCTCAGATCTCTACCCTCTGCACTTGTATTTACATTGTGGTGGAACTACAATGCTAGACCAATTACTTTATCTTGTCACGGCTGTGCTTCCTTGAGTAAACAACCTGACCCGGCAGAGTGGAAGTGACTTCGGCCTTTTCAGGGCCTAACTTCAGACACTGTAGACCGTTCATCAGAGCCACTGTGAGTTTGCATGATATCTGCCTGCATCAGGGCAAATGCCAGAATGAAAAATTTCCTTTGATGCTGTGCAAAGTTTCTGTAAATTGTTCCCTGTAGTCCTATTACCAGCTAGGGTTACATTTGGTATTCTGCCTAACTGGTTGTTTAATGATTTATCCCGTCTATTGGAATTCTGGGAACGCTTGTGTATAGACACGTTATAAATGCCATATCATATCATATCAAGGTGCAGTGTAGTCAGTATACCGACCTGCCTTAAGCCCTGACTCTCTCCATGGGTTTGAGTATGGAGTCACAAACGGTGTAGTGATGGAGCTCTCAGCACATGTAACTCCATGTGCCTCTATGTAGTTTATTGAGAAAGATAATGGCTATTTGCAAACAGTCAGTGCATGTTCATTACAGAGCAGCTGACGGGCACACGGCTTTTTCTGCCTGCATCGGCAGACGTGGCTTCACACGTTTGGACCTTGATATGATTGCGCTGAGCCTTTCCCTGCTTTTATGATGATACACTGGAGCCCTCTTCCGGAATGAGCTTAAGCCAGAAAGACATACATGTTTGCGATGCTTTTTAGTGATGGCATTTGGTGCAGCAAGGCTGATGCACTCGTTAAGATATTTTAGTGCGAGATCAGGAGATTGTGCATGTTGCCAGCTGCATGTCAAATGGACATACCACTACGGTATTAATGCTCTGGAAAACATAACTGTTTTGGTATGTATATGTTAATGCATATGTGTGAATCAGAAGTCTTTTTGGAGAGTACAGTCAATCCTGTGTAAAGCTTTAATAGAATACATTTGAGAAGCTACGGCGCCCGAAATCCTCACAGAAGGTGCTCTAATCGTGTGTTCAGCGCTGTTTGGCAGGCCTATCACATGTTTCTTACATTAACCATCCGCGTTGGTGTCCTACAGCACTGGCATGGGACACTGGGCCTCTGACATCACACTAGCTTCCCAGCGTTGCACACTAATGTCAACAATAATTGATTACATTCAAAACTAGCACTAAAAAAAAGGCTGCCATAGATCATAGAACCTTTATTAAAACCTGAGAGGAAGACTCCATCCAGCATCCCCATCGTGATAAAACTTGCATAATGTTTTCAATTTTCCTCCAGAACAGACTAAAAAACACAATGCAGGCATGATCATTTCCCCCAAAAAATGAATACTACTGACCATCCTCAGGTAATTGCGGCCCCCATCCAATAGAAAGACCAGCCTCCAATTCCAGGGCTCCCAGTGCTTCACATTTACTTGCATACAGGATGTCTTGCCGACTCTAATACACCATTCCCACACAGAAGACCTTCCCTCTCTGATCTGGGGATCATCTGCCAGGCTCCCTCAATTTCCCCTGCTCTGACCACATTGCACGTTATCTTTAAGTAATCCCAGATCAAATCGTTTCCCAGGAATTCCCGTATATATGTTGGAGGGTGGGTCCTTTGATGCATATAGCACACAAACTCTGCAACACTATTTCTTGTTCCAAAGTTCACCAGTGCCTGCTCAGTCACCTGCTCCACAATAAAGGATTTCAGTGCTGATTTATAAGGCCGCAGAAGCTTGCCCACAACATCAACTGGAGCCATTCTTAGCCATTACCCTGCCACTTCACATGTTATAGCAAGGTTACTACCAAGCATATGTTTAGCCATTGGCTTGTATGCCTTCAGGATTAGGTTTAATAATGAACCCACTGGTGTGTTGGATATTTTTCAGCATAGAGTTGGGCACCTGAGGGCCAACTTCTGATCGAAAGACAGGAGATTGAATTCCAACAGGATAATTTCAAAAGCAGTGCTGATTGGTAATCGCAACACGCTCTTAACCAATCCTCTTTCAAACGTAGCCACTTCCCTGGTCTTAGGTAACACCCATGATTCCATTCCATAGATCATCATTCGAACCACCGTGGCTTGATATAAATGGAGGACCAAGCCCACCCAGTGGCCTCCCTCCTTGTGTGCAAAGGAACAAATCCCCCTCAGAGCAGCACTACTCTTTGGTCTCATATAGCCCAACTGGGCCATACCATTCAACCATGAGTCCAGATGGACACCCAGAAATGTATAGGATGTTACCAGCTCCAATTTTAAACCTACCCATTACCACAAAGGTTTACATTTTCCCTTCGTCCTCGGTTGGTCGAAGACCATAATCTTGGCCTTGGAGATGTTTATAATCAGGGAGTTTTCACCAGCATAGCTCTTTGGTTTAATCAAGGAGATGTATAGCTGTCCCGGGGTCAAGTCCAAAATGGCCAGGACATCTGCATAACTAAGCAATTGGAGTTGTTTGGTACAAAGCTTTGGTGGAATAGCAGTGGGATGACACAAGGGCCAGGGTGCAAACTTGTTTCAATCCCTTAGAAGTAGGTATCCAGGCAGTGCTTCCTCCATGTTGGTCCACCCTGACCTTAACCCTTGTCTGAGAGTACAGGAGCAACAGCAACTTAAGCAGGCCTGCAGGAATGCCCAGCTTCTGCAGCTTGCACCACGGCCTATTGCGGTCAACGGTGTCAATTATATTTTTTCATACCCCAGCAACCACACCCAAACACAAACACACTTACCTCGTCCGTTTGCAATGAGCCATTTTGATATACACTCTTTTAATAGGAGAATGATTTATTAAAAATATTCACAGTGAAACATGCTGTGACTTATGTCTATGTGGCACTGTTGTATTGTATTGTCCAATCAATCCAAAAGGCACAAGTCATATTCAGTACAGTTCTAGGATAAAAAGCAATTCAGTTCCATCCCAGTGCCAATTATTTCTTTACAATTTGCAAAGCTCTTTAGGGTGAATTTATTGCTGATTCCACATTGTTGGTGGCATTGGACCTGGGTGTACAATAAAAAAGACATTTGAATTGAAAAATAATACGGAAACATATTCTTTCCTGGGTCACTATTAAAGAAGATATTATCATTCCGCTAGAAATCCCGCTAGAAGGGAAATGCAACTTTATAAAAAGTTCTTTATTATCCTGCCACATTTCTAAAAAAAAAATAAAAAATCCTTTTGAGAGTCTGTCTTCCTCCACAAGATCTTACAGAAAAAAAGGGAACAGGGCTAATAGTGTGTTGTAAACAGTGATCCAAAAGCTAGTGGACATTCCACACCTGCCTCTTTCAGGTTACAACACGCTCTCTTGATGAAACGGCTTAAAGTTTGATGGACGTTGTTACAGTGACGGCGCGGGGGACTTGCCTTACTCCTTGTGCAGATGTGATGCATTCCCATGCTGAATTTAAGGTACCTTGACAATATAGACGTTTAGTTAGAACAACACCTCCTCACTACGTTCCATCCATACTACAGTTAAGGGGTGACCATTAGCATTCTATAACTCATTGGAGACATGTGAGTTAAATCCTGCGGCGAACTTTGGTATGCAATGGGAGACTGCAATCTCCATGTAAAAGACTCCAGTCCCTTTTTTTAATGTATTACAATTGAGTTGGGACAGTAGCTCTCAGTTGCAATTGGAACATCACTGCTTAGACACAGTAGTGGATGGCTGCATTTGGTGACTTTACAATGCACACTGCCATTTGCAGCAACCAACACCATTGTTATCACCAGTGGTAGAGGTGCCCGCCAATCTGATGTCCAGAAATACCAGCTGAATAATTTGACATTGAAAGGTAGAATTAAATTCAGACTGCTGGTGACTTTTCCTCGGGCCACCATCTTATTACAGGTATATGTGCCCCAGAAATACCTATGTGGCTCTGTGCGCTCCCCAGAATTTGACACTTCTGTGCCCCAACACCTGGTCTCATGCTACGCACCTCTTCACATCACCATCGCCCTCAACACACTGCAGCTTGCAGCCATGAACATATTAGAGGGTCTTATCCCTGAGTGTCCTTTACTATTTCACAGGCAGCCACCATAGTTGTAGTTATTTATGGGAAATCGGAAAATTTGTAAGCATTAGCACCCAGGATTTTCTGTTGGGCACTAATAGCATTACCGGCGTGGGTACCATTTCCAATTGTTAGCGTCCATAAGGCCTTGGTATAGCCCGCCACACCAAGTGGCAACTCATTAATCACTCCCTGATTGATCATTGAGAGAATGTGAAGCTGGAAAGCTGTTTATTTGAGCTGCAAGCAGTTGTTCCATTACGGTGGGAAGTGATAAAAGGGCTTGAGGAAAGGCTAGTCATGACAAAAAAAAGGAAAATGTTTTCAAGAAAAAGATCTACAAAGTGGGACAGAAAAGAGTACATTAATTAAATGGAAAAAAGAAGATACACATTTTTAAAACAAAACAGAAATGGGGGAAAAGAGACAAAATGCCAAAGAACACAGACAGCAGGAAAAGAGGAATAGGAGTGAGTGTGAACAAATAAGTCCAGTGTGAAAGCTGCCGATTTTTTTTTTTTAAATGATGAAAATAAAACTACCAAATGTAATTTGAGTGTAGGCAGGAGACACCCTTAAAGTATACGGCATACAATACCCCTAACTTTATGTGGAAAGTATTTTCCAAGACGCCTTGTAGTTCCTTGACCTTATAAAGGCCCTTAGCCTACATTTTCATATCTCTGTACGTGTCTGTCTCTTCAGAAATCCCATTGGTGACTTTTTCAAAACAAAAAGTTTATTGCTGAAACGTTTTAAATGTATACTGAAAATCGATAGATATTGTCCCAGAGTTGCGCTCTTCCTCTAAAGATAAAAAAAAGAAGATTAATTTAAATGGTAGATCTCAAAGATTAATTTATTATTTATGAAAAAGGAAAAAAGGAAAAAAGTGCAGTTTCGGACAGTATAGTTGGAGTTCATAATTAGTAAAACAAAATATATATTGCACAAGGTATCACTGAAATGTTTTGAATTGAAGTCCAATCTCAAGATTCATGTTTCATCTTTACAGTTGTTGATTTCAATCCTAATGTTGTCACTCAAAAGTCTTTGTTGTTGAATTATTAATTGGGTACTTGATTATAAACCACTTTGGGTTGTTGTTTTGAACCCAGTCCTTGATTCCAAACCTCTTAGATTGTTGTGTTCAATCGCTAATATTGCCACTTAGAGTCCTTGTGATTTAGTTAGTTAGAATTATAGATTCTAAACCTCTTGGGGTTGTTGTTATGAATCTGATTCTTGATGTCAAACCTGTTGGGTTGTTGTGTTCAATTCCTAATGTTGGCACTTATAGTCCTTGGCCCTCATTACGACCTTGGCGGAGATCCATGGTGCTATTTGCACCATGGTCCATGGCGCTAAGCTGCCAACTCCGCCATGGTGGTTGGCGGACTTACCGCCCCATTCTGACCTTGGCGGGGCGGTAAGTCCCCAATCCCCATTTACCCTTCCCCATTCCCATTTTTGCCCCATAGGGTATAATGGGAGTGGGGAAGGCGTTAATTATGCCACCGTAAATTACGGTGGCGTAATTAACAACAAGGTCCCTTAGCGCCATGGATTTTACCGCCTGCAAAAAGCAGGCGTAAAAATCACCATGGCGCTACGGGAACTCGTACTCAGGCGGAAAGGGGCGCCATGGTTTACGCCGGCGTAAACCCCTTTCCGCCAGGGTCGTAATGAGGGCCCTTGTGATTTAGTTAGTTTCCCCACTCAGGTTTATGAGTGGTTCCTCAGGAGGTAATTCGGTCTATTTGGCAATGATGTTTCTTGTTTGAGAGTTACATTAGTTATGTGCCATGTTTGTTAATCTGCATATTGGTGACCTGAAAGGTAAGGTGTCAGTGAATGAGTTGCATACGTTTCTCATTATCACAAGTTGGTACGTAATGGATGAGACAAAATACTCACTTGGATGCGTTCTCGTGATGTCTTAAATGAAGACACAATAAAGTGCTTAAGGTATGCAGTCCCTTATTTGCCGTGGTAAAGAACAGTTTGGTGTTACTAGAACAAAAGAGATGGTGTAAACACAGAATTGTGGCCTGTATTCAATGTTTACATGTGGGTCTGTTTCAAGAAGGTGAGGTTGCCCTTGTTTTTCAATTTTGAAAGAGGTTAGTTACAATACTTGGTTCCATGTAACCCATATGTGCTATAATACTGCATTACTAAAAATAACATGGAGGTCCGTGTTGACCAATCTAATAATGGTGACTGAAGTGCTGTGTTTCTAAAGATGACATGGAGGTCCGTATTAACCAATCTAATAATGGTGGCTGGTATTGATGAATATCCTCTATTTTATCAGACAAGAGGAATACAAGTTTCAGAATGATCTTGCCTCGCGGGTATTGGTCCTTCCCTTCCAAATGTAGTGGGATGGTACGATGGCCACGGCTCGTTTCCGGAAATGGTCGCTTTTTGTAACGCGTGATTGCGTCATCACGTTAAAACCTTGCGTGATGATGTCACGCGTTTGCGTATGCGGCGGCCATCTTACTAGTGTTCCATTTGGACATGGTGTGCTATGCAGCTTACCGTTATAGATACAGTTTACATACGTGTACAATCGGTGGCATAGTACAATGTTGCTGTAAGGATAAATTATTTCATATCTTGGTTTGTGAAGAAAAGATTATTCAGCAATTGTCCTGTCTCAAGCATTTATACTGTCATTGTTGTGGATCTAATTTATCTCATTTCTAAAAAATCGGAATTATTATAGATTCCTTCCAGCCATCTGGGAAAATACTTCTTACCACAAGTGATTTAACAATTTTAGTAAATACGGGAACCCATATTTTATGTTTCTTCCTGAATATATCTTTCACCACCGGGTCGGGACCCAGAGCCTTTCTGGGAGGGATAGAAAACAGAGCTTCCTTATTTTGTCAAACTGAAGCCCAAGTTAGGATAGATTGTTTATAGCATTGGCTGGATGTAAACATCTATCTGTTTCTAGAACAATTGTATCTCTCCTGCGACCGAAGAACCTCCAAATGTTATCAGTCCATGCTAAAGGAGCAGGGCAATTGTTCGATTTGTCTCTGGGGGCGGGTACAAAATGAAACTTTTTTCCAATAATCGCTTTTATTTGTTTTTTTGGCTTCCTCTTCAGGTTGTTGCCACCGTTTAATCTTCCATGCCTCTTTTGCACTTTTTAAGAGTGTATCAACTTAAAGGAAAAACCAATTTGATCATCAATGACATTTGAGGTTAAAATCGGAAAAACAATGTTAACTTCATCATCATTTTTCATTATTAAGTTCGATTTAAACGTATATAAATTAAATGTTTTCATGTATTATGAAATATTTGTGTTTGTTTTATGATCGTTAATTCCGAAATAAACACACTGATGGTGATGAAGTTTAACAGGAATGTTCTTTGAAGAGCATATTGTATTTAATCATGTTCATGGTGCACACATGTGCACGATACACAATCATGATGAAAGGTCTTTAGATCGGGTTGTATTTGCATAAAATAAAGAATGTTACCACTGGAAGAGCATGCTAATTACATAAATAGTTCAAGCAATAGTCCACTGTTTCTTGTCACGGTGATACAGAGGAAACCACTCTCACCGTATCAGGAACATTACAATCTTACAAGTGATTAAAAGTGGCAGTTTCCCAGTCTGTAAAAGTAACTTTAAACCAGCAACGTTCAGTTATGCTCACAGCAATGTCAAGAGGCAAAAAGAAAAAGAAAAACCACAAAATGCTTAGTCAGCAGTGACCATGAGTTGGATTATTCCAGAATGAGTACATACAATCAGACGAAGCCCAGGGCAAGTGATAGCAAGTTAGCACATTAACGAACTCTTCTCAATCCTTCAAACCATACAGGAGCTTATGGAGCACGTTTTTTGATAACTTATGTCAAGTCAGCAAAACACTGAATTTGAAATTATGTGAAATCATTTAAACTCTAGATATTGTTCTTGACAGCCTCCTTTACTTTTTCTCATATGGGTTTTGCTAAACTGTGAGCGAAGATTTTGATTAAGAGTCTTATACATGAAAGGTGTCTGGAAGAATTTTGGAGCATGGAAACAGTGTTGTGAGTTATTTACAGTAGATTTTTTATTGTTGGTCTTTTATGTGGTTTTGTGCTGTTAAGCATGTTTTTATTAAGGCAGTTTGTATATCCCTATGTCTTACTCTTTGATAGAGTGCTGTGTTAGTTTGCCCATAAACATACAAATAAACAGGGTAATTCATAGAATTTCCCAGAAAAGTGTCGCAAGCGGCTGGCGCAGAGTGTCCGCGTGCGATTGTCTGCGCCAGGCGCGTGCGCCAAAACCGATTTCCGCGCACAGCGTATTCATGGAATTTAGGCTCCCAAAACAGCCGTGGCGCAGAGTATCGCAGCGACCCTGCAGCAGCACCAGTAACGCCCCCAAGAATGCCCTCACGCAAGGAAAAGCCATCAAAATCGCTAAATCATCGCAAAGGGCTGCGCTAACCCTGGACCAGTTTATAGGGCTGCCAACAAGGAACGCAAAGCGGGTAACGTGCATATCAGGGGTATGCGGGAATTTTTACATGCGATTAGCCAGGGTACGTGTATGACAGGGGTACGCGTGAAGTTAAACACGCGATTAGCCAGGGTACGTGTATTACAGGGGTACGCGGGAATTTTCACACGCGATTTGGCTGGGTACGTGTATGACAGGGGTACGCGTGAAGTTCTACACGCGATTAGCCAGGGTACGTGTATTACTGAGGTGCGCGGGAATAATCACACGCGATTTGGCTGGGTACGTGTATTACAGGGGTGCGCGGGAATTATCACACGCGATTTCGCTGGGTACGTGTATTACAGGGGTGCGCGGGAATAATCACACGCGATTAGGCTGTGTGGGTCCTCACAGGTGTACCCTGTACACCCTCCACGGCCCCTGCAGGCAGCCCACAAAACAGGGGACTACCCTGCACACCTGCTCATGTCTCCCACCACCCCCACCCCCCCAGCTGTGTGGGGCACCCTCCACCAGGCCCCCACTCATGTCCAACTCATGTCTCCCACCATTCCCACCCCCCAGCAGTGCAGGGGCAGCACCACCAGGCCCCCACTCATGTCCAACTCATGTCTCCCACAACCCCCACCCCCCCAGCAGTGTGGGGCACCCTCCACCAGGCCCCCACTCATGTCTCCCACCACCCCCACCCCCAGCCACCATGGGCAGCCCCCACCAGGCCCCCACTCATGTCTCCCACCACCCCCACCCCCCAGCAGTGCAGGGGCAGCCTCCACCAGGCCCCCACCCATGTCTCCCACCACCCCCACCCCCCAGCCACCATGGGCAGCCTCCACCAGGCCCCCACTCATGTCTCCCACCACCCCCACCCCCCAGCAGTGCAGGGGCAGCACCACCAGGCCCCCACTCATGTCCAACTCATGTCTCCCACCACCCCCACCCCCCCAGCCACCATGGGTATCCCCCACCAGGCCCCCACTCATGTCTCCCACCACCCCCACCCCCCAGCCACCATGGGCAGCCCCCACCAGGCCCCCACTCATGTCTCCCACCACCCCCACCCCCCAGCAGTGCAGGGGCAGCCTCCACCAGGCCCCCACCCATGTCTCCCAACACCCCCACCCCCCAGCCACCATGGGCAGCCTCCACCAGGCCCCCGCTCATGTCTCCCTCCACCCCCACCGCCCAGCAGTGCAGGGGCAGCACCACCAGGCCCACACTCATGTCCAACTCATGTCTCCCACCACCCCCACCCCCCCAGCCACCATGGGCATCCCCCACCAGGCCCCCACTCATGTCTCCCACCACCCCCACCCCCCAGCCACCATGGGCAGCCCCCACCAGGCCCCCACTCATGTCTCCCACCACCCCCACCCCCCAGCAGTGCAGGGCCAGCACCACCAGGCCCCCACTCATGTCCAACTCATGTCTCCCACCACCCCCACCCCCCAGCCACCATGGGCATCCCCCACCAGGCCCCCACTCATGTCTCCCACCACCCCCACCCCCAAGCCACCATGGGCATCCCCCACCAGGCCCCCACTCATGTCTCCCACCACCCCCACCCCCCAGCAGTGCAGGGCCAGCACCACCAGGCCCCCACTCATGTCCAACTCATGTCTCCCACCACCCGAACCCCCCCAGCCACCATTGGCAGCCCCCACCAGGCCCCCACTCATGTCTCCCACCACCCCCACCCCCAGCCACCATGGGCATCCCCCACCAGGCCCCCACTCATGTCTCCCACCACCCCAACCCCCCAGCAGTGCAGGGGCAGCCTCCACCAGGCCCCCACCCATGTTTCCCACCACCCCCACCACCCAGCCACCATGGGCAGCCTCCACCAGGCCCCCACTCATGTCTCCCACCACCCCCAGCCACCATGGGCAGCCCCCACCAGGCCCCCACTCATGTCTCCCACCACCCCCACCCCCCAGCCATCATAGGCAGCCCCCACCAGGCCCCCACTCATGACTCCCACCACCCCCACCCCCCAGCAGTGCAGGGGCAGCACCACCAGGACCCCACTCATGTCCAACTCATGTCTCCCACCACCCCCACCCCCCCAGCCACCATGGGCATCCCCCACCAGGCCCCCACTCATGTCTCCCATCACCCCCACCCCCCAGCCACCATGGGCATCCCCCACCAGGCCCCCACTCATGTCTCCCACCACCACAACCCCCCAGCAGTGCAGGGCCAGCACCACCACACCCCCACTCATGTCCAACTCATGTCTCCCACCACCCCCACCCCCCAGCCACCATGGACAGACTCCACCAGGCCCCCACTCATGTCTCCCACCACCCCCAGCCCCCAGCAGTGCAGGGGCAGCACCACCAGGCCCCCACGCATGTCCAACTCATGTCTCCCACCACCCCCACCCCCCAGCCACCATGGGCATGCCCCACCAGGCCCCCACTCATGTCTCCCACCACCCCACCCCCCAGCAGTGCAGGGGCAGCACCACCAGGCCCCCACTCATGTCCAACTCATGTCTCCCACCACCCCCACCCCACCCAGCCACCATGGGCATCCCCCACTGTTAGGCGGAAACCTGTGCAGCTCCCTCTGGGACCACTGCAAAAGATTGGGCATCCCCCACCAGGCCCCCACTCATGTCTCCCACCACCACAACCCCCCAGCAGTGCAGGGCCAGCACCACCACACCCCCACTCATGTCCAACTCATGTCTCCCACCACCCCCACCCCCCAGCCACCATGGACAGACTCCACCAGGCCCCCACTCATGTCTCCCACCACCCCCAGCCCCCAGCAGTGCAGGGGCAGCACCACCAGGCCCCCACGCATGTCCAACTCATGTCTCCCACCACCCCCACCCCCCAGCCACCATGGGCATGCCCCACCAGGCCCCCACTCATGTCTCCCACCACCCCACCCCCCAGCAGTGCAGGGGCAGCACCACCAGGCCCCCACTCATGTCCAACTCATGTCTCCCACCACCCCCACCCCACCCAGCCACCATGGGCATCCCCCACTGTTAGGCGGAAACCTGTGCAGCTCCCTCTGGGACCACTGCAAAAGATTTAGGACTACAGGTGTTGCGATGAACCCACTTGGTAGCAGTCTGTACCACACAGATTCAATTGGTAGCTGTGGCTGAGCAGTCAGACTTCTCTCAAGAAAAGTTGGTCAGTATAGGGAGTATACAAGATAGGGTAATTCTTCGCAGCAAAACGAGTAAACACGCAACCAGGCTTTAGTATAAAGATAGTAAGTTATTTATTAATAACAGAACGTCTACGAAAAATACTAAAGCGAAACACGGCAAACAAATCAAAATACAATTACTCTGCAGAATGGAATAAAGCTCAATCCCCCGAAACACAATATCGACAACTCTAGGTTCTACGGCACCACTTATTTTCAGACAGAGGTGTATACCTCAACCCAGATGACACTCGAATATTTAGTATGGAAGGGAGAGAAGAGATAGGCAGGTAATGAAGTCAACACGGTTCGTACTGAAGCGGGTAAAAATGCAAGGCAGGAAGGCATTAATCACACTAGATCATACAGTTCGGCGGCCAGGCCCACTCGGTGAGAGGCAAGGCACGATGTCCTGGAAAGTCTCTACGGATGATGCTTTCAAGTCTTAGTTAGCAAATTTGGTTAGCGACAGGTTGAACCAGTTCAGAACAAAGAGTGAATAAAGCTTGGAGGCAACCCAACGGAACGGAGAGGAATCAGATACCTCACACGAACCGATCGAAAAGGGAAGCCAGGCGGTTACGGTACCTTGTTGTGGAAGACAGCTCCGGCGGGGGCAGTTGTTCCTGGTGGTGGATGCACGACGGGTCTTGGCCAAGAGAAGAGATGCTCTCGTCGTCGAAGAGAAGATGTCCGGTGCACCACCAGGGAAGAAACCAGCCGCGGAGTGCTTCGTCACAAGGCACCACCTTTCGATCACGATGCAGGAGTAGTGGCTATCCGGTTGCCGGGTGCTCTGCACGGGCAATTCGACCACTGCGTCCTGGGCGATCAAAAAGCACAAAGAAGAAGACTGGTTGTTCCCACCAGCCAGGGAAAGAGCCTCTCCGGCAGGGAGATCTCTTCTGTCGTCGGGAGATTGTGAGACGATTCCGCAGGGCTCCACCGGAGGTGTCGTCGTGCAGGTCGGCTCAGCGTTACCCTCGTCGGATTCTTTAGGTCCAGTGGCGACTTTCTGAAGATCCAGTCCCAAAAGCCCTGCTTTTATGCAGACGTCCCCCATTCATTCAGCCTAGCTTGTCAATCAACACATGCTAAGTGGTGAGCGGGAAGGCTCACCACCTGGGCCAATCACTCCAGAGTGCGACCTGAGTTGGCAAGGCAACTCGGTCCAGGGTGTCTAAACCCCCTCCCACACCCCTGATGTAACCCAGACAGAATGGCGCCACCTTGGAGGGTCTCTGTCCAGAGGCCCGCCAAAAGTGGAACAAAGGGCTCAACCTTTGGTTTAGGAGTCACAGAGAAAAACACAGACGCCATTTTACAACCCGAGTTCTGGCAGAAAATACCACTCGATAGACTTATTTAAGATAAGTAGATCGGTGGTACGTTGGAGATTAACGAAAAACAGTATCAATCTTCAACAATGGGACGGATCCCATAGGGTTATGCTCGGGGTCGAACATAACAAGTAGTTTCCACTGCCACCAGCCAAAACTCGACGAGGAGGGACGGGAAAGTGCCCCCTCGAGTAACAGATCCAGGAGTAATCGAATTACCCCTACTAGCACGTCCACAATAAGATGGTTGGTACTAGTTCTGTTAGCAAATTTAGGTCTAGTAAAGCCAATGGTGACTTTACATGCCCGGGGAGACAGTAGTCAGTCCCCGGGTATGGAGTCTATGGTGGGGGGACCTGCTAGGGCGCTCCCGTGTCACGACACGTAGGGTGCGGAGTGACACACATAGAAAAACTTATGAGACCCTATGGAGTAAAAGACCCCATAGCCCATCGAACACATTGATATTTCAAAGGAATTACACACATACATGTCCAAGAGTGAGAGGAAAAGGGTCACACTCTTGGCAGGATGGAAAAAACAAACTCCAGAAATCCAGCAAAGCTGCTGGGGGACTCACTAGGTTAGGAAATTCAGCCTAAACAGAGAATTCTCCCTAACACCCACCAGGCCCCCAATCATGTCTCCCACCACCCCCACCCCCAAGCAGTGCAGGGGCAGCCTCCACCAGGCCCCCACTCATGTCTCCCACCACCCCCACCCCCCAGCAGTGCAGGGGCAGCACCACCAGGCCCCCACTCATGTCCAACTCATGTCTCCCACCACCCCCACCCCCCCAGCCACCATGGGCAGCCACCACCAGGCCCCCACTCATGTCTCCCACCACCCCCACTCCCCCCAGCAGTGTGGGGCAGCCTCCACCAGGCCCCCACCCATGTCTCCCACCACCCCCACCCCCCAGCAGTGCAGGGGAAGCATCACCAGGCCCCCACTCATGTCCAACTCATGTCTCCCACCACCCCCACCCCCCAGCAGTGTGGGGCACCCTCCACCAGGCCCCCACTCATGTCTCCCACCACCCCCACCCCCCAGCCACCATAGGTAGCCCCCACCAGGCCCCCACTCATGTTTCCCACCACCCCCACCCCCCAGCAGTGCAGGGGCAGCCTCCACCAGGCCCCCACCCATGTCTCCCACCACCCCCACCCCCCAGCCACCATGGGCAGCCTCCACCAGGCCCCCACTCATGTCTCCCACCACCCCCACCCCCCAGCAGTGCAGAGGCAGCACCACCAGGCCCCCACTCATGTCCAACTCATGTCTCCCACCACCCCCAGCCACCATGGGCATCCCCCACCAGGCCCCCACTCATGTCTCCCACCACCCCCACCCCTCAGCCACCATGGGCAGCCCCCACCAGGCCCCCACTCATGTCTCCCACCACCCCCACCCCCCAGCAGTGCAGGGGCAGCCTCCACCAGGCCCCCACCCATGTCTCCCACCACCCCCACCCCCCAGCCACCATGGGCAGCCTCCACCAGGCCCCCACTCATGTCTCCCACCACCCCCACCACCCAGCAGTGCAGGGGCAGCACCACCAGGCCCCCACTCATGTCCAACTCATGTCTCCCACCACCCCCACCCCCCCAGCCACCATGGGCATCCCCCACCAGGCCCCCACTCATGTCTCCCACCACCCCCACCCCCCAGCCACCATGGGCAGCCCCCACCAGGCCCCCACTCATGTCTCCCACCACCCCCACCCCCAGCAGTGCAGGGCCAGCACCACCAGGCCCCCACTCATGTCCAACTCATGTCTCCCCCCACCCCCACCCCTCCAGCCACCATGGGCATCCCCCACCAGGCCCCCACTCATGTCTCCCACCACCCCCACGCCCCAGCCACCATGGGCATCCCCCACCAGGCCCCCACTCATGTCTCCCACCACCCCCACCCCCCAGCAGTGCAGGGACAGCACCACCAGGCCCCCACTCATGTCCAACTCATGTCTCCCACCACCCCCACCCCCCCAGCCACCATTGGCAGCCCCCACCAGGCCCCCACTCATGTCTCCCACCACCCCCACCCCCAGCCACCATGGGCATCCCCCACCAGGCCCCCACTCATGTCTCCCACCACCCCCACCCCCCAGCAGTGCAGGGGCAGCCTCCACCAGGCCCCCACCCATGTTTCCCACCACCCCCACCCCCGGGCCACCATGGGCAGCCTCCACCAGGCCCCCACTCATGTCTCCCACAACCCCCACCCCCCAGCCACCATGGGCAGCCCCCACCAGGCCCCCACTCATGTCTCCCACCACCTCCACCCCCCAGCCACCATGGGCAGCCCCCACCAGGCCCCCACTCATCTCTCCCACCACCCCCACCCCCCAGCAGTGCAGGGCCAGCACCACCAGGCCCCCACTCATGTCCAACTCATGTCTCCCACCACCCCCACCCCCACAGCCACCATGGGCATCCCCCACCAGGCCCCCACTCATGTCTCCCACCACCCCCACCCCCCAGCCACCATGGGCAGCCCCCACCAGGCCCCCACTCATGTCTCCCACCACCCCCACCCCCCAGCAGTGCAGGGCCAGCACCACCAGGCCCCCACTCATGTCCAACTCATGTCTCCCCCCACCCCCACCCCCCCAGCCACCATGGGCATCCCCCACCAGGCCCCCACTCATGTCTCCCACCACCCCACGCCCCAGCCACCATGGGCATCCCCCACCAGGCCCCCACTCATGTCTCCCACCACCCCCACCCCCCAGCAGTGCAGGGACAGCACCACCAGGCCCCCACTCATGTCCAACTCATGTCTCCCACCACCCCCACCCCCCCAGCCACCATTGGCAGCCCCCACCAGGCCCCCACTCATGTCTCCCACCACCCCCACCCCCAGCCACCATGGGCATCCCCCACCAGGCCCCCACTCATGTCTCCCACCACCCCCACCCCCCAGCAGTGCAGGGGCAGCACCACCAGGCCCCCACTCATGTCCAACTCATGTCTCCCACCACCCCCACCCCCCCAGCCACCATGGGCATCCCCCACCAGGCCCCCACTCATGTCTCCCACCACCCCCACCCCCCAGCCACCATGGGCAGTCCCCACCAGGCCCCCACTCATGTCTCCCACCACCCCCACCCCCCAGAAGTGCAGGGCCAGCACCACCAGGCCCCCACTCATGTCCAACTCATGTCTCCCACCACCCCCACCCCCCCAGCCACCATGGGCATTCCCCACCAGGCCCCCACTCATGTCTCCCACAACCCCCACCCCCCAGCCACCATGGGCAGCCCCCACCAGGCCCCCACTCATGTCTCCCACCACCCCCACCCCCCAGCCACCATGGGCAGCCCCCACCAGGCCCCCACTCATCTCTCCCACCACCCCCACCCCCCAGCAGTGCAGGGCCAGCACCACCAGGCCCCCACTCATGTCCAACTCATGTCTCCCACCACCCCCACCCCCACAGCCACCATGGGCATCCCCCACCAGGCCCCCACTCATGTCTCCCACCACCCCCACCCCCCAGCCACCATGGGCAGCCCCCACCAGGCCCCCACTCATGTCTCCCACCACCCCCACCCCCCAGCAGTGCAGGGCCAGCACCACCAGGCCCCCACTCATGTCCAACTCATGTCTCCCCCCACCCCCACCCCCCCAGCCACCATGGGCATCCCCCACCAGGCCCCCACTCATGTCTCCCACCACCCCACGCCCCAGCCACCATGGGCATCCCCCACCAGGCCCCCACTCATGTCTCCCACCACCCCCACCCCCCAGCAGTGCAGGGACAGCACCACCAGGCCCCCACTCATGTCCAACTCATGTCTCCCACCACCCCCACCCCCCCAGCCACCATTGGCAGCCCCCACCAGGCCCCCACTCATGTCTCCCACCACCCCCACCCCCAGCCACCATGGGCATCCCCCACCAGGCCCCCACTCATGTCTCCCACCACCCCCACCCCCCAGCAGTGCAGGGGCAGCACCACCAGGCCCCCACTCATGTCCAACTCATGTCTCCCACCACCCCCACCCCCCCAGCCACCATGGGCATCCCCCACCAGGCCCCCACTCATGTCTCCCACCACCCCCACCCCCCAGCCACCATGGGCAGTCCCCACCAGGCCCCCACTCATGTCTCCCACCACCCCCACCCCCCAGAAGTGCAGGGCCAGCACCACCAGGCCCCCACTCATGTCCAACTCATGTCTCCCACCACCCCCACCCCCCCAGCCACCATGGGCATTCCCCACCAGGCCCCCACTCATGTCTCCCACCACCCCCACCCCCCAGCCACCATGGCATCCCCCACCAGGCCCCCACTCATGTCTCCCACCACCCCCACCCCCCCAGCCACCATGGGCACCCTCCACCAGGCCCCCACTCATGTCTCCCACCACCCCCACCCCCCAGCAGTGCAGGAGCAGCACCACCAGGCCCCCACTCATATCCAACTCATGTCTCCCACCACCCCCACCCCCCCAGCCACCATGGGCAGCCACCACCAGGCCCCCACTCATGTCTCCCACCACCCCCACCCCCCAGCAGTGTGGGGCAGCCTCCACCAGGCCCCCACCCATGTCTCCCACCACCCCCACCCCCCAGCAGTGCAGGGCCAGCACCACCAGGCCCCCACTCATGTCCAACTCATGTCTCCCACCACCCCCACCCCCCAGCCACCATGGGCAGCCACCACCAGGCCCCCACTCATGTCTCCCACCACCCCCACCCCCCAGCAGTGCAGGGGCAGCCTCCACCAGGCCCCCACCCATGTCTCCCACCACCCCCACCCCCCAGCAGTGCAGGGCCAGCACCACCAGGCCCCCACTCATGTCCAACTCATATCTCCCACCACCCCCACCCCCCCAGCCACCATGGGCAGACACCACCAGGCCCCCACTCATGTCTCCTCCACCCCCACCCCCCAGCAGTGCAGGGGCAGCCTCCACCAGGCCCCCACCCATGTCTCCCACCACCCCCACCCCCCAGCCACCATGGGCAGCCTCCACCAGGCCCCCACTCATGTCTCCCACCACCCCCACCCCCCCAGCCACCATGGGCACCCTCCACCAGGCCCCCACTCATGTCTCCCACCACCCCCACCCCCCCAGCAGTGTGGGGCACCCTCCACCTGGCCCCCTCTTATGTCTCCCACCACCTCCACCCCCCAGCCACCATGGCCATCCCCCACCAGGCCCCCACTCATGTCTCCCACCACCCCCACCCCCCAGCCACCATGGGCACCCTCCACCAGGCCCCCACTCATGTCTCCCACCACCCCCACCCCCCAGAAGTGCAGGGGCAGCACCACCAGGCCCCCACTCATGTCCAACTCATGTCTCCCACCACCTCCACCCCCCCAGCCAACATGGGCAGCCACCACCAGGCCCCCTACTCATGTCTCCCACCCCCCCACCCCCCCAGCAGTGTGGGGCAGCCTCCACCAGGCCCCCACCCATGTCTCCCACCACCCCCACCCCCCAGCAGTGCAGGGCCAGCACCACCAGGCCCCCACTCATGTCCAACTCTTGTCTCCCACCACCCCCACCCCCCCAGCCACCATGGGCAGCCACCACCAGGCCCCCACTCATGTCTCCCACCAACCCACCCCCCCCAGCAGTGTGGGGCACCCTCCACCAGGCCCCCACTCATGTCTCCCACCACCCTCACCCCCCAGCCATCATGGGCATCCCCCACCAGGCCCCCACTCATGTCTCCCACCACCCCCACCCCCCAGCAGTGCAGGGCCAACACCACCAGTCCCCCACTCATGTCCAACTCATGTCTCCCACCACCCTCACCCCCCCAGCCACCATGGGCATCCCCCACCAGGCCCCCACTCATGTCTCCCACCACCCCCACCCCACAGCCACCATGGGCATCCCCCACCAGGCCCCCACTCATGTCTCCCACCACCCCCACCCCCTAGCAGTGCAGGGGCAGCCTCCACCAGGCCCCCACCCATGTCTCCCACCACCCCCACCCCCCAGCAATGCAGGGCCAGCACCACCAGGCCCCCACTCATGTCCAACTCATGTCTCCCACCACCCACACCCCCCCAGCCACCATGGGCAGCCTTCACCAGGCCCCCACTCATGTCTCCCACCACCACCACCCCCCAGCAGTGCAGGGCCAGCACCACCAGGCCCCCACTCATGTCCAACTCATGTCTCCCACCACCCCCACCCCCCCAGCCACCATGGGCAGCCACCACCAGGCCCCCACTCATGTCTCCCACCACCCCCACCCCCAGCCACCATGGGCATCCCCCACCAGCCCCCACTCATGTCCAACTCATGTCTCCCACCACCCCCACCCCCCAGCCACCATGGGCATCCCCCACCAGGCCCCCACTCATGTCTCCCACCACCCCCACCCCCCAGCCACCATGGGCATCCCCCACCAGGCCCCCACTCATGTCTCCTACCACCCCCACCCCCCAGCAGTGCAGGGGCAGCACCACCAGGCCCCCACTCATGTCCAACTCATGTCTCCCACCACCCCCACCCCCCAGCAGTGTGGGGCACCCTCCACCATGTCACCACTCATGTCTCCTACCACCCCCAACCCCCAGCCACCATGGGCATCCCCCACCAGGCCCCACTCATGTCCAACTCATGTCTCCCACCACCCCCACCCCCCAGCCACCATCTGCATCCCCCACCAGGCCCCCACTCATGTCTCCCACCACCCCCACCCCCCAGCAGTGCAGGGCAGCACCACCAGGCCCCCACTCATGTCCAACTCATGTCTCCCACCACCCCCACCCCCCCAGCAGTGTGGGGCACCCTCCACCAGCCCCCCACTCATGTCTCCCACCACCCCCACCCCCCAGCCACCATGGGCATCCCCCACCAGGCCCCCACTCATGTCTCCCACCACCCCCACCCCCCAGCAGTGCAGGGGCAGCACCACCAGGCCCCCATTCATGTCCAACTCATGTCTTCCACCACCCCCACCCCCCCAGCCACCATGGGCATCCCCCACCAGGCCCCCACTCATGTCTCCCACCACCCCCACCCCCCAGCCACCATGGGCAGCCCCCACCAGTCCCCCACTCATGTCTCCCACCACCCCCACCCCCCAGCCACCATGGGCATCCCCCACCAGGCCCCCACTCACATCTCCCACCACCCCCAACCCCCAGCAGTGCAGGGGCAGCCTCCACCAGGCCCCCACCCATGTCACCCACCACCCCCACCCCCCAGCAGTGCAGGGCCAGCACCACCAGGCCCCCACTCATGTCCAACTCATGTCTTCCACCACCCCCACCCCCCAGCCACCATGGGCATCCCCCACCAGGCCCCCACTCATGTCTCCCACCACCCCCACCACTCAGCAGTGCAGGGGCAGCCACCACCAGGCCCCCACTCATGTCTCCCACCACCCCCACCCCACAGCCACCATGGGCATCCCCCACCAGGCCCCCACTCATGTCTCCCACCACCCCCACCCCCCAGCAGTGCAGGGGCATCCCCCACCAGGCCCCCACCCATGTCCCCCTGCCCACAGGCCCTGACAATCCTCAAGCATGGGCCTCATGGCCAGCCACCACAGCCCAAAGACACAACCAAGTATTACATGCACCCATGATACTACTCTAATGAAAACAATGTAAATCAACACATGTGTCTCACACACACACAATGGTTGCAAGTGAACCTGAAAACCCATATCATGACATGCATGAAAACAATGAGATGAAACCACACATTGAAGAATGAAAAAATCCAAATAATGTATTAATAACAACAGTAATGGCAATCAAAATGAAACAAAAATAAAAAGAAGTAAAAAAAATAACAAAATCAACCTGGCTGTCCCTTTTCAAATTAAAATCAATAAATGATAATCCTAAAAAATGTCTTCCAAAGTGCAAGTCCATAAAACGGAAATGAAGGGAAAAAAGAAAATGAAAACCATTGCTCCATGGAAAAAAATATCCATAGTAAACAAAATATCCAAATCCAAAGTCCAACTATGTACAAAGTATTCAGGGTCCATAATCCCAACAGAAGAAATGAAACCTACCAAAAAACCTATCTAAAATGGAAATATATACAAAAGGTGGAGCAGTGTCCGTCGACTCCAAATAAAAATAAAATATAAAGGAAACCTATCACTAAATAACTATATACAATGGCGGCGGGCCAGTCCAGCAGCTCACTTAGTGGTGTTCCGGGCCAGGGCATCATCGAACTCCTCGTCTTTGTCCCGGAGGCGGTCCTGTTCCATGGCCCCGAGGGTCCACAGGGAGGCCGACATGTTCACCTCCAACTCCCTGCGGATTGCCTCGAGGCACTCGGCCCGCCTCAGGGCCCTCCGCATGGAGTTCTCCGCCCTGACCATCGTGAGCCGCGCCTCTTCCGCCCGCTGCCGCTCCGCATCTATGGCGTGGCCCAACCACTGCCACACGGAAGACACTTCCCGTCCAGGGTCCTCCTGCCCTCTGGCCGAAGCCTGCCCCTCTGATGGTGAAGGCCCCGAGCTATCGTGGCTCCCACCTACAGCCTCCTGCTGCTGCAGCTGCTGCTGTCCATGTGCCCTGTCCGATGGTGCCTGCACATCCTCCTCCAATTGGGGTGCAGTCGTTGATGTGGCCACCCCTGCTGGACGTCCGACTCCCGACTGTGGCAGGGATCTGTTGTCCACCAGCCTGGCCGCACGGTCGGAGGCAGCTCCACAGGGCACCCAGGTGACACATGGGTGGGAAGATGGCATGGAGGACGACTGGGGCATAGGGGGTTCCGTGGAGGAGGGGGTTGGAACAAGGTCCAGGAAACAGAGGAATCCAGCCCTGGTGAGCTGTCCCAGTGGGTCAACGCAGTCAACGAGCCATGAAAGAAGACATGCAGACTCATCATGAAAAGACTGCAGGTCAGCTCGCATGGCCCGTTGATGCAACGCCAGCCCACCCTAGACAGGCTCAACCTGGTGCAGGATAGCCACATCCGCAGGGAGAGGAAGGCCAGGTGTTGTAAGCCAATCCCCTCCCTGAGAACGGGTCTGGAGGTAGGCATCCCCGCTGGTGCAAGATGATGCAGTGACAGGAGCAGGGACAGGATTGCACACAGGCATCTCCGCGGCGGCCTGTGCTGCCTCCTGTCCCAGATCCTGCACTGCACCACTAGCACCAGTGGAATCCCCACCTCCAGACCCTGCCTCTGTCGCTTGCACGGCCTCCTCCTCCTCCAAACCCCCCACCAACCTGGATGACTCCGTGCCATCTTCCTCCATTGGGCCCTGTGGGGTCCCAGCTGCCCCTTCTGCTGCCGAGGAGTCCAACTCCAACCTCCACCTCTTGGACCTCCCCTCGGCAGCTGCGGCCTGGGACACGGCACCGGACTCCTCACTCCCCGATGAGATCAGAACCTTGGAGGGGATCCGGGCCTTGCGCCTCCGGCTGGTGGTGCGACCCCTGCCGCTGTGCTCCACAGCACCTTCTCCGCCCTCTTCATCAGTTGACGCTGCAGACAGGGAGAAAGAAAACACAGGCATCAGGGCACTGTCCAATAGACTCATACACACATGACAGTCATACATGAGTGGCATTGGTATCACAATCCCCAACACACATGTCATTTCAACTTGCACACATGAGCCATACCACAGGCATATTGCAACAGCCAGCACCATCCATTCACATACAACAGCATGAGCAGCCAAATGTCATCCACACATCACATGCAACATAGGGAGTACACTACACATGCACACACACCACCACACTTGCATGCATGTGTACACCTCCGCCAACTGTCGCAGTGTTCCGATCGACATCCATGTCACACCTGACAATCATTCCTCCACATCCTGTGCCATGCAAGCCCACACACACAAGCACCATCCATGTGTCACACATGAGACCCCTCGCATGTGTCACCCTCACGGCCCTGTACACCCCCCCCTACTTGCCCACATAAAAATACATGTTCAAACTGCACACTCCTGGCACACCACACGCACAGCTTACAATCAGTATGCATGTACACTTACCGCTCGACTCCAGACGGGTCTGCCTCTCAAGGACCTGGACGTGGAGCGCTGGGGATATGCGTTCCAGGACCCTCATCTGATCTTCCGACAAGTGGCCCCGGCGCCCCTTAGCATCCGCTGCCCTCAGGAGGTGCCGGGCCTTGTTGAGGGTCCTGGACCTGAAGTCCTCCCAGCGCTTTCTGACACGTTCGTAGTCGCGGACTGCCACCTCCTCCGCGTTGATGGCAGTCACGATGTCCATCCACATCCGAGTCGTCCTTCCTTGTCGGCGCGCAACCTTCCGAAGAGGGCTTCATAGTGCATCAGGACATGCTCCACCAGGACACCAACTTCGGTGGCAGTGAAGCTGGTGCCCCTCTGCCTCCTTGGCCGGGGGTTGCCACTGGTGCCAAATGTTGCAGTGCCCGACATGGCAACCCCAGAGGCAGGAGTGGGTGGGCAACTGGGTCCTGGGGCTGGGCTGTGGGGCGATGGAAAAGCAGTCGGGAGTCTTCGGTTCCAGCAGGGGTGGTCACAGCAACAGCACCCCTGGCTGATGTGCAGGCAGCAAATGGCAGGGCATGTGGGCAGCAGGCAGTCAGGCAGCAGCAGATGGCAGGTGGGAGCGTGCTCAGGGCTCTGGGGGGCAGTAATTCGGCCTTCTGGGCAGGAGCGTGGTCTTCCGTGTGTGAACGTGTGGCCAGCTTGATACAGAGTGATTTTGCACGTGAAAATCCTGCACGTCTGCGTGTAATTTGAGGAAAGGCCCTTAGCGCGTAAGCATGTCAGCACACGTCTGTACATTCATTGGCCCAAAGGCCACCAGCGTATGCGGGTCTATGAAGTCACGTGCACGTTGAATATGGCACACGTTTGAAATGTTGTGTGTTAAAAAAATAAAAGACACGTCCCAGTGTCAAAGCGTGGAAATAGCGCGTACACGCGGAAGTGACAAAGCGTGTAAATGGTGGAAAAAGCGCGTACACGCGGAAGTGAAAAAGCGTGTAAATGGTGGAAAAAGCGCGTACACGCGGAAGTGACAAAGCGTGTAATTGGTGGAAACAGTGCGTACCCGCGGAAGTGACAAAGCGTGTAATTGGTGGAAATAGCGCGTACCCGCGGAAGTGACAAAGCGTGTAATTGGTGGATACAGCGGGTACACGCGGAAGTGACAAAGCTGTAATTGGTGGAAATGGCCCTAGCGCGTACACGCGGAAGTGACGCTGGACGTGTGGGCCTCCATAAAAGGTACGTGTAGAACACCATTTCCTTGTACGTGCTTTTTGTGGAGAGCGAGTGGGTGAATTCTGTACTTCTTGTTGTTTCACACGCGATTTACTTCACAGCGTTTCAAGTTCGTACTCCCTGTTACCTCTGACAGTTTTTTCTCTTTTTTCTCTTTTTCTGGTTTTCCTGGGCCTGTTCCCTCAAACAGTGTTCCCTTCTACTGTTGTCCTGTCTCCTCAGACAGCGTACAAATCTTCTTTTGGCGGGGGTGTTGCCAACCAAACGCGCTTCTTTTTCACGCTCTTTTTCCTGGCAGACTGTGAGTCACGCACGTATCTAAAATCTGTGCTTGCCCCGTGTGTAGCCTACCCCTTCAGAGGTCATTCTAGGCTGCGTGTGACACGCATACGTTCATTCTTGTTTTACTGGGTGCCACAGCGTAGTGCAGGTTTTTTTTTCCGCACACGTGGTCTAGGAGGGGTTGCGTGCACGTCATCTCCCTTTTTTGGGCTTCCTGTGCGTTGCGTGACCTGTCATCTTTCCCCAGGGGTCACATTCATCCTTGCTAGAGCACTAGGGTACAATTACCATCTGGTACCCAACCCCTTTGACCCCCAATTGCCCAGGACAATAGTTTACAGCCACTCCCATACGCACATTAACATCAGTGCCATGGTTGGGAGGCGAGGATTCCGTAAGGGTGGCAAAGGTGGACGAGCCACAAGTGGTGGCCGTGGTGGATCCGGTAGGGGACGTGGTCGTTACTTGCAGGGTGACCCTGTCCCCCCATGTGTGGAGGACCAGTCAAGGGCACCCATAATCCCCCCCCCCCTGGTTGAGGCTGATGTGGCTGACATCATCCATGCTCAGCCCTTGTTGGACCAGCCCATTGTGGCACCAGACCTGGCTGACTCCATGGCTGACTTCCAGGTCAGCAGGCCTATGACACGTGCGCTGGTGCACGTTGATGTCATCAGGCCATATGGATCAGGGGCAGCAAGATCATCTGCTGCCCCAAGTAGGCAGGGTGGAGAGGCTGCAGGGGCAGCTGCGGCTCCATCCACCCCAGCTCTCACACACCCAGCCAGGACAGTGTCGGTCCTAGTCCATCCTGCTGACATTACCCCTGACACCATAACACTTGAGCCAATGCCTGCACCAACTCCAATGCTGAGTGTGCAATCCCACACTCCTGATACAGAGTCCACCAGGGCTCCTGCCCCTAGTGTCCAGAGTGGCGCAGGACACTCAGGATCACCACCACCTTCCAAGCGGAAGAGGAAGAGTGCTCGTTCGGCACAGGCTGATGCCCCAGACACGGCTACACAGTCCGGCCCGTCGAGGAAGCCCGGCTTCACGGATGCCGAACTGAATGCACTTGTCGAGTATCTGTCCGCACATGATAACGAGATGGTCATTGTTGCAGGATCCAAGACCACACCTGCACAACGCCAGGCACACTGGCAGACCGTTGCGGACATCGTAAGTGCCCTTGGAATCGTGAGGCGCACAGCCAATGATTGCTATAAGCGCTGGAATGACCTAAAGCGCAGGGCAAAGAATAAGCTGGCCTCAAGTCATGCCGCAACTCTGGTGACTGGAGGTGGGTCTCCAGTAGAAGACATGGAACTCACTCCACATGAGTCAGCCGCTGGGACCTACGTCACGGAGGAACAGATCCAAGGCGTGGGAGATCTGTCCCGTGAGTGCACATTCATGTGTGTGTCATCCATGTGCATGGTGTGTGTGTGAGGGCTTCTGTTTGTGTGCCAGGTGAGGGTGTGTGCGCCTGAGCCGTTTGGGTCAGCCATGTGCTTCATGCAATACATTCTGCGCAGCAGCATTTGGCCATAGCAGTATCCCTTCTGCCAACAGTAGACATCTAGCCCAACAGCACGCCAGTTGCCCTTGAAGTGTCACCTTGCCACAACATTGTTGCTTATTTTTCTCTGTTCATTCAGGCAGATTGTTTGCATTCCACCACTTTTACTAGGCATTTCTCAGTCCTCTAGTCACATGTCTGACACGGCTATGGTAAAGTGGAGTGACTTTGTTACCTGGATATCATTTGTTCACACATGTCCCTGTGCAATCGGACCATTTTGGACTGGCAGCTCCAGGTGAAAAATCAGACCTGTTTGAATAAGAAAAGCTATTACATGAGGGAACTGGACTGAATGAATACGTGCTGCCCTCCTCTCCATCTTCACTCAATAGCAATGGTACATGCCATCTGTGTGATGGCATGTGTATTTCACCTGGCAATCACAGGCCCAATGTGTGATGCCACTGCCAGGCAGCATGCAGAAAATGTGTTCATCTTCCATCTTGGTGTCATCAGTGTGTGCCATTTGCCTGCCCTTCATACGCAGTGAGGGTGCATGCATGGGAGGGCTTTAGTCATGTGGGACATGTGTCAATCAAGTACTGGTTCTGTTGCTTCTCAGCCCTCATTGTGTGCCATGGTGCTAATGCCTGTTTCCATTTGTTTGCTTTTATATCTTTGCAGGGGAAGACGCACCTGATACTGCTGGGGTTGTGGAGATGGTGCAGACCCAGGAGGGGTCCGAGGGCCGACCGACCACCAGTGAGGGACGTGGTGTGGTGGTGGGTGAGAACCCACAAGTGCTGCAGGTCGTGCTCTCAAGGGGTGCACCTCACCCGAGCTGTACTCAGGTGTTGATTTGGATGATGAGACCTACGTGCCGTCGCAGGTGAGTGTTCCTGGGAGAGATTCTGTTCTGTCCCACCCACCTGCACCAGGGTCAGAACCCTCAATGGGGATGTCAGTGTTGGCAGCTACGCCTTTGGTGGTTACGGATGCAGGGTCACACTCCGTGACATCTGATCCTGTTCCTGGGCCAGCAGATCAGAGGGGGAATGCAGTCCTGCAGCCTCAGGCAGTGCCGGCACAGCAAGGCGCAGTTCGCCTTGCCCCAGACAGGTGTGGTGCCCGCCGACGTGGTGGCCGTACGCCACCTGGCAATACCACATGGGAGCAATCCATTTACGGTATGGCAACCCAACAGGCAGCATCATCAGAGATGATGGCTCAGGCCATGGATAGGGTGGCCACTTCCATTGTCCCCCCCGAAAGGCTGATGGAGCGACTACAGCAGGCAACCGACTCCATCTGCCAGTCACACAGGGAGGACATGTTGGCGTCCAACAGGGACAGGCGGGCGGCACTGGCGACTCTGCAGGAAGCCATCTCCATAGAGTCCCAGGGCCACAGGGAAGCCCTGTGTTTGCGCGTGTTGTAGGCGAGCGTGTGAAACTTCCCGCGCACCCCTGAAATCCAGTACCCAGGCCAATAGCGTGTGGAAATTCCTGCGCACCCCGGTATACACGTGCGCTGATGTACACGCCTGTGTAAGTGCCCGCGCACCCCTGAAATACACGTACATAGGCCAATCGCGTGTACGCGCACTTTTGTCCAATTATACGCGATGACACTCTGACGTGCAGTCTTTCCACGTGTGCACCGTCATCACGTGCTATGAGGGAAACACCCGTGCGGGTCACGTCACAGACGCGCTTACGCGCTGAGGGCCTTTCCTCGAATTTCACGCTGACGTGCAGGATTTTCACGTGCCAAATCACTCCGTATCAAGCTGGCCACGCGAAAACACACGGAAGACCACGCTCCTGCCCAGAAGGCCGAATTACTGCCCCCCAGTGCCCCGAGCAGCCTCCCACGTGCCATCTGCTGCTGCTGCCTGCCTGCCTGCCTGCTGCCACCGTGCCCTGCCATTTGGTGCCTGCACATCAACCATCTGCAGGGGTCCAGTTGCTGTGTCCATCCCTGCTGGAACAGAAGACTCCCGACTGGGATTACATCGCTCCTCAGCCCAGCCCCAGGACCCAGTTGCCCACCCACTCCTGCCTCTGGGGTTGCCATGTCGGGCACTTCCACATCTGGCACCAGTGGCAACCCCAGGCCAGAGGGGCAGAGGGGCACCAGCTTCATTGCCACCGAAGTTGGTGTCCTGGTGGAAAATGTCCTGGGGCAGTATGATGCCCTCTTTGGATCGTCCCGCGCCGGCAAGGAAGGACGGGAGAGGATCTGGGCCGACTGTGTGCTTGCCATCAACGTGGAGGGGGTGGCAACCCGCGACGTCCAGAAGATCAAGAAGCACTGGGAGGACTTGAGGTCCAGGATCCTCGTGAAGGCCCGGTGCCTCGTGGAGGGGGGCCTGGCCGCATTAGTTCCATCCAGATGAGGGTCCTGGAACGCGTACGCCCAGCGCTCCACGCCCAGATCCTTGAGAGGGAGACCCGTCTGGAGTTGAGCAGTAAGTGTCCAAGCATTGCTGTGTGAGACAGGGCATGTTGCGGTGTGCTGGTTGTCTGATACTTGCCTGTATGTGTGACATAGGCCATGTATGCATGTATGTGTGCAGGGACATCATGGTAATGCATGTGCGAACAGTGATGTGTGAACCACATGGTTGTTGCATGTGTTTAAATGCGAAATGGGGAGCCCTATGCAGATTTTACACATGAGAGCATGCCAGTCTCTGTTCCTGGACATGGGTGGGGGTGAGGGATGTGTGCTGATGCCGGGTACATATATGGTAGCCATGTCTGTGTGTCTGACCTGCGTGTCTGTGACTTGTGGATGCCATGGATGCATGACACATGTGTGTGACAATGCACAGATTCACAGATGCAGCCTAGTTACCCTTGTATCCGCTGTGTTTGGGGTGTATGAGGCCAGATGGATGTGACTGAGGTGAAGTGTGTACATGTGATAGGCATGACCCATGATGCATGTGAGTTCCATATCATTGTATGTTTCAAGAGTCCATTGGACATGTATGGAAATGTCCATGGCATGCACCATGCCTGTTACTGTGTGTGTTTTGCCTGGACTGACCCATGTGTTGTGGAGGGACATGATGGAAGTGTACTTTGACAGTGGTACTCATCTGCTATTGCTTCCTGTCTAGGGGACCATTTACAGTACCCTGATGCTTGTGTTCTATGTCTCCCTCTACGCAGCGGCTAGTGAAGAAGAGGGCGGAGACGGCGCTGTGGAGCAAGGCGGCGGGGATGCCCCCACGGCTGCAGTGGAAGGGGTGGGTGAGCCCCCACAGGGGCCTGCTACGGCGGAAGACGGTGAGGAGCCATCCAGGTTGGTTGTTTCCACAGAGGAGGAGGAGGCCGCCACTGAGGCACACATGGGGCCTGGTGGGGGCATCCCTGCTGGTGCAAGTGGTGCAGTCCAGGGGCAGGGGCAGGAGGCAGCACAGGTCACCGTGGAGGGGCCTGTGCATGTCGCTGTCCCTGACCCTGTGAGTGCACCACCATGCACCAGCTGGGATGTCCCCTCCCAGGCCCGTCCGCAGGTAGAGGGGATGTCCATGTCACCTTACTCCCCTCCACCTGCAGACGAGGGGACCCGTGTCCGTATGGAGAAGGTCCTGATTGGGGTTGCGATGCTCGCGGGTGCAATTAGTGATGACGTGCGTGCTTCCCGGGAGGAGCACGCACATCATCACGAAGAGCACCGTGCCGACGTGGCCCAATTGGGATCTTCCATGTTCGGGGGTTTCCTGCATGTGTCTGCCAATCTGGCGGCCCTCTCCTCCTCTGTGGAGGCTATACGCTGGTCGTTCTCTTTGCCGTCTTCCGGCCCAGATGCCACCAGGGCCCCCTGTGGACCTGCCCTGACCTATGCAGCCAGCTCGGTGGGGATCCCACCCCTGCCACAGTCGGGAGTCGGAGGTCCAGCAGGGGTGGACACCACAGCAACTGTACCCCAGCAGATGGAGGATGTGCCGGCATCATCAGGCAGGGCACGTGCACGACGGCGTCGGTGGATTCCATCAGCCTGGATGCCTTTGTGCTGGCAGAGGCAGTTGTGTCGGAGGCAGCAGCAGAGTCAACGTGGGAGGCATCATGGCTCGGGGCCATCAACATCGGAGGGGCAGGCATCGGCCGGAGGGCAGGAGGACCCAGGACAGGAAGTGTCTTCCGTGTGGCTGCGGTTGGGCCAGCAGATAGGTGCGGAGCGGCGGCGGGCAGAGGAGGCGCGGCTCGCGATGGTTAGGGCGGAGAACTCCATGCGGAGGGCCCTGAGGCGGGCCGAGTGCCTCGAGGCAATCCGCAGGGGGTTGGAGGAGCAGATGGCGTCGTCCCTGCGGACCCTCGGGGCCATGGAACAGGACCGCCTCCGGGACATAGACGAGGAGTTTGATGATGCCCTGGCCCGGAACACCACGGAGTGAGCCGCTGGACTTGCCCGCCACCTTTGTATATAGTTCTTTAGTTTTAGGTTTCCTTTGTTTCTTCTTATGATTTGGAATCGACGGACACTGCTCCACTTTTTGTATATAGTTGGATTTTAGTTAGGGTTTTTTGTAGGTTTCCTTTGTTCAGTTGTGCTCATGGACCCTTCAATGTTTTGTACATAGTTCTTCATTGGATTGTTTTGTTTATTTTTTTTTTATTTATTCTCCTAGGAGCAATGGTCTTTGCATTTATTTTTCTCTCTCGGATTGATTTTATTTTTAATGTGACTTTGAACAACATTTTTTTGGATTTGGATTTGTAGTTTTGATTTTTTTGGACGGACATGCAGCTTATCTTTTTTTCATTGCCCTTGTAGTTTGTTTCATTTCATTTGCATTCAATTTTTTTTAATACACTTTTGTGTGGTATCATCTCATTGGTTTCATGCATGTCATGTTGGGTGTTTTCCCATTCAATTGCAACCATTGTGTGTGACGGACATGGGTTCATTTGCTTTATGAAAATTGGGGGTGTAACATGTAATTTCCATTTCCATGTGGGTGAATGGGTTACTTGGTAGGGCCTTTTGGCTGAGGAGGCTGACCATAACGCACATGATTGGGGATTGTGAGCACCTGGGTGCAGGGGGACATGAGTGGGGGCCTGGTGGGGGATGCCCATGGTGGCTGGGGGGTGGGGAGGTGGTAGACATGGGTGGGGGCCTGGTGGAGGCTGCCCCTGCACTGCTGGGGGGTGGGAGTGATAGGGGCCATGAGTGGGGGCCTGGTGGAGGGTGCCCCTGGATGCTGGGGGTGGGGGTGCAGGGGGACATGAGTGGGGGCCTGGTGGAGGGTGCCCCACACTGCTGGGGGGGTGGGGGTGGTGGGAGACATGAGTGGGGGCCTGGTGGTGCTGCCCCTGCACTGCTGGGGGGTGGGGGTGGTGGGAGACATGAGTGGGGGCCTGGTGGAGGCTGCCTCTGCACTGCTGGGGGGTGGTGGTGATAGGGGCCATGAGTGGGGGCCTGGTGGAGGGTGCCCCTAAATGCTGGGGGGTGGGGTGCAGGGGGACATGAGTGGGGGCCTGGTGGGGGATGCCCATGGTGGCTGGGGGGTGGGGGTGGTGGGAGACATGAGTGGGGGCCTGGTGGAGGCTGTCCCTGCACTGCTGGGGGGTGGGGGTGATAGGGGCCATGAGTGGGGGCCTGGTGGAGGGTGCCCCTGGATGCTGGGGGGTGGGGGTGCAGGGGGACATGAGTGGGGGCCTGGTGGGGGATGCCCATGGTGGCTGGGGGGTGGGGGTGGTGGGAGACATGGGTGGGGGCCTGGTGGAGGCTGCCCCTGCACTGCTGGGGGGGGTGATAGGGGCCATGAGTGGGGGCCTGGTGGAGGCTGCCCCTGCACTGCTGGGGGGGTGGGGGTGATAGGGGCCATGAGTGGGGGACTGGTGGAGGCTTCCCCTGCACTGCTGGGGGGTGGGGGTGATAGGGGCCATGAGTGGGGGCCTGGTGGAGGCTGCCCCTGTACTGCTGGGGGGTGGGGGTGATAGGGGCCATGAGTGGGGGCCTGGTGGAGGGTGCCCCTGGATGCTGGGGGGTGGGGGTGCAGGGGGACATGAGTGGGGGCCTGGTGGACCGTGCCCCATACTGCTGGGGGGGTGGGGGTGGTGGGAGACATGAGTGGGGGCCTGGTGGTGCTGCCCCTGCACTGCTGGGGGGTGGGGGTGGTGGGAGACATGAGTGGGGGCCTGGTGGAGGCTGCCCCTGCACTGCTGGGGGGTGGGGGTGGTAGGGGCTATGAGTGGGGGCCTGGTGGGGGCTGCCCATGGTGGGTGGGGGTTGGGGGTGGGTGGGAGACATGAGTGGGGGCCTGGTGGGGGATGCCCATGGTGGCTGGGGGGGCGGGGGTGGTGGTAGACATGAGTGGGGGCCTGGTGGAGTCTGCCCCTGCACTGCTGGGGGGTGGGGGGTGATAATGTCCATGAGTGGGGGCCTGGTGGAGGGTGCCCCTGGATGCTGGGGGGTGGGGGTGCACGGGGACTTGAGTGGGGGCCTGGTGGGGGATGCACATGGTGGCTGGGGGGGGTGGGAGACATGAGTTGGACATGAGTGGGGGCCTGGTGGTGCTGCCCCTGCACTGCTGGGGGGTGGGGGTGCAGGGGGACATGAGTGGGGGCCTGGTGGGGGCTGCCCATGGTGGCTGGGGGGTGGGGGTGGTGGTAGACATGAGTGGGGGCCTGGTGGAGGCTGCCCCTGCACTGCTGGGGGGTGGGGGTGCTGGGTGACATGAGCAGGTGTGCAGGGTAGTCCCCTGTGGTGTCGGCTGCCTGCAGGGGCCGTGGAGGGTGTACAGGGAATACCTGGGAGCACACAGCCAAATCGCGTGTAGAATTTCCCGCGTACCCCTGAAATACACGTACCCAGCCAAATCGCGTGTGAGACTTCCCGCGCACCCCTGTGATCCACGTACCCAGCCAAATCGCGTGTGTAAATTCCCGCGCACGTACCCGGCCAAAATCGCATGTGTAACTTCCCGCGCACCCCTGAAATCCATGTACCCTGCCAAATCGCTTGTGGGACTTCCCGCGCACCCCTGAGATCCACGTACCCAGCCAAGTCGCGCGTGTGAATTCCCGCGCACGTACCCTGCCAAATCGCGTGAGACTTCCCGCGCACCCCTGAGATCCACGTACCCAGCCAAATCGCGTGTGTAGATTCCCGCACACGTACCTGGCCAAATCGCATGTGGAACTTCCTGCGCACCCCTGAAATCCACGTACCCTGCCAAATCGCGTGTGAGACTTCCCGCGCACCCCTGAGATCCACGTACCCAGCCAAATCGCGTGTGGGACTTCCCGCGCACCCCTGAAATCCACGTACCCTGCCAAATCGCGTGTGAGACTTTGCGCGCAACCCTGAGATCCACGTACCCAGCCAAATCGCGTGTGGGACTTCCCGCGCACCCCAGAGATCCACGTACCCAGCCAAATCGCGTGTGTAAATTCCCGCGCATGTACCCGGCCAAATCGCGTGTGGAACGTCCCGTGCACCCCTGAAATCCACGTACCCTGCCAAATCACGTGTGAGATTTCCTGCGCACCCCTGAGATCCACGTACCCAGCCAAATCGCGTGTGGGACTTCCCGCGCACCCCTGAGATCCACTTACCCAGCCAAATCGCGTGTGTGAATTCCCGCGCACGTACCCGGCCAAATCGCGTGTGGAACTTCCCGCACACCCCTGAAATCCACATACCCTGCCAAATCGCGTGTGAGAATTCCCACGCACCCCTGAGATCCACGTACCCAGCCAAGTCACGTGTGTGAATTCCCGCGCACGTACCCCGCCAAATCGCGTGTGGAACTTCCCGCGCACCCCTGAGATCCACGTACCTAGCCAAATCGCGTGTGGGACTTCCCGCGCACCCCTGAGATCCACGTACCCAGCCAAATCGCGTGTGAAAGTTCCCGCTCACCCCGGAATACACGCACACGTTATTTTTCAGTCAGCGGGTGTCCGTGTTTGTGGGTACCCCTTTGCACGTCATTTGTACTGGAGGGCCACAGTATAGGACATTCATCATGGCTGTATATAGGTGCTATTTGCTGGCGCACCTTTTGGGGCACATTTATTACAGGCGCTGAGACGCTACCGCCTGCTTTCTTGTGGCGGTTGTGTTTGTGCCTGTGCGCTGGTTTGACCATGCGCTTTTTTGCCCTATTCGAATCCATGAATACGTGTTGTAGGCGAGTGTGTGGGCGTTCCGCGCACTTGCACCCTGTACTTCCCCCGTGACGCCCACATTTTGGCAAGTTGTTCCCCATTCCGAGTGTTACGCCCCGTGTTCCACCTACTTTTGTTGTGTGCGCTGCGCTATGTGCGATTTTCGCTGTGGCCTGTGCGATTTTCGCTGTGACCTGGCGCACGCCGTTAGATGGCCTGTGCGACAACGTGTGCCGTGCACTTTTTTAGCGCACATCCGATGGTTTTCTCGCTCACGGCCTTCCATGAATCGATGTGCGTTGCTTTTCATGCGATTTTCGCACTTGCACTGCGATTTTCGCTATTCCACTGCGAATCGCACGTTTTTGGCCACTTGCGCCACGCTAATTATTCCATGAATCGGCCTGAAAATGTGTCTTTTACTCTTGAGCCTTTCCACTTTTGTCCCCATAAGCATTTTAAAAAGCCAACATTTTAAATACAGCCAACAAAGTTTCCTGCACCTACACCTGTTTGTAGCCCCAAAACACGCAAACAACGGTTTCCACTTTCCCTACTCTTTTCTTTAGTGTCATAGCAGAAGTAGTATTAATAGTATTAGTAATGGTAGAAGTAGTAATATTAGTAGTAGTATTGCAGTGTAATATAGGATTGTTTGTTCCCTTCTATGTTCACAAGTTGGTTCACATGAGGTTGTGCGCGGGTTAGCTCTGGTTGTCCTTGGGGTAAACACTTGGGTTGTGCTCAGACACAGTTCTCAGCATTGTCATTTGTGAGAGTAGTCATGGTGTGTGTTAATGACGATGGCAGGGGTAGAGGAAGGCTGGTAGAAGGTGTTGGTGGAGCTGCATTTCTCCTCCTTAGGGTAGGACAATCCTCCCACCCCATGGTGGATGATGCGGGGGGCATTGTATTCTTTATGGGGATGGTTTTGTGAGACATGGCCACAAAACACTTCTGATCCTTTAGGTTGGTTGGGTATGCTGAGGCTTCGGGAGAGGGCACATGAGATGGCATGAAGACAGGCTCATCAGAGGAATCCCCAGTGGTGACAAGGAGCACTGTCAAACGAGGCAGGGCCTCATGTGGACAACCCTACTAAGGCTTTGGAGGGGCAGGAGAGTATCTTCCTCTTGAAAAAAGTGGGGTGACTGTGGCAAAATACTTGAATGCACACAAAGCACTGTCATGCCCATGGGGAAACAGGGCTAGGGCACATTGGTTAGATGGTATGGGGTGTTGAGGGTTGCTGAAAAGATGGTGTGGGAATGCTTAGTGGATAGGTAGGGGGAGTAACGGTTAATGATCCTCAGCTCCAATGCAGCTTGAAGGCCACTCACAATCACAGCATGTGTGTCTTCTGACACACATTAATTCATACTCACTTCCATCATAGGGGTATCTTACATTTAGAAGTGTCACACTTTTTAGTATTACAGTATTCCTACATACGTGTACCTTAGTATCATGATGTTCCTTCATACATTTGCATTGGCATCACAGTACTCCTTTGTGCATCAGCATCACAGTATTCCTTGATACATGTGTGTATATCAGACATACATTTGCAGGTTCAGTGCTATTACAGGCATGTAGTCATTATGTAAGCTGTGTTAGTCTTTAATTCTATGAAAGGTCCATCATTTATGTAGATAATTTTAGATCCTTGTAACAAACCTGCAGAACAGTGTCAGCAAAACATTTTATGCAGGACAGTTGTGTACTCATTCCCCAGCTTCATTGTACTTATATTAAGGAAGCACAGGGCCTTGAACAATGTTCCCTGGGGTTGTGACCCCAGATATGAACTTCATAAAGAAACAGAACAGAAATCATTTCTTTATGAAGGCAGAGTGGCCACAAAAATAAACTATTTTTTTAAAATAATCTTTATTTTTGGGAATATTTTTTTATTTTTTCAGATGGGCTACTCCCCCGACATGTACTGGTGGGACCCCAATGGCACTGTGGGGGCTGCAGCAGCCCCCATTACGCCAGCTGGTACGGCTCCTGTGCCCCCACAAATACTAAGGCTTTACTACATCCTCCTTTTGCCACTTCCCTCTCACAATGAAGGAAGAACTCGTTTCAACCCAGCTGAGGGCGGTTACCTCTGCTGGTCAGGGTAAAGTACATCAGTGATGCAGCATCTATTTGTAATAACCAATGGGGTAGAGGAGAGACACAGAGAGGAAGTGTTGGTGGTGGAGGAGTCTCTTCTTGTTCCAGCCATGACAGAGGGGCAAAGCCATTCCCCGTAGGATTCACTGGGAGGGCACTGTACTTGGTGCTCTTCTATTTTGACCTGCCTCCAAGGAAGACTGGGGAGGGGCATGACGTATTCTGAATACTGGAGGGTTGTGGGAAGGCAATCCAGCATTAGTAGAAGACTAGGGACCTGCCCTAGGGATGACAGCCTCCGGGAAACTTGTGTGCAGTTGGAATAGGAAGATGTACAAAGTATAAGTCCTCCGTCTCCATGAAAGACTCTAGTGACCATGCAGCCATCACCGACCTATCCATTGGTGGTTAAGAGGAGGCAGAGGGTCCTTGCTTGTCACAGGGACAGAGTGAAACACAGTGGCAACATCACCCATGCTATGCCCAAAACAATGCACACATCCAAAGGCACCTGCAACCTTTACCTGGGACAGATCCCTCATGCTTGTACTATCCCATTAGCACCCATCTTTGGCCAAGATCACATAACTATGTCATGAGACATGATGTTCCTCTTTACTTTATTACGTAGACACAGTTAGCCAGAGGGCTGCATCATGTGGTGGAGGTGTGCACCATGGGGAGGCCTCTGCAACTCTACCATCCTAACATCCTTCCCTCTTCCGAGGAATTATGCAAGGGGGAAGGAATGAGTCAGCAGTTGGGGAGGGACTGGCCACATGGAAACACGTATCCACCTAAGAAAATGGCAGTGGTCTGTTGGTGAGCTGGATAATGCAATGAAAGGCTCTGTGCAACATCTTGAGATCCTTAGTGTGACTGCACCCTATGAAGGACATCTCTGTGGCTGAAGTTATGTTGCTTGTTTCTTTTCATCGCCCATCTATATTGAAGATGCAAGAGTCAAAGAGGACAAATTTTCAGATGTTCTTCCCCATAGGCTGTGCGTAAACTGCTCACAAACTTTTCAACATGTGTCAGTGATGTACTGCCTGTTGATGCCACTGTTTTCGATACACTTCACATGCCTAGTGTTTGTAAACATTGGCTTGCTTGTTGCTCTTCCTGCTGCCTGCATTCTTTCTTCAACTGATGTTGCTGCAACAAAACATTGTTGCACATTTTCATATTGTTTACTTCTGTTTATGCGTGCTGCTTGAATGTTTAAGAGCTTCATGTTTGAGTACTCGTGAAAAAAAATGCAGATAAAAAGTATCCACTTTAAAGTATGAGTCCACAAAGGAAGCCAGCAGGTACACGACTTTTCCTTTAAAATAAACTACCCATGGATAGACATGCAATGTTGAATGCAGGTGCCTCAACAGTTCTACCACATCCATTGCAACAAACAAGCAACCCAGTGGCCTCCTCAAAAGACAGGCATTAGACAGCAGCTGCCACTGACACAATGTTAAAACACCCCATCTAGAGCTCTGCTGTGAGTGTCGTATTCTGTGATGGCAGTGCATTCCTGCCCAGCACAAGCAAAGTAGAGTTCCAAAGGGTGGCCACTGAGGTCTTCAGTTTGTGCAATGGCAACCTGGCACACTTGTAATTGGTACACTGCATTTTTGGCATGGCAAGTCTGGCTGAAATGGTAGTTGATGTTCTGAGCCATGGTGACCACGTCCTTCACAGATACACAATAGCTCATACAGCTTTGACCACAAGTTGAATGGCATACACAAAGCAAGGGACATGGATTATCTGGCTGACTGGTAATGCAGCAAGGAGATGTGGTCCTGTGTCTAGTACAGCAATGACGAATTGCAAATTATGTGACATTACTCATTGTGCTTTGACCACCAGCAGCATCTCACTGGTGTCAACTCCACTGTGGCCTCTGCACTGAAACCCTTGCATGCAAATGTTTCTTGGTTTTGAAGTGGATCACCTGCCACACCCTTAATTTACTCCAGGACTAATTTTGACTGTTGGGACGAAAACACCACCTAGTGTGCCGTAACCACAATGCAATCAGTTCCCTGACCACTGGTCCTCCTGTTCATGGACTCGTAACGTTATACCACACTCATTGCTGTAGTATATGCCCCCAATGTAGCCATATAATTGTTTTACAATTCTGGCACTGCTTTGTGAGAGAAAAACATTATAAAGGAACTTCCTAGCATTAATCGACTTTTGCTCTCAGGCACCATTATACTTTCTTTTTTCAAAGGTGAAGGGTATGAGATCTGTGGGTACATGCTATAGTGAGACTAGCTTGAGAATACATTGGCCCTCATTACGACCCTGGCGGAAATCGAAAAACGATGGCGGAAATGCAATACTGCCATCGAATAGCGCTCGGTGCGATTATGACCCGTCACCGCAAAGTACGATGCCATTAGCGACACCGTAGTGAACGCCAACGCTAACTGCACCAAGTACGCGCGCGCGCGCCATGCCAAACCGTAAATACCACCATGGCGCAACGGTACGCGAATTCTGACCCTAGCAGACATGCACCTAACGCCATCAAGCACGGCGGAAAGTACCATTCCGCCATGGTGAGAAGTACGGCATCGCGAATCAACCGTAAACGGCCCCACTGAGTGCCTGTACACCGCTCCCTGGCCACATTGTACAACTCCCCGTAGGTGCAATGAAGTCACAATGCAACCAGTGAAATGTACAAGTCACCCATGCATGCCAACGAACAAAAGAATCTCAAGAGGGGCCAATGGGAGCTGCAGGGCACAGATGGCACGAATACAGAAGCTATTCCAATGGACATGACCTCAGTCTCCCACCAAGAAACGCACGCAAACACAGGCACCTGTGACCAGCAACATTCAGAAAATCACATCATTCCACCAATCCACCTGGCTGACCGGCATCTGTTACACAAAACCGAATCCCCCGCCCCTGAGCATGACATCATTCAAACAGTCATATTGGCAGCCCTTATCCCTGACCTCACTGGGCTTCGTAGGCAAACGCGCCCAGCACAGTACCACGCAACTATACTCCGAAGCTGGAACCCAATGCAGATCTCCTCACAATACATCGCTCCCCAAATAGGAATATGCCACATCACTTGCAAAGAAGAACGCTACACGGCCCATATCAGAATAGAAATTTAATGCACAACAAATTCACCAAGCCCATACAGCCATTAGGCCATGAACTCCAAAACACATTTCACCATTGTGGGCTGCATCCGCAATAAATGACCAGCTACTTCTTGTGTGACGCCCTGTTCCTTCATGGTACACAGGGCCACATTCTCGTACGAAAAGGCAACATGGAAGCGCCCAGAACCGCAGGGCCGACCCAATGGGGAGGCACTAGTCCAGCTGAAAGGCCGAAATGTTGCTCTGAGCCACTAGTACTGCGTAAGGGCATGTGGCCCATTGGCGATCGTCCCATAAGATCGTAATGCTGCTCCACTGATTAACACGAAGCAGCAGGTGTCGGGAGTAAAATCCATCTGCAGGAGTGGCATACAGATGGCAGTGGCAAAAGGGGAGGAGATACCTGTCAACCAAATGAAATGAAAAAGAATAGAATGGCCATCAGAACTACATTTGAATTACTCACTTCAATGATAACACCAAATCCACAGCCATATGCATGCTAGCCCACTCCAAAGGATCATCACCACCCAATAACCACTTGCGACTCATAACTATCTATATCGAGGTGAAAACACCATCACAAACGAGTGTACCTGTGCATGCGTCTGTTAAAACAGAATCCATCAGATGGGATTGGTAACGTGCATGGACACAAGTGTCTGAAGGCGCGTCGAGACAGGGAGGGCTCAACAAGGCCAGATAGACGATGGTCCCACTATGGCAGCCCTGCATCACATAGCGCAGGGGAGGCGGACAGATCCCAAGAAGCCCTGTACATGGCAAACTCTGTATCAAATCATCTGTCCATGCATCCATTCATCATTCCCTCATCCCGTAATGATAACGCCTGTTCCCATACTCACATAACATGTGAAAATTCCATTGAGTCTGTGCGTCATGCAGCCTGCATAATCCACTGTGCCCCAGCCCGTAATTCCAGTGTTGTGAAGTAACATGTATTTGGGAACGTCCGGCCTCATCGTCCACTTCGCTATTGCGCATCCCAAACTATTCATATCAATCATTGCATCCCCGCCATGGCCCCTGTCCCAAGGACATTGAACAATAGAACGTTATATTTGCAGTCAGACCTGTGGGCATCTCCTCGCCGCTAGCTGAAGACCGAAAGCGCCGCCCTTCGAATTCCTCATTTGCAACATCACGTCGAAAAGGCATCTGTGGCCGCTTGAAATCACAAATTAATCCATCTAGTGCGGCTGTGTGTGTAAATGGCAACTGCCTTCACTCACAAATGGGACGCCCCGCCCGTCGTTGAAACTCGGTACAGTGATGCATGAGGGTCCACCGTTACTCGAGTACTACGTTCCACTGACCCTTCACAAGTCTGTTCGCGACTGCTAAAATAGTATGTGAAACAATGGGACCATAGCCGAATGAACATATCAACCAATGTTACACTGCCATCGGGTACAAATACATGATTGTAATAGCAAGATGCCATTCCTCGAATTGCAGCGTTGTGTGCGGGACGTGCTCGCCCAAAGGGGAGAGCAGCTTGCACAGGTGGAATGAATCACCACAGGTGGAGGCCATACAGCCTGAAAACACATAAATAGCACACCCAGTCTCCTCCCACAACCACACCCACTCCGAAATGCTACCGGCAGGACTCGCGATGTTGGCCCTGGGGGACCTGATAGCACTGCAAGTACTCCAACTCCAAGAAGAAGACGAACACCAACCACAACCGGCCGCACGGAGGAGACGCAGGAGGAGGAGGAGGGCAACGCAGGGCCAGCAAGGGCCGCCAGCACAGCCACTACCACCACACAGGCAGCCCGCAATCACACGCCTCCGAGCACATCCGTTCAACCTCACTGATGAGCAGATCCACACCCTCTACCGTTTGGACCGGGACACCATAGCCGCCATTGTGGACATGACACAGGCTGACCTTGTCAGCATGATAGATAGCCCAACCGCCATCCCACCCCTACTGAAGGTGGTGTCTGTACTCCACTTCCTGGCCACAGGCACCTACCAGCACACAGTCGGACAGTTGCATGGCATCTCACAGCCACTGTTCTCACGGACACTATTGCAAGTGCTCGATGCCCTCCTGAAGCACGCAGACGACTACATCTCTCTACCACGCTCGGAGCAGGAAATTACCAACACAAAAGTGGGATTCCATGCACTTGCCGGCATACCGGGTTGCATTGGTGCCATCGACTGCACCCGTGTGGAATTGGTCGTCCCACATGCCATGGAGGCCCAGTACCGCAACCGAAAACAATTTCATTCACTGAATGTACAAATGGTGTGTGACTCCAACAGGATCATTACACATTGTTGTGCCCGATTCCCTGGATCAACCCATGATTCTATGATCTTGAGGAACTCTACAATACCACGCTACATGGAGCGACACGCAGGGAACAGATCCTGGCTACTCGGTGAGTCACATTTCATGCATGCTGATGTGGGGTATGTGATGCGGCAATGACCTGGCAGGAAGGGGGGGGGTGCGTACGTAGCAATGGCATTCCACATTATTCGTTTATCGTCCACATACAGGTGATGCCGGATATCCACTGAAGAGATGGCTCCTCACACCAGTCCGGAACCCACGGGACCAGCATGAGGAGGACTACAACCATGCCCACTCACGTACCCGTGTAGTCATTGAACAGGCATTCGGCCTACTGAAGACTCGTTTCCGGTGCCTCAGCAGGTCTGGCGGGGCACTGTACCGCCATGTGAAGGTTGCAAAGATGGTGATGGCATGTGTCATGCTACACAACATGTGCGTACGTAGAAATGTGCCCATGCCCCCTGACACAGAACTGCAAGCACCTGAAGATGGTCATGATGAGGGTGGGGATGTGGCAGCACCTCAAGGAGTCTGCGAGGCACAGGAGGGCCGTGACATTCGTCAGCATCTCATAGATGCATGCTTCTAGCACTCACGCCTGGTGGCTGATACATGGACACGGGACTCGTGGCACTGTGTGTGTCTGGTACATGCACAATATGGACTGTACGCCTATGATGGCCTCGTACACAAAGATCAATGTCCACACATCTCATTGGTTGATCGTGCATTGTTTATGGCATATGTGATATCATGTTGAACACCCTATCGACCCGCCACCCAAGTGAGCCCAACACCCCCCCTCCACCCTCCTACCTCCCCCCCGAACACCAGTGTCCAGAGATGCTCATTGCCAGTGGGCAGTCGCTATTGCAAGCCCCCTCTGCGGGTATCAGGGGCACCCCTGCCTGTGGAGCGCAGGTTCCTCCCAGATCTACGTTGGGGGCTGCCCTGGACGGAACTTGCAACGGATGATGTCTCTGCCTGCTCACGTCCATGCATGTCCCTAAGGGTTTGTGAGAGCTCAGTGAGCACACGGCGCACTGCGGCAAGTTCGGCACATACGTCTTTGGACGTCGCATGCAGTTCCCCCCTCAGGCTCTCGGTGCTTCTCTCCATTTGGACTCTCAGGCTCTCGGTGCTACTCTCCATTTGGACTCTCAGGCTCTCGGTGCTACTCTCCATTTGGACTCTCAGGCTCTCGGTGCTACTCTCCATTTGTGCCCTTAGTGTCTCTGTACTTCTCTCCATTTCTGCCCTAAGTGTCTCAGTTGATGTTTCTATGTCTGCCTTAGTGCCCCCACATTCATCGGCATGGTCCTTGAGGAGCGTGGCCAGTTGCTGCTGTTGCACGATTAACTGGTCGAGGGACTGTTGCCTCTGCTGGGCCATGGCCATTTGCAGTGGTGTCACAGAGTGGCTGTTCGCCTCATGTTGCCCTGCCACAGGGCTTGTGGGGGATGGCCAGTCGTCGTCTTGTGGGTGCCCCTGCGTGGTATCCTCATGGTGTACGGGATGGAACAGACAGGGGGATTGGGACAGGTCATGGATGGATCTGACTTCGACATCCCCGTTTTCTGTGTCGGAGCATGCTGCCATTAATGCAGTGTCACCTATGGTGCTGCTGCCACCAGAAGCAGTGCCTACTGTGGCATCCATTGGGGGGATCTGTGGTGGTGGTGGTGTGGGCATGCTGGCTGCTGGGGTGCCTGTTGGAGTTCCCTCCTCTGTGCTGCCACTTGATTTGTGCTGCTGCCGTGTCTTGATGCGTGCAGCTGAGGTGGAGGGTCTTTGGCCGTTGGTCTTGGCCCTCTTTGCAGGTGTGCTGGTAGGGGTGTCCTGAAGCTCGTCGTTTGGATCGGACCCTGTGGTGGAGTAAAGGAGGGCGAGCGTTATTAATGGGTCTGTGGGAATTGGAATGGCAATGTATCACATGCATTGGGGTGGTACCTGAGGGTGATTTGGGTCGGGGCCTTGGAGGTGCTTTCTTTTGTGTGTGGAGTGAGGGTGCAGTTGTTTGGCAGCCTGCAGTTAGGGTGTGCCTGCTGCACGTGTAGAGGGTGTTTTTGGGGTTTTTAATTATTTATGTATTTATTGTGCGTTTTAAAGTGCGCTGTCAGGCCAATGTGTGTGGACGTTCTCCTGGACATGTGTTACTGTTGCGCTATGTGGACACATGGTGATTCACATTATTGGACATTGTGGATTTGGCATGGTTTTATTTGGGCCACCTACCGGATTCTTCGGATGTCTGCACTCCTTTCTCCATCCCTCCGACTCCCTCTATACTCTCCATTCCAATGGTGGAGGCACAGATTTCTTCCCAGGTGGTCAACTTGATGGGTGATTCCGATCCTCCCCCGGTGGCTGTGGCAATGTTGCGGTTGGCAGAAAGTATGCTACGGACGCGTATCCGCAGGTCGTCCCATCGCTTTCTGCATTGCTGTGGGTTGCGGGGTGCGGTCCCCACCGCACTTACCCGCTGTGCCACCAGGGCCCATATGGCCTTCTTGTTCGCAAGTGCCGTCCTGGTCATTTGCGTGGAGAAGACGGCGGCAGCATTCTCCTGGAGGGTCTCTGTGAGTACGGTGAGTTCCTCACGGGAGAAGTGGACCTGCCGCTTGCGGTCGCACGCTTTCTTCGCTACTTTTCCCATTTTTCTTGGTTACACTAGGGTGGATGACGGGTTTGGATGTGTCTCAGGGTAGTGTTTTTAGTGGTTGTGTGGATTTTGTGGTTTTATAGGTGTACGGCGTGATGTTTCCCGTTCCGGAACCATGTTTTTACTTCCGTTTCCGTATATTTACGGTCACCGTACTTTCCGGTTGGCGCTCACTGCGGTGTCCGCTAAGATGGGTGGCGGTATTGCACCTAGGGCGCCGTACGGCGGCGGTGTGGGCCGTTTTGGGGTCATTTCCGCCATCGCGGACTTTGCACTTCCGCCATGGCGTGGTGCTCGTGCCCGATGGGTCGGAATGGGCCGCACTTTGCTCCATCGTGCAATGGCGGAAACGCTATTTACGCTGTGGCGGTCCGGTCAGTCACTTTCCGCCAGGGTCGTAATGAGGGCCATTGTCTGTGATGATACTTTAGTTATTTTTTGCCACACTCAAACACTAACTTAACGCTGCCCTCGTAGAATGGGGATTCACTGTTACGTGCCACTGGTTTACAGGGGAGTGGTGTTCTTGATGTCATATAATGATGTGATCTGCTTTCTAATCTGCAATAGGACGGCTGTGAATAGGTGAATGTTTACTTATATTAAGACAACAGCAGATGCATCTGTGTGTCCAATCTCCTTTTCCTCCTCAGTAGTGTTGCTTTCCACCAGCCCAGCAATGTGTGTTCCCAAGTGGACTATAATGGAGTACAATATATTTTGGATCATCATCATCCATCATGTCTCATTACTGCCTGAGCCTCTGGAGGTGAGCAATGCGTTGAGAGACTTGGAACATTCAATTTCATCCTAATCTTTAATTAGATGTCCGTTAATCTTCCCTAATCTTTGGTAGGTAAGATTAGTACAACTCTTCTTTCGGCCTCTCATATATCCGATGGAGGTGAAGGTGCATGGATGTTCATTGACATGGTGCAGTACTTGTGCAGTTTATTTTACTGTCACATCTACCGCAAAGTGACCAGTGACAGGGGTGTGTGGAACATGAGTTGGAAAATCCATTCAACTGATCACTGTCTTCCCAGGTTCATACAGCAATTGCAGCTACCGGTATGAAAAGACATATTTTCCCACAAGTCCTGACTTGTTTGGATGCGGGTAGGTTGCTTCTATTGTGTATAAATGTGTTTCACTTGTCACCACCCTGAATTCCAAATCTATGCTGCTCCCAAACAGCAAAACTATGTGACAATGACTATACCACATGCTGTCTTCAGGGTGTCACGGCTCCTTCCAATCCTCCTATTGCATCTCATACACTTGCGCCAAGAGACAGACACTGACTGGGGTGTCACCGGTCTCTAGGAAATTCGTGACTCTAGCTTGTTGCAGGAAAGTTTTTGCAGGGATATTGTTAACTCTTTCAATGAAACAATAAGCAGCAATCTAAAAGTCAGCGCACAATGTATCCCTCAATGAAGGCCTTAAGTAATCAAGTAATCAAGTGATGAAATGTTGGTTTCAATAGAGACAGAAATAGATGTAGATACATACAGACTTGTTGAATTCACACACGTACTTATTTCAAATTCTGCACTGCCATGATGCGTAAGTCAACTAAATGATACCATTATGTACAGTATTGGTTGAAATGCAAAACATCATTCTTAACAATAGTTAATTTGATTAATTATTCAAATTATCTTCGTTTCATAGTTTCATACTTAAATTGCCTTCATAGCTAACAATCAATTATTATTAAAGAAAGGATACTCTCACTCTTGAACACATAATCCTGTCCTTATTTACATCAAATGCTCCAAGTTTTATAAACAATGCTGCATAAAGACAAATTAGCCAACCAAATCAACGTATTCAATTTAGGAAAGGCCTGGCATCACCAAAACATGGTCCTCGAATGAACACAGAAACAGAAGGTGGCATAATGTTTACTCATCTTTGAATGAGCAGAGAACATGGCATATTTCCTCATCTGTTCATTATTATTTACAGCAATACATTACCATTTGATTGGCGGTTGATGATCTGTCAATGCATACAAATGGTTAGAAATTAAGGGGAGCTGGGAGCTATTTAGCTCCTCCTTGTATTATAGACAAGCATCCTTTTCCCCCGACAGCTACAGCATCCAACAGCATCCAAAAAAGAGACTGGCCAAACAAGACATGCAGAGGCCTTGAAGTCGTACACAAGAACTTGTGGCCCTGCACCATGCTTGGCGATGATAACACTGTCTCCTTTGAAGTACTCTCCTGACACTTCCTGCTCTCCCCGATAGACACAGTCACCTTCCATCTCATCACCAGACCACAGAAACCTGACACCGCCTTCATCTGAGACGTCACCAACCTGGTCACCACCATGTCCCTCACGCACACCCACAACATCTTCCTAGGCGACTTCAACATCCCTGACAACAAGGCCACCAAACCAATGAAGGAAGCTCTACTCAGCCTTCTTGACACCCTAAACGTTGCACAGCACATGAAAGACCCAACACATGAGAAAGGTAACATCCTCAACCTAATCATCACTGCATTGTCTTCCCTCCACTACAGTTCCGTTCTCCACCATGACTGGTCTGACCACCTAGCCTTGCATTTCAACATTCTGCACAGGCAAACACTTCCAGCAGAATCCCAGCAGACAAACCTTCAGGTCCTTCAAGAATTCCCAGTGGAAGACCTCACTGAAGACCTCGCCAGCCTAAAGATTACATGGACCTAACACCCTCAAATGAAATGCCTCTCTCTACTGGAATCACTCAATACCACCCTCTCAGCCTCCATCAACTACCACATGCCTCTGAATCTACACACCTGCAAAGTGAAACTGTCAGCTCACTGGTACACTCAAGAACTCAACCTCAGCTTTAGGACTGCATCTGACCTGGCGCTCCACAAGCAACCCACCAACAACTAATCAACACAACCAAGGCCTCCTACTTTCTAAATACCATAGCAGAAGCTGACAACAAAAGCAGATCCCTCTTCAAAGTGGTCAAGCAGTGGGTCAACCCGCTATCAAACCCTGCCACCCACACTACATCAAAAAAGCCATCACCATCAACACCTTCTTCATCAACAAAATCAGCAAGATTTGCTAGCTCATAGATGCCAGCTCTGCAATCACAGACCCACCTCACATACCACGCAATATCTCCACACCCTGGACAACATTCAATGCACTCTCGAAAGAGGACCTGGTATACGAAATAGAAATAAGAAACCTTGGCCTCCCACAAAGCCATATCATATACAGATGACATCCTCATAACATCATCCTCCAGAACCTCCCCATAGAATCTCTGCTCCCCTACCTGGAAATCATCAACAGCTCTATAACTCAAGGCACTTTTCCATCGACCTAAAAACAGGACAAATCCTCCATCTACTAAAGAAACCCACTCTGGATCACCCATACGGTAAAATCGTTGAGAAAGCAGTAGCCGCAGAACTGCAGCAACACATCAACACCAAGACTCTCCTCCAAACCTACCATTCTGGATTCAGAAACAAATGCAGCACAGTGGCAGCAATCATACATGTCATCCTTGAGGACGGCCACCCCTTCCTCCGGTTTCTACTTGACCTCTCACTGCTTTCGACACAGTAGACCATCTGGCACTTACTGAGCTGGTTCAAGTCCTACTTTGCCAACCACAAGCAGTTTGTTCAGATGGACTCCTCTAGATCGCCAATGCAGCCCATCACTTGTGGAGCCCAGCAGGGTTTCATCCTCTCCCCAGCGATCTTCAATCTATACATGGAGCCCTCCTAGCCACACGCAACATCCACTCCACCAATATGCCGACAACACATAGCTACACATCAAGATTGACTCCATCAAAGACATCCATGTGCTCAAAATCTGCCTCTCACTGATTCAGTCCTGGATGTGCAGTGCATACTTGAAGCTGAACTCCTCCAAGACTGAATTCCTACTCCTCATAAACAACACCGGACATACAGACATGGCTACCAAGCATGAACTCTGAGGGTTTCACACCTAAGCTCATCTCCTGCGTCAAGTCCTTCGGGTTCCACATCGACAAACAGTTCTTCTTCATGACCCACATAGCTAAGAAAACTCAGACAGGTTACTATCATCTCTCTCTCCCATAAAAAGTCAAGCCCTTCTGCATTACAGACAGCTTTAGATCCGCCATTAAAGCAGTGGTCATACCCCCCCTGGATGGAGACAATGCACTCCTCGAAGGCCTCCCGCCATCCCACCTTGTGCCCCTAAGAAGAGTCCCATACACAACTGCATGCCTCATCAAGGGTCTACGCCTTCAGCTCCCAGTGCACGCTCAAGTCACCTTCAAGTGTTGCTGCATCATCTATAAGGCAGTCACCCTCAAGTCTCCCAGCAACCTCACAGAGAAACTCTGCATCTCTGGCAGACAGCACACAACCAAAAGCCAGCACATTTGCAGACTTGAAATTTGCTACTGCACGAAAGAAAGGAGCAGAAAACAAGCCTTCTCTGCCTTCACCCCCAAGATTATGGAACCTCCTCCCTGTCGGCATCAGACTTGCCCCTACACTCAGAAAATAACTCAAGGCCCGCCTCTTCAAGGAGTATCACCTCCTCAACACATTGGTCATCACCTCACCCATTGCACCATCTGACATGCTAGACACCGCCTGCACCTCTCCTCCCTGCCACCCATTACAACTGTACCCTCCTCTGCCCCCCTCTGTATCCTACCCCCCGCTGTATATCTGTTCTGTTGTTACCACTGAAAAGCACTCGGTTATGCTTCTGTTATGTTGAACATCTGTGTAAAGCACTCTGTTACGTATCTGCATTGCGGTATACTTCTGTAAAGTGCTCTGTTGCTTCTCAAAGCTAGGCCGGTGCTCAATAAATAACAGTAATACAAATAATAATAATAATAATAATAATAATAATAATAATAATAATAATAATAAAATAATAATCTCCCGAGATATTGACTTCTTCATCCAACCGAATACCATCAATAGTCTCTTGATAACGCTGAATAACCAAACTTAATATTCCTGGATTACAGCCAAGGCAAAACATTTTCAGCCATAATAGAGGTCAAGACACTGAATCAAATGCCATGGTGTAGTCTATTTAACAACTATATATTTAATAGCCACATTAGCCAATGTAGATCTACGAAGGTATGTCAACGCCCAAATGTTATATGTGGACTCCATCTCTTCTCTGAAACCTGTTTTTTGGTAGGGAATCGGACTAATCTCCTTGACCCACTCACTTAATTTATAATAGGCATAATGCAAACATTTTAGAAATGACATTGTTCAGTGCAATCAACCTATAATTACTGGGATCCATTTGTACTCCTTTTTGAAAAAACAGAATATGATTCACATTCTTCCAACCGGAGCGAATTAACCCTGTATTAATTATATACAAAAACAACACTACTTTCACCCAAAGCTAGATGTATGCATTAATTACTACATTTGGGATGCAACCAGGTGCTGCAGTTCTTGAGAACTTAAGTTTTAAGACAATTCTATCCATGTTCTCTTCATTAAATGTAAACCACTGCCCTTGTTATTGGCATAGCCATTCCCCACCATCAACCCTGATGGCCAATCATAGGTCTTAAACTCCGCCCTATAATAAAGAGCCCTAATATATCTAGACCATTGAGCTTCTGGGATAGGGTTAACCATCACTTAATTACTCTTGGTAATAAATGTATTAACATAATACCAACATTTTTGACCAGCCACAGAATATATTGCTTCAAAGGTGACAAACAAGTGAACACTTTGTTCAGATTATCTGTGTAATCTAACCCAGTTTTTATGTTGTGGCTGTATATTTCGAATGACTCTAGATTTTATAGATTAAATTCTAATTTCCATTTTTGCATGACGCAGTCCAGCTCTAAACAGTTTCCTTCTTCTGACAATCTGAGGCTCAAATAGCACATGCTTCCTTTTCTTATCTAGCATATCTTAAAATATAGCCACAGCTGAGTTAATTGTAAACATTATGTCCTTAGTTATCCATTACCACCTAATTCCTAATGGATCACCCAAAAGAACTCCTTCTGAAACAAGCCTAGAATGATACTGTTAAACGTATGCACAATATAACCTCCACATCTTGGTTCCATTAGTTAATATCTCTGCAAAAATATTGCCATACAAGAATTGTGCCATATATTTGCAGTGATAATAACCCATTAAACCTTGGGGGGGACACCCAGCAACCCCCATATCATTTTAAAGGGAGCAAGGGACACCCGCACAACCCCTGCTACCATTTACCCCAAAAATCATCCCCACTAATAATATTGCTTAGCAGGCATGATCCCAGCCACCCCAATATTATTTTAAAGGGAGCAGGGGACATCCGCACAACCCCTGCTACCATTTACCCCAGAACTTATCCCCACTAATAATATTGCTTAGCAGGCATGATCCATGTTACTTGCAAACAAAAAATATCTGATTTCACCGACAGTTTCCTACTTTCCTTATTAAGTTGGAAGGAGTGTGATCCCCACATATTCCATTAGAGCAGATTTTTTTTGTATTCAAAACCACATTAGAGTTATGAGCCTGAGTTCAATTCATCTTAGCTAATACTGCCACAAGCCATCTCCAATCTTCCTCATTCTCCACAAATGTAACATTTTTCACAGTGATCTTAACATGGTCAATCTGTCACCAAGATTTGGTCTTGACTAGCTTTCAGTCATTCAAACCTTTGAGAGATCTGCTTCTTGGTTGGCCTCAATTGTTTCTAGAGGAGTAATACAAAGCCCCTTTCATGGATCTCCTTGGCATACCTCATTAGATAGTCACTAAACATGGGGGATGTAAAATGCACTACTGCCCAATTTGGTTGGCTATCTGACTCCACCCGTGATATATCATCAGACGATATCATAGTTAAAAGCGGAATTAAATGAAACATTTGCAACACCCGCTTCTGTTAATATAGGGACTAGATGCCGTTGTTGCCACTTCCAACAGCTTTACTTTTTGGACATTAAAGATATTAAGTCTCATTGTCAGTGCCACACTTCTTTGCCCGTGGAAGTTTGATGACAGTTCCTTTTTATTTTGGTCATGGGATATCTATTTTCCCTATTCTGGATGTTAGTACTGTCCAATATTTTTCTGAATAAATACAATCTTCCTTCTCCGACTTCTCCTTTAACTGAGATCTTGTAAGATTATTTTCTTTTGTCAAGCCATTGATCTATAGGATCCTGTTTAGGATCCTCTTAGCACACCATCCTCTTCTTATAATCCCGTGTTTCAAGTTGCAAACTACAGTCTGGGAACTTCTGTGAGTTTTCCTCACCCATTTCTCAGACAATTTAATTATACTGCCATAGGGACTTTGTTTTTATCAAAACTAGAAACATTTTGTATGTTGCTCTTTTTACAGCTTTGCCATTCCCGAATACTTTGGAGGCATTTGTTTTTTCGCTTTTGTTTATGCATGGCCGATTCCGCCACTTCTTCCATACCAACAATCACCACTGATGACTCCCCAGAAATCTGTGCTGGTTTTTCGGATGTACCCTCTCTATTGTTTTCCTTCATATTCAATATAATTAAATCCTCCACAGAGGCAGTCTTACATGGCTGGGTCACAGGTTTCTTTGTATTAAATATGATTACTAGTTCACCTTGCTAATTCATACCACCATACAACAGAATAATAGACAAAATTTGGTTAAACACTTGGATTTGTTCTTTTAAGTCTCTCGCAATTTTGGAGCAGCGTACACATACATCCTTCACTGTTGCTTCTAATGCAGTGAGACCCATTTGTGAATGACTTTAATGACTCCTCCAATTCCTCCAATTCAGCCCTATTCAGATTATTTTCCACAAATCTGAAGACTTGGACAACCTTGAATTGGCCGTCCCCATCACTGTAGTTTCAGCTTGACTCCCCGGAGGAATAGAAGTGTCCCGACCTCACAATAATTCTCTCTGCATGTAATAACATAAGTTCAAAAGCAAATGGTTATTATCAATAGTTTGCAACTGTGGCAAAGCCACCTGGCTAGGTATTTTTGGTGTCGAAGTAGCTATTTTGTTAATATCTGAGAGTGCAATGACCTCAATTTCTACCATGCGTCTCCCGGGAGAAAAACAAAGTAATTTTTCCCAGATGGTCAAAATTGCTGTTTACCCCAATCTCCAAACCAGCCATAATGTGTCCATAAGGTTTGGTGACTTCTTTACGTGACTGACTTTGCCTGGTGTTTTTTCTTGTACAGAACAGCATTTTATAATACTGTCCCAACTCCAAATTCAGATGCAATATGGTTGTTTAAATGGCCTTAGCCGTAATCAATCACTTGGGGGTAAGCTTTACTTCAAGCCTCAGCCAGACAGCGAGACAGCACTCACTGATACACTTGCTCTGGTACGCGCATGCTGCTGGTGTGCACGTCTGTTGATTAAATAGTCTCCCAGATGTTAGCAGTGGGCCAAAGTTGATGAAAACGGAATTCTCCTCCCGCCGACACAATGAGGCAGCACTCACTGATGCACTCGCTCTGGTGCGTGCGCGTGTCTAAACACTTCATGGAAATCATAAATAACGTCGGTAACTTACATTTCCAAAGAGTGAAACGGGTACCTATTCATCACAAATGATGTAACTGCGTAATGATATAAAGACACTCATTCGATTTACCAACCGTTGCTCAATTGCCATCACCGATTTCAAGAATTACTCTATTTGCATTTGATCATTTGTTTCAGCCATCAGGATGTCATGTAAGGTTTCTGTTCATATAGTTGGTAGTTTCGTGGTACGACCAGTCAACACCATTTTCTTTTTTAGATGTCCCACTTTCTGTCATCTGTTGTACATCATAAACGTTTCATACCCCTTTCTTTTGTTTTTTGTCTTCCTTTTTCTCTCTTGTAACTATCATCAATTTGCAATTACCCTTTCTCACCACTGCTTACCCTCCCTGCTCAACCTTCTTCCACTTTCCCCCTTTATTTCTAATAGGTTTTACATTGTTCTTTGTTTATCCAAAAATGACACCTTGTGTTTCCTTTTGTTCTCTTTCTTTTCATTTCATATAATGTTTTTCCATAACCCACAATATCCTTTTTTACTACGTGACTTACCTCTCTGACACTTTTTCCCCTACTTCTGCTTTTTTCACGTGCATTGCATGGGCAATTTCCTGTAGCATGGCACGGTGCTTTCATCATACAGCACACATTTTGTATTATTGTGTTGGCTCTTTCAAGCCCTCCAATATACCAACATCTTTTCCATGTATTTAAAGTGAGGGGTATTTTCTTTTACTGTCGGAAGAGTACTTGTTTTCGGCCACAACACCAAGACAATCACAGTCCCAGTCCATGCTGCTGACAGTGTTTTATTTGGATACATGTGTTCATTGCTTTGGGGTTTTGTGCTTTTTGGCCATGGTGATGATTGTGTAAGTATTTGTTGTGGTACACTGAATGTCAGTTGGCAGTTGGGAAGTATTTCCCTAAGCAAGCCTGCAGCTTCTTGTTTATGCATTTTCTTTCAGAACTTAACAAAGGGAGACCACCCCAAAACATGCTGCCTATGTAGGAAAAACAAGTATCTTCTGAACAATGTTCCCATCTGTAAAAGGATAATTTGTGAATACAATTATACATCATTAGCATTTGTTTGTAAATATTGTATTGACCATGTTTCTTTGTATGACAGTGGAGGCAGTTACTAAAATATTGCATTTCTCTTGTATTAATCATAGTATTCACAGACAACTTTTAAATGCTCCCTTTTGGATTTGTATATGTCAGATGCCATTACTGATCACTGACCTCTGCGCATGTGTAGAGGGATGTTGATCTGAGTTCATTTACTACCTGGTGCACAAAAAGAGTCATGAGAATGTTTAATAATTCTTAATATTATATGTGAGTTGAAATGTAGTACCCAATGATTGACAAGATCAGATTATGATGACATAACTATCTTATGAATTGAATCCCTAAAATCCAGTATGAAGAGAGCAGTCGTTATGTCCAGTTTGCTTTTCACGGAACAGAAAGAAAAAAAAGACCAAGACTTATTTTGTTCTTTACATGAGGATTAGTCCATTGAGTGCTAATAACATGTGTTTGCCTATCTAGGACATTTCTATGCATGTTATTTTAAAATATGGGCTTCTCATTTAAGGGGTTGATTAAAATATGCAAGTATAGCCCCGTCCCTGACATTATATACGGGTTGGAATTGTACATGGAAGAAGAAGTGAGCTGGCACAAGGCTCAAAGTCCTTGAAAGAAATATACGGCTTATGCAGAGGCCTTTCTCAGAGTCTTTTAGAGTACAACTTAGACCTGTATCACAGCTAACATTATCTAAGATTAGGCACACTTTACTACTACTTAAAATATTGATTAATTGCAACTATTTTCCTCTTAACCTAGTTGGTAGGAATCTAAGCCTAGGTAATATGAGACAGAATAAGGACCTTACTGCCCTTGTTAACTCATGTGTTGGATTCCATTAGTCGAAGGATGGATGTGAACTAGGATTATTAAACACTGTGGAGCCAACTCACTAAAAAGGCTTACAGATGGGATTGGATAATGAGCATTGAGTGCATCACCAATAAACAACATCTGGCTGAATAATCAAAGCAATCATTTTGGTTTTTAACACCAGCAAGTTTCTTATTGAACCCCACTATTGCTTTTTCTGCTGTTCAGTAGATACTCCAGCCTGACTGCATGGGAAGGCTGTCAATTATCCACTGTCCATGCCTAGTATTTTTGCCATTCCTCTTGCATTACAGTAAATATTGTAATATTGCGTGATCTGTTCTCCATAGAGTGTTTTGTATTCCTCTGATGTAAATGACTTTTGTACTCCTAAACTGTGGTTGCCCCCACAATCTGTCCACTGACCCCATGTGAAACAGATACCCGAAAAGGCCTCTCATTCAGCTGCATCACGGTCAATGTTTCAGGGGTCCAAAGTTCCACACAAGGTGACTAGCTGTACCCAGGTTGCAGTCATAGTTCATAGGTAGACTTCCGGTATCCTGGGGCTTCTGCCCTGGCTTTCGGACTCCAGCCACCAAAATGTGGTTGCAGTTACTACCACTGAATGAGGGCTGACAGCCACGGAGGAGTTTCAATAAAATATATATTCAGGACGAGCACATTTCATATCAATTCAAAGAGTCTTGAGAAAACTCTCCCTGTGAATGTGTCCTGCTTGGGTGACCTTGGATCTATTGAAGTATCAAAGTAGGTCAATGCCTTTATTACAAAATGGTCAAAAAGAGAATTCACAGGGCTGAGATATGAAGAGTAACACATTATTTATTTCATAAGAAATACAAAAAATAGTATTGAATAATATGTAACTCTCCATATTTTTCTGAATTTGAGTTATGTACTATTCACAAACTAAAACCGACTTGACATATACATATTTGAATATTGCTTATATTGGTGTTTCCTTACCCGCTTCATGAAACTGGTTATAGCTCAGCCCATGGAGATAAAGGTGCATACATGTAACATGCCAATCAAATCTTTGTCCGTCCGAGTCTAGGACCTCTTTATGGGGCTTCTCAGAAGTATCATCATTGCACATTGTGGGAAATGATTCTATGAAAAAAACTCCTTGGACTTCTTTGATCTGCCTACAACTTTGCAGCTCATTGTGTGTGAGCTGGGTCTAGGCTTTTTAGAGGATGACTTGATTTTGGAACCATCACTCTGCTGGTTACATATTTGTAGTACCAGTAAGGCAGATTTGACCCAACTCATTATCTAGTCTGTAGTGGACAAATATGTGGCAATCTCAGTTCTATGGTCACTGCATGAGTGTTGATCACATTAACGTTTTAAGTTATGTTGCCTTGCCCAATATGTTAGATTGCAGATCATTTACTCAATTGAAGTCCTGTTTGGCATCTTGTGAGTTGTGAGGGAGTAAAGAACTCTTGAGACCAGTTAGTCACAGGCATGTCATTTAAATCAACAACAATTTACAAGATGATTCATTTTGAAGTAATATCTTGTTTGACATATCCTTAATTACTAGAGCTAGATTAAACTGTATCCCCTTTGGGGCTATTACTGCTCTGTGGTCAGGTATAGGGGGTAGACAAATGGTACGCTATGTAATTCCACCTGTGAGGATTTATTAAATGGTGGGTTCTTTTGTCTAGCATATTCATATATTAGATCAAATGTACTTTTCCCAATGCTTAGAGATGCTAGTTTTACACAATGTCATCCTGCACTTTGTTTTCTGTGGCATGCTGATGGCTCCTAATTTGTTGTTGTTTGCTATCATATTTCAGGCAAGCATTGACAATCGGGAGCTCTCATTTCTCATCTTGCTTATTACTCTGATGAATAGGCTTTATCTTTCCATGTGTTTTATGTGCAGGTATATTTGTTGATATGTCTGTATGTGTTATGCTTTTATGTGCTTAATGCAATGTTTTAATTCGGAAATAAACATGGCTGACTGAATGGATGTTTTTATTTTAAGTGCATTCATCTGTTATGACAATTGATTCAATAAATAATATTTGGTACCTGACTATTATCACTGTAACATCAATGATGGATAAGCATTTTCAGATCGTTATGTTCTTAATTCCTTGTTGAGTGTAGGGTAACTCAAATTAATAAAAAGTTATTTAACTAACAGTAAGATTTATAACATAGTATAGTCCTTGAGTTAAATTGTATATATGGACAGCACATAGTTAATTAGTCCAAAAATGTCAAAGAGCATTGAACATTTTCTTTGCCAATGGTTACTTTTATCAGACACATCTTTAGTTAGGCTTGTCTATTAATCTATTACCTATTTGGCTAAAAAAGATTTTTTTTAAACAAATAGCTAAGAATGATATTGTTACCTTACAAGCATTCTGGCATTCACATTCTGTCAATCCACATTTTGATGTCATATGACATTATGCATGTACAGATATCGTATTTGTCTTTCTTCACCATCTCTAATGTTGTGTAAATCTAAATATGTTTGGCTACAAATCATGTTCACAGTGATCCTTATTGGTTAAAATGTGTCAGATCATCCCTAATTGATCAATATATAAAAATGGAATTCTTTTATATATCAAATGATAACATATTCAATACTCAGATCGATTTCTTTACTTTTGTATAATAATACTGAAGTGTCATATCACAGCACAATTACTGGTCACAATAAATCATACTGAAGCATACCGATGAAAAACATGTTGTTATAATGTAAAAAGTAAATTCTCCAAAATAAATAACACACATTATGAAAATGCTTCTCTTTGTTGACCCTGAGAATTTGTTCTAAGTTTCTGAATCCAAATTGATTATTTCTGTCTTAGGCCTTACCTGTTTCTCCATTATGGGTGTCTTGGTATGTATTCAATGCCTAGCTATTTTAGATACCCAATCCTGCTCGGTATGTGAACGTTTATCCAATGTATTTTGTTGTGATGAGAAATTGATCTTATGTGATTTTAGTTTATAATGTTGTCACTGTACTGCCTACTAAAGCTGGACATATATATTTGTTGATATTTGAACCACCCAAATTCCAGGTGGTTTAAAATATTCAAACCAAGTTCGAATGTATAATGAAAATTTCTAACCGAAAGTCTTAACCCGTGAATTGAGTCCTTCTTAGGTAGTTGAGCTGATTTGAGCTACTTTTGAACCTGTAAATGTAATTGAGGTTCAAAATGTTTCTAAGTTGGCTGAAATGATTTATCTTTAGCAATGCTTCTGAATTTTGGGATACTGGAGCTAAAGGGAAGTAACATCATATGGCCTTCACTTTGTGCCTGTATCCTTTTCTTTGCAGACATAGCAGAGAGAGCATTCAATGAACAGAAACATAAATCAGTGCATGTTTTACTGACAACTGTTTATAGCACCTCACTGGTCTCTCATTCAACAGTTTTTTCTTTGTAATATTTATATTTATTTTTTAAATGTATTTTGTGCATTTAGGAAGCATTAACTCCTTTCGCACATATAGAAGATCCATAAATACATTAAAATGACATTAAAATACAAGCAATATTTCATCAGATAAACAGCAGAATTACATTTCATTTTGAGAATTACACAGAAGACTATGTTTCAGTCATTCATACATCGTCCATTTCCTTTAGATGAGCAGTTGATTATAAAAGGGTATATTACCTTGATCTTAAGCCATATGTGAAAACTGGCAGCTGTGATAACATATGAATCCCCACAGTAGAGCATGCTCCAGAACTGGTCTGAGCAATAATTTACACATTTGAATGACCCCGTATGTAAAGAGCACTGAGAACCCAAACATCCGAGAATGACATTATTGGCAGAGGCGCTCCTCTCTTGTCATCCCCTTCCATGCCCCAGTGTACCCCAAGACAGGGAGAATATCAAATCTGAGGTAGAGTATGAATCTGATGAGACCCAGGAGATATAAAGTAACAAGATATCAATACAGGAAATCTCCAAATTGGCCCTGCTGACAGTGCACTACATACCTGCTCAATTTCACAAATTTACTGAGGGATGCGATACAGTGATACATGCCGGATTTGCTACTAAGACTGCTCAAAAATATGGAAACATCACATATATTGGAACAGGCTAAATTAATATCTAAACAGTGTGAGTCCACCATGTTCTCAAAATCCTTGAACAAAGTGCCTTTAGAGCAGATATTACCATGGTCCTGTGTTAAATATATCAAGGAGGAGGTGGAGCTCCATTTGAATTTGATATCGACCCAGAGCTTAGATGCCACCACTTTCCATCGAGAAAAAAGTGATTTTAAGCCCATTTGTAATATATTTGATATTATAAAAGTGAATTCAGAGCATTTTTATACTAGTGGCATCAGTTTAGGCGGAGGGAATCCCTGAGAGGTATATGAGCTTGAAGTCAAGTTTGTGTGGGATCCACGCATACGAATTTTGCTTCATTCATCAGGGTAAAGTGACAGACCTTCATGGACGCAAGACATACAGAGCATAGAAGTGACTGAACGCACACCTAGCATGCACTTGGGTGACAATGGGGTGCAGGCATTCATGAAGTAACAATAACAAAATATAACATCTCTTGTAATGTGAGGAAGTTTGCAGATGCTCCTGCATGACACTTGGGTGCTGGGAGGAGCACTGAATCCCTTAGCACAGCTTGTGTGTTGATGAACTGACCTGACACGGAGGGTAGCACAAAGGTACAGATATCCTGGGAAGCAGGTGATAATGACCAGTGACAGCCCAACAATTGAATTGAGTGAGCTGTGCAGGTGCAGACTGGAGTCAGGAAACAAGTGCAAGTGAAGCATGTGAAGAGGAAATGCTGTGGGACATCCTTCCACAGGATCTGACATTTTGAATACTGAAGAGAATCATTAGCAACAGTGTACCTTCATCTGTACAGATACCTGAGGCCTATCTACTGAGCACTTCAGCCATGGGACAGGATGACAGCCCATTATAGTATTGTAACAGCAAGCAGTCCATAGGTCCAGCAGCACTTGTGAGAGTTGCACTCTAATCACCAGCCTACCAAAAAGAGTGCATTTTTCAGTGCAGCCAGGGCAATTGTAACAGATCACAGAGGAAACCTATCAGTACAGCATGTAGAACAGTCGACACAGCTCGGATAATGACAACACGTTGTCACCCACTGCTGCGTCTACTTGTTTGACACAAAAAAGCAGTGTTTTTTTTTTTTCATGGTGCCTGTGTTTGGGAAGAGAGGGCATTAGCAAGTGTTGACGTACTGCTTATGTGGACATGGCATTATTTTGTAAGCTTTTAAGGTGTTGCCTTTACTTTCACGTCCATGTCCTTTATTTCACCCCAGATCCACTTTAAAAAGTGAAGTGCATTTGTGTAGTTGAATCATTTTCATTTCAGATAAGAGTTGAATGTGGTGTACAAAGACTGGGAAAGTAAATCAATACATGATTCACTGTTAGGTCCACTCTTTACAGCAGATTGATGCTCTCTATGAGATTTATTCTTTGTAAAGGTTTCTATAAAAACGAAGCATTTTTTAATTCAGCAGGAGGACCTTTGGATTTTGTTTTTACACGATGACAGGGTTTTGTTGATCATTAAAAAGTCTGATATTCCAGTTTAATTGTGCATATGCTTAATACTAGCTGAAAAAAATGCATGTACACATTTCCCCCTTCACTTGGATGCGTTTTCTTCTGAAATGCAAATCGTTTGTGGTCTTGCAGAAAAGAAATATGTGTGAATCTTCTCTTATGATTCACTCGGCTGAACACATCCCTGCAGGAAAACAAATTCTGCAACCAAGAATGTGCGTTCATGTTTCCACCTTAACTTCAAAGTGCTGATTGTGCAGTTCTCCAACTGCTGGACTGACCATTTGAGTGGTGTTTCAGCAATATGATACCCAAGACATGACTGTTAATAATTGCTCAATGAACATATTTTGCATAAAGGGATGACACAATATTTTTCCAGGCACATCTTTTGTAAAAGGTATGAATTAATTTTTCATTTTGAATCTTCCATATATAAAGGATGATCCTTAATAATTTTTTGAAGAGCGGCTTCGCTACAAGGGCGGATCTTTAATTATATGTCATGGAGACGCCTGCTACACTGGATGAGCCTGAATGGTACCTAAAATGTCTTTAGATCCCTGAGAAAATAGCTGAGCCTGATCATAGGTTCCTTTCTGGTCCTCAATAAATAAGTCATGTGTGTTTCATTCTCACTTAAGCTAGTCTATGCCTCTCAGAAAAAGGTGATCAGCAACTTAGTACCATTGAAATGTCTTATAATAATATATAACCCATTACATATAGTGTTCAGCGATGGGATGAATATAACAGAAAATGTTGCATAAACAGGAAAAAAATGTTTAAATTTTATATTTGCCGGTCAGTGTTTTCATATTTTTCATTTGTTTTGTATGGAGGAGAATCTAAAATGGGGAAAGAAAATGTGGACAATAAAACAAAAAGCAAAAGGTAACTTCTATGCATGGCTCAGATGTAAATGCCATGTCACAGTGTGATGTTTCTTGAAGTGTGGAACGCTGGCATGACACACCTTGACGTAGAGACAACGGCACAGCAAATGCTACTCACCTGGCTGAAGAAATCCCAGCAAACCTGGTAGTCTGTGTGGCCTTCAAAGGTGGGTGGGGGGGCTTCCTTGCTGGTTGATTATGGCCTCTCCTTCATTGTGCAGAGGTAGTAGGTGCCATAATACCATCATAATAATAGGTGTTGCTTCTGAAGCACCTTAGACATAAATAATATATCTCTTTCCTAGGAGCCACAGCATACTGGAGGTGGTTGGTCAAATGGGGCACCTTTTCGCTGGCTACCACCATCTCCCCGCAAATGTTTCACACTACCTTGGTGGCCTTCTGTTGGGGCACTGCCCAGCAGTAGCAGTACAATACTGCCATGCCCCTGACCCAGAGGCATAGCCAGATTCTCCTGGATTCACCTCTTTGTGATGCTGGAAATGCATTGGAGGGACAGGGCCTCCGTATCCTTGTCCTTTACTGCCTTTTATCGTGTGTTCTGTCGTGTTTTCCACGCAGGAGTTCATGTGGGACGCCTGGCGGTGCAGCTCTCTCTCTTTTGGTTTGGTGAACGGACCCGTGGGATACCCCTATGACACCCATGGGTGGGGGTACAACCCTGTGCCCCTAGTGTATGTTTTTGGGCACCTGTGGGTGGCCTGCAGAGCAGGGTATGGGCTGGTGGCAGCTCCATGCTGAAATTGACAGGTGTGCGGAGTATCCTCCATTTTGGGATACCCCAGCCCTGCCATTGGGATCAGTTGATTCCTGATGGAAAACAAGATGGCCCCTGTGGCCTCTTGCTTTCTATTACCCATTACCTTGTTTTCCCAAAGTCCTGGGAAGCCCTGACTCTGTCCCTTCCCCCTGACTGGCTGTTGGGTGGAAATGCCATATATGGTGCTGTTGTGAAGGCCCGACCAGAGTAGCTGGAGCCTTCCCAGTGATGTATGTTGTGGGAACCTCCTGTGGGTGGGACCTGGGTGAATAGAGTGTGTGACAAATATGCATTCTGTGTTGTGGATGTCTAGTATCTGGTGGTTGACACAATGACTGAGACAGCCCTGCCCGAAACCGGTATGAATGCAGCTTGGAGTGTTGAATGGCTCGGTACTTGTCCCAATACACATAACTTGTTGTGAGTTTCTGGAGAGAAGTGAATGGCCTGAATACCTTGTGTGCCTGATTGGCTGCCTGCCTGCATGAATGCCCTTAGTCGTGATTGGATGCTTGAGTGTGACTCAGCGGAATGAATGGGAGATCAACAGTATATCTGGGGACCTCTCACTGCTAGGAATCATTTTCAGAAGCTGAAGTCCACTGCGACGAGTAACTGGAGTAACTGAAGCTTGACCTTGAAGCCCTGCTGGACGAGAAGAATTGCTGTTGCTCTCCTTCACAATCTGCAAGCTGCTGTGCCTCCAAGGACTGACCCAGAGAGGACTTGGTAAGGCGCCCTCTTCCCGAGCTACGAGGGACCATCGTGCACAGCTGATCTTTGCCAAGGCTCCCTGGTAGACAGACCTACGACAGGCTGCCGACCCGAGACGGGGACTGCTGCGGAATCTCAAAGAGAAGCACTCAGACTGTTGTCCGCCACTGTCGACGACCGCCGTCGCCGACCGGAGCCGCCGTGCTCCCGTTTGCCTAAGAACTTCATTGATCATTGGATCAATCATCTGCATCGTCGCCCGCTTTATCCCGCTGGAGAAGGCCCGACCGTCGACGCGCCGAGGAGCATCCGTCGGTGGGTTTCCCGCCACCTAAGGACCACAGAGACGCAGATGACTCGACGCCCTTGCTGGGCCACAGTTCTTCATCATCTCTTTGCCTCTTCCTTGCAGGACGCCAACGCTCTGTCGTCGACGAGCACCGCTAGGAACAAAGCTGCCACTTCACTGCCGTAGTTCAACCTGTTCTCCGTCGGACGTTCGACGACCCGTGACTCCTGCCTTAAAGGTAGGGCATTCAAGAAGGGCCGTCGATTCCCCGACACCGAACGCCGAGTTCCTCGACGCCTCTCGACTATCCGTGGCTCCTGCTTTAAAGGGAGTCACTCAAGAAGGATCGGTCGACGCATCTTCGGAGAACTCTACTCCACCAGGTACATTGAGGGGGTAAAACCTTAATAGGAGGAAATAAGACTATTGAACAGTATATGGACTGGGCTTGTGCTATATATCTTTATTTTACAGGTTGCCCAGGTGGGGGGATCTCCACACAGAACTGTGTCTAGGTAACGGGGCCAGCATTCTGCCTATTGTTTCAACCTTCTTACGTTCCTTCCTATCTCTATTGCTGGTATCCTCATTATTGATCTGTGCGACATTTTAACCGTACAGTTGATGCACTTCAATGAGATTTGATAACATTGGTGGTACCACTTTAGAATTGTATATATTTATCATTGTTGATTTCCGAGTACAAAGTGCGTTATTGTGATCGTGTACATAACTTTGAATATTAATTATCTAAAGACTGTGTTTTCAGTAATACAGTGTGTGGACATTCCTTTGTGGGGGTTCTTAAGAACCAGTCCGCATCACCTCCTGAGAAGCTAGGCCATGATTGCTCATCTATTGCTACCTTATAGAGAATCTTGGCTGGGGTCTTCTGTGCCTCTCCTCTACCATATAGAGAGCGGAAGTACAGACACCCCCTACCAGTCTTTACACTGGTGGCAGCTGTGGGATGCTTATGGTTTTAAGAATCAGTGTATAACCGTGCCACTTACAAAATATCTGCACTTTATTAGATTAAGGTTTGGGGTGTACAAAATAACTGCATTACAAGCAATGGAGTCTATTGCGAATGGTAAATTGGCTCGGATGAGCTTAGAGGCTCTCCAGAGTGCTGTGAAGCCAGGGAGTTAGACTTTGTGGATAAGTCTAGGGCTGAGCTGATAGCTGCCCTGGTGGACTACCAGACCGATGGTGAAACTCTTGATGAGTGGGGAAATGCAACCAATGAGGACTCTGCCCCTAGGGTTTCTACTGAATCTGTTTCTGGGAATGCCGCCATTCCTGCTGCCTCTGTTCCGAACCCCAGCAATTCCTTGGAGCTTGAGATATTAAGGATGAAATTGGCCTTTGAATATCGCAAGTTGGAAATAGATGCTGAGCTTAAGAAGGAGGAGCTTGCTCAACAAATTGAATTCAAGAATAGGGATCTTGAACTCAAAGACAAGGACACTGAATGTCAGAGAATACAGCTAGAGAAAGCTCGAGTGGAGACTTCAGTGAAACCCAGTGAGAGTGTCAGGTCCCCAGCAACTAAATTTATGAAAGATTTGGTTAGTGTGTTTGTGGGAGGTTCTGATATCCTCCAATGGATTCCAGCGTTTGAAATGGCTTGTGCAATTCATGATGTTGACAAAAGAGATTGGGCTAAGTGTTTGCTAAGCAGAGTGCCTCAAACTGGATATGACTGTATTCTGAAGCTGAGTGTGGAAGAAAGGGGTCAGTATGAGTGTATGAAATCTGCTTTGATTGCCAAGTTTGGCAAGACACCTACCCAATACCTTAAAAGGTTCGGGGATTTTAAGAAAAGAGAGAATGTGTCTTGGGTTGATTGGGTGAGTGCTGCGCACATGAATATGATGGGGTGGATTGATGGTTACAAGGTGAAAACTTTTGTTGAATTGTCCCACCTGTTGTTTTTTGAGCATTTTTCTGAAGCCTGTTCACCGGAGCTGCGCCAGTATGTTGCTGACCAGAACATTTTGGATCCCTTTAAGCTGGCTAGGCTGGCTGACAAGTGGGTCTCCCACCGGGTGTCCCCTAAAGACTCCAGTGGGAAGGACAAGGACAAAGAAAAGGGGGCCTCTCAGAAAGCTGAGGAGTCCCAAAAGCAGTCACATTCGAATAAACCTAAACCCTCCTCTCCTAAGACCCAAAAATCTAGTGGGGATAAGTCATCTGTGGGTGGGAATAAGAGTAGTGGTCCACCTGCTGCAAAGCAGTCTCCCGGTGGTTCCAGTACCGTACCCTGCACTCCCGGCACTTGTTGGGACTGTGGGGCTCGGGATCACAAAAGGGGTGACTCCAAGTGTAAAGGTAAGGCACTCGGAGTACAGGCTGTCAGCCTGACCTACCCTTACCCCATGTCTGAGGTGGAGGCCACTGTCCTCTCCTCCTCTACAGGGATCACATTTGGTGCTCCCGTAGAGATTTCCTTAGTGTCCCTTGGGGCCTGGGACCAGTGCGCGGAAGTACTGGGGACTATCCCACAGAACACCCGTAGATTTTTGAGAAGTGTCCTCCTAAATGGCCAGCCTTCTACTGGTTTGAGAGACACTGGGGCAAGCATGACAGTGGTGGACAGAACTCTGCTCAAGCCAGAGGACTATGTAGGTGCTCCTCTGATAACCACCAGGTTAGCTGGTGGGCCTCCCAAATTATTGCCTGTAGCCTTAGTCACACTCGTAATTGGAGACAAGACAGCAAATCTTCCTGTCCTGGTTCAGGACAATGTCCTTGCTAACATTCTGTTAGGTAACAATCGACTTGAGTTGGGATTGATCGCGGATGGTCTTCCCATGACTGCTGCTGTGGTCACTAGATCACAGGTGACACCGGGTCTGGCTGTGAGTCAGGTACCCGAGCCGAAGGTGCGGCCTAAGGCAAAACGAAGGAAGAGCAAGAAGGCCACCTCTGTGGAGGGAGCTCCTTCTCTTCCTGCTGTTTCTACAGCACCCATTGGGATCCATGCTCCGGACGGGCTGGGTCCAGTGGTAAACCCTGTCTCAACTCCTGTGGGAGAAGAGCCAGAAGACTCTCCTGTGAGAGAGGTTCTCAACCCGGAGGATCATCCCGACCTTCAATGCTTGTTAGCTGAAGGGGGACCCTCCCGGGCAGACTTCTGTGAAGGACAGAGAGAGTGTTACTCTCTCGAGGGTCTGAGGAAACAGGCCCTGTCCCAGGCACAAGGAGAAGTGCCTAGGACATTCTGGATTTATTGGGAGGGTGCGCTCCTTGTTAGTGAGCCCACTAAGCCTGAACCTGGTTCCTTCAAGAGGTTGGTGGTACCCCAGGTTTACAGGCCCTTCCTACTGCAGTTGGCGCATGAGGTGCCCTTGGCTAGTCATCTTGGTACCAAGAAGACTAAGCAGAGGCTCTCTGCCCTTTTCTACTGGCCTCGGATGGGAGTAGAAGTGGAGTACCACTGCAGGACCTGCCCAACTTGTCAGTTGTCTGGCAAGACTGGAGGCAGTGTCATTGCCCCACTGAAGCCATTGCCAGTGGTTGGCACACCATTTGAGAGGGTAGGCATCGACATTGTCGGTCCCCTTGACCCTCCCACGTCAGGTGGACATCGGTTCATCCTGGTTTTGGTAGATCATGCCGCCAGGTACCCTGAGGCTATACCCCTTCGGACTGTTACTGCCAAGGTGGTTGCCATGGCTCTCCTGGGCATTTTCACCCGTGTTGGATTCCCCAAGGAGGTTGTCTCTGATAGAGGATCCAACTTCATGTCTAGTTACATGAAAACCATGTGGAAAGAGTGTGGGGTAACCTACAAGTTCTCACCTCTTACCACCCCCAGACCAATAGTCTGGTTGAGAGATTTAATAAAACTCTCAAGGGCATGCTAGGTGCTTTGGAAGCGTGAAGGGGCCCCTTGCCTTGATTAGAGAAGGTTTGGAAGCGACCCCTCCCGGTCCCGCCAAGCAAGTGGGGGACTATGTGTGAGGCCTCAGACTAAGGATGACACAGATGATGGGTCAAGCAACAGCGAATCTCAAGGCCAGCCAGGAATTGGACAAATACTGGCATGACCTTAAAGCATCGCAAGTGGATTGGACTCCGGGACAGGAGGTCCTTGTGATGAAGCCTACCAAGCCTCGGGCATTGGCAGATAAATGGACTGGACCCTTCGGGATAATCTCCAAGATGGGCAAGGTCAACTATCTGGTTGACATGGGAATCCCAGGGGTAGCCCCTCAGGTATTCCATGTTAATAGGCTCAAGCCTTTCCACATGCAAGCCGAAGTCTCATGTCTCTTGCTGGCTTCAGAGCAAGAAGAGGATGAGAGTGAGCCCCTTCCTGATTTGCTGCATAGCAACCCTCAGGATGGCTCAGTGGAGGGAGTGCATCTCTCTCCAGATTTGACAACCGAGCAGCAGAGGGCCTGCAGGACTTTGCTCCAGAAGTATTCCTCTCTGTTTTCGCTGACGCCAGGCCTTACACCGTGGTGTAAGCATGAGATTGACACTGGTGACAGCGTGCCTGTCAAGAGCAGGAGCTACCGAATGTCAGATACGGTTAAGAACCACATCCAGGCTGAGGTCGCCAAGATGTTGGATCTGGGTGTTATTGAACCCTCAACCAGTCCCTGGTCCAGTCCCGTGGTCCTTGTCCCCAAGGCAAGTTCCCCAACAGGTACCAAAGATTGGAGGTTCGGTGTGGACTACCGAGGAGTCAATGCTGTCACCAAAACTGACGCGCACCTATTGCCCTGTGCTGATGAGCTCATGGACACATAGGGGCTGCCAAATTTGTGAACACCTTTGACCTCACCTCAGGCTATTGGCAAATATGACGGACCATGCCAAGGAAAAGACGGCATTCTCAACACCAGATGGACTCTACCAGTTTAGGGTCATGCCTTTTGGGTTGAAGAATGCCCCTGCCACCTTCCAGAGATTGGTCAATCATGCTCTCAGTGGGCTGGAAGCCTTTTGTGTGGCTTATTTAGACGACATTGCCGTCTACAGTTCCACTTGGGAAGAGCACTTGACACATCTGGGTAGAGTGTTGCAGGCCTTAAAAAGGGCTAACCTCACTATCATGGCCACCAAGTGGCAGATAGCTCAGGGGAAAGTCACGTATCTTGGTCATGAGGTATGAGGGGGTCAAATCCAACCTCTCCCCAGTAAGGTACAGGATGTACAGGACTGGGAGACTCCCACTACTCAAACCCAGGTGAGAGCCTTTTTGGGCCTCACCGGGTATTATCGCAATTTCATGGCGGACTATGGAACCATAGCTGCACCACTAACAGCTCTGACTTCACCCAAACAGCCTAGGAAGGTTAATTGGACTGAAGACTGGCAGAGGGCCTTTGAGGGCTTGAAAGAAAGTCTGTGTGGGGCACCCGTGTTGTGTGCGCCTGACTACAGCCGACCCTTTATCGTCCAGCCCTGGCTCATCTGCATAAGCCCTGAAGTGGCTTATGCAGATGAAGGGTGAGAACCCGAAACTGCTCAGGTGGTCCATTAGCCTGCAAGGGCTAGACTTCACCATAGAGCACAGACCAGGGAAGAGTCACGGTAATGCTGATGGCCTTTCCAGAAGGTATGTTGACCGTCTGGATGAGGGTGTCTATCCCGTAGGAGATTAGGCACCCTCCACCTCAGTCTGGGGGGGGCGACTATGATGCTGGAAATGCATCGGAGGGACAGGGCCTCCGTATCCTTGTCCTTTTATTGCTTTTTATTGTGTGTTCTGTCGTGTTTTCCGCGCAGGAGTTTATGTGGGACTCCTGGCGGTGCAGCTCTCTCTCTTTTGGTTTGGTGAACAGACCCGCGGGATACCCGTATGGCTCCCATGGGTGGGGGTACAACCCTGTGCCCCTAGTGTATGTTTTTGGGCACCTGTGGGTGGCCTGCAGAGCAGGGTATGGGCTGGTGGCAGCTCCATGCTGAAATTGACAGGTGTGCGGAGTATCCTCCATTTTGGGATACCCCAGCCCCGCCATTGGGATCAGTTGACTCCTGATGGAAAACAGGATGGCCCCTGTGGCCTCTTGCTTTCTATTACCCATTACCTTGTTTTCCCAAAGTCCTGGGAAGCCCTGGAAATGCCATATATGGTGTTGTTGTGAAGGCCCGGCCAGACTTGCTGGAGCCTTCCCGGTGATGTATGTTGTGGGTACCTCCTGTGGGTGGGACCTGGGTGAATAGAGTGTGTGACGAATATGCATTCTGTGTTGTGGTTGTCTAGTATCTGGTGACTGAGACAGCCCTGCCCGAAACCGGTATGAATGCAGCTTAGAGTGTTAAATGGCTCGGTACTTGTCCCAATACACATAACTTGTTGTGAGTGTCTGGAGTGAAGTGAATGGCCTGAATACCTTGTGTGCCTGATTGGCTGCCTGCCTGCATGAATGCCCTTACTCGTGATTGGATGCTTGAGTGTGACCCATCGGAATGAATGGGAGATCAACAGTATATCTGGGGACCTCTCACTGCTAGGAATCGTGTTCAGAAGCTGAAGTCCACTACGATGAGTAACTGGAGTAACTGAAGCTTGACCTTGAAGCCCTACTGGATGATAAGAATTGCTGTTGCTCACCTTCACAATCTGAAAGCTGCTGTGCCTCCAAGGACTGACCCAGAGAGGACCTGGTAAGGCGCCCTCTTCCCGAGCTACGAGGGACCATCGTGCACAGCTGATCTTTGCCAAGGCTCCCTGGTAGACAGACCTACGACAGGCTGCCGACCCGAGATGGGGACTGCTGCGGAATCTCAAAGAGAAGCACTAGGACTATTGTCCGCCACTGTGGACGTCCGCCGTCGCCGAGCGGAGCCGCCGTGCTCCCGTTTGCCTAAGAACTTCATTGATCATCGGACGCTCTTGCCTGCATCGTCGCCCGCTTTATCCCGCTGGAGAAGGCCCAACCGTCGACGTGCCATGGAGCATCCGTCGGTGGGTTTCCCGCCACCTAAGGACCACAGAGACGCCGACGACTTGACGCCCTTGCTGGGCCACAGTTCTTCATCAGCTCTTTGCGTTCCAGAACTATCGTCACCGAGGTGCCCCGCATGTCTCTTCCTTGCAGGACGCCAACGCTCTGTCGTCGACGAGCACTGCTAGGAACGAATCTGCCACTTCACTGCCGTAGTTCAACCTGTTCTGCGTCGGACGTTCGACGACCCGTGACTCCTGCCTTAAAGGGAGGGCACTCAAGAAGGGCCGTCGATTCCCCGACACCGAACAGCGAGTTCCTCGACGCCTCTCGACGAACCGTGGCTCCTGCTTTAAAGGGAGTCACTCAAGAAGGATCGGTCGACGCATCTTCGGAGAACTCTACTCCACCAGGTACATTGGGGGGGTAAAACCTTAATAGGAGGAAATAAGACTATTGAACAGTATATGGACTGGGCGTGTGCTATATATCTTTATTTTACAGATTGCCCAGGTGGGGGGATCTCCACACAGAACTGTGTCTAGGTAACGGGGCCAGCATTCTGCCTATTGTTTCAACCATCTTACGTTCCTTCCTATCTCTATTGCTGGTATCCTCGTTATTGATCTGTGCGACATTTTAACCGTAGAGTTGATGCACTTTAATGAGATTCGATAACATTGGTGGTACCACTTTAGAATTGTATATATTTATCATTGTTGATTTCTGAGTACAAAGTGCGTTATTGTGATCGTGTACATACTTTTGCATATTAATTATATAAAGACTGTGTTTTCAGTAATACAGTGTGTGGACATTCCTTTGTGAGGGTTCGGGGACTACACTGTACTTAAGAACCAGCCCGCATCACCTCCTGAGAAGCTAGGCTTTGATTGCTCGTCCATTGTTACCTTATAGAGAATCTTGGCTGGGGTCTTCTGTGCCTCTCCTCTACCATATAGAGAGCGGAAGTACAGACACCCCCTACCAGTCTTTACACTCTTCCTGCAATATTTGGTGTCTACCTTAGGCCCCCTGCTGCTGCTATGGTGTGCATAATGGAGGATTATACAGCTCAGGAGCAGCCAGACTGCAGTGACTGCAGTGACTGCAGCTGATGCTGCTGTGGTGTCTGGTGACTTGGGTAAGTGGTTGGAAACATCACCCTCCTTTTAATACTAAATCATATCTACACACACACGCACACACACACACATCCTTCTCCCATTGTCGGTTTGCTGCTGTGATTCTCTATCTCTTAGACCACATTCAAAGGCAACTAAAAGAACCAGTAAACAAGAAATGTGCAATTAATGGTCACTTTCACTTAGGTTGAACTGACTGAGCGTGTCTCAAATCAATGAAGTCCTATTTCTCAAAAAATATTAAGTTCTTCAAAAGGGGATGCATATTAGAAAAAAAGCTGTAATACAATTCAAGCCATAGCGGCCGTTTGACCTGAAGTGGGCCAAGCAGAGTCATACTAGCCTCTAACCATTCCAATTCTGCTGTGGCTTTCCCCATAGAAAAACCTGCAGTTGGAGTCGGGATCCACGTTGAACCAATGTAAAATGGTTGCAAACATGTCACAAACCAGTTTAGAAAAAAGTTAATCCAGCACTACTGCCTTCATATGTTTTACCCAATCAGCAAACAATTATATTTACTCAAAGGATAGTCACACTATGTGTTTATTGTATTTTGTGCCTACGTAAAAAGTAACTGTTGTGCAAGCATAAATCATAAACTTGACATTTTCCATCTTAATACAACCCTCGTGGAATTTATGGTAACCATACCTTTAGATATACAGTGTTGATAAATTACATTTCACGTTTTCTTTTGTGATGTAATGCATCATTTGTATAGCACCGTTCACCATTTGTATGGTGAGAACGTACGGTAGGTTGATCACCCTCGGGTATGGGAAATTTGGAGAGGTGCTAATGCGTGTGTGCATTATAGCCAACACAAGGATATGAAGGTTGGCCAAGTCCTGCTAGCCACCGATGTCTAGAGGGCATGTAGATGGGTGATAGAGGTAGTTTAGAGAGATAGTCCAGAGAGGGTATGTGAGAGGATAGTCAGTGTCTAGCTACAGTTTGAATTTTTGTTGTGAACGGTAGCTGAATTCTTATGCCAGAGGTTTTGTGTAAAGTGTCATTCGAGTTGTGTCTGAATGCAGATGAGTGCAGGATCGTGGCCGTGCCTTCAGCTAAAGTTCCATAAGCACGGAGAGCGAGAGGTTTAAATACATTGGCTACACTCTAGTGAATGCCTATGAGCCGTGCATTCGCCATATGCAAAACTCCGCTAGAGTTATTTTAGTTTAGTGGCTACATACAAATTGCCACCAGTTGTAATGCAGTGGCTACATTCTAAAAGCCACTAAATTGAACACAGGAAGGCTACATTCTGTAAGTAACTATTCAAAAATGGCCGCGTTCTGCCTTTGCCCATATTCAATACACTAACTACATCGAGCATTCACCTAGATTAAATGCATTCAACATTCAGCTAGATTCAATACAATAGCTAACTTCTACAGGTAACCTGGAAATGATACGCTGGCTTTTTACTACACTCAGATAGAATTTGTGAAGTGGCTGCATTCTTTATTCATCTAGATTCAATATATTGGTAGCATTCCGCCAATATGTTGTGACATTCTGCAAGCAACCAGCTTTCATAAATGAACTATATTCAAATTCTTCTTATTACAAATCATGGGCTACTCTCAAAATTGTGATAAGGTTTTTTTCACAATTGTGTCACAGGTTATGCCTATGTTCAATGCAGATCATGCAAATGTTTGTTTAAACGCTTTTGGCGTCTAAAGTTAAGAATATTGTATTATAAATTGATTGTAAGATGTTCGTTTGTGTGTGTGTGTGTGTGTGTGTGTGTTACCTTTTCTCTATTATTAATTGATATTTAGAAATGTATGATGATATCTTGTATACAGTATTTATTCATTGCCCACCATGCGCTCTCTTTTTGAATCACATTTTAGCCTCCTGTCTAAACTAAGAATGTTCAGAACAATGTCTGCGCATTTTTGTAACTCGCTAAAATTAATGTTTTTTATCACATGAATGTAGTCACATTGTTATAGTGTAGAATATAACGTGTAGCTGGTGCTTCTGATAACGTGGAGTTACAATTATATTGTCTTTAATGTGGACCTCAAGGTCCCAAAAACATGTTGATTGAATGGATTGTGCTGTAAACTGAATAGTATAATGATTGGTGTTCAATCAAGAAATAAACTACTACAGATAGTTTCATCAGAATTCCAAACTAAAATAAATGCAATCCTCACTATGTAAAATGTTGGTATTGATATTTGAGTTTTGTATGCACATTGTATATGTTTGTTCCAGCATGTAAATACATCTAGTTTTACATCTATTTAGCTCCCATTTCTGTCCCTTGATTTTAACAAAATCATTGATTATTGAATAACTATAATTATGAATGTTTCATTAATACCTGAAAAGTATTCTGTATTAATCAATCTATCTCTGTGCCAACTATTGACTTTATCACAAAGACGTTGGCCAAGATAAGTAGTGTAGGAGCCCGAGTTCATTTTTGAAAAGAAAATGAATCATGTTTTCTATTAGCTTCTTGTGAATAATCAATTGTGTTCATTACAGTATCATTTCCACCCTTGTCAGCTTGTTTAATGATGACAAAATCATGTTTGGAAATTTAATTTAAAATGGTTTTCTTTGAGACTGCTAAGATTCCATTTCTTCAATATGAAAAATGTGTAAACGATGCAAATACTCCCTGCAAAAAGTGCTTTGCAGACAGTATTTGCAATGGATGCCTCTGAAAGCTGACTGATTTAAGTAGATGCTGAAAACAGTCAGATTCTATGGACATCCATTGTTTTTCAGCCTGTGAGAATATCTCTTGCAGCATGTCTGTGCCCTTTAAAGTCAGAGGAGAAATGCATGGTGCACGTTTGTTGCTTCCTTTCCAACTTCTAATGGCAGCAAAATGCTCTGAACTGCAGAGATAATGCAACAATATCCAATGGTTAGCCTTTACACATTCATGTTGCCCGCCACGGCTTGTTAAAGAACCCCTGTTAGTCTATCAAGCTCTTCAGTGACTACTAAACATAACGCATCAATAATATTATTATTATTATTAATATGATTATTATTATTATTATTATTATTATTATTGTATTTATTGAACATGGACCTAGCTTTGAGAAGCAACAAAGTGCTTTACAGCGGTATGCACCTATACATAACAGAGCGTGTTACAGAGGTGTACAACATTACAGATACATAACAACGCTTTTCAGTGGTAACTACAGGACAGATATTCAGCGGGGGTTGAATACAAAGGGGCACAGAGGAACGTTACAGTTGTACCGGGTGACTGTGAGGAGAGAGTCGGGAGGCATCTAACTAGTCAGTTGTCACAAGGGGCGACATGATGGCCTAGGTGTTGAGGAGAAGAGACTCGTTGAAGAGGTGGGTCTTGCGTTCCCATTTGAATATTATTTCCATGAAATATGACTCTCTTTTGGTATTGCTCCCCTGTTGACACCATAAACAGATGTGTTTTGTTGGTGCATGTGAGAGCATGTGCTAAAGGATCTCCTCATTTGTGCCTAATTCACAACAGGCATCTGCTTGAGCTCATTGTAGATGCCCTTTTTCCACTTAGTGCATTTGCACATATAAGGGGGTGTTTCAGGGAATTTAAAAGCACGTTCAGAATTCACAAATGAGGGCCACATTAAAACGTCCCCTATACTCAGCGGTTTTTGCATAAATCATTCCTCTGTGGTGCTAGACTCTGGCCCACTGATGGGCCACATGCAGTGTAGCTGTTTTAGGATGCTGGAAATCACTGAACTTATTAACCGGTAGTGGCCAAGTAATTTTACATCCCACTGTCTATCCTGACTGCACATTCTCCCATGCCCCTCACCACACTGCCTGACCTCTTATGTCCCGCTCATGTCTGCTCCCACTGCATAATGCCGCGTCCCCTCCCACATGTTTCCTTTCAGCAGTGGCACGCAGGGGCCTCGTCCTTCTCACCCTGGCACAGCACTCACCTGCTTCACGCTGTGACATGTGCCTGACCATGTCATTCAATGTGTGCCTTCCCTTAGCACACTTCCACTACAATAGCAACACAGGTCTGGGTGGAATGCAAGGTAACAGAAACAGAATAGGCTTTCTGTTCTTTGCAGAGCACGGACACACCCATGGTGTCTTGGCAAGTACCTAGATGGTGGCTAACATGCTCAGACCCTTTCAGGGCTGAGTACTCACCATTAGGTATGCTCGCCCTCCTCAACAATCCTTGCATCGCTCAGGGACATTACGAGAGACTTTCCAAGCATATAATGACTGATGTTATCACTCCACTTGGGTGCAAAAGCTCAAGTAGAAAAAGGTTCTTGGATAGGGAAGTTAAGAACTACTGAAGAAAAAAGATTATTGAATACTTTATTGAAGAACCTTCTTGCTCAACTTATGAAACATGGGAGTCCCGGGGAGGATAGCTCAGCAGCAACGTGCTTGCCTTGGAAACAAGACGACACGAAGCAACACAGGTTTGATCCTGGGGTCTGAGCTTAGAAACCTCTGGGTATTAAGCGCGTTATATATACGCAACTAAGGCATATTCCTGTAACAGCGCCTCGATGCCCCTGGGCTGTGTGAGCACTTTCAAAATGCAAATAAATCATATCAAAATCAAACAGTTGTACTGTACTGGGTGGCACATACCAGTATTAGAAGGCCGTGTTCTGGAATGTGTATGCTGGACAGGTTTAAAGAAATATCCATTCGAGGCAAAGCTTAACAAAGCTGACCAGTGGTATTTAGTACTCTGACTGCGTCCTTATGTATGTGCATTATGTGAAATATTCTCTAATCGAAGCCACAGGAATAAAGTAATTCTCTCGGTTTCCTCGTGCTAAATTCATCAAAAGGCGCTCTGTCTTTAGTGCAAAAAGATTCTGGCGAATCCAGCTCATAAATCTTAGCCATATCCTTGAGACTGATACATGGGAAAGCACCCATCTGTATTTCAGAGCTGACAAAACAGGACAAGGCCGAGTTACTTTTAATGTTCATGACCATCCAGATGATGGAAACATTGGTGGGATTGGGAGCTGTCAAATGGAACGTTATTCCCATGACTAAGAAACTCTCCCTTGAAAAGCATACTTCATTGTATCAAAAACGTTGCGGTTGATGATGAAGAATCTTCATTGTATAATACATTGAGATCATGATGGCAGGCACGTTTTGTTTTTAAGTGACTTTATGGGGCTATCTCGAACATTTCCACTTATGTCTGATTAATGGCGAAAGTCCAGTTAGAGTTCAAATCATGCACAGAAAAGAGATGAACCTGAGGAATATAAATAAAGGAGAGGCCGGTTGACTTAACACTTCCTAGGGGAAGCAACAGATAGGCACGTCGTGTAGGAGGAGCCAGGATCTGCACAACCCACCTTGGGAATGGCCGCTGTGCCGCGCTGCGTACGCCTGTACAGCTGCATGCAATGCATGCCCTGCTGGTGCTCTACCATATGACACTGAGACACTGAGTATATTACCTTCCCCAGGGTCAGGCACATCTTTACATTACTGCCTAAAGATAAGAGCTAAAAACATGTGGCAGAAGCTAAAATATACACGTTAAAGTCAAAAGAATAGGCACACTGTTGCTATGTGCATAAAGTGACAACATAAATGCGGCCAGCATACCGGTATACATATATGAACTAGCTAAAATAGTAAGAAATCAAAGGAGAACAAAGTCAAATACAGTTAGAATGCATGTAAATAATACCATATTTTCGCTCTAACATAAGGACGACCGTAAAACGAGAGGGAATGTTTGCAAATATAGCACTATGCACAGATATTGAACATTGAAAGCAAAGACACAACAAGCAAATAACACACATCTGAAAACACACACACTACCATAGAAAAAGGAATCAAAGTGGAAGGCCCAGCAAATAGTGTTAGGTAAGAAAGGTTAAGAGGAGGATGCTGGACTGCACTTCACAAGTATCTAGCATTTCTGTGACTAGGGAGACACTAGAAAAGGTCCATAAGGAAGATCTCTAATTAATTGAACTGTCAGGACCTCTGGTCCCTGTGGAAATGCTGGCACTCACACACATGCGACCACTAGATCTGAACATTCTCTTCTCGAGATGGTGTCAGCAGAACATTCGGACCGTGATCCTCTCCCAAGATGGCACCCACGTCTCCTCCATGTCACGTCCTTCCTTTGGTATTATCTTCGAATACCAGATCACGCACTGCAATGGTAGGCAATAGTCTTCTCCATTTTAACATTTTCCTTATGATCTCCATGCCTTGCCTGGGTAACTGAGTCCCTCCTTTGTTTCCAGACCCCCTTTTTTTTCCTGTCCTCCGCCTTAGGGCATTCCTTCTCCTTTCCACCCAGTTGTGCGTGCTATTCATACTACCTTATGACTCCTCAACAACATTCAGCCTGGACCTAAATGTCTTGAGAAAAAACGTGCATTTTCAACCACCTGTTTCACAAAACAGAGGTTTTTATTGCCAGAATGGGTTATTCTCTGAATTGGCTGCCACTCTAGACACAGATTCTTCATGGCTGCAGCCAGTGTGACTGCTGCGAAGGGACAGGCCATACCTATTCGCAGCTCACACCTCACACCAAACTTCGGTTTCAGGTAAGTCTAGTCACTGACACTACATTCAAATGGCTGATTCATGTACTCTACATGTACTATGTTATGTGTCTACTGTAGTGTATAACCTGCTGCCAGCCTTTACCGAGTCAAGCTCACTAACTTCTTTAAGCCACATACAAGTCTGACTGTATACATGGATCGATCAATTGTGTGCAAATTTCGACCAGATTGAAACAATGAGCACCCCCCACAATTCCCTGCTAGAGATCAGGGCACTCATTATCTAGAAATGTCACTTTCCGCATCTGAAAGTGGTACATTTTGAGCAGGCCCACAGTATCAATGATGGACTGTTTCAAACCGGCATTAAAATAACAGCTGGCATGCAATTGAGAAGCATCTAAAGCAGACATAACTGCAGTAGTGCCATTATTACAATGGACTGCATCAGCAACCAATGCAATAAAATATGAGGCAATAGCCATGCTATGTCCCATACCAGACTCACATGGTTAAGAACCAACCTGCAATAAGTGTGAGGGTTGGTATCTTCCATTCTGGTGTGCCACAAGTGATGCCGCAACTGAGAACATGGTGTTATTGTGGGTAGAGTGACTGACTGAGAGTAGAACTCCAACTGGCTGCTCACTATCCAGAAGTCAAAGTGTTCATCACTCGCACTGAAGAGTTCTCCAGCAATTCTGTGATAATTCATTGACAATGCACTGTTTACTTGTGATTTTTTTTATGGACGACTGAAATGGCACCACATAGAACACCAGATGTCATGGTGTGTGATCAACGCTGGGGGATCTGTTTATGTTATATAACCTTTTCTGCTCCAAAGACCTCTTAAAATCTTTACTCTACCAAATACAACCATGGGCACACATGTCTGATCTAAAATATTTCTTACATAACGGTTTCATGTTATGTTAAATATGTTATGCTAAATCATGGTATGTTGTGTTTTGTTATGTTTTTAGCTGACATAAGCCTTGCCCACTACCGGTAACTTCCCGTCAGGGGTGGTGGAGTCCCATAAAATCTGGGGGGGGTGGTCAGGGGAGACCTTGGGACTTTGCTTGCGGCAAGTGGGTAATGGGGATTATAAGCCACTTGAACTTCCATAAGCTAGTGCACTGTTCTGGATGCGCCAAGGGAAAAGAAGGGAAGATGTCAACATGCTTCTTCTCACAGCAACATCATTAATACTGCATGTACCCCAGGGGACCCCTGGGAGCACTGGGAGGCAAACACACAACTCAGGGTGAGGCAGAGTCCAAGCACACGGCCATGAATCTTTTTTTTTTTTTTTTTAAGAGCATTGACGTCCTCATCACCATTGGCACCTAGGAGAACAAAAAACAAGACTTGTTGTAACATTAGGTCACGGTCCGCCGTGTGACAGCAAATAACCAGTAATGCTTTGAAAAGTACTTGAATCCGTAGCCACATACTGCTGTATCTACACACCCAAACACAGGACATGGATACACTAACTGGCAAAGGACCGCCAAAAGCACTAGGCTGACATGAATAACAGAAGCATGGCAATGCTATGTGAACGTGTGCTTTTTCAGGAACACCCAGATGCAAGACCCAGATGCAACTATCACACGGCGTCCAGTAACACTCTTTCAAAGGGACACGTGTGATGTCAGGAGCACCCAGGGGCAATCGAAAACACATGTTGGTCTTGGGGCAGCACACAGTATGCAAGGGCCAATGGGCTCCTCATAATGCACAGGGATTATTGGGGCACTCATAACACATGAGGGTTGAACACTTATACCCTACAAGAACCATTTGCAGGCTTGTCGCTCAACGAGGAAATGGGATGCTCAAAGCACACAAGGGTCGATGAAGCAAAAGCAGTCTGGCATTGACAGGCAGCAAGAGGAGACATTGGGCAGGGGGTGAAGTGGCCGGGACTGCGGCAGAGGAGGGCAATGTAAAAGAGTAAGAATGGAAAGAGCTATGAGGATGGTGGGAGACTATAAATAATGGCAGTTCGGGGTGAGGCAGAATAGCAAACTGGGGGTATCCGAAAAACATACGGCCATTAATCATTTTTTTTTTTTTAAGAGCATTGTAGAAGTAGTCATCATCAGTGGCACCTAGGAGAACACAAAACAAGACTTGTAACCTTAGGTCACAGAGTCCCAAAAATGAATTCTCATTTGGCCCCTGGAGGCCATCAACTTTCCTACTGCTTTGGATGAGGCCATGGCAAAGGCGGAGTGATGTTTGAAAGTACCTAAGCAGTGATCGGGCCAGGGTCGGGGACTAAGTCAAACAATATGCGCCCCCACCATTCTGTGGACTGGGAAACTACACCAAACGAAAGAAGGCGGGCTAAGGTTGCAACGACAAGCTATATGAACTTATGCACAGCACACCCTGCATGCAGGATAATATCACATCAATCCAGCTTCTTGCGCTTCCTCTAGAAATTCACAGTGCTTTATAAAGCACGGAGTCGGGCACAGGCTGCCATGCCACGGCTCGACTGGCACACATTGCGTGATTTTTGTCTGCTTAGTTAGTAACCTGTGCCATGCAAAGGATGAAATGCTGGCACAATCCCACCGGATTTCAAATCTTTGACTTGTAAAGCAGCGCATGTGCCAGACCACTGATCTGCCTGCACGCATACACATCTTGACATGAAACGGAGGGCCTGGTTTACAAAGCATTTTTAGGCAGGGTTTTCACATTGGAAACAGCTGTTGGAAACCAGGCCCTGTGAGAGCGAACAGTGCAGCAACAGTGTGACTGTCTCCAGCATTTTTTATTCAATATGAGCTCCCCCTTTTTTTTCTTCGTGCTGTAATTTTTTATTGCTATTGTGATCGGTTTATTTTAGTTGCGTCTGAGAAAAATACACTTTATTTTGCCATCAGCATGATTTGTGTTCTTTTCAGTTCCTCTTCGTACCTAAAATAGGGTGGGACTGATACTGACCCCTATCTGCGATGGCGTGCTTGCCCATCTTCACCATAAAGTCAGTGCTGTAAAAAGGTAAAACGTGGAGGAGGGCAAGAGGTCAAAGGCATCAGAAAGACCAGATTGGACAAGCACGTCACTGGGAAATATTTCCTGGCAGCATTGTGTTGTCTGTTTGTTTGTTTGTTTGTTTATTTTATTTCTATAGCGCTCCGGACCCGGGAGTATAAGGGTGCTTAGTACAAGTTACAAGGCACAGTACATGGTAATAAGCAGTAATAGTAGAGCAGCAGATATATACAGAATATACAGACAATGGAGGTGCTAGCAACCAATAATGACAAAATGAGACATGTGCAATATGTACAGATTATAGCTAGGTCTAACTTAGAGGTTGACTTTTTGTCAGAAGCTACCGAATGGCAAGTTTCCTGAACTACTGGAAGGATTTGGAAGACTTTATATTCAGTGGCAGGGTGTTCCAGAGTTGGGAGGCGAGGACAGTGAAGCTCTAGCCTCCGGCTCTTTTAGAGGGAAATCTAGGTACTGTAAGACATAAGGTATTGGAAGATCTCGTGGTTCTGGTAGAAGATTTCATGGTGAATTTGTTAGTAAGGTAGGGGGGGGCTAGATTGTTGAGAGCTTTGTAAGTAAGGCAGAGGGATCGATTTTATGTTGGATGGTGAGTCATTTTCATGTCGTTCTGGTGGCAGAGATGTGCTCACGCCTGGGAATGTTTAGCGCTGCTCATAGCGCATTATTTTGAACGACTTGGAGTTTACTGATTATCGCTTGGTTGGCACCAGTAGAGGCTATTGCAGTAGTCTAACTTGGATTGTATAAAAGCTCTGCCTAGCTTGAGGCAACTGTTAGGGGAAAGAAATGGTCTACAGGCTATAATTAGTTTTCCTGTATAGGCAGTGGCTGAAGCGGTCGAGTTGACTTGTTTAATAAGGTTAATATTGGCATCGAGATAGAAGCCAAGTGTTTTCACGTTTTTGGCGACTGTGATTGTATTGCCATCGATTATGATGTTAAAGTAGTTGGGATTTAGTTTTTGTAAGTTGTTCGGTGAGCCAACAATGAGCAGTTCAGTCTTCTCGTCATTCAGGCAGAGGCCATGTGTGGCCATCCATGCCTGAATGACAGAGAAGATTTTGTTGATCCTGGCTACATCAGTATTGTAATTGCCCGAGATGGTGAGAAGTATCTGGGTGTCATCCGCGTAGTTTGTGTAGGTGACACCGAGACGGTCCAGTTTATCAAAGAGGGGCTTTGTAAAGCTGTTGTATTGGGTCGGTGAAACACATGAGCCTTGTGGGACACCGCAAGTGATAGGGATGGGGTCTGCTGCTGCCACCGGAGAGAAGACTCTCATGGTTCCATTGGCCAGGAAGGACTGTATCCAGGAGACAGCAGAGGGGGAAAAGTGGGCGGCAAAGGAGAGGTGGTTTCAGAGTATCTTCTGGTCGACCAGGTCGAAAGCTGCTGAAAGATCTAAGAGGAGTAGGATGGCATCCTTGCCCTTATCTTTAATTTCGTCAATATGACTTTTAAGATCAACAAGGGCAGTTTCTGTTCCTTGTTGAGGCCGGAAGCCAGACTGACGCAATCCGAGTATTTGGTTGGACTCTAGGTAATGCTGAATTTTCAAGTAAGCAACTCTGTCAAGGATTTTTAACAGGAAGGGAACGGTTGCGATATGCCTGTAATTTGTAGGGATGGCTGGGTCCAAGGTGTGTTTTTTTAGTAGCGGGAGGACCCATGACTGTTTCAAATTATTGGGTACTGAGTTGGTGGAGAATGACACGTTTATGAGCTTAGAAATGAAGGGGGCGAGGTCTCTAGCTGCACCTTTTATAATCTGTGCAGGGCAACTGTCCCCTTTGCAGTTTGAAGGTTTGAGGGAGGTTATGATTTTTTGCACTGCTAGTACGGTTACTTTTTTGAAGGTGAAGCCATGGTTAGTGTTGGGGGTGGTGGGTAGGCTAGGGTTTGGGGGGCTAGGGGTGGGACTACTTGTAAAGTTGTAGTCTTTTATTTTTGACTTTTGTTTGTAGGCCAGTGATTTTGTTCGCAAGGGCATCTTGGATACTAGTGCACCAGAGTTGGTCCTTCACGGACATGTCTGTAGGTGGATTGGGGTTTTCTAACTCCTTCAGGATGGTGAATAATTCTTTGGTACTGGAACTGGCATTACTTATTCTTATATTACAGGCTTCCTTTTTTGTGCAAATTATTTCTTTTTTATAAAGGGAGGATGCATTAGTGAGATTGATTTTGTGTTCCTCTGACAGGTTCATTTTCCAAAGGGTTTCCATTTTGGACATTTTATTTATTAGTATTTTAAGTTCTGGTGTGTACCAGGAGTTAGGATGTGCTTAGGGTTTACCTTCACGTAGTTTTAGAGGGGCAACACGGTCAATAGCTTTGGTCATGGCGTTATTGTAGGTGTCTACTAGTAAGTTAAGGTTCGATGAGTTGGGGACCATATTTAGAGTGGGTAGAATCAGGGGGATGAGGGCTTCAGCTGTGATGTTCCGCTTATTTCTCGTCAGACATGCTGGTGCAGGTGGGCACTGTATATGGTGTGGGTTATTAGTGCTAATGTCAAATGAAAGTAGGAAGTGGTCGGTCCAAATTAGTGGTTGGGGGTACTTGCAGATAATGTTGCAGTTGTAGGCAGTGAGTCTAAGGTTCTGCCTTTCTGATGTGTGGGTAGGGTGTTAATTTGAATGTAGTTCTATTCGCAAAGAGCATTAGCAAGGGCGGATGCTGCAGTGTTGTGAGGATCGTTGTATCCCAAGTTAAAGTCACCTAGAATAATATTCTGTGATAAAGGTTTAGATTTTTCAGCTATGAGGGTAGTTATATCTTCCTCGAAGGAACCTATGGGACAAGGGGGTCTGTATATTAGTTCCAGGGTAATGGTGTTCTTAAGGGGTGGTTTGAATTTTAGTGGATAGGTGTTCACAGGAATTTAGAGGAAGGGAGGTCATGGATCTAATGTCAAGCGAGGATTTGAATATAAGTGCTACACCTCCTCCACAGGCATTAGGTCTGTCGGCCCTGAGGATGGAGTAGTTGTCTGGAACCGCAAGGGTTAGAGAGGGACCTGCTGCGGCATGAAGCCAGGTTTCTGTAGTGGCGAGGAAATCCAAGTTTGCTGAACGGATGATGTCGGCAATTTCCGTAGGGTGGGCCACAAGGGATCTAACATTGAGTAGGGCTCCTTTGAGAGGCATAGTGTTTGCAATGATGATTTTATTAGTGACTTTAGTTGTAGGATAGTTGGTCATTTTGTTAAGTAAAGTGGGGAGTCTATAGCCTAGTCTGTCGTTACGGGTCATGAGGTTAGGGTAGGCTGTCGGGCGATCTTCTAGCATATTGCGTGAGTTCTGGATATTGTCAGAATGGCCTTCTGTGATGAGGTTAGGTGGAGAGTTACCTAAAGTAATGCTGATTTTAGTACTGTGGTCTGTAGGTGCCCTGTGGGGGAAAGGAGGCCGGAAGGGTGTGGGGCAGGGAACGGGGTGGTGTTTGAGACAGCCAAGCTTGGCGAATCCATTACTAAATGGGATATAACTATTTCTGCTACATGGCGTGCAATCGGGCATAATGCAGAAAGGGAACATGATGAGTACTAGCCAGGCTGGCATAGTTCGGATATGGATTCGGGGCGGGATACTAGAGGGATGGTGGATGTTATTGGCTACGCTAATGCTTGTAAGCCCTGGGGCAGACAGTCTAGTTAGAGGTAGCGCTAGATTCGGAATTGAAGCACACTTGCAAAGTTTGATGCTTGCTCGTGGCACAATCAGATGTGGTCTGTTAGCGACCATAAGGCACAACACAATCAAAATTTGGTCTATTAACAACCATAAGGCACAACACAATCAAATGTGGTCAGTTAGCGACAATAAGGCACAACACAATCAAATGTGGTCTGTTAGCGACCATAAGGCACAATACAATCAAAGTGGTCTATTAGCGACCATGGGGCACAACACAATCAAATGTGGTCTGTTAGCGACCATAAGGCACAACACAATCAAAGTGGTCTATTAGCGACCATGGGGCACACCACAATCAAATGTGGTCTGTTAGCAACCATAAGGCACAACACAATCAAAGTGGTCTATTAGCGACCATGGGGCACAACATAATCGAATGTGGTCTGTTAGCAACCATAAGGCACAACACAATCAAATGTGGTCTGTTAGCGACCATGAGACACACAAATAATTGGGCTCTACAGGTACACTGGCGCTTTCATCAAATGTAGGCGGAGCAGGTAAGGAACAAGGCAACGTGAATAGGGTGGGATATGGCAGTCTGAGTATTGCACGGTACATATTAGCAGGCAGAGGCAATGTAACATGCGGTGGGTCACTAGAACAACTAAATTTGAAAATCACAATGAGTGCTGGAAAAGCATTTTTCAACAGATGTGGTGGGGCACTAGAGCACCTAAATTCGAAAGTCACAATGGGGGCACTACAACATCTAGATTTGAAGATCACCATGGGTGAAGGGGGAGCATTTTACAAACAGATGCAAATGGCCTACTAGAGAGTAAAATGGGGCAGTGTGGTGTGTTAGTGCAACAAGGCAGACACATCAAATTATACGTGGTGGGCAGCAATCAGGCAAGAGCGGGAGGTAAGTATACTAGTGTCAACATGTAGACCTGCAGTCAATGAAAAACTATATATGGGTGATAGGTAGCAATATGAAAACAGTGAGGTGCAAGTAGACTTCGCCACGTTGTACACGAGAGCCAAATACAGGAATCAACAGCATCATCAAGGGTGTGTATTAGCAGGCTGAAGTGTATCTATTAGCTTAAATGCAGGATGAGGGTAGATGCATCAGAGTTCAGAGTATGATGTGAAAAGGCTAAAGAGTAGTAGTCTCTGCAGAGCAGCGGGCGCACAAAAAGTTACCTTAGCAGGCATCTGTGGAGGGCCACCATCACAGAGTAGGCAAGAGTAGGCAGAGTAGGCAAGTATGCATTAGAAACAAGCACCTTAGGTGGTATGTTCAGGGTGAGTAGAGGCAACAACAACAAGGTCAATAGTGGGAGTCAGGGTGATACTGGAAGGCGCAAAGACTGGTGCTCTACTGCAGTTTATGTAAAGTCCAAATAGGTACATATATGTAGATTAGAATGGGCGAGCAATGCAAACAAATATTGTAATAACGACGGAGGCAGTATAGACAGGCAGATGACAACGCGATGGCTCAAAGTTCTGCTGTGAACAGAGCGCGAGAGCATATGACGTGCAGAGTGAGACTGATGGGGTCGGTCTCAGTGATACACGCGACAAACACGTATCAGCATAATTAGAGTTTATAGCATGGGATGATACAAAGGTTCAGTGCATAATCCGGGGCTGCTACAGCGAGGCATCAGAGGGATAGTGCTTCAGTGAGACAGTGATACAGTATGTGTTTTCAGGGGTTGGGTTCAGCGCGGCGTACTCACTGCATTTTGACCAGGGGTACTGGCCCACGGACTGTACGGCAGCGGACAGGCACAGGACAGGAAGCAGTCCTTTGGTTGTGGTCCTTCGGGCGGTGGGCCGGCGTACACCTTGCCGGCGTGGAATTGGCCAAAACAAAGGGCCAGCAGCCAATCAGGTGGAAGTAGCCAGGGGAGAGGGGGGCTACCGACGAAGTTCCGAAAAACAGAGGCTGGCGGCCATCTTAGCAGGGCCAGAACCTCGTGGGCAGTAATGAATGCCTATGCAGAATGGCACATGGGCAGCTGGAATCAGGCACATAGGGTGGCAGGGGCAAGCCAAATATAATACAACATATACAGTTGTAAACACTGGCACAATCTGCTCAATGAAACAAAGTTTGACGCTGGAGGTCAATGAAGCAATTGAAATGCCCAAAGGCTTACCTCACGGCCTGAGGCTACTGTGAGTTGGGTGCCACTGCTCCTGCAGTGGAGTGGAGCTCCTGCCCCTCTGGGCTGTGATGGTGGACTGGTCTGATTTACGAAAGCACTTATGAAAAACTTACTAAAAGCTGACAGATTCCATAAGTATCCAGCATAAAGCACGCATCATTTACTCTGTTTGCAGTACAAAGTGCAAAATAACAGTTAAAGTGCTGGCAGTTCGCTTTCATTAACTAATCATTAAATAATGTTAATTTTGTAAAGATAAGCTCCTACAGTTGTATTTGGAGTACCTTCAAGAAAGATAAATAGGCCTCTGTTGGGCTTTAGATTGCAGAGATATGCCAGTCATATTGAATAAAACATACCATCGTTGTTCCTTATAAACACTTTACTGTCATATGGGACTAAGGTAGATTATAAACCTGGCTATATGACAATCAAATAGCTTCATGTCTACATTCATTGATTTGGCGTTTCATTCATAGAAGTTGATTTGGTTGAATTTGTGAAGGTGGTTATTATTATAATGCAAATACCTGTGATTTCAGCATCTCTCAATCCAACACAAGCCAAATTTGCCCAAAACATGCCTGCATCTGATAGGGTCTGAAAATACAAATAAAGAGATGCATATTCACATTGGTTCAATAGAAGCTATTGGTGTTGACAGATTTTTCTGAAGGACAATTGAAATATACAAACAATTATTGAACCATTTTAATTGTAAGATAAAGAAACTTAAGTTCACTGCAAGTAACATGGGACAAGCTGACAGAGCCAGAAATCATCTGTTACATCTAAATGCAATTGTTCTATTTAAAAGCACTGACCATGACACATTATGAAAGGGTTAATGTATATGTTGTATCTTCGTAGAAATCATTTGGCCAAAGTATTGCTTTGTGCGTTGTGCTAACGTTACATATTATCTGTTATTTTTTTCACTTTCACACAGAACAAAGAATACAACTATTTAAAATGTGGTGAAATGTTCAAATACATACAAAGTGTATTTTGAATGGATTCATTATGCTCTGTAATAGAAGTGTATTTACATTTGCACAAGTAACATAGCTCTGTAAAATGGAAAATGGCCAATTTATATAATTCTCATTTGAACATATCCATATTAGAGAAAATGTGAGAAACCAACAATGTGGAAAGGTGGCATTATGAAAAGTAAACATGTTTACTCATGCACTGCCAATTGTAAGAATCATACACTGATAGGCTGCAGTTATAATTAGGGTTATCAGAAGGTGTGCTTATGCAAACATGTGGCCAAGTATATGCCAATAATTACCAAAACACCATAGCCAAATCCAACAATGAAAGCAGAGGCCTCTTCAAGCCATCAAGCATTGCATCAGCCCTTTGCCCAACCCAACCATGCCATGCTCCAATGTAAAATCTACCACCATTAACTCTTTCTTCATCAAGAGGATCATCAGGATCCACCAGCACATAGATACCAACACTATAAATGGCAGCATACTGTACATTCCATCTTGCAAAACCACCACTACCTGGACAACTTTCAAGACACTCTCAAAGGAAGACCTCGCTTTCACCCTTTAATCCCTCAAAGCCACATTGTATGTGGACAACATCCTCCATGCATCCGTACTCAATGCTCTTCTGACTGAAGTACTCCTTCTTTACCTGACAATCATCAACAGCTCTCTCACTCAAGGCATTCACATAACCCTCATGACCAGGCAAATCATCCCATGAAAACAACACTGGAGCCCGACAACCTCAGCATCTTCTGCCCCATCTCCACCCTAAGTCAGATGATTTTGAAAGGAATAGTCATACAACTCATCCAGCACATTAAAGCCAACCATCTCCTTCAGTACTACTGATCTGGCTTCCAACTGAGATACAGCACTGAACTGGCTACCATCAAGGGAATGCCTTAAACATCTGTGATGATGGCAATCTTTGCCTCCTGGTTCTCCTTATCTTCTCAACAGTATAGGACACAGTAGACCACCAGTTACTCACCGATATTCTACATCACTGCATGGGGGTCAGTGAGGCCATCCTCTGCTGCTTCAAATCCTGCCTTGCTTACTATCACAAATTTACCCACATGGAATTCTCCAGATCACAAACTATAACTGTCACCTTTGAAGCCCTGCAACATCCACATCCATCAATATGTAGGTCACTAGCAGCTCTACCTCTAGATTTCCTCAAACAAATAAATCCACAGGATAAAGTCCTGCCTTGCATTGATCCAATCTTGGAAGTCCAGTGCTTAATTGATGCTCAACCACTCCAAGACCAAATTCTTACTGCTAACCAACAATACTGAACAGACTTATTTCCAAACCTCACTTCCTGCTATGAACCTCGAGGGCTTCATATCCCAGCTGGCCACCTGTAAAAACGTCCACCTGGAAGGTAGCAGTGTCCTTCTCTAAGGCCCTCTCATGACTACCCTAGCACACCTGAGTTGTATGTTACATGCCACTTCAGGTTTTATCAAAGGAGTCTGCACATTCAACCACAGCACCACGACCCTCATTGAACTGCATTGTTCCCAATGCAAGCATGCATCATCTTCAAATCCTACTTTAGCATCTACAACACTGTCTTCCTCAAATCCTCAAGCTCACAACTGCATTTCTGAAAGGAGCTGAAGAATGCAAAGAATGCTCCAGTCCAGAACACCAAATATTGAGAATCAATACTCCTTTAAAGCACAAGCAATCCCTTACATAAGATTGGCAGTAGATCAATTATAAGACCAAGAAGTCATAATACAACAATTGATAATACAGCAGTATTATCAATTTGTTGAAATAATAACCGTTGATAAAAAAAAAAGGAATCATGATATTTTTTTGAAAATATCGTACTCGTCAATCAGCTTTTAAAATGGTACAACCCAACACAACTCTCTGAAACCTAAGTATTTTTTTGGTTTAATATGTGAGTCTTAGAAAATAAATATGTTTATTGAAATGTGCAATGTTGCAAGGTATATAAAAGTATGTACTGTTTGGATGTCTTTTATTGTTTTTTTAATGGATGTTAATGATGTAAATTAAACAATTAAATATTACATGGTCTCAACCTACAATTGTTACTAAGTATGGTATGCATTGATATTTCATTTTCCCGTATTTTTCCCCTGTTTACATGTGGAAGGTGCTCCAGTGGATTTGATCGCCAGAGACAAGATTGGGTGGACAGCGGTTGCCTTGAAGAGGTATGCCTCTGTAGTAGAAATCATCAATATTAAGAATATGCTTGAATGTGAAAAATGTAATTGTTTCACACTCTGTTGGTGGCTCATTTTTAATTCATTTCAGTGACTATCTCAGGCTGTAAACTCAGCATGTACCTCCCACACCTCTAGTTGTGCCCTTCTGAACTTCCAATCCTATTTCATGCACTCAATGATTTGTGCATCTGGCCTGTAAAATACATAAACCCAGTCACCTCTGTCCAGATCCAACGACACAGTTTTGAACCCCAACACAGTTCACTGAGCCTCACAAATGACAGCGATCAATGAAATGATTACAATTAAACTGAATAATACTAACAACTATTTCTATAATACAAGTAATCAAGCATTGGTCAGTCTATATACATATGATATTATTATTATTATTATTATTATTATTATTATTATTTATTATTATTATTATTATTATTACTGGGGCATACTGGGCCTGTAGTTGCCAGCAAGGGGGCTGGTGTGTGGCCAGGGGCCAAGATGCTGAGTCACCTAAAAAAAATTGCAGCATCAGGGAAAGGGCCTTGAGTAGCTGCTAGAATGTTGCAGGGACACTGGCAGTCCTCACCTAAATTTTCTAGCCACCTGATTGGCTGTGGGCCCATCCCCAGGTGAAGATATTATCATTATTATTATATTATTATTATTTTATTATTGTTATTATTAGTAGTAGTGGTAGTAGTATTATTACCTACATAACCTACGCTAACAGCTTTTCAACACCATCAATCCCATTGCTATTTTTTCCAAATCTGCTACTACTTCCAATGTCCCTCACCCCTACACCTCTCATTCACTCACATCAACTATGTTTGTATCCCTTTCTCTTCATCTATCACATCTCGATCTAAACACTTTCGTACTCACATTGCTCTCAATTTCATAGCCTCCTAACAAGTCTCCTGCTCACAGTTATCTCTGCTTTCCTCCTTCCATCTCACTCAGCTGGCTCCCATGTCTAAATCTCACAGTCTCTTTCTCGTCTCTGCCAGACTTGGCATTCACTGACTTCAATCTTTCGTAGCTTCCTTCAAACCTTCTCAAGTTTTTGTTTATTCTCCTACTCTTGAGAATCGTTATTTGCAGTCCTTTCACCAGTCTTTCAAATCTCTCTGCCCTCTAGCTTATTAGCTGCTTAACTTCTGTCTCTATCTCCTCTATTTATGAATGTATGTGTTTATACCATGCACCATGCCATAGCCCTTGGGCATCAGGGCACCACACACACACTTAGACAATGTCTGGCAACGGGACAATACATGTAACTGTTAGACAATTAGCAGGCAGCTTATTCAAATAACAGAGTTTTCAACTATTTCTTTAATGTGTCCTGTTTTCTCTCCTGCCTTAACTGTATCGGAAGGTCATTCCATGCCTATGCTGCTATAACTGGAAATGATCTTCCACTCCCCCTTGTTAATTTTACCCTTGGGACAGAGAGACTTTGTGCAGTGCTTGAGCATAAGTTTCAGCCTCTGTTATGGTGGGCCAGGTTTTGCTTCATATATCGAAGGACTTCCCTATAAATGCATTTGTGGTTTAACGTGAGGACTTTAAAGTGTACTGTGACACTCGCTGGGAGCCAGGGTAGTTCCTTTCGGGCCTTTGTTATAGGATCTCATGTCCAGATGTTATACACAATTATCATGGCATTATTTTGGACTACTTGTAGTCTCTGTAGGCATTCTTAACTGGCACCTCTCAAAAGAGAATTGGAGTAGTCCAGCCTTGGCATTATCATAGCTCTCACTGAACGTTTGCACTTCTTATGCGTCATCAATGACAGAACTTGCCACAAGACTCTGAGGTAGTAATGTTAGTTCTTCACAATGCCATCTATATGAGCCGTGACACCCACTGAGGCATCGATATGGATCTCTAGAGTATTCACTTTGTTTCTCATGAAAATTAGGCGTCCTTCTATGTCAAAAGTGGTGTATTCTTGTCTCGGTTAATCCCTACCCTGTGCTGAACTGAATACCATCAGCTCTGTTTTTGAGCTGTTCCGACATATCCAGTTGTTCCTTATCTAGTTCTTAATAGATGTTGAATAGAGTGGGTGACAAGCATGCACCGTGCAGTAAACCATTTTAGTTTCAAATTGGCTCTGAGGTTGCATTCTCCCAACCAATACTTGAGGTTCTATCAGTCAAGAATGATTTCAACCATTCAATGTCATTTCCTGAAGATTTCAAGGCATTTGACAATTTTTGTAACAAACATCTGTGGTCTAACAAGTCGAATGCTGCAGATAAGTCCAAAAGTATTAGCATCCCAAATGTACTTTCCCCAATTGTACCTAACATCTGTGTCTTCAGATTTAGGAGTGTAGTTTCTGTCTCATGTTTCGGCCTGAGACCAGAGTGTTTCATATGCAGAGATTCTGAGATTTCAGGGTGGTTCTGCATTTTTGTAGCTACTATTTCATCTACCATTTTAAGCAGGAATGGGGTATTTGTAATTGGTCTTAAGTTGGAGGAGGCCTTCAGAGTCAATCCTGGCTACATAATCACCTAAGGAATGGGGAAAAATGTTACTGTTCCCTGGATTGATTTTTGATGGTAGAAGATCAACGGAACATGACGTAGATCACATAATTGTTTGCATCATCTCTGTATCTAAGATGGATACTGGCTTAAAGTCAAAGCATCACAGCTCCTCACTCTGCACCTCATGTAATTCCTTAAGAGGGGTCCTCATTGATTAAGCGTTTTTTAAAATTATTTTTTGCTATCAAGACTTTGTCCTGGAAAGCTTGTTGAACTCTCGCACAAAAGTCCTCTGTAGAGACTTGTTTTGTTGTATTGGTGCCAGCCTTTTTTATTTGATTATTGTGGACACTTTTCTTTTTCATAGATTTCTATTTTGTATTCTTTCTACAGTAGCATCCAGGCCTGTTTGTTTTCACTGGTTTTGCTCTCTCTTGCCAGCATATCATGTCATGTTCTATTCCAGATCGCAATATTTAATTTGATGGCTAATTGTATAAACACCATTGTCTCTGTATTTTTCTGTCAAACACTTGCCCCCTTCTCATCTTTTTCATCTTTAGTTCGTTTGCATTTATCTTTGTCGTTCTAGGTCATTGTCGTGCACTCTCTTTCATAGTTACACTTCCGTTTTCAACTCTCTCGTGTTTCGTTTCTTTTTTTCTTTAACTTCATTCCTTTCATATTGTATCATGGATCTGTTTCTTTCCTCCTTCCGTGTGTACCTTTCACTTTCCTCTTCTTTGTTCATCATTTCCCTCTTCCTGAGTCTGCTCTAATTCTATCATCATCAAGTTAACTCTACATCTATCTCACCTTCTCTGAACTTTTTTTACAATGGTGATTACTTTTTTTTCCTATTCGCGCTTGTGTGTGTGTTTTTGTGTTTGTATATGTGTTTCTTTCCTCCCAGCACTTAACAGCATTTCTTTGCCTACCCCTACATAACTTACCGTCCCTGCTCCTTCATGACGCTAATTCTTCCTTGATCCAACGCTTCCGCAGTTATATTGCGGCTTATATTTGGTACTTCAAATGAAGAATGTTTTGTCAGAAATCTTCAAATCAGTCCTATACCCATATATCGTTATGAACGACTATAAGAGAAATCCGAATTGCTGCTGCACTTGCAAAATTCCATTTACCTTGTTAATGTCAGAAACATTTTTTAAAACAGTCTACCTTATTATTTAAAAGCCCAGTCAAAATGAGTCTATGGGCCTCATTACACGGTAGGCGGTGAGCCATGGCGCTATTAGCGCCATGGCTCATGCCGGTAAAATTCCGTCACCGCCTTGGCGGAAAGGGGATTTACCGCCCCATTCCAATGTTGGATGGGCGGTAAATCCCCCTTCCACCATTGCCCTTCCCCATTCCCATTTCTGCCCCATAGGGCTCTATGGGAATGGGGAAGGCGCTAATTACGGCACCGCAATTTTGCGGTGCCGTAATTAGCTCCGAGGTACCTTAGCGGGTTGGATATTAATGCTTGCAAAAAGCAGGCGTTAAATCCCCCAACCCGCAAAGGGACCTTGTAGTAAGGCGGTAGGGATATACCGGTACCAGTATTTTACCGGTACCGGTAAATCCCTACCGCCATCCGTGTAATGAGGCCCTATGAGTGAAAGCCGGATCTCTCTGGGCAGGAAATCAAATCACCCATCTCATTTCGGTGGTACCTCTATAGTCAAAAATGGACTTGTTATGTTATGTTCTCTGATGCCATTGCTTCCACATCCTCATTGTAAACCATTAAATATCAGGAATACTATGAATGTACTTGTGGGCGGTGTCCTTCATGGGAACATGACGTGTCTTTTATATGCAATGTTTGCACTGTCTTCAATTGTCAAATACTGACACAAAAAGAAGGGCTCAACCCACATACCTGTCTTTTCAGCATTATTTTAAAGTGTGCAAAACTAAACCTAAGGGTTTCTACTGTGTTTTTAAAAAACAAACAAATCTATTTCAGAGCCTAGCAGGAGCTAATCATTAGATATTCTAGCCATGCGGATTGTGGATGTTTAAAGTGCCCAATTATCTCAATTTGGTTAATTTCACACAATGGATTTGTCGAAGAAAACGGAGGCTGATATACACGTGCAAGCAAGCTCAAAGCTACTAAAAATACTATACGAAACAACGTATAGGGTATATTATAGGAGAAAACATCTGCTTGGGCTAATTATGCCTCTGCATCACCAGAGCTAATACTTAAGGAGGTGCTACAGTACAAAGCTCCAATTATCCACTTGGTACATTGGACAAATCCCTTGGCAAGAGAACAAATAAGTCTGTGCATTGATAAAAAAAAATACAAAAAAAATGGTGGCTTCAATGCGTTTCAAGTAATTCAAATAAACATACGTTGTGAATATTTGATAATCATGGTAAACAAGTCGGCAGTTCCAAAAATATTTTAACATTATTTTTAAAAATGCCTATCAAAGTAATTCTTCAATATGCTTTAACAAAATTATGCATTGTGATGTTCCTTTTAATTCATGTGTGTATTCTTGTTTGATTATTATTTATTTTATTCTGCTAATATGGACACCTCACGTAGCTCATACCAAAAAGGCAATCGCCATGTTCTCCATTCGAATCTGAACGTCTACTGCATGAATGACACATTCATTACAAAAACAGTGTAGATCAATCAAGTGTGTGGGGTTTTTGTGGACTGATCAGTATCACCCCTTTATATTTCCCGAACCACATTTCACCTGGTATTCGTATACATGTATGTTTTTAGCAGGAGAACAATGCACCCGCCTGCTGTTCCCTGGGCGCCACTGACCCTGTGACAGCTGAAGCGTGTTTATTTCGTTGAAGAGGAATCACAATTGGAGCAAAAGAGGAGTCCATTGTATACCAGTCCGTGTGTTATACACATGTGGAATGTAAAATCCATGCACAGCAGAATGAGCATGGCCGGTGTGGTTATCTGGTGAGAGAGACATTGTGAAAGACACGAACGGTGCAACACACGTTTTTGTTGAGTATTGAATATCTCTGGAACTAATGGTTCAATTGGCTCCACTGCAAAAGGCAAGGTTTGGATCAGCTGCACAGTGTTAGAGATGCAGTACAGCACTTCCACGAGCAGCCCTGGTGTGGGCATGTTGACATATATTCAGTGTCCCTTTCCCGCTCAGTAAAGTTTAACGTACAGGGGTACTTGTCAGGGTTTAGCATGAAGCATATGTTTAGTTGTGCCACACTCTCTGCACAAATATCTTAATTGCAGCGTTTGTGATTAGGTACAAGTTAGAACAGAATAATAATTGTGGTTGGAAGGACTTTTGATCAAGTCCCCTGCCTCTATCTCTTTTGTTTTCTGGTGCATTGTACTATGGGAGTGCTTATGGATGCTACGACAAGAGTAAATAAGAGGCCCTCCATTTTTCTGTTGCAGTTAATATTTCGTTTTGGTGACACCAGGGGTGCATGCTTACTTACTGTATTAGAACCCCACTTTAACTTTGGGGCAGCCAAAGGATTATTAAAGATGTTTTATTTTTAATTTGTGTGTGTCTACTCCCTGCCGTTTTGCTTTAGGAGTACCCCTTTGTCTGGAGAAACCACAAGGTAGGCATAACATGAACAGTGTGCACATGTGGGCTCTTTTTGATCCCAACATGACACCCTCAGGAGGAGCGTGCACTGTTATATATTGGTTTTGGAGGGCTGGCAGAGGCTAGCGAGTATTGATGAATATAGTAGAAACCATTTTCCTACACAGATCTGTTAGACGTTTAGAAGATAAGTAGGTTGACTCGCTGGTTGAGTGATTTTATTTCCTAGAACCAATGTAGTCAATTTTGAGACCTACTTTGGCAATATTGCCGGAATTGGTGTCTCTCATCTGGACTCAGGGTAGCATTTTTTTCAGCAGTTTAAAAAAAAAAAAACTACTAATTGCCACTGGAGAGCGGGATCTGAATATCACGATACTGATCCAGCAGGGCTCAGGTGTGCACTATGCTTTTGTCTTGGAGTATAATGAAAGTATGCCTGGTTAGCAAACCACCCTTTCCGAGATGAATTTCCCTTTTCATGATGTTATCAGCTTAAGGCTTAAGGCTGAGAGAAGGGTGGATTTAGGTCATTCAGAGAGCACAAGTGGGCTTGAGAGAGGATTCCTCCATCTTGTTTTAATATGGGGTTTTCTTTCCTTCCTCTCCTCTCCACTTCCTGTGGAACATGTCACTCTAGGTATGACTTCAGGCAAGGGCCACTTGTTTTAAGGACAAGGGATTGGACACCTGAAATTAGACTTGCTTTAATCCAATGCCTGTGGCCTTTTACCTATAAAAGAGGGGGGTCTTCGCTTTTAGACCTTAAAGGACTTTAGGTAAAATTAATTTCGGCCACGTTGGGAGAGCAGTCCTTTCCTTTAGGTTGGACTACTGTAACAGCCCCTTTCTAAATCTACCTGCTTCCACTCTCCGCCCTATACAACTAATCCAGAACAGAACAGCAAGACTTGTCTTTGGCCTCAAGCCCTGGGATCGTATCTCTCCAGCTCTGAAATCCCTTAATTGCCTCCTATTGGATGCTATGGTTAAATTTAAAACCCTCTGCATTGTCCACAAGGCTTAATGGGGCCTGGGACCAAAATACCTTCAACTATGCCTCTGTAAATACTTCCCCTCTTGAGCCCTTCGCTCCTCTACTTCTTACTCCCTCAGGGTCAGTTGTTTTTCAAAGAAGCGCGCTGGGGGTAGATCTCTGTCTTCGGCTGGGGCCTCCCTTTCGAACAGCCTCCCTGCCACCTTGAAACTTGAGGAGAACCATCCACGGTTACAGAAGTACCTCAAGACCTTCCTCGTCACTTCTGCCTTTGCCCCTCTTCTCCCCTGCTGATCTGCTTTCTCTCTCGGCACCGTGCATCTGGCCACCCTCTGTCCATCAGGCGCAGGTACCTGCTCACCCTGCCACCCTCCTGCACTGCCTCCGTGCCATCCCTTGCACTGGGGCCTGTATCTGTAATCATACAGTCACCACCCACCATTGTTCTGCACTTTACAGATACACCCTATCTGACTAACCAGCACTCTGCCACTTGCCATCTGCACTACCACTGTTTATCACCTGTATTTATTTATTTCACTTATTATTATTTATTCTGTTCTCTCCTCTGTTCTGCACATTCCAATTCTCCCCCTTCCATGCACTTCCCCCCTTTTCCTTTCTCATGCACTTGCGCGTTCTCAATGTAACTGGGCCTAGTAAGACCATTGTTTTTTGTTCTCCCGTGTTCCCCTCCCTTTGCCTGGTCGCGCTCAGAAACACTTGTGTACGAGCAAGGTATAAATAAAATATCATATTGTTTCATATCATATCATACACAGCCCTCTGCCAGTGAAGAATAAAGGGGTTTCAAGATAGAGGAAAGCTCTGCTATCTACCCATTCTGAGGGCACATTGGGGGTGTTGTAGCTTAGGACCAAGGCTTAGCACTCTGCTAGCAAACCTTCCCAATGTGGGAGAGGAGAGATTAGAAATGAAATGAACATGGTTGCTGCCATTGTTCTACCACAAATAGACTATTGTAACTCCCTGTGGCCCTCATTACAAGTCCGGCGCTGGACCATGGTGCTATTGGCACCATGGTCCATGCCGGAGTCCGGCATGGCGGATGGCGGAATTACCGCCCCATTCCAAGGTGAGTGGGGCGGTAATTCCCCATTCACCATTTGCCCTTCCCCATTCCCATTTTTGCTCCATAGGGCATAATGGGGTGGGGAAGGCGCTAATTACGGCACCGTAAATTACGGTGCCGTAATTAGCACCAAGGTCGCTTAGCGCCTTGGACTTTAACGCCTGCAAAAAGCAGGCGTTAAAGTGTGAATCAGGCGTTAAGGGTTAACGGCGCCGACGGCGCCGTTAAACCCTTAACGCCTGACTTGTAATGAGGGCCTGTATCTGGCCCAACCCAAGGGCCTGATTAAATGGCTGCAGCGGCTGCAGAATTTGGCCGCAAGGGTGGCCACAGGTTCCCCTTTTGGAGCTCACATCTCCCCTATGTTATGTAACCTGCACTGGTTCCCTGTGGCGCAACGGGTTGAATGTAAGACCTTGTGTATTGTACACTGTGCCCTTCATGGTCAGGGAGCAGAATACCTTCAAGCCAAGTTTATGCATTATCACCCTACTCGTGACCTTCGCTCAGCCACTTCTGAACAACTTGTTGTTCAAAAGCACATCAGAGACCGGGTTGGCGGCCGGGCCTTCTCTATTGCTGCAGCAGTTCTGTGGAACAACTTCTCACTTATCATAAAGAAAACCCCTAACTATCTGGAGTTTAGAAGGCGAGTTAAATCCTACCTATTTTGAATTTTCATGGGGCTGTCTCCATCTCTCCTAGCGCCATGAAGCCCTCGGGCGACCATGCGCTTTATAAGAGTCACTAACATAACACAACATATTTCCCAGAGATCCCTGCAGTGGGTCATACAGCATCTAGAGGGCCAAGGAAGCAAGGTCTCCAGTTTCCATCATTCAAATCACTTCATTGCATATTTGAAAAGTGTGTGCCACTTTTGAAACACTTTGACCCATGGTGCTGCCTTTGCCATTCACCTTCGAAATTAGAATTGGTATTGCTTGTAACCTGTCTGGCTTGAGAACCAGGGAACTGTGCAAACGACTTCACACCGATGTATCATTGAACCAATCATTGTGCTACTAGGACTCAGTATCACAGCTGAACGTGAACCACTGGATCATCATGTTACTCATTAACCTGAACTAGTGGTACTCATTGTTTCAAACTATTATCAATCATCAAAGCACACCTGATTATCCATTGATCTGCAACACCCAACCCCATATGGAGTACTGCTCCAACTCAACAGGAATAATTGTGAAACCTTGCTAACCTTCCTCCTTTCTGAAGAAAATACTGGCTGCTGTGACATGCTTACCAATCGAGAGGCTGGTCTTTCCTCTGGATGACACACTGTTCAACAATTAGGTTAGACATCCCTCAACAGTGGTGTGCAAATATCTCCCTAGCAGTGCTCCTTTAGAATTAACAGATTAGAAAAAGGAGGGTTGGCATCCCAGCTTCTCTAGACATGCAAATGGTTTCTCCGATAGACTGGTATGCGGCCTGCAGCACTCCAGAAGCCATGGCCTAAAACAACCATCAGGTGTTTTAGGCCACATTTAGTGTAAGATGAGGGATCAGGAGAGTCATAATCCTAATAACCTGAAGAGCACATGCTGCCAACCTATATTCAGTCGTCAAGTTCTCATTACTGTTACTGCCCTCTGCCTGATCAGATTGTTCTGTTGTGCTTCACAATATGTTTCAATCTGATCACATCACCCAATAATCCATAGTCCATGAATTTCAAATATCCATTGTTACTGCGTTCAAGAAACAAACTCTATACTCATAAGAAGCCAATTCTACAACCACATTAAATACAATATGCCTCCTAGTCTAAATCTCAATTTTTCCAGAGTTCTAAATAACATATATTTACAGTATAAAACACCTTCACAGGAAATAATTATTCACCCTCTCCCACTATGGCCACCCAATTTGAAACAAAGAATACTTTGATAATTCTGCAAACAGGTGACTTCATAGTGACCAAGGGAAAAGGGTCCAAGGAGTAGGGAAAAAGGAGGGGTCTGATATTTCACAGCCGTAGAATATTCCAAATCATTTAGGTGCAAGGGAGGCCAGGCTCATTAGACGTGTCAGCATAAATGTCAGAGAGGTGCAATGGGAAAAGTAAACAATGCAACAAGGAAATGAAGCACACAAATATTAACTGAACAATTCATATCCCCGGGCCAGGCATACAGGGAAGAGTGGAGCTCAAATACTTAGGAGTCCAAATGAGGACAAGTTTGAGGGTATCTTGTTGGGGTTTCTGTCACCTGGGTTCAAGGAACAGAGGACATGATATGATATGAGATATGATATGATAAGTCATTTATAATGCACCTTTACACAAGTGTTTCTAGGCCCGACAAGACAAGGAAGGGAAGACCAAAGAGGACAAAACAACAACCTTTCTAAGCCTTGGGTTATTGAGATTGTGCAAGTGCAGGGGGAGGGGGAGAAGTGGCGGGGGCATGGGGAAGGGAGAGTGCAAAGGAATTCATAAGTGCTGGCGGTAGGTGGCTCATAAGTGCAGATAGTCAGGGGACTGTAGGGTTGTAGATACAGTCCCTAAGTGCTTGAGAGGCCTGGAGGCAGTGCAATGGCAACTGGTCGTGCAACCCTGTAGGTTCAGTGGGTGGCCAGGTAACCAGAAGGTGCAGCAGACAGGGAAATCAGCAAGGGAGAGGGAGAGAGAAAGCAGAAGTGAAAAGGAAGGTCTTGAGTTGCTTCCTCAACCTTAGATGGTCCTGCTCAAGTTTGATAGAAGCAGGGAGGTGGTTCCAGAGGGAGGCCCAGCTGAGGACAAAGTTCTACCCCCCACGCTCTGCCTGGAGAAGCGTCTGACCCTCAGGGAGTTGGAAGTGGATGAGGGGAGGGCTTGAGAACAAAGAGGCTTAAGGAAGAGAACGTTGCATGTGATGTGGTACCTGGCCCCAGAAAGCCTTATGGACAATGCAGAGTGTCTTGAACTTGATCCGTGCAGCCACAGGGAGCCAGTGGAGAGATTTCAGGGCTGGAGAGATATGATCCCTGGGCTTGAGGCCAATGACAAGTCTCTCAGTCCTGTTCTGGATTAATTGTAGAGTGTGAACAGTAGAGGCAGGTAGATTTAGAAAGAAGCTTTTGCAGTAGTCCAGCCTAGAGAGGGTCAGACTCTGGAGACACTGAGGTTCTGGGGAAAGTGAGAAAAGCATGACATGCCAAAGACATTTCAAGTTCTAGCATCTATTGTGTGCAAATACACAGATCTATAGGGTAAAGCTATAAAGCATTGCCCAGGAGCATAGTTACGCCCGTCCAGTACTATTGGGTTCAGATCAGAGTCATCACATTGTTCTGAACAACTAAATATTGCCTTCTGCTCTGTGGCCAGGAGGTAATGCATTCCATAACACCTCTTCTTCCTTATTCAGAGATCTCTCACCACATTTCTTTTCCTGGCTGTAGCATTGGTGACTGACATGGAAGAAGCCAATCTAAGAAGCTAGTTTGGGCAATATTTTTTGCATTTGTTTGAAGTTACACAAGGCCTTGTCCCCGGTAAAACTGGCGGATGGTGCCAAGTGGCTTGAATGAGCAAAGAGAGTTCACTACGAGCCAATTGAGAGCTTTAAAGGATGAGGCAATGCACCTCTAGTACTCAGCCACATGGTAATCTTTGCTGTCTTGTTTTGAATCACTTTGTTATGATGGAAAATAGGTTAGGAAGTCCTAGGTAAAGAATGTTGTATGATTTCGTTAGGCACAAAACGTGGAATCTGGTCACCTCCACTTTTTGTGACATGTTCAGTCAAAGGTGGATGCTTTAAGCTCAAGTTAGATGCTTGACTTATTCTGGATATCTTGTATTTGGCAATGAAGGAAATAAATATGCTAAAAGTGAAACTTAGGTTTTGTGCTGATGACACTAGGATAAGGCCAGGATGGCTGGGCAAAATGAGGAAATGAACGGAAGGACTTATAAGCTGAAGTAATGTATCTGTTTTATCAGAGTTTAAGGCAGTCATCAATTAACCAAGTCATGTAAGTGAGAAAGACAGGATGAGATAAGAATGGGATATGGGGCCGGGTCACCTATGTGATGGAAATCTGGCTGTCATCAGCACACACCTAAAATGTAAAAGAGAAAGATGTGCTTATATCTGCAAGCAGCTTTACTTAAGTATTTAAGAGCCATGAGGAGAGTGCATAGTCTTTACAGATTATGTAAATGAAGGAACTGGGTTTGTAAAGTGACACTGCAGACCTGACAAGCACTTCTCTTTCGTGAAGGAACTATGAGATCACCTCTAAAGCATTTATTATAATGCCAATACATCCCCTCTTTTGATTCAATGAAATAGTGTAGTGTGTCTTGTTAAATGCAGCTAATAGTATAGAACAGGGATGACTGGGGTGTCCAGTGAAAACATGAGCATGCCCCTAATGAACAATGAGATTGATTCTGTCCCTTGCCAGAAAGCAAACCCAACTGGTGATCATGGAATATGTTGTTTGACTCAGTGCTGCCAATAGGAATAGTTATTCTACTAGTGTTGGTATTAGTAATACCATTAAGGGCAGAAACACTGGTAGAAGTGGTGCTACCTTAAATGGTACTACTGATAACTGTATAAATAGTCATACTGCTATGTTGTTTGTTGCATAAGTCTTTGTATAATTACTGATAGTACACTTGCATTACTTCTACTATAAAATAAATCATGATTTTGGATAAACTGCCACTAGTTGGACTACCAACATTTGTAGTCCTGTTTTTCCTTCTTGTATTACGAGTGCTCTTGTTGGGACAGGAAGAATAGATAAGTGAACTGGTCGGTGGAAAGTAAAAGAAGCTGCAAGTACTTAATTTACACATTTGGCACAATATTTGACCAGCCATTGTACACATTTCTTACTTTTATTGTTGATGAGGAGGTAATAAACATAAAACAGGGAGCAAGAAGAGTGAGCAATGATGAACACATATATATCCATTGCGGCTACAAAGCCAGCAATGGTTTTCAGAAATATGGTTTCTTGGCTACGTACTGACTAATATCTGGCAACTATAAATCCAACCGTCTCTCCTAAAATTGAACACATCACTAAATCCCAGTCCTTCAACTGAACTATTTGTAGAATTGGACCAAATCTAAGCATGCTATATAAAGCTACAAGTCTACATTAGATAGAGTCAGAGACATGCAGAAGAAACAAAGCAAAACAGACTGTCACGGTCTAGCCATTTGGATGTACAAGAAACAATATTTCGTGTCATAACTAATTGCAAGGGACAGACAATCTGCAGTGCAACATTCTAGCACATTTAACCTCACTGCTCAAAGGAGGTAGGAACATTTTACACAAAGTGCACTCTCATTAAGGTTTATGCACACAAACATGTGTACAGAGAAAGGTCATAGCTGAACTCTGTTGGGTAGGAGCTATTGCTGTTCTTCATCCCCAAGCACTTTAGAATTAGGCAAGACTTCTGTTAACTGTTTTCTAAGCACTACAAGAGTGCAGGGAGGAGTAGGGTCACTAAATGTAGATAGTATTTAAATATAAGGTGCACATAACTATTTAGCTCAATGAATGTGTAATGAATGCTAATTGTAGTTAGTTTCAAATCTCAAAGCACAGTGAATGCAGCCTGTGCAAAAAATAGACTACATGCATTGCCTGGTGTCGGCTAGTTCTGGCAGAGAGCGAAAGGTAACTCAGCAGCTGTTCCTTGTACATCAAAAGCCAATGGAGACTAAAAGATTCAATACACGACATACAGAGTACTATGGAAACAAATTTTTTGAGGAGAATTACTGTAACAAACAGATAAAATATGAGACTATCGAGTGAAGTGTTGAGAGTATGGAGAGAAGGTGTGTTTATATATAAATGTTATGATATAGAAAATGCTGCTAAACAGGAGCTACACATGTATGTTAAGTAATGTGTAACCTGGCCATGCAAGAAGGAAGGATGCTGCTTCCCTTTTATGGAAGAAGAACAGTTTTGGATGTGACTTGTGGCCTTAATTCCCTAGAGGAGTGCATTTACTCTGGTGTGAGTGTGAGTAGGGCTACCCCAATATATTTAAGAGGTAGCCTGTAAGGTGGGCTATCTTTCAACTCCACAGATGGGGAGATATAGATTATTATTATTATTTTTATTATTGTTTGTATAATTATTATGAGTATTATTACTTTTTTATTCTGCATAGCTTGTAATCTGTGTCCGAGTTAATGTAAACATCTTCTGGGCTGCTATTTACACAACACTGTTTCCTAGGACAGCATGTTTGCTATAAGATAGTAATTAGAAAAGATGCCAAGGTTTTCGGTATGGTGCTTTAGAATTAGAGAGATGTAGGCCTTTTATGAAGTCATTTGTGAAGCAAAGAAAATCATAAATAACTGTTGAAAGCGACAACGCCAGATCAGCAATGTTGCCATTCATAGTCGTGACTGGACAGGGAGGACATGCTTTGAATGAAACATCTTGCTTAGGCCAGTTTGAAAATTATGGGGTAGAATGGATACTATCGCAGACAATGTGAATATCACTTATTTCATAGGAATTACACATTTTTAGGAGACCTGATTTACTTACCATTCCCAAATAACCCTCCTGACTGGAACGATATCATTGATAATATAAAGGTTACACAAACTTAGATGACATTCACATTTTCATCAGCACTATTCTGACAAAAAGAACTATGGTTAAAAATTGGCAATTTCTTATATCTCCTTATTCCAAACAGTCACAGCACCCAACCTGACAATATCTTCCTTCCCCAGAACTATTCCCACAACAACCAATAACATTCAGAAAAGAAGCAGACAAAATAGAAATCTCTGAAAGGGATAGAAAGAACAACACAATAGTAAACGTGGGAGGGGCAATTGCATCATTAGATTTGCAACCAAAAAAATACCACTAATACACCCTTGCAATAATTGTCAAGCCTCAGCCATATCTGCTCATACTGACTCATTTTGCATTCAGCTATGAAGGACATTTGTTCGATTTTTGCTAGAACATCAAGTTGCTTATCCAGGCCCTAACCTGTGGTGCCTCTTGGTTCTTCCCTCTGAGTAATACCTTCCTTTAGGTACACATACCTGCCTGCAGGAATCAATCAGTTCACTGCATGTCACATTTTTAAGGTTGAATTCGGATTACAGCAGTGCTGTCTCTCAGATAAACACAAATTCAGCGCAGATAATAGGTGACTTTTTTCACTTGCATTGGTCCAGAAAGTGGCAGCGTTTTAACAGGACAGCAACATATATGTGAAAACAGGATTCTTATGCAACTGTGTGTGAAACAATTTGAGTGGTGTTAATAGACCACATCTGGTCAATACTTAGGTCCTGCAAACATATCCTTATGTTTTGCCATTAATTATGCAGTAATTCTTTCTTTAAGTCATGTAACGACTGCTATCAATCAAGCTCGTCATCATGAATATCATGTTAGGAACTTTCTTCAGAGATCAAAATGACATTCATTATTTTTAGAATCTCGCCTGCATCACATTATCCGAGCAAGTGAGCAAAATGCAACGTCTTCTAATGGAAATTATGGAGAATATACGTGAAAAAAGCACTATAATAATGGTAGTGGAAATGGCTAAAATGGTAGAGATGAAAGGGTTCCCTAGTGAATTAGAAAGTATCCAAAATCAAAAATGCATTTGTTCTTAGCAGACGTGTGCTCGGATCTAGCATCGGACACAAATCAGTCCAATTCTTTGTTTGCACTACCATTCATGGAACAAATGTGCGCTGAAAATTGTGGCGCAAGCATGAAAAAGCAAGCGTGCGTGCAAATCATGGAAGGCCCTGTGCGTGTTTTCCCCGGGATGTGCGCCAGATCCTTGCGTGGCGCACACGGGCGCACACGTCATTGCAACATCCAGAACGCTGTGCGCGATGGGCACAGCGAAAGTGCACAACGTCAGCACACACATCAAAAAGGGGGCAGAACACAGGGCGGTACACGCGGAATGGGGTTCAACGCGTGAATAAGAAGGCGTGACTGGGGAAGTACTGCAGCAAAATACACGGAACACCCACACGCATGCAAACTACACGTATTCATGGAATCGAATAGGGGAAACCCACGCACGGCCAAAGACACGCACACAGGCCTAAACACATCCGCCACATGAAGGCAGGCGGTAGAGTCCATGTGCATTACAAAAGTGTGCGCAAACAACAAACACGTATATACAGCTAGGGTGAGTGTCTGATTCTGTGGCCCCCTTGGAGAAATGAGGTGTCACGCAACAATCAGGCATCCCAAAAAAGCAAGAAAAAGAGAAAATCGACGCCTCCAGCCCATTTGCGTGTAAAAAAACACACGCAGTAGGCTATGGCAACATGGAACACAAAAACACCTACTTGATCAACACGCAGGTTAGTAGGCCCTGAAAAAAAGGGCTACGTGACGAACAGGGACACCGGCATTACTAAAAATAGCGTGTGCGACTCACCGTCTGCCTTGCATGTAGAAGAAGAAGAAGGCGTAGCCAACACCCACGCCAAAAGAAGAAGTAGGCACTGGAGCTGCTGTGAAGTAATCGCGTGTGAACCCCAACGCCTGGAAAACACATGCACCGCTTTCCTCGAAAAACATGTACAGAGCTATGGGAAGCCAGGGAAACACCCGCGTGCACGTAACATCACATACGCGCTTACGCGCTAAGAGCCTTTCCTCAAATTACATGCTGACATGCAGTTTTTCCACATGCCAAATGACTCCGTATCAAGTTGGCCACGCGACAACACACGAAAGACCACCTGCCCAGAAGGCCATTTTCCTGCCCCCCAGAGCCCCGAGCCCGCTCCCACCTGCCATCTGCTGCTGCCTGCCTGCTTGCCGGCCACGTGTCCTGCTATTTAGTGCCTGCACGTCAGCCATCTGCAGGGGTCCAGTTGCTGTGACCAACCCTGCTGGAACAGAAGACTCCCGACTGAAGTTCCATCACTCCACAGCCCAGCACCAGGACCCAGTTGCCCACCCACACCTGCCAGTGGTCTCCGATGGTTTTTCCCTCAACATGGCAACCCCCAGCCAGAGAGGCAGAGGGCTACCAGCTTCAGTGTCACAGAAGTTGGTATCCTGGTGGAGCAAGTCCTGGTGCATTATGATGCCCTCTTTTGAAGACCATGCGCTGACAATGAAGGACGGAAGAGGATCTGGAAGGACTTCATGGCTGCCATCAACGTGGAGGGGGTAGCAGCCCGTGACATAGCACATGTCCATAAGCGCTGGGAGGACTTAAGGTCCAAGACCCTCAGCAAGTCCCAGTTCCTCTTGAAGGCAGCGCATGCAGAGGGGTCCACCTTACTAACAACCAGATGAGAGTCCTGGAATGTATACGCCCAGTGCTTCGTCTCCAGGTCCTTCAGAGGCAGACCCATCTGGATTCGAGCAGTAAGTGTCCATGGGTACTGATTGGACGCAGTGCATGTTGAGGTGTGCCAGGAGTGTCCAGCTTGGACTATTGTCTGGAAAGCCCCATGTATGGATGTGTATGTACTGTGGCATGGTTGTGGTGTGACACATGAATGCTGGTTCCACCTTCATTTACGTGCATGTCATACATGTGCGTGTGTGTGTTTGACATGTGTGCGAATGTGATATGCCATGGATGCATGTGACACAGACATGTAGGAGGCTGATTGGCAGATGTGACATAGTTGCCGATGATTTCACTGTGATAGGTGGTGGAGATGTAAAGATGCATGTATGTCTGGTGGTGTGTGTGCATGTGTTCGGCACTCCCCATGTTGCATGTGACATCAAGCTAACCTTTGGATGCTCATGCTGTTGTACGTGCATGGATGTTGCTGCCTGTTGTATTCTGAGGGGTGCACGTAGACTTTTCCACACGTTTTCATGCTTGGGGGGGTTGTATGCTGGTCCCCTGGCTTTTGCGCCATGTAGGGGCAAGTGCTATGTTTTTGATGCACGGGGCGGGATTGGGGGCCTTACTGGCGCTGCTGCAGGGTCGCAGCACCGCTCTGCGCCACGGCTGGTCATGGATGCTGAAATCCATGAATATGCTGTGCGTTGAAATGGGTTTTGGCGCACGCGGCTGGCGCAGACTGCCGCACGCGCACTCTGTGCACCAGCCACATGTGCCACCTATGCGCCGAATTCTATGAATTACCCCCAAAATCTTTTTTTTTTTTTTTTTTTTTCAAACCGTTGTTTTGTTAGTTCGATCAACAAACTTTTACAACATTTGTAAAAATATATTTCTTTACATTTTACATTTGAGATTTTTCATTCTTGTGTCAGTTAAACAATTTCAATCTACAAACTTTCTTATATACAATTTGTTAAAAAGTTTTTGAAGACAGTTTTCATATATATCGAGACAAGTTAAATATGTTGGTATCTGTTGGTACTCTCAGCACAGTTTTTACAACATCTTGATTAGATGTTACTTGTATGGTAAAAGGGGTTTCCACTCGTGTTCTAATTTCCATACACAGCACATAACATTTTCTCAGTTATATATTTCAAACACGTTTTCTGCATTATAAACTTCTAGGTCTCTTGTGGGAGAGGTCGATTAGCTCAACCACAGTTATCATTCCTTTCCTAAGTATTGAGAAGTTGATAGGGTTTACAATATTAAGGGAATGTAATTGCATGTTTCTTGCATTACCTGCTCGCCTGAGGCTCGCTCATTCGAAACCTCATTTCAAGGTCGTTGTTTAAGATCGTTAGGAATCTGCATAGAGCTAATATAAAGCATGTTCGCGTTCCCCACATCGAGGCCAGCCAAAGCCATTCCCTGTTACCCTCAGTTAGCACACCATTGGATGCGATTGTTAGTGCACGCGTTGTTTCAAAATAAGGACACAATATGACTAGATGTTTTAATGTTTCTTTGGCTGAGCGATTATTGCAAAACCTGCATCCTGCATCTGCGATAGCCTTCCAATACGGACTCCAGCCACAAATTCGTTTATGCGGTCTTCTGGTAGAGCAGAAACAAGCTGCTTCCTTATAACTCTTTAATGATTCAATTTCCATTACTGTTCTACACCAGTCATTCTCTATGATACGATGCTTCACATACCCCTGACGGAATTCTAAGTCAGCTGGAAAAAGTGCAATTCCATCCAGTATTTGCACCATTTGAGCATAGTAGATTGTGAAAGACGAATGTTCTGACGCAATCAATAACTGCCCCAAGTCCTCATATAAGCAGTTGGGAGGAGGATATAACATTCTGGCGAAGTTGGCCAATAAGCGCCAATTACGGCGTGCAGATAAGGCAGTGATGCCAAGTTCCTGCCTTAATAGACTATTCGGAGTCGATTTGGCCAATCTTAAGGCTCCTTTCCACATACACCCTTGTAGTTGATCAAGATGGTTGTTAATATCCACTAAGCACATGTCTAAAGCATAAAGGATGATAGATTCCACTTTTAAGATATAAAATTGAAGTAGAGGTAGCAGTGAGAATTTACAAAACTTTAGATATACCAGCCGCATTTGTGTGGCAAGAGGTGCGCTTTCTTGTGTAATACGTTGCACCACATAGCCACAGAATTGCAATCGGATATAGTATAACCAAGGTATCGGATTTCCGGCACTGTGATTATAGGAAAGCTTTCAATCTTCCAATTGCGTGTGAGATTCTTTCTCTTGTGGTTTCTAAACACTACTATATTTGACTTTTCCACATTACATTTTAGATTGTGGTTCAGGCAATAAGATGCAAATAGATCTAATTTAATTTGCATCCCTTTGGGTGTACGATCAAATAGTACGATGTCATCAGCAAAGGCTAGCCATTGTATTTTGAGATGGCCAAGCCTTTCTGGGTACGAGATCATGGTGTTCCAAATGTCGTTTATGCCACATATATAAAGATTGAATAGTGTAGCAGCTAAATTGCAGCCTTGTTTCACACCCACAGCGATGTTTATTGGATGGGTAGTTGCACCTTCGCTGTTCACTCTTACCAGATAGGTGGTATTCGTGTGGAGCTTGGCTATTATTTGTATTATATACTCAGGTATATTCATTGCAGCCATTTTTTTCCATAAGAGTGAACGAATAACTGAGTCAAACGCAGAGGTAAGATCTATAGATGCCATATATAATGGGCCGGAATCCTTCTTCTTGTGTCTAGCTAAGAGATGGGCCATGATTGTGGCATTTAACGGGGTACCCATTCTTGCACGAAATCCAGTTTGATACATGGACAGGATCTTAAGCTCACTAATAACCGCCTCGAGTTCCCCCAAAAGCAGTATCGCAAACACTTTAGCAGCAGTGTCAATTAGAGCTATTGGTCGAAAGTTGGAAGGCTGCGACCTTGCTCCTTTTTTGTATATTGGAACAATAATGGAGGCTAGCCAAGATGGGGGAGTCTCTAGAGATGTCAACATGTTATAAAAAAGTGTCTTAAGTATTTCAGCCCACATGTCAGGATGACGTTTTAGGACGCAAGATGGAATCCTGTCAGGGCCTGCAGCTTTTGAGAATTTAAGAGAGCTTATCGTAGCTGCAATGGTGGTGACACCCCATGGTGAAAAGGATGGATGTGCTAGACACGACCATTTGTATTCGATCTCTACAAAACGCAAGGGGAGAGCAAACTTTTCTTCAAAGTAGGCTCGTCAAACCTGTGCGGAAATCGATAGGGATTGATCTGCCATAAGTACTGAGGTTCCCACCCTCAATAGGGCCCAAGTGGATCGTCTATCCCTATGGCATAGTGTACTAAACATTTTCTGATTGTTCTGATTGTGAAGAAAGCGTTTATGATCTCTGCACTTGTTCCGATATCTGTTCACTATACGTTTTTTTTCTATCAAGTACTCAGTCCATGTGGAGGCTGCTCTCGCGATCCGTCGCAATGCCACCCGCTTAACTCTTCCAGCCTCCATAATGAAGTTAGAAGGATTAGGGGTAGACCTTGAGCTGTCTCGAAGAGAACACGCCTGCAAGGATTGTAATACATCCGATGTTATTTTAGATAAATCAACCCCCCCTTGGTTTGACAGCTTCAAGTTATCCCCAGGGTTAAGAGTAAGGATCAAATGTGCAGATATCATTTCGTTAACCCTGTCACAAAGTTTAGTGGCCCATCTAAGTGACAGGCCAGGCCAATCCTCTTCTATAAACCCTTGATGGTGGTCAATAGGTAAATGCACTATGTCCATTTGGAGCTTCAAATGGATAATGCAATGATCCCCATACCCCGGATCATGTATTGCAGTATTCGTGGAATTTAACCCTCAGGAAGTGGCAAAGTAATCAATACAAGTTGCTCTATCAGCTCTTCTCCATGTGTGGCTGTCCCCCTGAGTGCAGAAGGGGAGAATGTCAAGTTCCCAAGATTTTAGGTATTCTTGCCATAATTTACCTCTCTGCCATGCTGGATGCATACCCTGCAGGTCTGCAGATTTGGAGCTGAATTTCATGCAATAGGCGTTGAAGTCCCCTCCCAATACAATATCGCATGTAGGATGTAGGGTGAGGATGTCATCAAATAACTTATCAAACTCATTAAATACATCTCTTAGGTTAAGCAATACTGGATTATGATATAAAGTTATCAACAGGAGAGGGTTTGGCCGAGAGCCTTTAAACATGATTAATACAGCCATTGTTGCATTTGCATTAAATACATCTAGGACCACGACATCTAAATTGGTGTTTATACATATAGCCAGACCTCCATACGGCCACCCACCTGTGCCGCGTTTGGCTTTTAATTGGAAAACAGTATAGCCAGGCAATATAAGTTCATGGGTACACATGGTTTCCTGGCATAACATAATATCACAGTCCATTTTCAAGCGAGGATTACTAAACCATGCCTTTAGGTTAGTAAACCCACATGAATTCCAAAGAGAATAGATAAGGGAGCAAGTTACTCAATGAGGTGTGTTATTCATAGCTGGGTTTCGGATGTTTTGAAGGGCGGTCAACCAAGACCAATCTTTACTAGTATTGGATAGATTTACTAGTTGCGCAATTACATCTGTGCCTTCCATTCTGGGCAAATCACCGATGACCAACTTCGGCGGTGGCACAGGTAGGGGCGCGAGGGGCATTTCATTATAGGAGACAGCATCGTCAATTGAGTCAAACAGGTATAGCATTAGTCCAATAGAGCGTAACTCCTCTGTGTATTGCAGTAATAGGTTGGTGATAATCGCTGTTTGTACCTTGCATACCATACGATGATTTTGAATTGGTGGTAATGTTATCCATTCAATGTCAGTCGTGTGCAAGGTACGGAGCCCCGGAATGCGATTGAAAGCTTGCATCAGGGCTGAGCGATTGAGTCGCTTTATACCATTTTTAAATGATATAATCTCCCATCCTATAATGGTGGTGGACTGTTTTGGTGATTCCCCCGTTTGCCCAGCAGAGCCCTTAGACTGGCCTAGAGATGAGTCCTGCTGATTTTGTTGCGGGCCTTCTCCCTTTGTGTCTTGGATAATGGAGGGTTTGCTCAGGCTCTCCCGGTCATTGCCAGGATGCGTGGACTGTTGCCGTTCGATGGTTGGTTCAATTATACCAGTAGCAGTATATGAATCACATTGCGTCGCATTATTGGTGAGTGGGGGAGCATCAGCCCTACATTTATGTGTGGTTTTATTCTCTATAGCTTTGAAGAAATTTGGTAGTTGGGACTGGGCCAAAGCCAGCCCTCACCCCTCATTTGGAGAATGTGTCAGCTGCAAAGGGCGTTTATTTATATTTTTGTTAAGAATTGTTTCATCAGGAATCAAATCGTTTACAGCACTTATCAGTGTTGGGGATTTGGATATAACCTTTTCCACATTCTTACTTTCATTTTTTCCCTTCTTTTTTCCATTTGCTTTAACTTGGGGGATTGATTCCTCGTGGGCAGATTTAGACAGTTTTAGCCGATCTGCTTTCCTTTTTAGTGCACGGAAAAATAATCTTTTTTCCTTTCTTGAAGCAAAGGGGCGCTGAGCCTGTTGTGGAGAGGATTCCTTATCCGCAATTGGCATATTCTCAGGCACAGATGGAGGATTCTCAAGTGCCGGATCAGACTGAGAGGTGGTCGCAAATAGTTTGGTTAATGCTGAGGGGCTATCTGGGTAAAACCCTTGCCCCCCCTCCATCGAGGGAGAAGAAGGCCCCGCATTTGCCACTTCTTGGCTAGGTTGGAAAAAGAATAGCAGCTGTTCCAACTTTTCCGCATGTAGTGCAACCTCTCTACATAGTTGGGCATGAGTAAGAATTTGGCATGTGTTGTCGAGTTTGGGGGCAGTCAACGTTTGTGCAAATGATTGCGGGAATGCATAATTAACTATGGAGGGTTTCACAGTGTAAAGTTCTTTGTCTGGGGCATCTAAGTCATCTGTTTGAGTAGTCGCTGATGTTGTTAAAGAGATTTTTCAGTGCAACGTTTCTTGTTCAGTCCACCCCCTGTCTAAGGGAATCTGCAAATATGAAGCCCTCTAATTTGTTGATTTTCATTAAGATATCTGTGAGTGCTGATTTGCAGTCCCTCAATTCATAATGTGTGTATTCATGTCCGTGATTCAACAGGTTAAGTATCCTTGTTAGCACCGGGTAAGATGCTTCAAGGGATTGCATGTCCCATGAAGGTTCTAACATGTCAAAGCCCAGCGGATGATTTACATCTTTTTTAGGGGGGAGGTGCCCTATGTTGATGTCAGGTTTGTTAATGTCAGATGAGAGCCGGGTAGGGGACATTGGCCACGCGCTGGCTATCGGGGAGTTGGTGGCCTCAGGTACATTCGCTACTGATGCTGTGGAGATATTTAGATTCTCCATGCATAACTCATCATTACAGTGTATGTGGACATCAGCTCTTTTGTAGCCTGTGAGGGTAACTGGTGTCCAGGGCCCAAGTGATAGTCTGACTCGTTTTTCCAGGGCAGCAAGCACCACCGGCGCCAGTATGGAGTTGTCCGAGGGGGATGAGGGCATGTCATCAGCTGTCAGTTCTGTTTGCACAGGGCCAGTATCCATCCGCATACTCATAAAGCTTTTACGGTGAGCTTTAGGATTTGGGTCGCTACAGGATAATTCAGGCTCAGGTGTCAAAGAGCTAGTTGCGCCCATTGCTAGTGATTGGGCACGTGCGTAGGAGAAGGCCACCTCATGTTTTAGTAGGTCATGATCAGTTATTGACGCCCAATGTGCTGGTGCTTCCGCACTCTTACCTAGTACCGTTTCGGCATTTTTTGCAGTATTTTTAAACATGGACATTTTTTTGGTTTTTTGAGTTTTTTTAGAGTTTTTACAAGGAGACGATTCCAAGGGACGCCCACTGCGGAGACTTGAGACCATTGAACCCACTCATACAAAGTAAGAATTTACGTTTAATAAAGTCCTAGGTCTTACTTTGTCCAAGCTCCCAGCCTCACTGCCTAACAGCCCAACAGCCACTTGGAGCCCACTTCGATGCGTACGCATGATGCGCGTGCGCGAGGGCTATATAGAAGATTGCAAGCTGCAGGGGCGGGCAGATAGGCGGGGCCAGGCAGGGAGTGATTCTTAGTCTGTCCAATACAACGGCGTTTTGCCTGCAGTGGTTCTTCCTCTTGTGCACGGCGCGCGTGTAGAACGAGGTGTAGGGCAGTCGCAAAGCAGTTCCACGGGATGTTTGGAGTGGAGCAGCAAGTCCGGGCAGCCCAACAGCCACTTGGAGCCCACTTCGATGCGCATGCGCGAATTCCGTGCGCGAGGGCTCTATAGAAGATTGCAAGCTGCAGGGGCGGGCAGATAGGCGGGGCCAGGCAGGGAGTGATTCTTAGTCTGTCCAATACAACGGCGTTTCACCTGCAGTGGTTCTTCCTCTTGCACACGGCGCGCGTGTAGAACGAGGTGTAGGGCAGTCGCAAAGCAGTTCCACGGGATGTTTGGAGTGGAGCAGCAAGTCCGGGCAGCCCAACAGCCACTTGGAGCCCACTTCGATGCCCCCTAAGTCTTTTCTCTAGATTATTACCGCGTAGTCATGGTTACTTTACACACAACAGTCACGATCGCGTATCCGATCACAGAAGATGCATGACTTTTCTCTACCACATCACTAGTAGTTATCTTTCCTTCACTGCCAAGTCCATCTCAATATTCTTTTTCAGATTTAATACCAAAGCCTGTGTGCAATCTTCATTAGTTGGTTTAAATTAATGCGAGAAAGGTGTCCTGTAGACAGTCAGTTTCTACGCTTTACCAGACGTGAGAAGGCTTGATCCAAGCACACGTCCACTAAGATCAAATGCACTTTGGATTTTGGATACTTTCTAATCCAATAGGTAACCCTTTCCTCTATCCCTTTTTGGGCAAAGCCACTACCGTTATTATAGTACTTTTTTCATGCATATTCTTAGTGATCTCCATTATTCCTTTACATGGCCCTCTTCAGTGTTCTAGTAGTTCTGTGTGCTACCTTCTTTTCTACTCTGTGCTGTGCACAGTCCAGGTACCTTCTCCACTAACTCGATGTACCTCTCATATAAACACATGGGTGATATCGACACGGGATAGACACCATTCCCGCATCCTTGCACGCTCATTTACCTGTTGCTTATGACTCACACACTGGAATCCCCATTCCTATGAATGATTTGTTGATTAATATGATGTATTCACTGCAGTTCCACATCTAGGAGCCAACTATCGAGCATATTCATTGATTTGACTTTATTGTGAATTCCCTACACGGATGCCAATGGCATTTGTCTGAATCAATTGAATCTATTATCAAATGACAAATTGTTACATTTAAAGATACATAGACATGGAATGCAGATGATCTTACATATCTATTATTTTTTAGACTCTTTAATCTGCACCTTAGGAAGGGAATTCTGAATCCTGAAACACGTTGTACTTTTTGCTCTCAACTATAAAAGAAGATCTGGACCAAGCATTTTCTCTGTACATTGGCATCTATTGATTTGTTATCTTAACATTAATCTATTCACGTTTATTGAGCATTATATTGGCTATTTTTTCATCACAAACGTGTGCAGGGGACGGGAGTGTCTGATACTCTTTGGACACCATTTTGTTTTTTAACTATATGATCAGACCAAGCTACATTATTTTTTAATGATATGCCAAGGTCGAGTGAGGACACAATTAAAGTTTCTTACTATGTGTTTTTCTATTCACATGTGGTATTCTCAGGGTGAATAGTTTCAGCTCTATCACTCCCTGCCATCTAAAATAACAACTGAAATTAAGGATGTTCATATCTTTTACCCAATAGGTACTAAGCATACATTTAATAAAGAACTTTTAAAATTGCAATACCTTCATACATTAAGAGGACAAATAGGGAAAGACCGGAAGAAAACTTGTGAATGATGGGACGAAAGACAAACATTCAATAGACATGTCACTACATTTTAAGATCAATTCTCTGTTGTTAAAACAAATGCATACACCAACATAGATGCTGACAATGCAGCTGACGTCACCTCCCTTAACCACCGCTTAACTCACTCACAGTGTTCACCTAGCAAATAAAACTGTTTACAAAAACTGGCATCCTCTGACAGTTCTAAACCAGTCATGATCCCACACAATACATGAAATTAGCCCTGTTCCATCCGTGGAAAAGGTGCTAATATTGTTTAATACCCTGGATGGGTTCTTAATGCTATATTAATATCCTCTTTCACGTAATGCCTCTTGCATAGCTCTGATTACTTGATCTATGTCATCCAAGTTCTTCCATGCCACAGAGCATTTCCAACTCCCACCCCTTTTGCTTGACTATAATGGGTGACGCCCCCAAAAGGTGGAACTTACTCTCTGACTAGTGTCTGACTAGTTACATACATCTCTCTCTCTGCAATTGCAGGCTTAATTTGTGGCAATGTTGCCCTACATACGTTGTTTTCTCAAACTCTTCCTCTACACCCAATGCAATAATTGTTTATTGCTGAAGGATCAGCATGTGGCAGCCTAAAGCATGGCAAGAAATGCTTTGTTATAATTAGCCAGGAGGTTGGATCATACATAAAGTGCTGTTCTCTAACATGACATCAGCCTGCACTATTCCATTTCAGATTCTGCAGCACAACCGACTTTAGACTTTCATTCTTCCATGTCAATACAGTGAGTATCATAACTTGGGATAATAATAGCACAATTTTGTAAGGACAGATTCCTTCAATGCTTATCTTATTTTAGTAGGGGCCACTTACTCTTTACATAGCATTTAGGATGTCCTCTTGAAACCTATCTTTCTATGTGCACATTGGACAAATCAATCCTCTGAAGATAATCTTGTTTTATTTGCTAGTGTGAGGTCTGTGCCAAAGGTCTGCAGTCAAAACAATCTCACACTGAAAGTTGTTCTTGTATGATTGATATTGTGCTTCTGTGAAGACTACATGGGTCGTTGCTTCCCACAACATTGTGTGATTACAGCACCCACAGTCATCCACAAATGGTTTTATGTTATGTGACTCACATTTTAAGAAGTTCAACCAGCCTTTCACAACTTTCACTTAGAATCCTTTTTGGGTGGCTGAGCTATAAATAAATCTCTTCATGAGTGTCAAATTATATATTTACGGTCACTTGGTGCTCACCCACTGACCATAGTTGATGTTCAGGTGCTTTCAATAATGGTCTCAATGTGAGGAAGACCAACCGCTTTTCTGCTGTCGTTATAATATCTTCATATATGACATGCCTGTTGACAATATATGAAACTTGACCCTTTTCTGAAAGCGATTTCGGGACTGCATGATGATACCTCTGAACTCTGAAGCACATAACTGTAGAATGGATTAAAAGAACAACTGGTGTCAGATTGAAATGTCTAGAATTATGGCTGAGCACAGCTGGCAACCCGTCTTCTTCACTAATTTGTTTGGTAGAGTGATTTGATACCTATGGGTTTAAGTGCTCCTCTAGTAATTTTAAGTAAAAATATAATCCACAATTGTTGCAGAATTATTTTTTATTTTTTTACTTCCTTTTTTTCTAGCATTGCTCAGTCATTGAAAAGCCTGCAGGCTGATGGCCTACATCTGTTTTTCAGCATCCTGAAGCCTGATATTTGTAATGAATAATTTGCAATCAATGCTCCGTCATTGTTCTGATTAATTCAGGGCTAACATCTATAAGATCATCCCCAGCATTGGATTTGCTACAGATGCTGTTTTCCGAGTTTGTGTTGGTCCTCTTTAGAGAGGGAGTTTGCTAATCCTTCTTTTGTTTAAAACAGCTAATTATGCGAGGAGAATGTCATGAGCAGATTGTGTTTAGAGGAGCTAGGGGATCTGCGTGATTTGTCCGTGGGTAAATTACCCGCAACGGAAATGTTTGCATGGGAAATGTACAAAATACAAAATGTTTTTACATTTCCCATGTGAAAATCCAGTACAAATCAACCCCTCCCTCCAAAAAGACCTAAACACATACCACAAAAAGTTCCAACTCTTTGTGGTATGTGTTTTAGGTCTTTTAGTGGGGTCGGTAAATTTTCACGGTAATTTTGTCCTATTCCGAGCTAGGGGGCCTCCTGATTATAGGGCTGTTGTGGCACCTTTATAAATAAGTAAGCTCAACAGTCAGACCTGAGAGTGAATGTGAATACCAATTGTATTTGTTAAGTTTATTGTTCAATACAATATTTTGAACACATGAAGAATAGCTCCACAGCTGGCGGCTCTAGCTTCCCGGTCATAGCTGCACAATCCTAGAACGCACTCCCCTTAGATCTCAGAATGGAACAACCTTACTCCAAATTTAGATGGAACATCCTTACCTCGATACGAACAAACTACTCCTTACTTGCCTTGCCCTGTACCATGACTTCACCTGCTACCTAATGCCTGTTAGGCCTTGCCGTTCTCAATGTATCTGTTACCATTGCATCACTTGACTGTCATCATGTAATACCACTAGTCTCATTGTAAACTAATGTGGCAGTAAATCTGCATATTTCCTGTATTTATGTACCCTACGTATTCTGTAACTAAGCTTCAAGTCTACTTGTCATGTTGCACCCAGCTACCTAAGGGTTTGGTGCGCAGATCAAATAAATAAATAAATAAACAAACAAAAAAACAAAAGAGGATATGCAAGGTGTTAACATGAAATGTATCTATATGCATGCCTTGAAGAAGAGTTAGAATTATATTACACATTCTTAAATGTGTGGAAATGTGTTCGCTGTCAGGAATTTCCTCTTCTTGCATATTTTTCTGATGTCCTTTTGTGTCTTTGTTGGAAATGTCAAATTTATGATCCAAGATATGACAAGACTCTATTTTCTACCGACACATTCAGAAGATGTTCCCACCCAGGATCATTTTAATCACCCTGTTTACCAGGTGAAAATGTGCGACTTATAAATGGATGTAAGTAGGTCACCCCTTATAGGAATTAACATGAGCATTGAAGAATGTCAGTTCCAAATATACTCTATAAGAATAGTCTTCTTATATTTGTCCTCGACCAAAATAACTTGTACACAACTTGTAAAGCATATGTAAAGCGTTGACCTTATCAGACAAACCTGATCATGTCCGTGCTTTACATATGCACCATCCATTGTATGCTCTATACAGGATACAACAACTAAAGATCTAGGCGAATTGCAGGACTTCAATATATATAGACTATTTTATTTCTTTGAAGATAAGAAATAGTTATTTAGGTTCATAATTATTTGACACAGGGCAGACCTAGCTTTTGGGGTAGTGTTGAAGCCAGATTTCAGAATATAAAATGTGGTGGCATAGCACACATTCAATTGTGGCAGTATACAATGTCTGCAACAGAGCTCCAAGCCTGCAACTTTGTCTGGTGGCCACGAGCCAAGAGATTCAGCCAAATCAGAAAAATTGCACATAGTGGCTTTCTGAAACTGAAAGAACATTAATGGAACAGAACATATCCGGGAAGAGGTTTTAGTGAACAGGGAGAGGGTAAAACCTGGAAAAATATCCAGTCAGGTTACTTTAAGACATCAGGAACCCTGTCTCAGGGCCCACAAATCTAAATTGTACAGTCAAATCACACTCAGATTGGCTACATCTCTCACAACGTCCTTCTCTCCAAGCAGAAAAGCCACAATGTATCACAGAAATTAAATTATCCCTTCAGGCACACAGAGAAAGGAAAACCTTTCAAGAACTGGAAGACACTGTGGGGGAGGGGAGGGCACTCACGAACCAGAGGAGGATCGCTGCAACCCAATAGAGCTCTGCCAAGGAAGAGCAGGCCAGCATTGAATGCACCCGCTGTAATGCACGTTTAACAGGATTAGAAAGTGAAAATGCTTGGTGGACCCCTGGGTGCATTTTCTGTCTGAGCCTGGGTCTGATCCTCTGCCAACAGACCTGGTTGTGGTGATGTGGACCACTGGTGCTGGCGGCCCGGCTGGTGGAGTGGAGGATGGGGGCCGTCCTTGCAGGGCACACCAAGATTACACTGCCCTGTTACACGGGTGCACGTCATCCGATGAGCTGTGAGGATTCGCCTGTTGGGGCTGCAACCAGGGCTGTCATGGAGCACGACACTGCCCCCAAGGTAATGCCAGTTGACTCACAACGCAATCTCGTACTAATGAGCAGCGACCCCAGCACTGTGTGTGTTTGTCTATACCTGCCAACAGGAACTGACTTCTTAGGAAGCTGCCTCAATGTCTGTGGTCTGAGCCCGCCGTATGCATGGAGTACACCTACATAATGGCGTGACCGACGGGTGGCTCGGCACACATACATTGCCTGACTGGTTGGCTCCACGATGTGTGGTGGCACCCGCTAATCTAATGTATTGTGCTCTTCATGCTCTGCCATGCTTGTCTACCCTTGTCTCCCAGACCCTGCCGTCCAACCTCATGCTTTCGTATGTGCTGGAGCTCCTGCCATGACTCTATGCTCTACTGATGTGGCTATATCCTGGACTCCCAATACTGACCCTCTGTCGCTGCACTGCTCGGAAAAGATTTGTCATTAATCAGTACATTGTTCAGACTGAGAGGCAGGGTAACAGGCAACTGCTCTGGAATTGAACTGCTTGCAGACTTGGGGTGAGATCATTATTTTGAACCCTATCATATACTTCCTGGAGGTGGCCACTAGGTGAACACTGCACCCCTTTGAACTAAAGCTAGCAGGAAAAGTGCCAAGTCTGTGCCAGAATAGTGTGTCTCATCCTGTGCACACGGAACCCTTTTGATTCTTTTTCTTGTACTACACCCCAGGAAGCTATCTACTCAAACGCCTAATGTCACCCATGTACCATGCTTGCCAACCCAGCTGAGCCCAAGCCTGTGCCGTGCTGCTTGTCCAATATGACACTGTGTAAGGCTGGTGTTGCGTGCTTGTATCACCCGTTGTGTCTTTTGCATTAATATTATCTGTCACAACTGGTTCACAGGCTCTGCAGGATATGCTGGTGAATACCTCACAATCAGAGCCAGAACACACCAAAGAGAGGCAATCCTGATCTAGCATCGAGAAGGGTGGCTTAGATGGATATACCTCCACAACTGTTGGCGATGCTTACAGAGCTGAAAAACATTGGACAATGCACCCATGAATCCAATGACATGGTTCAATATATTATGAAAGCTTAAAGGACATCAATAGCCAGCTCAACACCAAGGCTTAACGTACAACGGAGAACGAACAACACAAGTGCCTTGGTGGATAACCACAAGTCCCTCTCAGCATTCTCTTTCAAGTGTATTTTCTCTCATGCTGATGCTAGTTTCCTGTCACATAATTGTCGAGTACCAGTGACATTGACAAACGGCAGGCATGGGATACCCATGAGATCTAAATGACCACAGATCTGCGTGCTGGCGAGCAGACTCATAAATTGACTGGTGACCCTGCAGCATATTCCCAGATAGTAAAGCTCAGTGGAGAAATTGTGCAAGTTTCTATGATATGTTAACAAAAAGCATTTACCAAGGTGACTCAGATGTTCTATAAGGACGGAGGTAGACCCTCACATATTCTGCCACTTGCTCTGAAAAGCAGACTAAGTAGTCAACTGATAGATTGCTCTGTTAAAGACTAGGAGGCTCCTTGCTGATTGGTGATGGCTTCATTAACTGCCAATTTGTAGACTTCTGTAATACGCTAAATGCAGCGCCCACATGTATGGATATTACTCATGTCCATGCTTTTTCCTACAAGACATACAACTACCGTCACTCCTACCAACTGACCTGGAGGTCCTGAATACTCCTATTGGGAGGACAAAATAACCAAGGCCATTAATAGCTTGGCCATGGGCAAAGTAGCGGGCTCGGATGTCCTACCACTGGACTTCTACAAACTATTGATTGACCGATAAGCACAGACTGTGGAGAAGGTTTTTGCCGAGGCTGTTGAGAGGGTTCATCTCCCAGCTCCCATGCTATCAGCCAATATTGTTGTGTTTCACAAGAAAGGTCGCAATGTAACCTGCCGCTCGTACCAGCCGATATCGCTCATACATTTGAATGCAAAAATACTTGCAAAATGCCTACTCTCACCGCGGCTCATACACCCTGATCAGACTGGGTTCATTTTAAATCAATATTCCTACAACAATGTGCAATGACTTCTACATATAATTTCAGGCCAGACAGAACTTGACGATGTGATCCTCTCTCTCGACCCCGAAAAGGCTATTGACAAGGTGAGATGATATTCCATGTTTGCGGTGCTCGAAAAATGTGGCTTAGATGGTCTAATGCATCAATTTATTACAATTAGTGCATGACAATTCCTGTGCCGCCATAACCACAAATGGCTGTACCTCTGACACCTTCTGCCTACATACAGATACCCTACATGGCTGCCCCTTATCTCTGCTACCATATGCTTTAGTGATTGAATCTCTAGCACATAAACACACCACTTTGACTTGGAGACGCAAAACATTTACTACACCCTTCAGACTTAGACTGGCTTTGGTATGCTGCTTTACATTCCACGATCAATGCACATTCCACCGATGGCTCACATAGTGGAGAACCCTCTGCCAGCTAGGCTGAACTCGGTCGTGATCTCACAATCTACCTGAAATAAAAAACAATTTTTGTTTTGTGATGAATCCTCTGGAGTCGGCATGGAATCCCGGCCTAATGTCTCATCCCATGTGGCCAGGGTAAGGCAGCCACTGCCTGATCCTAATCCTGGGTTTGGTATCATGAGGGTGGATCACATAGGAGGATATGGCTGTCAGGGGGAAGTGATGACTCCATTGGAAGAGACATGATATTCATCTTCTTATGAGGATGAACGCCCTGTAATTCCCAAATACCTAATGGCGTACTGCCATGAAACTGCCCAAAGAACCAGAAATGCCATGAAATGACATCTACCCAGAGGAAAATGTGTACCTTGGGAGTTCAGGAATTACATCTGACATCGCCTAATTATCATGATTCTGTTTCAGGAAGAGGTCATCAAGCTAATGTTAATTCACAAACCTTTTCAATAACATCCCCTGACTCTAACAATGTTTACCTCAACAAATACTTACCACTAACCAAATGTCAAAAGACTAATACCACTATGCACTTCAAGGCCCATAATACCTGTGGTAATGGGATAAGGAAGAGGGACTCAGAGTTAATGAGGATCCAAAGTGTCATTGAACCAAATGTGTGGTCGAGTCATTATCAAGTAAGGCATTTCAGCAGGACATTTAAATCCCAAAATGAGTTGCAGCTGGAGGGAGACGTGGAAGTAGTAGCAGAGGCAGAAGCAATCCCAAGTCCCAAGATTGCTAGAGAAGCAGAGCGAAGGACACCAACTGAATGAGATGCAGAAAGAAGAGGCGGATGGCATTGCAGAGTGTGCACAGCAGGAAGCAGCATTGTCGACGTGGTGGAAGAAGAAGCTTAGTCAGTTGGGGGACGTACTCCTAACCCGACGTAAACTCCTTCCGAATGTGGGAGGATGCGGAAGCCATATGGAGCAGACACAGCCCTGTAGAAGGACTGCAGTGCAGTCTGCTGATGCTACATGGGAGCTGTCACATCGGGATGAAGAACCCCGGAGGTCAGCCGCAGAGGCAAAAAGGTAATCAAAGATGCCAGCGTAGACCAGTGAGTTGGTCTGCAGTTAAAGGTGTACCCGGGGTGCTCTGAGCAGGACATTTAATGGTAGATAACACATTTGAATACTGAACAATTAAAGTAAAGAGTCAAAACAGACGCAATTCCCCTTCTATGGGAAACCTGTAACTCACATTACCGACCACCAAATGACTAGAAAGATGTAGCAGAAAAACAACAAGGGCACAATTCCCTTCCTTTGGGATACCAACTTGGGGAAACCTGTAACCCGCAATACCAACAGCCAAGAGGCTGTTATAAAGAAGTAGCAGAGAGTCAAAAAGGATGCAACATTTATTTTATGGGACACCAAATGGGAAAGACCTATAACCTGAATTGCCAACAGCTAAAGGGCTATGAAGAAGTAGCAGATAGATGAAAAGGGTGCAACTTCTCATATATAGCACACCAGTTGGGGAAAACCTTAAAACCACATTTTCAACAGACAAGGGGCTATCAAAAATCAGTGAAAAGGCAACCAGGTCAGTGGGGGTTGGCTGATGGGTGCTGGGTATGCAGAAGGTTATGATGTTTGAGAACAGTACAGGTGGAAGGAAATAGGAGTGGATGGGCTTTGATATGTGCTGTGAACAGGTGAGCATGATTATGCTAGGGGCAGATGGTGACAGTGGGAATCTCAAGAAGCAGAAATGACTCTGGGGCCTCTGCTTACCTTCATTGCAGTGGAGGGAGGAGAACATTTTGCAGTTGAGATGTATTGCTCTGAGGACTCCCCCAACCACCATGCTACGCCGGCGGATAGTGGCAGAGACTCTTTTTGTGGGCCTTTGCTTCTGGCCTTCAATTATGGACGGCTGTGCCTCCCGGATGGGGGATCTACATACAGATGATTTTCCTGCTAGCAAATCGACAGGCTCCAGGAAGTGTGCAGGAGGCTGGGAGCTCACTGTGGGTTCAGAAACAATGGAAACCATCCTCACAGGGCAAAGGGGTGCCTGGGCTGAAATATAGATGGCATCAGGGTCCCATCTAAAAGTAGTTGGAATCTGGGTTCCTGGTTCAACACGGAGACCAACAGAGACTCATATTATATGGCTCCCATCTCCCAACTCAGAGTAGTAGTATTGCTAATGTGTTCTGATGACTCTTAGTAAGGAAATTCAGCATGCTAAAAATAATGTGGTCTGCATAGACATTGCTTAAAACCATCAGTGAGATGATGGTGGGTGTTCTATGGCAGAGTATGCATATCAGCATTCTCTACCTGACTAAACATGGACGTAGAAATGTTTCTTTACTAAAGCATTGATGTGTAGTTTAAAGTTCAGCCCATTGTACATACAAATCGAAAAGTTCTTGATCAATGTTCTAGTTTCTTGGCAGCTTACCATTACTATAGGTCAATGTAATATTGCATGTGGTGTGACATTGGGTGAAACAATCATGCTTTTGACATGTCCAGCTTGGGTTTTGAGTTCTCAGTCCTAATTAATGTGCTCACTTATGTGCAGCAGGTATTAATAGCCGTGTTTGTGTCCTTATTGGTGGTCATTTTGAAGATGATTTGTGTGTCATCTTTATAGTTGTAGCTGGAGAGTTATTCTTTTTCTATTAGCAGCCAAAGTGGGGTCCTTCATGTTGAGTTCCGTTCAAAATATTTATTTTGGGAACATATCCGAAAACAAATACAAGTGCAAAACAAACAATTGAATGAAATGTGGTGTGCACAGGACAAAAGCACTCAAACTTTCCAATTACTTGCAAGCATACAAAAATTAAACAAGCATAGGATTCTGGTGAAATTATTAGACAAAATGAATAAAATACAGTTAGAGCACTTTAACATTGATACCAACTTTGTACCATGGAAATGTAAGGTAAAATCACAGACATCATCTAATTCCAATTTCACACTCGCCATACGTTGTCTAAATAACTGGAAAATACAAAGACCACTTCTTTGTGCCGGATCATCTTGCAGATGGTCAGAGCGTCTCCATAGTCTTTGGCCTAAATTTTTGAAAAATTAGAAACTACCACAATTTAATATTTGGGACAACCTAGGAGAAAGTCGATTATGGTTTCTGTTACAGTTGGTAATTTATGCATTAAAAGGCAGAGGTTATATGTGTCACAGATGGCCTCAAGAACACACCAATTCTCAAAGACATTTCTGTTTTTTTTTTTAATTAAAGGGCTTGACAAGGGGTTAACTGAGGGTGTCCCTCTACCTCTCGTCTCTTGTGGGCTGACCCTGTGAAGCCCAGGCATCCCTATATCCAAAGATGATCACTTGAGATCTTCAACCCCTACTATCTAGTAGCTGACTCACCGGTTGCAATAGCCTAAAGGCAAATGTCCTATCTAGCTGTCTACCTATATGATTTTCTAGGTGTATCCTATCCTGAAGAACCACATGTTAGGTACAATTTCACTTACTGCTGTTTTATCTATCTCTATATTATTGCTTTTGTTTCAGCCTCCTGACCTGATTTTCTGCCAGTGAAGCACAGCCTTCAGCTGAGCTCACTGGGCTTTTACTCATCTTTCTGAGAAAAATGACTTGTCCTTCTGACAGTCAGTACTGGGAAACATTGTTTCCCTTAGTCTTATGACTTTCTTACCACTTTTGGCAACTGTATTTCAGTGCGCGAAGTACATCACTGTACTGTGCACTGGGATCCTTATGTTTTCGGGCCCCCAGCCATTCCTTAAGGAGTGTTTGGTTACTGGGAAATGCGTCTAGGAGTAGACTGGTGGCAGCAGAAACGTTTCTTGTAGTTTTATTAACTTTTACAGAGCCATACCACATTTACTGTGTTTAGCTCATGACTGTGGCTAGTGTCCGTCATGGCTGTGCCACAAGGTCTTTTCTCTTCTCCTTTGGCATTTTGTCCGTTGGCCTTCCCCGTGCTTTTTGTAACCTTGGGAGTCCTTATTTGGGCATGCATTCACCAGTGAAAGCGGGCACTTATTGCGGGATAATGCATGTCACGTGTGCGGGTACCCAGGAAGTGGACTGGGACTCTCTGGTCCCAATCCACACTACTGGTGAAAGGATGTCTGGTGTGCATGAGAGCATGAGAGCTGCAGTGTCCTTGATTGGACCACTGCTAGCACACATGAGTGGGGCAGATCTCCTCATTGGCCAGCTGGGATGTGAGCCCTCACTGGACTTTAGGATATGAGGAGGGGCACTTAGTGCGGACCTGCAGATTACCCTGAGGTCCGAATCAACCTCTACACAGAGCCAAGTATCCTGAGAACTGCAGCAGATCCAAGTACTGTCCAGAACCAGGCAGAGAAGGTTTGGCACCCTGAGCCTGCTGTTGTTCCGGCAAGAGCCTTCTTTGCACGCAATCTCTGAAGACCTGCAAAGGTGCTTTAACCCTTTTGAGTGGTGGGACCAATCACACTCCAAGTCTCCTTGGCGCCCTGTAAACAAGTCTTCTTGGAAGTGTCCCTGGGCCCTCCAGTGGACTGACCAGTGTGTCCATTGGCACCCGTGGCCGAAGCGTTGCTACTTAGAGTTTAATCTCAAGCTTTGGGAGAACCCTTGTTCGCATTGCAATGCACATTCTTGCCAAATCTCATCATCCCTACTGCTTTTTTGCAGCGAGAGAGAAACGTGCATCAGTCCACAAGACTTGGATGCTAACGCATCACTGTGTTACTGTGGGGGTCACTGCTGGCGACTTTCCCGCCTTTCTTCACATGTTCTGAGACCAGCTGCATTAGTGCTTTCTTTGTCCTGCGTTGGTGATGAGAGATGTTAATGTTAATGTTAAAGGACATTTGTACCGCACACTATCACCAACGGAGTGGTCCCCTGGCGCTCTGGCGGCTCTGAAAGATGAAAGGGGGGGGTTGAGTTAGTGGGAGGAAGCAGGAAAAGTGCAAGAGAGCAGTGATGTGCTGTTGGCGGCCTCAGCCCGGTGGGTCCGTTGGCTGGGCCTAGGGTGTTTGTGGCCGGTAGTCGTACTGTTGTGCAAGACTACGTGTGTTTTTGTTTTGTTGTTGCAGTGTAGTGAAGTTTGTGTGGTTTTTTGTGCTGTAGGTTTTGGTTGTGTTTGGTTTGGAGTTTGAGAGGTGTATGCAGAAAGGGAAATTGTTAGTAGGGTTGGTTAATTTGCGTCTCTATCCTGAATTGAGGCACTTGGCTTGCATAGTCTCCCCTGATGCGTCTCTGTCCTGCTCTGGCTCCGACTGGCATACAAGGTTCCTTACTCCTCTGGCCCCCACCTCTAACAAGCTCTCTCATAGCTCCCCTTATCATCCCTTCATACTCCTGTGGCCAATGCACCTGCCAAAGTCAACCTCTCAGGTAGTGGGGTGATTGCCAATATCTCGACAATTCCACACCACTGTGGTACCTGGCGGTAACTAAGGGCGGGCAAAAGTATTGGTGGGATTGTCTGGGTTGGTTGACTCAGTCTATGTGCGTTCCATGCACTGTGTTCCAGTCTATCCGGTGTAATCCGTCCAGGTGCCGTGGAAGTTACACTCTCGGGTCGAGGATGTATGTGTCCTTTCCGGTTTAGTCATCCTTTTTCTGGTTTTGGTTTCCAGATTTAGTCTGTGGTGTTGAAGAGCCAGGTTTTTAGTGATTTCCTGAATTTTAGGTGATATTCAGTGTTTCTTATTTCTTTTGGGATGTTGTTCCAGGTTTTTGTGGCTAAGTGGTAGAAGGAGGTGCCTCCAAGTTTTTTCTTAAGGTATGGTTTGAGTTCCAGGCGTCTTTCGTTGCTTGATCGGAGGGGTCTCCTTGGTTTGTAGACTGTTATTTTCTTTTGTAGGAATTCTGCTCCTTGTCCGCTGATTGCCCTGTGCGGTATGCACATTGTTTTGAAGGTGATGCAATGTTTCACTGGGAGCCAGTGTAGTGTTTTTAGGGCTGGAGTGATGTGGTCTCTTCTGGATAGTTTGAGGAGTAGTCTTGCTGCTGCATTTTGGATCCATTGCAGTTTCTTCATGAGGTATTCTGGTATTCCGAGGTAGAGGCTGTTTGCATAGTCGATTTTTGACATGATTAGGGTGACGGTAGTGAGTGTTTTGTGTGTGAAGGAGAGAAAAGGTAGAATTCTTCTTGCCGTGTGGAGGAGGAAAAAACATTTCTTCACTATTGCATTTATTTGTGGTTCCAGGGTTAGGTTGTTGTCCATTAGGACTCCCATATTTTCTACTATCTTCGATGGTGTTGGTGCGTTTCCCATTTCCGTAGGCCATGGGATGGAGGTTTCGTTCTCTTGGTCTTTGGATACGATCATGATTTCTGCCTTTCCTGGGTTCATTTTCAGGCTGTTGGCATCCATCCAGTTGACTTCATTTAGACATTCAGTTAGGGTTGAATGGTTGGCATCAGTGTCTTTGATTTTGTAGATGATCTGAGTGTCATCTGCGTAGTTGTAACATGTAATGTTGTATTTCTTGAAGATTCTGATGACCGGAGTCTATTAGATGTTGAAATATAGTGGAGATAGTGAAGATCCTTGTGATTTGGTCCAGCGTAGTGCTGTGTCTGTTATGCCTATGTCTACTAGTCTTTTGGTCAGGGTGTCGTGGCTAACTGTGTCAAAGGCTGCGGAGAGGTCGAGCAGAATCAGGGCTGAGGTAGTGTTTGAGTCTGCGTTAGTTTTGAGGACGTCCCAGATGGATAGTAGTGCTGTTTCCGTTCCTCTCGCTGGTCTGAAACCGATTTGAGCTTGGTCCAGCAGGTGGTGTTTTTCTATGTGTTCTTGGGTTATTTATATACGTAGGTTTCTAGACGTTTTTCTGGGTAGGGAATGTTAGAGATCAGCCTGTAGATGGAAAGGTCATCTACGTCACCACTTGTGTTTTTCAAGAGTGGCTTGATGTATGCTGATTTGAAGATCTTCGATACAGTCCCTGTTTATAGCGATAGATTTAGAAGGTTTCTTTAGTGTTCTGCTGGTGATCCTTGCACGAGGATTGATTTGTAGATGTCTTGGGGACAGGGGTCCATGGGTGATCCCGCTTTCTTGCTTCATTTTACCAGCATTGCGAATGCCTCTGCTGATATTTCAGGAAAGCTTTGGAGTTTGTGCTGTGGTTCCGTGTTAGGTTTGTTGGGTTGTATGTTGTGGTTGGTTGGTCGCTTTTGTATGGTTTGTCGGATGTCATTGATTTTTTTTTTTAAGTGGTCTGACAGGTCGTTGCATAGTTTTTCTGAGGGGGTTGGGGTGTTATCGCAGCCTGGTGGGTTTCTCATTTCTTCAATGATGCTAAACATTTCTTTTTGTGTGTTGGTGGCATTGTTGATTCTGTCATCGTAATGACTTCTCTTTGCCTTTTGAATTTCCTTCTTGTATGCGCAGATTTGTTTCTGGTATAATGTTTTTTTCCCTGGTTGTATTCTTTCCTCCATTCCAATTCCATCTTTTTGTTTTCCTTTTTCATGTCGTTTAATAGTGGGATGAACCATTTTGCCATTGCTCTTTTTTTGATGAGGTGAATAGTTTTTCTGGGGCGATCTTATCTATTGTATTTGTGATCAGGAAGATACTTAACTAACTATTACTCTCCAGCATGAATCTGGCATGGAGTCACATGCTCATGAATATTCCCAATCATCAGGCTGGGAATCCTCAGCAAAATAAATAAGTTTCAGTTTCACTTACAAAGTGTGTTTCTCCTTTAAAGGAAGGAAGGGCAACTTATCCTTGGGGAAACTAAGGAACGGATGTTCAACAGAGCTTGCAGCTCACTTATTGATTTTGCAGATGTTACCGCAATCAAAAAGGCCACCTTCCAAGAAAGGTGCTATAGTTCGGTAGTGACCATAGGTTCAAAAGGCTTATGACAAAGCGGTGAGGACCACATTCAGATCCCATTTGGGCTGAGGGGCCTGAACCGGCGGAAAAAGATGAAGACCTGAAAAGTAACTTTTGATGACTGGATTAGCCAGTGAAAAAGAGCAACTGTCTGTAAACAGGCAAGCTGCAATGGCAGACAAATGTGCTACATGATAAGACATGGCTGCAAGGTCAGATACAAAGGACAAGCCACTGTCAATAGAAGCATGCCTGGGATCAAGATCTTTGGCTAGACACCAATAACAAAAAAATTGAGCCACTTGCTCATGTAGTGAGATCTCGTAGAGTGCTTTCGTGCCGCTTGAATTATAAGCATGTTGCCCTCGGAGAGGTTGAACTGTGCTAATGATCAGAACTCTGGCACCAGGCTGCCAAGCTGAATGATTGTGGGCAAGGTTTCCACAACTGATGTTTGCTCTGGTGAACAAGGTTGGGAATGTGTGACAACCTGATCAGAAAGGACACAAAGGTGCTGCAGTTCCGAAAACCAGAACCTGCCTGGCCACCAAGTAGCAATGAAGAGGAGATCTAGCTCGGATGTAAATCGGACCCGCATCCGTAGTGCCTGTGCACTTTGAAGCATAACCAAAGAGGGGATTTTGTGGTCCATGCAACCTTCTTCAAACCCAAACCTGCCAAGTTTGAACCTCTGGTGACCTTAGACCAGTGAGTAATCATAACACTTACCGGTGGCACCTAGTTCATCCATGCCATGTTTACGCACAAAGGATCCCTTGTGGTCCTTTTCTTAACTTGGTTGTCTCTTGCTTCCTATATTGTCTGAAAGTTAGGGACACCTTTGTTCACCATAGCAGACCCACCTCTGGCTCTTGGAACCACATTTGTCACACTACAGTGGCCTCTTCCAACTTTTCCTTCTCATTGAATTTTGTGTGTGCTCATCAAAGACCTCAGATCACCCTCCATATTGCTGAGACTTAGCCTTGAATGCTCTCCAAGCTACCTTGAATTGTCCTGGGTAACTTCGAAGAAGTGTTCCCTGTTTCACTAAACTAGGGTGGCTTCCAGAACATCCGTTCACCAGAGCAGAGTTCAGAAATCCATTTTAACAAATTGGTTTGCAGCGGTGGGATAAGAACGGAAGTACATGGGTGTTGCACACTGGTGTGGCACTGGATTACATTTGCAAACTAACACAGTGACTTTTGTTTAGACAGTGTTTGTAAACCACTTAACTTATCCTATAAAAAGGAAACAGTCACTGCTATTACTTTGAGTGCTACTAAATCAGACACACCAGAAGGGTATGTGCAGAAAGAGCCACACTGCCTTTGGCACAAAATCTGAGCTAATCCAAAAGATTATTGATTTGCAAGAAAGTAGGATTGTACCTTTTCCCTCCTATGATAGTGCAGAACGTGCTGGGGCTGCTTCTAGTAACACTCATGATGTGCCTGTTGCCGCCATCATAGAGAGAGAGGATGAGGTTGATGATGACCAATCCCATGTCTCCTCTATTTCCTTGGAGGCTGAGGCTGTGTTAGATCTCAAGAGTCAGAAGCTTAGGCTAAGAGAAAAAGAACTTGAATTTAACATGGCTAAGCTTGAGATGGAGGAATTGGAAAAACAAAAAGATAGGGAATATGAGTTGGAGCTTGCCTAGCTTCAAGCTGCCAACAGCTCCTTAAGGGAGTTCGGACATGGCTCTGGTTCCTCCTTACACCCTAGATTTCCTAATGATCTACTCAGTGTGAATGATGAGAAAAATGACATCATGGATAAGCTGACTACTTTTAAGTATGCTTGTTAAATGCAAAAATTGGTAAATGCTGATAAGATTGCATGGTTTCTCAGTAGTCTGCCCCACTCTGGCTTCAGTGCCATTGTGGAACTGTCAAAAAGGGAGAGAAAATACTGAATATTGTAGCAAATCCTGATCTTAACGTTTGGGAAAATTCCTGCACAATACTTGAAAAGCTTCAGGCAGTACAAGGAAAGAGAATGTAGTACTTGGGTGACATATTTAACTGAATCTTAAAAAGAACTTGACTGGTTGGAACGTTATAAGTTTACCAATTATGAAGGCATGATCCATTTGGTCATGCTGGAACATTTGCAGCATCTGGAGATAGATCCTTAGAAGTTAGCCACTTCAGCAGATGTATGGATATCCCACATGGTATCCAATAAGGACACCTTCTCTTCTGACCCCTTCCCCTGTGGCATACGTTCAGAAGTGGTTTTAGTTTCTCTGGGATACTGTGAACATATAATGTCTGAGGCGTATGCCTCCATCCCTGACAATACCAAACACTACTTTAAGGATAGTGTCCTGGTAGATGGTGTAGACACCTCTGCCATCAGGGACACTGGGGCCAGCAGAACTTAAGTGGATTCCACTTTAGTAAACTCAGAGGAGCAGGACAGAACCCCTCTGATGCCACTAAGTTAGCTGATGGCCCCCCTCTCAAGATTCCAGTTATGCCTGTAAATCTAGCTGTAAATGGTTCAGTAGTTAGGATACCTGTAAGTGTTCAGAGGCAAGTGCCTGGAAGAGGTTTGCTGGGAAATTATATCAGAGACGTAGGTCTTATGGGAGATACAGCAGAGAGACCATGCACTAGGCCTCAAATAAAGGCTGCCCTGACCAAGGCAAGGCTGAGCCAAAGCCAAAGGTGAAACCTAAGGTTAATTGAGTCAGAAAACAAAAGAGAGAGAAAGAGAATAGTCCCCCAACTCACCTACCACACAATTTGAAGACATTTGCCACCAGGAAACCACCAAAAAAAAACCGCTGACAACAACATATGTCCTACCTTCCCACATTCCCACAGGTGTCCTAACAAAAACAGCACCTCACATGTGTGGGTGCACCTGCCTGGGCACAAAGGAAAAAGCCTAAAGCACTGCTATCCCAAATGGTTTGCGGAGGGGAAATGTTTATGATTTTGTTCTTGCAGACAACCTTCAGATTTGGTCCAGGGGTGTCACAGCCACTAAGGAAAACAGGGACCACCATGCATTTCAGAGGCATGGGACATCACCCCCAACCTCCCTGGAGCTATGGCTGGGCTGCATTACAGAATATCCCTCTGGGAAGGGATGGGGACCCTGCCAGGGCTCCCTAGGACTGCTGGTGTGCTTGGGGATGGTCGACACACATTGGTGACATGTGCCCAAGGCCAGGGACATCCCCCCAGACCATCCTGGACCTCTGGACCGAGGAAGAGGATGACTGAGAGTAACAACATGAACTTTCACACATTTTACTGGCCATGTCCCGCTAATAGCGTCAGGTAAAATCCGGCACTAAATCCTAAGTGCATACACCTGATACCAATTAGCTCTCCTCACATGTTTAAAAGGCATTACCCAAAGACACACTCTGAGTAAGGTGGAACACGAGAACGAGCAGGTCTTCCGGAACGAAGGCAAACCTATTGGAGCAGAGTGACGGACCAAGGGAGAGAGAAGCAGGTCGGAAAACCTCAGAGTTCTGTCGTGGAGGTTATTGCCTCTGACAGGCTGCGAGAGACATGGGGAGAAGGCCAGATCTTGCGAGTGAAAACTGCATTGTGTTTCAAGGACACCAGCGACCCTCCCGGGTTAACGGCAGAGTTGGGGAGGCGAAGCCAAGCCTGTGGCACTAAACTTCACTCATGAATTGAAAATCATAAAGCAAAGAAGAATCGCCCACTGCCGGTGAGTTGGCAAGAGACCTGAAATACTGATGTGTGTTGAAGTTTGCAATAGCAAACATTTTTCACCAGTGAAGGCTGCATGCGTATGGATGAGATGTGAGCAAAGGCAGACCTTTGAATGAACTTTGTAAAAGGGGGCTCCAAGTTCAGCAATACTAAGCAACGGAGTGGTCCGGCAAAAGGAAGTAGCCCACTCGAAAGTCTCCATGAAATGTTAATTGTTAGAAGTGAGAAAGCAAATACAGAGCAAAAGTGATATGGAAAAGTTAAACTCCTAGAAAGGGGAAAGAAAAAACAGAACTATACATTTCGAGTCCAAATGTTCTGAAAAGTAAGCCGCGCACATTCGAAAGCCTTAGATATCCAAAAGTGGTCTAAGGCCGACAGAGGGAGACCCTAAGTGAAGTAAGCTTGGGGAGGGGAGCCCCACTTGCAGATTTGTGTTCAGGTTTATCGTAAATAATCTGAGCCCGCCAGAGGGGGACCTACGAGAACTGTGTGATGAAAGGTCTGAGCCCAGCATAGGGGGACCTTTGTGAAATATCTTGTTGAAACATATTTTTGGAAGGCAGACAGGCCTTGATCCACTTTCCGAAACTGTATTTATCTATTTATTTTTTATTTATATTGCACACAATGGGCCTTAGGCATGATGGGGCATACACACATAGAACTCAAAAGAGATACAACATAAAACAAGAAACATATAGCACAGCAAAATACAATCTATAAACCAGATAATACCCATAACTACACTGTCTTGTGAAGGTACCCCAGGGGGATTAAGAAGCAAATTAATTAGGCTATCTACTTCTGGTAAAAAACTTCAAAGAATCAAATTACAGTTGGAAACCCCTCTGGGGATGTATTTGCACATACTAAGGTAATAGGGTAGCAAGCTAGTCCCACAGCCCACAATAACACAATCATTGTTAGGTAGCAAGCACCAATCACTCACATCTGTTCTTCGTAGAAGCTTGAGGTCAGTCAGTCTAACATTTGCGGTCCCGTTCTTTGCCGCAACCATGCTAGAACTTTATTTCGCAACGTCTCTCTGGTTTCTCTTCCCTCTGTTTTCCCAGTATTGGTAATAACAATGTTACGGCGGTCCATTACAAAGGCGTGAGTACTTAGGTCATTATGTCAGTTACCCTTGGCATTTGAGACGTTCTAAGTCTCACATTCCGTATGGCCAACTGATTAAATAAAGTATTCCCCTTTATAGCTTGTGCAGTGTGTGTTTGAACAGACTTGTCATCAGGAGTCAGAGTTGGCTTGTTCCTCAGGGTCAGCAATGGGAGATGTGCCCTTGGCCTTAGAGCCATGTGTTATCCCGGGTGGTACTGAAGGGCCATCCCTGTTAGATGTCATTTGAGAGGCTTGGTCTGCTCTCACCCCAAGTATATTGGCTTGACACCTATTGTCTGATATTGCCGGCTGACAATATATGGCAACATGTGATGGTGCATCTGTCTGTGTCATAATGTTCTCTCTGGACTGTGCATCAGAGTACATAGATCCATCAGGCTGTGACAAAGAAGAATTTCTTTAGAAATACTTGCTTTATGGTGCGAGAACTGAGTGAGGGCAATATCATCAGAAAATGGGGAAATAGTCCTAATGCCCCTTTTAAGCCCCAAAGTGCTGGCGTAATATTGTCTGATTCCCGCTTGGCATAATTCTTTATACCTCCTAATAGAGAAGTCACGGCTGGAGAAAAGGTTGATGCCATAAAATCAGCAGTATCCCTTCTCAGGGTGTAACCCGGAGCGGCAGAACATGTAGTGCTTGGAGTTGAGGACAGGCCCTCCAACTCCTTAATTAGGCATTTGCGGGGGAACTCTAACTCATTGGTTTACTCCATGGCCATGGGAGGGTTAACGCTATGCAGCCTCTGTCTTCTACTAAAGCTCAGGGCGAGGACCTCAGAAACACGGTCCCTATTGAACTGTGGAGATGCGGCAGCTAAGCCGACTCCAGTCCACGAGAGAACCGCCCTTGACTTTGGTCCTGAGGTGGAGTCTCTTGCATACTGATTGCTGACAGGTAGGCATGTCAGGCCACACTTCCTGCTCTGGGCCATACTATGGCCCTAGGTCTTCAGTGACTCAATCATGATTGAAAAGGACACACCGTGAAGATATGCCAGTGGTCCGCAATTTTGAAGTGGTCAGAATTTAATGCAGGGACTTCGTCAATCGCCAAAGATAGACAAGAACTGAAATCTCCCACATATCAGGAGTTAGCCTGACAGGAAACTATCCTGCCCATGGCAGAGAGACTGGAGCTGGTGCTTACCCCCGTCGCAGAATGGCGTTGTGCTGTGCTATCCGGTCTGGACCTTTGCTGATGTCATCTAGGCTACAGCTCCCCTGTAGCAGCCCCACCATTACCAATCACCCAGCTGCGGCAGGAGGCATGAGGACCCGGTTAACACGGGTTTACAGGCTGACACAACTCATAGCGCTGGCAGCAGCAGCCCGCAGCCCTCGGGGCGCGAGGAGGAACAATCTGAGGAAAGGACCAACTGCGGCCACTAGAACGTCAAACCGCGCTGCAACACAGGTTTGCAGCCACCTCTGACGCCACTGCTTCTGTCGTAAGCTTGACGTTAGTATTTGTGTTGGTAGCCAAGCCAGAATGTGACATCCTGCCTACAGGGACAGCTTTAATCTGTGAGGTCTAACATGGGACGGAGAGTTGGTTCAACCACATTTATTCATTTGAACAGTGATTTTTCCTTTTGCATACATTTTTCCTTTTTTCAGTTTTTTGTACAGGAGCTAGGGCAGGCATTAACTGTCGTTAGCATAGGCCATTTTGATTTGACAGACTCCACTAGCACTGAGTTATTTATTATTTGATGGCCGAGACTACTCCCATCTTAGTTATAGGGCAGACTAGGGCTTTCTTCAATCCAAACCATTTCAATAAAGATTTACATATTGTAACCATTGTGTCAGTGTCATAATTGTGATACCATGCTGCCCCTACATAAGGCAGAGAAGGACATGGGTTGGTGTGAACAATGTTTAGAGACAAGACCTAGTTAGGGTATTGAACGTGGTTGGGGTTATACTGCCCCCATTGAGTGGTGATAGGACTATTGGAACTGCAGCTGGCAGGCTAAATAGAGCAGATAAATCAGAGAAATTACTCCTCAAGAGCGGCTTCATGGCAATGTTTTGTATTAAGCCACCTGGTTCCCAAGAGAGATATGGGAGGGTGTATGCTAGGAAAGCAACATATTTCAAGACTGAAGAAGCATGATATGTTGCCAAATGCGCAGTGCAAGGTCAGAAAATCACTGAGGGGTGCCAAGTTATCTGTTCCGATGAGAAAGGAGTATTGTGTCCATTCTGTTGCCACAGGGTACTGTCTTCAATGTTTACAATAACTGCAGGATTGGGTCAGCTCGGAGAGGCATTCACATCATGAAGTTGCCCTGGCCAATGAAAAAAGGCCATTATCAATAATGTTGTCCAATAAAAACTAAGTATGTTTTGCTGACTACACAATTAGGTCATCCATAGGGGGCAGCATTTTAATGATAATGTGTAGGTTACTGACCAATGGGTTTGGGCTGTATAGGTTGTGTTTAGATTTTTGTACAGGGGCTAGCCTATGGGAACTGTAGGATTAACACGTACTTAATATTTTTAACAAATGTTCGTTTGTGGTTTTCGTCTATAAGAACTGTAAACTGATATCGGCATGTCGAGACAGTTTTCAGTTTTTCAGTTCTATGGTAATGACGGACCCACACGGCCATGTTTGCATGTGACAAATCCTGTTTGTTTTACAAAGTGTGAACTTGTTATTGATTGCTTATACTGTTTTTATTGTTTTTCTTTTTGTGCTGACCGTACAGTCGCCATTTGTATGATGTGTATTTAGTGGTATGTTAGGCCAATGAACCTGGAGCATGAGAACCATGTTCAGGTTAGTCTTCATGTGATTTTTATCTACATCCCAAATGCATATGAAGGCCAATTATGTTGCCTTGAACCTATATATTACAGATTAGTCAGTACTTAGTGAGGTTGTCCGGATGTCCTAGGTGGTTTGCAAGGAGTGGTATGACTCAGGATATTTTAAAATGATTGTTGTACAATTCATGTTTCCAGTGAAAGGTGCATGAGTCTGCAAACGGAGAGACATTCTGTCTCGTTGTTGAGGATGTCAGCGGTAGGAGTCCACAAGGAAGAAAACATAATTGCTGGTGGACATCCCGAGTGTAGTGATAGCTGATTTGTTTATTGTCTTACATGCATTGCTTGAAGGAGTTGTGATTGGATTATTGTTGAGAACAGAATATTTGTTTCCATCAATATGTGCTGCCTCTGTGGCTTGCTGGTTGTTGTCCACCTTATTTTTGGTGTGAATGGTAGGTTGTGTTTGCCTTGTTGCAGGAGCTAGGGTTCCTCAGTGCCTTGAAAATTTTGAACATTTCTATGTCTAGGTTAGTTGCTGTTCTTTTCCTTCTGTACCTATTTGGCATATAAGATTACAGTGTAGCACTGACAGATCTGTCAATGATGCTGTTTTCTCTTTCTGTTTTCTACATGCATGCCTTTTGTAGTTTTGTTTTCATGAGTGTTTAACACAGAGGGTGATAACCATAGGGCTGCTCCTTTTTTTCTGACGATGTTCATTTTTCAATGGTGTAAAGATATCCTGGACGTCTACTATCTACGGTTTCCTTTGCCTATTGGTGATGTGGTTGGCTTTGTGTCCTCCATAAGTGTTCCAATGCCTTCTAAGTTAATGGTTTCCAGCTCCTTCTGTCGATGGAAGCTTGTTGTTATGCCATAAATGCTTATATCACTGGTAACTTTCAGATTGCATATTTTGCAAGCATTGCAACCTGTGCAGTGTGCTCACCTAAGATCCATTTGTTTTGTATTATTGAATTGTACAGTCACTTTGCACATTCTGTATTTAAAGTGCAGTGTTTGGTCACCGACGACCCTTTTTTTATTGCATTTTTGTTTATCTAGGACTCTGTGCTCCACCAGAAGCTCCCACATTTTTCCCTGATTACCATGTGTCTTCCAGTCCTGCTTGTTCTCTTTCTGGACCTTTACCTCTCTCTCCCAGCACCTCAACTCACCCTTTTCTTTTCCATCCATACCACTTTTCCAGCCCACCTGTCTCTGCTTCCGCATCCTTCACTTGCCTGCCACCAATTCCTACCTAATTTGCCCTACCCACCTTACTCCATCTCCTCCAGCATCTACCACCTCTAATTCTGCCCCCCTTTCTGACCTCACACTGGGTCTCTGTTAATGGATATCAACAAAACCTAGCTATTCCCCATATCACTTACACTCGGGCAGCACTTAAAAACAACTATTTCTCATTCCACCCCTGTTGGTCTCGTGATTAGATAGGAAACAACATCAGAAAACCATTATTTTTAGTTTCAGTTCCTCCGCCTTAGTGCACATTTTGGTAGAACTTGTTCCCATGCCTTTACCTATCTTTCTCATCTACTGCACTCAACCCCATCTTCTCTGCCCATGACCTCTTAATCAAAGTGATTGCACTTGATTCCCCTGCTATCACAATGAACAATCCCAGTGCCTATATTTTCTCCAGGATCCAATAGCCCCAACATGACTTCACTCTCTCCGACAACTCACTAGCCATCCTGCCTAACTTTTGAACCCGTACCCAAGGCATCTCTCTCAATCTCATATTTCTATATTCCTCCCTAGTCTAATCTGCTCTAACAATTGACCCCTCCACTGGTTCACTTCACCATCTCTATTTTTGCAACACTCTCCCTCAACTATCACCAAATGTAAATTCTAGGATACCTCCAGGGTCCCCTACCTCACCAAGTCACCATCATGCTCCATTATCTTCCTTGTCCATTTGCTTAAAGAGAGGGAGTAGTCAAATTCCATGGGAGAAAAACAGGAAAGAACTGTAAGGAGGACGATCAGGACTGGCAAGCACATGGATGTCCTTGACAACCAGGGTATTGCAATTTAAGAAATAACAGTGTGCTTGCTAACCAATAAATTTAACTGAATAGATCACTGCGCCATGCAGGGCCAAGAAATTAATAAATAAGACATCACAGGCAACAAAGTAATACAATTTACAAGGTGCAGATGTTATATGCATTTATGAAAGTTCAGAACCGTGGTTTTACTGCTATGTATGTGTTTCTGGACAAAATGTCTTTTGGTTTGCATAGAGTTCACTAACGTTTCCCTTGACCTCAGCTAATGCAATTTTTATGAGATGCCTAGACTTTGACAAATGATGACAATTACTTTGGAGTTCACTGGCCTAACTCCATTAGTGACATCTGGCAGAATCATTATTGGTCTAATCTTTTGGGACCAACTCAAACAGATCATCAAGGTTCTTTGTATGTGAGCTCTTCGTGTGTTGTAATTAACATTCCAGGGCCGGGTCAGGCCTTTTATGTGAATACACAACGTGTTTCTAGTTTGCCTTTCCGCAGTTTTGAACTACCCCTTCAATCACCAGATTCAGGAAAGCCCCTTTGAATCTCAAATACAGGGACCTTGAGCGAAATAAAGATATGCTAACATTCAATTCATATTAGTCCCTCTATTGCTCTATACCTACTTGCTTTAATTTAAATTAAACTTCTGCAAATACTGTAATTCAAATCACAAATAGTTGTATGTTCTTAAGGCTGCAATATGCCTTATGTTTTAAATCATTTTGGATTCTAAAATGAATGGTAAAGATAGTCACTGAATATAAATTTCATTTAAACTGAAAACACATGTTCTTGATGCATGTATCCAAACTACAAGAACATGTTAAGAAATCAATTTCTCTTTACCCATATACAAGTTGAAGGATTGAGTGTTCTGGGGATCTCATGATGATAACATATCACAGGTTATTACAATATACATGCTGTGTCCAGCTGTTTATTGAAAAGAAGCGTTGGGATGGTTCCAGATGTACTGTTGCTTTAACAAACATATGGTTCTCTAGCACGTGTATAATTTAATTAATTGGCAAGGGCATCATCTAAAACATGACAGTAAGCAAAATGCGCTAAGCAACAGAAAGCTTTTTTTTTTACAATGCCTCTCTCATACTGTTTCCGAGAGGTCGTCAGTACTCTGTTTATTTTAGGCCATAGTCTTTCCTCCATTTATTTCCAAAACTGTCCTCATTCAGATCCCACTCTGGAGGTCTAGCTATATGAGGATAAACAGCTCAGATATGATGTTCCTATTCAGCTGGTAGAGTGCGGTTATCTGGTCATCCATCATTGTCCAGGGTCATGGCCTGACAATGGGTATGGGTGGTGTCCTCTTGGCACACCTCCTCTGCCTTTGCAGAGTCAATCTCCTTGGCAGTTGGTGGAAGGAGTGGGTCTTAAATAATCGTTTGGATGCAAATGGAGGCATCTGCGACGTATTTTGTGCACCTGCATCCATTCACTATTTCACCTTGTATTTCGGGTGGAATTACCATTGCTTGTTTGTCAGTAACTCTGCCGGTGGAATTAGCACTGGCGGAATTGCCACTGATTATCTTGGTGGTAGTTGGCCGGCACTAATTCCACCAGTGGAATTACTGCTGATGGAATAAGCACCAGTTGTGTGTTCTTAATATTTTGTGGTGCAATAAAAGCGTTGATAACAGAATTACTGGCACTTTTTTACTGCACTGGCAAATTGGGAATTAGCGCTATAGTCGTGAAATCTCTTGGGTAAACCAGTATTAGGCTGGGCACGAGAAATGCTCGGTTCATTCATTTCCTCTTGTCTACTACACTTTGTTTGGAATTAACCCCTTCTCCATGCAACTCACTCAAATTCATCATGAACATGTCACTATGATTGAATACAGGTGTTCTCTCACATTACACATCAGATGACGATTCAGGAACAGGCACCTGAATATGTGCATTGTAACAGTGTTTCAAAGTGGTGTAGTTTTGACAACACTCTTTCCAGTCACGGTGACTGGCTTCTCACACTCTACCTAACTTCATCCCATTCACTAAAGGCTTGTGATCTTTGGTTAATACAAACTTCTTGCCCCCTCCCCCCTTGCAAATATGTGAAACTGGTCCATTGACTAAGAACAAGCTAACGCTTCTTGATTAATTACAGAATGGAGACATTCTGCCTTGTTCAGCGAACCAGACAAAACTCAAGATTTCCTTGTGCTTTTTTTGCAGCACAGCTCCAATTTCGAAAAAGCTCGCATCTGCACTGATGCCATCCTTCCTCACATCAAGTAGGTAGAAAGCAGGTGCTCTCCATATCGCCCTTTTGTTCTCCGGAAAGCATTATTTTGCACGTTCAGACCACACATATGCATTGCCCTTTTTTAAGAATATGTGAAAGCTCTCTGTTTTCCCTGCACAATTAGAAATTAACTTTTAATGAAACTCTACTAGCGCCAAAAAGGACATCAACTGCTGTGTGTGTCCGTGTGTAAGCAGGAGCGCATGTGCCTCTGTGAAGGTGCGTGTGTTGGGACCAAAGGGACAGAAAGGAGATTACACGGGCAGCGCTGGGTAAATAAACATGACAAAGAACTCTTCTGACTTCTAAGTCATAGGACATGCCAAGGTGCACTTCTGGTGCCAAAGAATGTAACGTGTATTTATAAAACATGTCACGAACGACTCATTGTCACGGATAGGACCATGGTTAACCTTGGGGTAAAGGGCATGATGTGGACATTTCAGGAGGCATTGATTGTTCCATGGGCAGATTATGAGCCAAAATATGTGGGAGTTGGAGTTACTGAGTACATTTTGAGTAACATGGTTAATCAAGGAGACACTGAGATGTGGCATAGGAAGTTCTGGGGTAAATAGGCATGGTATAGAGCCATTATTGAGGTCATGGACATGGCATTGGGCAGATCCAGGAGAAGTCTGGGTGTGGTTGGCAATTTCAAGGGTAAATGGAACTGGCATGAGCAAGACTGACGATGAAAGTGACATGCAGAAAAAAAGGGTGCAGTAAGCTATAGAACGCAGCAGTTCTGGTCCAATGTATGTCTCATGTGGCGATTTAGGAAACAAAGGGAAATTATATTATGAAGTTTTAGTGGTAAAGATAGCGCCATGCGGTAATCCGTTGGTGGTTGTGGTGCAACACATTGGGAGGTTAGAGCTGGAATACAAGTGCAATTTGGCAAACCTGGAGGTATGTGATGGAACAATGGATAGTTCTTCACACGACGAGAATGGCATTGTGAAAAAACAGGGCAGTTGTGGGGGCAATGTACATTTCATGGAACAATACAGATGCATTTTTATAGGCAATGAGAGTGACATTTGAGGTCGAAATGGCATGTGGCAATAAGCAGTTCTGGTGACAATCGCCATAATGACATTCAGGGAACACTTGTGAATAACAGCAGTTTTCTAAGAAATGTGTGACTTGAGGACATTAAGAAATAGCAGTTAAATGTGACAGTTCCAGGGGCAATGGGAGTGGCATATGGTATTTTAGGGGACGATGAGATCTGACTTGGGACAGTTCTGTCTGCAATGTGAGTGCCCTGAGGTAATTTAGATGTCATATGAACATAGCATTCGACAATTCGTGGGACAATGACAGAGAGATAGGACAATTTGGAGGACAAATGGGTGTGACTTGAGAAGTCTGGGCGCAATAAAGATGCAGGATTGATAATCTTAGCATGCTGGACTGACACAGACATGGCAATATTAATGCTTACCTCATAAATGTGTGGATCAGTGAAGATATGTGTTAATTACACCCACGCAAATTGTAGTTTGTTTTAATAAAGTGTTGGCGTGTTAATGTATTTTACTAAGGCAACACTAGCATTGATTATTTAGAAAGCATCTTAATTATGTGGGGGAAATACACACAATTAGATGAGAATCTGTTTTAGATGGGCAACAGTGGGTTTCGTATTTACAGCTAGCATCACAATTGGAGGACATTTAGAGTCTCTATATGGCTGCCATAAAACTGTAATGCTTAATGTTATAGTAGCATGCCAGTGTTACCCTCCAAAAACACATTGTCATACAGCCACGAATTTGCCTTTTACAGTGGCAACACTGGCGTGGCTTTGTTGAAACAGGGATCTTCATTGCCTGAGGCAATGCACAGGCCAGCGCGATAATTTTTTACTGCGAAGCACGAGTATGTCGTTTTTTTAAAACTCCCATCTTCATGTTCAGGAGTTGAAACCTGTATTTGAATGTGTTTTAAAGGGACTGCATCACAGTGAGAGTCATTTTTAAATAATGACATTCGAATGTGTCCCCTGAAAAACAAGTTATCATTGAGGCATTGTGAGAAAAAAAAATCTGATTACAAAGACATGTTGTGTCTGATTGGCAAAGGGTTTTTCGATGGGATGTACACATTTGAAAACTCTTTGTGAATCAGGCCCTTTGTCTCGACCTTGAGAACAGTGACAAGCCTCTATTCTAGAGCCTGGACACAATTTATTTATTTTTTTAAACTTTATTTATGATTTACATACAGAAAAGCAATAACAATAATAGGTACAGATATATACAAATTACAAGAATAAACCATTATAACATAATAACTCCGAAATCCCTACCCCCCCTTTCCCCAGTATGTACACAGTTCACATTTAAAAGTACCCAAAAAAAAAAATTATAATAATTTCAGGTTCAGTGCATTGCCAGAAATCTACCCCAAATCTTTTCGAACAATCGCACCTTGCCATGTTTCCTATGTATGCATTTCTCAACTGCTGCAAGACTGTGCATTTCATTCAGCCAATCTTCCTTTAATAGTGCTACACTAGACTTCTAATTTCGTAGGATGATTTTTTCCCCATCAAGGCACCCTGAAATATCCATTTCTTATGGCAATTAGTAAACCCCTCCAACTTGACAACATTCCCCAGAATTAGAGTTTCAAAATCCAAACAAACATGTTCATTCAAGACACTTTCCATAACACCTCCTATATCATTCCAAAAAAACTTTAACTTTCATGCAGGTCCAGAACATATGTTCGAAAGTACCATTTTCAACAACACATGTCCAACACGGCCCATCCCTCAAACCCCTCTTCCACAATCTTTCGGGGTCCAGTACACCATATTCAGGATCTTTATTTGTCTCGTTCTTTCAGAAAGGCTCAGGGAACATAGACTGGCATTAGCACACATCCTCGTCCAAGCATCTACTGTTATCACAACACCAAGCCTCTTGCTCCACTCGACCCTCAGCCCATCGTTGCCCTTATATTCACTCACAATCCGTTTGTACACCCGGCTAGCCCGGCCACTCTCACCCACCATTGATTTCCTAGTGAGAAAGTCCACATCCACCTTCTCTTGAGGAACAGTCCCACCAATAGCAGCCTTCAACCGTCTATAGTCCGAAACCCTAAAGTTGTCAATCATAAATCGCTGTTGCACCTCTCTGGCAGACATCCAATTACCTTCTGTGAGTAAGTCACCAATCCAATGAACACCCCCCCCCAAGAACCAATCTTGAAAATGTGAACAGAAAAAAAAATAACAAATAACAGATTTCTATATTTTTAATGGTACTTGCTTTCTATTGTTTGTCTTAATAGGCAAAAGAGAAATTCTGCGAAAAGGTTTCTGAGGCTACCGAGGTGCCATATCTAACTACAACATTAGTGCAAGCCACTACAACGCGGTATAGGGTATTAACAACCACAAAAGGAACCTCAGCTTCAAACTCTCCAACCAGTTTGCCGACAGAAGGTAGGATTTGATATAATGTTCGAAATGTGTGTATGTTGTATTTACAAAAAGCACTGTATATTGATAACATGTACCGTCCGTTTTTTTCTGGCGGTATAAAACGAAAGGGGATACAAAATATTGCTTCACCCGTAATATCATATCAAAGCAGTTTAGTTATCTGGTTCAGTATAATGGTTACACTCCTTAAGTGAACCATCATTGTACTGGATATCTACTGCTCATCTACTAGACAGATGGTGTAATGCCCACATAGCACCATATATGGGACATGTGTTTTATTGCATTGTTTAATTCAATACATGGAAAATTGACTAGTTTATTTCAATAATAACAACATTAATAATAATCACAAATTGTTGATTTATTAAGGAGCACATTTTCCTTAAAAAGTCTAATTTGGCGGCTGGGAGCCGTTACTTTTGCACAGCAACATAAACGGCTCCCCAACGCCAAATGTTCATCATTTTCACTACGGGTGCAAATGTATCTGTCAAAAGGTGGCGCATACGCTGATAGACAGCCCTTTGCCCTTTTTATTTATTTATTTAATGTGATTTAGTTTACATAAGAAAATTTACAGAAAATATATCAGCCTTTTGCCCTTGAGTTTACTTTTCATTGTGAGCACCGCTTGCCATGCTCACTATTGAAATGAGACGCTCACTGACATGCGGGCATGTCGGGAGAGTTTCATTTCGTTTGAGAACACTGCTTACCATGCACGCATGCTAAGCAGTGTTCCCCTTTTGAAATCAAACCATCCACACCATGCAAGGGTTTAATTGTAATTGTACATGCTCATGGCAGGGAGCGGTTACAATGGATCCCTATGAGGGTCCTCCAACATATGCACTGGCATGAAAATTCATGCCAGCGCAGATGCTGGAGCATTTGTATTGCAAGAGGAAGGGAGCGGCAGAGAAACACGTTCTGCCCCTCCTCTCTGCCATACAAATGAATAAAAATGAGCTTTGGCATGAATGCAAGGGGTTAACGCCTCATGCAAGGCTTTTAGACCTTGAATTCACCTTGCGACTCAATCGAAAATGAGCCCCATGGTGCCTTATGAAGATCAGCATCTCCTGAGTGTAAAGATGTGTGTGAGCATTATTACCCACATGGATTTTTTTATTTTTTTATTTATTGTTGTTTTGATCAGTAAAAACCTGACCTTTCAACATATCGTTACAGATTTAGAGAAAGATATATAGAAATAAATTACATTCAATTTTACAAACAATATTTCATGATAAAACTCCTTCAGTTTTTACACAATTAGTACATAGATCACTCTCAATATAATTCAACATGATAATCATAGATTTATCACAACTCTTTTTCTTAATCATCATTAATGTATGGTAACTTGATTTTCAATGAGTTTAGATAATTCACAAGCGCATACCTTATTTGTTTTGAATGTCCTCCAAATAATATTGTCCATAATTCATCATGCATGATCACAGTCTTGTTAAACAAATGCTTAAAGTAAATTATTCTTGATGATAAGAGACCAACACATTCAACACCAGATGTTTCATCGTTTGTACCTGTTGATTACAGAATCGACAAGCTTGAGCAGATGTCTTCTTCCATCTAAACAATATCTCTCTCGTGGGCCAAATGTTCAATCTGAAACGCATGAAATCAGTACGATGTCTAGGATTCTGGGATTGCTTTAGATAATTTTCTATGTGGCCCTGTGCTTTTAAAGCAAAAGGATTCAACTCGAATTTCATTATTTTCATGCAAGCGTCTCGGGTTTTAATCCAATCGGATTCCCATAATTTAGTTTTGGCTTTATTGGGATTTTCGATAAGCAAGATTTCAGAGACATCTGCTCCTGTCAAAAAATGTTTAGCACATGCACGCCATTTCTTTGGAAAGTTTTCATCTGATAACAGCAGATAGCTAGATATGATATTAAGTAGGCCATTAGTACTGTCTTTCATAATGCATTTTCTATATAATAGACAAACCTTCCATTTATACGTAGCCTAGAGAGATGTAAGACCTAATTCATGTCTAATGATCGAAATAGACTCTGAGTTTGGAATGGAAGCATGAGTGATCTTTTCCAAAATTTACTTTCATATTTAACCCAATACATGTATGATTGACATATCTCAACTTCAGACCCATACAAAATAGTGGGCACATATTTTTGCTTGTAATATATAATCATGGGGTCAATAGTGAATTTACAATAGTTGGCCCGAATTATTCGTATTTGTGATAGTGCACTCACATTTTTTAATTGCAAATGATGTTCCTGTGTTTTGTCGGACAATTGACTAGTCACACAAACCCCCAAATAGATGTATGACCTTACAAGCAAAAGGTCAGTACCTTGTAGTTGCCAGCGACAAGGTTTCTGTCCTTTATTGACACCAAATTGCATTACTTGAGTTTTGTTGGTATTAATGCTAATACAATTATGTTTGACATATGTATCTAATGCATTTAGCATATTATGCAAGCCAACACGTGTTTTGGACAGTAACACCATATCATCGGCATACAAGAGCCACTTAATGGCTGAGCCTTTCAATTTAGGTGGATCAACAATCAACCCCTCAATGCTGGAGCCAAAATCTAAGAGAAAAAAGTTAAACAAGGCGGACGCCAACAGGCATCCTTGTTTCAGACCTCGTGAGGTCTGTATGGGTTCAGACAGCAGGCCCTCATTATTCAGGCGAACCAAGATTGAGGTGTTTCAGTGTAATTGAATTATCCATTTAAGTATGTACCAAGGGCATATTAGATCCATCAATATCTTAAATAGCAATTCCCTTGGGACGAGGTCAAAAGCTGCCCTGAAATCTACAAAGGCCATATATATTGCTTGGTTACGTTGCTTGTTCAGATGAATAATGGCCTTCAGAGTAATCAAATTGATGGCCGTGCCTGATCCAGGGATAAACCCTGTTTGAAAGGGATCTCTATGATTTAGTTGATTTAACCATCGATTAAACTCACCCAAGATCAGGCGGGCTAAGATTTTTCCCGGGCAATCCAACAATGCAATAGGTCTGTAAGACGCTGGATTAGTCCCGTCTCCTTTCTTAAATATAGGGAGAATAATTGAAGTTTTCCAATTCAAGGGCACTAGACCTGTCAACATGATGTGCTTAAACATATAATATAAGATGTCCGACCACAGGTGTTTATTTTGTTTTATCATAGCATTGTGTAACCCATCTGGTCCAGCAGCTCTGGATACACTCAATTTTGATATGAGAAAGAGTATATCCTCACGGTCAAAATTAACATTGTGATTAGCTACAATGCTATCCCAGATTATACCAAGATCTAGAAAAGGTGAAGTATATATATTGCCATAGAAGTCATTCCAAGATTGTTGTGAGATGGAATGCACCTGTAATGTATGTTGGTTTTTAAATGGGGTATTATTTAACAGTGCCCATATGCCTGCTGATGACATGAGGATAATTTGTTTCAACATTGCCTCCTCATCGTGTTGATATTGGGAGGCACGCCGGTGTCTAATCCAGTTTTTATACTCCCTTTTTAATCGTTTGATCTGATCTTGATTAGACCATGGGATGGAAGCATACCTATTTGCTAGTTTCTTAACATTCCTTCTTAGTTCACTTTTCTTATATTTTACTTCTAAATCAAAAGCATGATGATGAGACAGGGTGAATCTTTTGGGACCTGCCCTCTATGTTGAAAAGCGCTGCATGGCATGTATATAGCAACCACTGACACATTCATTATAACCAGCATATTGTTCCCACAAGACATCTCTGAACTGGCATCATTTCCTCTGGGTCCATTTTAATCGATTACTGGCAATGTTGACCTGTAAGTTAGCCACATTTGTATTTTGAAGACGTTTCTTCGTTTTAGGCCAATCATATTTCAGATGTAATAAGCTATGATCACTCAAAATGGTTGGTTTAATGGAGAACATAGTTATGTTATTCAAAAGATTAGTATTTACAAAAATATATTCCAACGTTACATGGCTATTTGCATTGTGCCATGTAGGCTTAGGAGAAACATCCCAATGTATTGAACCATTGACCATTACAAAGTTGCGATCAGCCATTAGGGTTAACCAGCGACGTTCATCAGACATAGGTCTCAAGTGTTTAGGAGATAAGAGATGAAGATTCAAATCCCCCATTATGAACGTGTTGGTAATAGTAACATCTAATGATAATTGATCAAGAATCATAGTCAGACTTTCAAAAATACCTTCGAGGATAGATGTTTTTCCCCCAATAGATGTTTACCATGGCACAGAAACTTTCCCCATAATGGAGCTTTACATACTGAAAACAGGGTGATGGTGATCTATGCCAAATTATTTCAATATTCTTATCCTTTCGGAAGGCCATAAGAAGCCCAGCAATAGGGCGTCCCTTCAGCGGCTCTATGGCTGGTACCACAAAAATATTATACTGGTCCCATGTCGGTATATCACAAAGCTATGTCTCCTGGAACACTATTATATCAAACTGAAGGAGGTCCTTGTTTACATTATTAATAAAATGTCTGTGACCTCTTGTGTTCCATGAGAGAAGACTAACTGATTCCATCTTCTGTGATAGTTATGATCTCAGATTATCACTGTCACGGGTCCATGTATTAAGTGTTGCCCCTGCCCCCGATGTCATGGAGGCTGCATTATCACCATACGTTTGACTTTTAGGATGTTCACTATTTGATTGTTTCTGATCATTGTGAATCACATCTTGTGTTAATAAAAAACCCAAATTATAAAATGCAGTTTGAGCAAGCCACTATGTGTTTAATATCACTCTTGATTGCACAAATAAACGTGCTTCTGTTAGATCTCTGTCATTCGTAAATAAACTGTTTGAACACCACCCCATCCGTGCCCCCTTGTGACTGTCTTTTTTTAATATAATGGTTTTGTAGCTAATGTCAGCTGATGTTATATCTTCAAGTGCAGTAATATCAGCACAGATATTCAAAAAAGCTAGCTCGATTAAGATCATATGAGGGAAATGGATGTCCACAACATTTTATAAGTAGGCAATGATGATTTTTAAATTGAGCATTACCAAGATGCCTGGACGACCCTAGGTTATGCTTACTCTGTTGTATCTTGGGTAGCATAGTGTGGATGATAAACCCCTAGGCCCCAAATCCACAGGCTCATGTAATGTTATGTTTTGTAATCTTTTTGGTCCATGTAACAGAAGCTCAATGTTGGGCATTTCCCATTGGGGATCCTGGGTAATTAGATCAGATTTATTCAGTGAGCCCTGATTAACTGACCTAATAGTTTGCGTCAGGGTTTCATTTTCTCTGGTATATCTTTCGAAAGAGGCTCGTATCTCCTCACGCAAATCTTGTAGCAAAGCATCTGAGTATGTTTTCCCCTTGCAAATGTCTAACAGTCATTTGTTTAACCTCATTCTCAGTAATCGGATTCCCCACATGTAGTATACTCAATCATCGCCCTTGGAATGAGGAAGGGCTTTGTCAGCCTGAGTTGAAGTCAGGTCACATAGCATCATCCCATTCTGCGGGGAGTGTTTTGCACATTTTTCTCCATCCTGATATACATTTTGATAAATATGCATCATTCAACAATGAAATGCATGTTTGTTTCAGATAAAAAGCCGTGCCAGTCAATCATCGTTAAAAAACGAAAATAAACACAAACACAGTATACATTTGTACATGATTATAAACTCAAACAACCTGTTATTATGAAGTTACGAATACGTTTTCATGCTTAATGATGTTACATGTTGATTGATTTGTTCCAAAACAACCTTTGTTCACAAATGTATTGTCTTCATGAAAAAGTGGGCAGCGTCTACATAACAGATTCATTAGCCGATTATAAGTAAAAAGGGCACATGAAATGAACAGTGGATGCATCATCCTTTTTCCTTTCACTGTGATAGGCTGAGAAAAATAATACCAAATGTAATTGTGACTTACATAGAGGGCAATGCTGGCAAGACATTTGGGGTTTGCATTCTGAAACCCTGCAGCTGTTTCGAGATGTTATATTTTAAATATTGCTCATGTAATTTAACATGTTTGAATTTGTACATCAGCGCAGGTATCACTGGACATTTGTATGGTCACTAAAAATAGCATGAGCCCGATGATGGTCATCTCTTCTAAATCCTAACGCTTCATACTGGCTCTTGCAATCCATTGTGATCTAACCTGTTGTTTGGAGGTCAATGCTTATTATCTATGGGTTGTTTAACTTGTCCAACCAGTTGATATCACTAAGTTCTTTCCTTGGGTTTTTCTAGCCATGGTACATGTGAACCCGGGGGTCCTTAAATCAGTAACACGTCATACTCAGGATGGGATGCAGAATAACTCTTACACCAAATAATAAGACAGACTCAGGAAGTTGGCAATAAGTCTCTCATGACTGTTTTATTTGTAATTATTTAAAAAAGGGAGTTACAACGGACATCAACGGACATCACACATCATTATTTCTCGATGCATTACATAAGAAATTATACCTTGATAGCAAAATCTCATCATACATGACATCATAATATGTGACAAACTAAGAAAAACCTACGTGGGTTGTGGTCGGCTAAAGGGGAACCTCTAAGTTTACTTTCTATATAGGGACGGGTAATGATTGGGTCTCTACAGTCAGGCGGACAACTTATGCTCACCCCTAGTGCAAGTCATCTTCGTCATTTATTAAGTACACAGTATATCATTGGCTCTCAAACTATAAGGCCCTTTGTTATATGGCCCTCTTCAATTGGTTGGCACGCTTGTACCCTTCTGGGCTACCCACCCAATTAGCCCAACATCTCTCATGCAGTCTACCATTCAGATAGTCTTTGAACTTGTTCTTGCAAAGTAGCCTCACTCCTGAGAATAAAAGGCACTACAGGCACACTCTTATCATAGTTCAGGTCTGTATGCCCAACTCCTATTTCCATCCTTGACTCACGTGACAGGAGGCCGTATTTCGGCCTGTTTTGCAGCCTTAACTTGAATTAACTTGAATTAATAAACCTGGCACTCATGGTGTTCTTTCTTTACACCTTAACAAGGACTGATTCACATTCTCAAGTTCACTGTTCTTCAAGGATAGATAGCCAGTACTTGGCCGCTCCATCCTTTGACATCAGGCCAGGCAGCTTTTGAAAGCTTGTCCTCGATCTTGAGCTGCTTTCTAACTGTGATACAGCTCTCCAATCCTTCTCTCTCCATGGGTCTGAGTTTACTAAATATGCAACCGCAATCTGAAGAATTCTCTATAATGGCGGCACCGCCTGCAGTCTATTCACTATGTATAGCTAGCCTTTAAGATAACTTAGTCTACTTGCGCTGCTGCATCTGTACCGTTATAAAACGGCTTGCATTTTCTGCAGAGCTCTCTACAGGTGCAATATTCATTCTGCCTATGAAAGTTCAATTGATTCCATATTTCTTCATCAGATTCTATAAGGTTTACACATCCTTTTGTAGAGTCATTCTTCTTAGTGCATCAGGTTTGCTGCAAGTGATGTCACCACTTCTCTTTTTCTCATCTTCATATTCCTTCGGGGATCTCCTCTCTACCGGGATACATCATATAAGGTCTTCTTAATAGATACCTTTTTTCGAAGGCTCTCCATGGAATAGGCACCATCAATGGAGTTGTGCATGTTGCAATGTCTGTCTTTCAGCATATAGGAAGGATGGGGGCTGGACTTCCTGCAGAGGCATTCTGCTCCCCTACACACTGATAGAACACATGTTATTCATTAGATCCTGTACAATCAGTTGTGCAAGAGCCACTTTCTTTTTCATTCATGCTGCTTCCAAGTAGAGCTCACAGTAACAAAGTGTCATATTCAATTCCCAGTTATTTGTGTATGGAAAAAATAGAAGCAATGTTTGAGAGGGCAACATAATTCATGGACATTTAATTCAACACGGCACAAAGAAGTAGGATCCTGAAACCACCATATTGGGGAAGCACACAGGACAAGAAATTGCACCTTGGACCAGTATAGCACAAAACATTTGTTTGAAGGCTGTCACCTTAAGTGCTTCATTAGATGTTGTATTCCCCTCCATGTTTACTGCAAGATAATTGCTAGTTGCTAGATAATTATATTTATTTGCAATGGCTAGGCGCATGTCTCCCGCAAGGAACTTCCCTTTTGGAGCCGATGTGCTATTCAGTACAAGGATAGCTGATTCGATTGCATTTATCTTCATGTGTTGCTGCTTCACAGTGAATATATTTAATTATTAACAGTTGTAATATTTTGACTGTGTGTGACATCAAGAAAACATCAAGAAAACATTGAATGCATATGGTAATGGTAATGTTTATATATACACAGACAGTGCTTCAAAGCGCTCAAGGAGGGTGGGAACACAGGGAAAAACCAGTTGCTCACAGCCCTTGAAATTCTGAGATGATAACGATCTGCACAGGCAGAGTAAGTGAATATGATACCTAACAGTTGAGATACAGCAAATAAGCCTGACAGCGTTTCTGCAGTTTTTACAAGTGCACATTAAAGGGTGAGGACAAGGGAGAACAGACAGATGAACTTCAGGCAGAGATGTATTCAGATTGTGCAAGTGCAAGAGGGGCAGGGAGGGTAAGGGGTCCAAGTGCACCCAGTCGGTAGAGACTGTGGTAAGTGCGGAGAGAGAAGCTCTCTTGGATTTATTTACAAGTGCAGGGCCATGAGGCAAGTGCACAAAGGACTGGTGGGGTACCAGGGAACTGTGACACTCTGATGTACACCAGGCAGTCAGTCAGCAAGCTGTATGGAAGAGGAGGGAGAGGCTGAAAAAGCAGAGAGCTAGGTTAGCAGGGTAGGGGGAGGGAGAAGGAGGAGGAGAAAAGGAAGGTCATGAGGAGTTTCCAGAACTTAAGAAGATCAGGCTCAAGGCAGGAGGTTGCAGGGATGCTATTCCAGAGGGAGGCGCCTGCTGAGGATAACGATTTCCCTCCAAATCTATTCTTGTAGAACCGACTTACTCGCAGAAGGACGGAGGTAGATGAGCTGAGGGCTCAAGATGGACAGTTTCTAGGTAGGCAATGTTGCAGGTAAGCAGGTCTCAGGCTCCAGAAAGGCTTGTGGACAATGCAAAGGGTCATGAATGAGATCCTTGCAGCCACAGGGAGACAGTAAAGGGATTTCAGCACGTGAGAGATGTGGTCCCTGGGTTTGAGGCCAAGGATAACTCTTGCGGTTCTGTTCTGGATGAGTTGGAGAGGGCACAAGTAGAGGCACGGATGTTGACAAAGAAGTTGTTGCAGTAATCCACCCTAGAGAGAACCAGTGCTCTGGAGAGAGTGAGACGCTTTGGGAAAGTTAGACAAGGAAGAGTGCCTCTGAGGAGGTGTAGTTGGTAGTTAGATTTTTTTGAGATGTCAGAAATGTAAGTGGAGCAGAGAGAGTGGAATCGAAGATGAACCCAAGATTGTTGGCAAAAGACAAGTTGTTTCCTAATATAATTAGGAAACCACTTGTCTTTTGTTATATTGTCCAACCTAGATGCCATGGCTGATTTCTTCTCCCCTGCACCTCAAAATCACACTTACCTAACAACTCATTGTTTGACAAAACAACTTCAATTAATTGAACCAACCTTTCGAATAGGTGTTGGCCTCAGAGGTCGGGGTGGGTGCAAGGCCAAGGGAGGCCGGCCAGAGTGAAAGTGGGAAAGCGGTAGCAGGGGTCCCAATGCGAACAATCTCAGTTTTACTAGCGTTGAGGTTGTTTGCAGCACACCATGACTGAATAGCAGACAGACAGGTACGAGTGAAAAGGAGGAAGTGGCTCGGGGTAGCCTGAAATATGGTTGTGTGTCATCTGTATAACAATGGAAATTAGAGGTGATCGTGGCGATCACACGTACCAAGGTAGCCATATAGATGTTGAAGAACCACAGGGATAGGTTTGATCCCTGGGAAACAATGCAGGTTGAGAGAGTGATATTCGAAAGTAAGGCCCCAAGTTTCGCCTGGGATGGGTGGTCAGAGAGAAAGGAGGTTAGCCACACCAGAGCTTGACCTGTGATTCCCAGGGTTTCACAGAGACATGCGATCAGGATGTTGAAAGCAGTGGAAACATGAACATACCTGTGGGTTGTGTGATGCTACTTCATCAAGTGCAGTTTGTAGAAAATGTATGTTCAAATTAAGAAAGAGGGGCTAAAAAGAATACCATCAGACCCACCCTCTCTTGACATGAATAGCATCATACAAAATCCCCCTTGTCCGAACCCGATGACCTCCACCAGATCATCATGGATTGCAAAGATGCAATGATTGTAGGAACAACCCAGCAACACCCATCTGTGCCAGGTTTCCCCACTAGATACCCAGGCCGACAAGTGCAGAGAACAGGCCCATACAAGCTACTCATAGCATAACCTTTCTAAAGAGAAAATACTTAGCCATGACACAATAAATCTTGAAGGCTGATTTATTACACCCAGTTGCATTGCACCATGTCCTTACTTAAACCCCAACCCGGTGTCTGCCAACATAGCAGACTCATTAAGCTTGTCAATCAATTTGACTTAACACAAAACAATTAGACACTCCCTCAAGTAGGGATATTGGGTAATATTTGCTCAAATGAAGCTGGCAAATATGTGCCTCCCTTTTCAGTCTTTGCTACTAGGTGGTACTAAGTGCCAGCTATAAGCAACAACGAAACTATAACATTGCAGTACAGCTAACAGGGAGGTGACATGTGAGAGGGGTGCACATCTGGTGAAATGATATGGCATCTGGTGGGTTTTGCTTGGGTATTTACACACCCATTGTCTGCCTATGGCTATGCTAATCCCTAGAGTCATTCCTTACTAATACATGATCTAGCTCTATCAAGCAGTAACCTGCAATGTTGGCCTGCCATTGAGCACCAAGCTGTCACCTCAGCAGTGCCCCACCCTGTGTTCAACTTGCCAATACTCCTCTCCACTGAAGACTTCACTTTTCCAAAACCGAGGTAACTGAATCTTTGAGTACCACCAGTACCACCAACTCGGCACAACCTGTCATTTGAAGTATCCTCGACCTTCAACCCAATGCTGCTGCTGATCAGCCCCACACAGTTGGAACACATTTCTGTCACAAACTGATGCGTCTTGTTGACAAAAGTGACAAGACTAGGATGCCCGAGAAATCCTCCATGTGCGCTCCGGCGGTCTGAGTCACTATATTATCTCCAGCTTTCAGGTGTGCCTGCCATAGAAAGAACTGTGGCCCTGATGGCTTTCCTTGTAACCGGGGGCTCCACAGACTGTCTCCCGCCTCGTGCTACAGTGCTGGACCCGGATCACTCGACTGCAGTGACTGATTCAGTGATACGCCAAGGCCGATCCCGGCTAACGCAGTGGTCTGCCATTGTGGGTCATTAAATCTTGGACCGCACTGCAGCCAGCCCGACTGTGTAGCTGACATCTGAGAGACTGTTTGCACCTGATGGCCTTGAAGAGACATTGTGGATGGTGACCGAGCTGCGGATTGCTTTGGTCTCTGATTCCTGTGAAGTCCATCTTGTGTGCTCCCTGCATCTTGTGCGCTCCCAAAGCCTTCGTACCTGCATTGTCTCCAGCCATCTTCCAACTCCTGTCATAGAGTTGGTGAGTTCTCCCATGAAACCCTTGAAGCTCAGAGTTCCACAGAATGACTTTGCTTCAAATAGCTTGCTAAAACTTGCAAGCCCGGGTCAGGTGCCTGACTGCAACATCTGACCCGGTTGATACAGAATGGCTGCTCCTGGCATATGCAGTGGTCTGCCATTTTAGGTGTTTTGTGTCTTGGTCCGTGCCTTTGCCTGCCCTTGTCTGACACACAGTGATGCCTGTCTGGACCCATCAAGTATCCAGTGGTAGAGGTGAAGGGGCAATTTGGCGACTTGCACATTTTCCTACAGTGTATGATCCTGGTGAAAACTTTGGCTGTGACGGCTCGCTTTGGCCACCTTCCTGTCACCCCTGTCTGCCTTGTGTTTGGACTGCTGTGTTGCTCTGGTTGTCAGTCGCCATGGTCTGCCCGAGTTTTGTCTGGGTCGTAATCTTGCTGTACTGAAGGTGGACTAGAAAGTAATACTTGGACTGTGTGCTGCTATAATCGCTTACTGGGTGGGTGCACATGGCCCCCTTGGTCTCCTTATGTGGCAGTGATTGTTGCAGTGTGGAAGTGTTCATGGGCATTGCCTGCTCCTTAGACCACTTGATGAATAGCTGGACTTCGCTGCCTTGCTGTGGTCCTAGACTGGGCCCCTGTATGTGGATGATGGGGCGCTGGTCCTGACTGCAATTGGTGTGTGCTTTTTACTGTGAAGAGTTTCTCTGGTTTTGCAATTGTGCCAGTCTGGAGAAGGATGTCCTCTGATCTACTATCTAGCATCTGTGGCTGTGCTTCCAGTATCTCTGATTCTGACCTTTCCATCTGTCTTGCTGCTGAGATGCTCAAATTGCATGCTATACTACACACATTGCAGCGTGTTTGGGCACATGCTTAATCTGGCAAAGTATCAAGGCTCGCAGCCACCTCTCCAGATCCCCCTCCGCCTGCTTCTGGACGCTCTTCACTAATATGGACGTCCCGCTCGTGCACCTGATTCTTCTGTGCCTGTCTTGCTGCTGGGCCACCTGGGGAATTCATTGTGTATCGGGAAGTTTCTCTGTCCCTCTCCCTCTCCTCCTTTCCATCAATCTGCTCTCCCTCCATGGTGCTTTCTATTTCCCCTATCTATTCTGACTGCTACTCTATCAACTACCCTATCTCTACTTCTATGTTACGCTCACCTGGCTCCCACAGAGACGTCGATCGGAACTGGACAGCTGCGGTGTACACCAATGTGACGATAAGGGCCGAGATGACGGACTGGACTAGCTTTGTTTGCTTGGCCCGTAGGAATATTCTTCTGCAAATGGAGAAAGGGAATTAACCACCCGTGGAGTTGAGCGTAAATCCCCCCACCCCTGCTATTCTCCCCACAGATCGCCTTTGATGTCCCCTCTTATAGTCTCACCTGATGGTTTGAAAAGATGAGCTCTCCATCCTGCATTGAGCAAAGGGGCGCGTTGATAACCAGTTGCTTCACTGGCTCGAAGGAATTGGTGAGTTCCAGAACAATATTGACTCTAAGATTCCCGGCAAGACACCGTAAGTATAAAGTTTGTAAGAGTTCAAATGCCTGACTTTCACTCTTGTCCGATTCCTTGCAGGTTGCAGCTTGACCCTAATGAAGAGTTCCTCGTGGCAACTGGTAGTATTCTGGTAAGGATTTGTTTTTTCCAACACAGTTCGATAAAATAATGTCAATATGTAACCTGTTGCTTTCTCCCTTATTCAGGTGCTAAGAGAAAGTATGAAGTGTTGGGGAATAATATCTCTGGCGGTAAAATCAGGTAAGTCTATTGTGGTGAGGAGGGTTCCCCTTGTTAGTCCCTTTGTTTCACCTTGCTGTCCTTTTGTTTCCCCTTAGGGGCTGGGGTTCGGCAAAGATGCAGTGGCAGCTGTGCTGACCCGTGAAGAGGAATAGTATCCCCGGTGGTAAAATCAGGTAAGTCTATGGGGGGGTAACTAATATTCCTCTGTGTATTCCCTTGGCTCACCTTGCTGTTCTTGTCTTCTCCTTAGGTGCCAGAGTGCGGTGGGAACATGCAGGAGGATGCAGTGGAATGTGAAGATGCTGCGAAGGCCGGTGAGTTAAGCGCGGAGCTGCAGCAGGCGAGCGACGCGCATAAAATAACTTCTTTCTTCCAGCTCGAAGGCGCTATGGATCGGGAATTCAGATGGATCCTTTTTCTAGGAGCTCCAAACTCGAGGTGGGCGTGGCAGAAGGCTGGATGCAGACTTGCAGGCACGGTGAGCGTTACGCTGCTGGATGCAGAATAATGCGAAGCGTGTCCTGCTCTTCGGGCGTGGTTTAAATAGCCTCCAAAGTAGTCCCAGGTAAGTATTCCTCCCCAGCACCGCCCGAGTAAAAAATAGTCCCTAAGTAAAGTAGTCCCTTCCAAGACTCTTTTGGCTTGGAGCTCTTGCAGCATCGTCTGCATCAGGTAAGGTTGCAGCATGGTCTACATCAAGTACATTTTAATCTATGAGCCTGGAGCCTATGGCCCCAGGACTGACTCTCCATATGAGCATGGCGCCATAAGCGTCAGGACTGGACCCAAATAGCCCCTAGCAGGGGTTGTTGGGCTTGCTTAGGATAACTTGATGCCTGCTTCTGGGGTAGCTTGACATGGCCTGGGTCCCCGGGGGTAGGCATCATGACATTCTAGGTCTTGTAGGAATAATGTTCAGGAAAGATCTTCTGTTATCTAATCCAGGCCTGCCAATCGCTGATACCTATGTCAATGCTTCTTCCAGACAGACTGCACTGACATTGTCTTTGTCGTTCCTTCTCCCCTTGCTCGTATTAGCCCATTCATGGTGAAACCCATTGGTAAATACTCTTGGCACACTTCCCATCCTCAAGGGTCATCATTAATGTCTACCAGGATAGCACTGTCATTGTCCAGGGCTCAGAGCACAACCTCCTCCTTCTTGATAGGTGTCTTCCATCTCTCATCAACTCCCTCCTTTCTCCTTCCACGCCTTGTTCTGCCTCCCCTCTGACCGCTTCACCAAAACCAATGTGCTTAGCACATTCCTGTTCCCCTCCTCAGAAGAGATTCAAAGGAGGCAAACAGTTTCACTTAGCTACCCTCAACTCTGGCTCTGCCGTTAAACACTCTGCTGACATCTGTCACCTCCTTGAAGACTTTGACCATGACATACCCGCTCTCACTGAGACTTGGTTCACTGCCAGCTCTGTCACTGCTTTTGACACACTTCTCCCTGAGGGCTTCAAGATCCTCTTGAAGCCTATGCCTAACCAGCCCGGGGGCGGAGAGGCCCTGATTTTCCCTGCTACTATCATATCCACTCAGATCTACTCTTCTTTGAATGCCTCGTCTTCAGGCATGGCTTGTCTCCAATCCACTTGCTGACTCAACATCCATAGGACCCTTGGTCCAGTCTCCCTCTTCCTGTCAGAATGGGTCGACCTTGCCTCGTCTCTTCTGCCCTCCACCTCCAAGATTCTCTTCCTTAGAGACTGCAATATTAACCTTGATTAACCCGATGCACACTCTAGTCTCTTACACAACGGCAGTGTCTCTCTTTCCCTCTCCATCCTTCCATCCAAACCGCCACACTCAGCTGGACACACATTGGATGCTCTCATCTCAGCAGACATTCCCATCTCCAACCCTCTAACAACTTTTTTTGCCTGGTCGGACCAAGCTCTCCTTTCCTCTCACTGGATTTCTTGGGTCCACCAGCTAAGTCTCTGCATGCACTTCCAGTCTCCTTCTCTGACATCCGACTGATGAAGCAAGTTTAAGTTGCTACCTTTGCTGCCACTTTCATTCCCCCTCCCACTCCAGCCACTGATTCCCACACTGACATAGCGCTTGCTAACCTTAAACTCTCTATCTCCAACACCCTTGACATCCATGCCCCTATCATAAGGAACCACATGAAGCCTGCCTACAAACGGAACACCTGGTATGATTCTGACGTAGCCTCTCTGAAATGCAAGTGCAGAGTTGCTGAGTGGAAGTGGCATAACTATGAACACACCCTCTGTCAGACTGATCTGTCGCCTGCTACAAAACCTGCAATCGTACAGCAGTCTCCACTTCTCTTCTGCCTTCCTTAACATTCTGCACTGTACTGGCCTCTCACTTCAAAAACAAAACCCAGGACATTGTGACCACACTCTCCTCTAAATGTTTTAAATAATGGGTTCAAATTGACCTTTTTACAGCACTTCCTCTGAAAGATCGGTGTGAAAATATCCATACAATTTACAATCAATTTTGTACGGTAGGACAAGAGAAACCCAACAGATGCAAGTCACCATCAGTGTCCAGGGCCATTGTCCAGTGCATTTTAATTATGCTTTTGCCCACAACATATGACAGTATATAAAACATGTTCATGCTGGCTGGAACCATACATAGCCATGCATGCTGCACCAATATACATTAGCATTACCATTTAAGGATTCCCGACCAGCAACAAAATCCATCCACAGAAAAACATATATATGTAGACTGGCTGTATCAAGATAGGCCAGTGTACCAAGTAATCAAATTTATGTTTGTTTTTACCCTTGATGCAAAGTAAAAAAATGCTATGACACAAAAAGTATATATGGATAGATGGGAGCCACCAATGTAAGCCTGTTTAGCCACTTTATAACAGTCATCATGTTTGCCTTACCTTTAATGTCAGTGTAAAAGTAAGAATCAGATATCATGCCACATTAAGCTAGTAAATGCACAGACACCATAGGCCAAGATAACTACATAATGACACGTATTATGTTTGCTCTACCCTTTATGCCAAATAAAAAAATACAATGCCACATTAATAACATGTATGCAGCATAGTACAATGCCACATTAATAACGTGTATGCAGCCTGACACTAGAAATGCTTATACTTTCTTAATGTGGCATGGCATTTTTACGTAGCATCAGCAGTAAAGCAAACATGATAATTATTACTACATTATTCAATGTAGACATTCTAGCCATGTAATAATACTTATCATGTTTGCATTACCCTTGAAGCCAAGTAAGAAATTGCTTGCCTCAATAAAATAGTATATCCAGACTGGCACCACTAATGTACGACAGTCTAGCCATAATAAAATATATCATGTTTGCTTTACACTTGATGCACAGTAACTGTAATAAAGTGTAATTATGTGGCTAGTCTGGCATACATTGGATGTAGGCCAGTCTACCACGTACTTGCACTCAGGTTATCCTCCACTAATACATTTATAGGTGGGGGCTGACACACATGTTTGCCAATGCATTCACACACCATTCATACAACTTGAGCAAGCTGACTGACAAGAGGGAACTCTGGTCCTGTCACTCAGTTTGTCCACGTTGTGGGTCTCAAAATCTGCACACAATGAAAATGATGACTGGCATACCTGCCATACAACATGCTGGTCAGTGTTTTTTTGTCTTGTCCCGTAGGAACACTGATACCAGAATTCCTTTCGGCAGAGACCCAATCCTGCACCTTAGTGGGAAGAGGGGCAGTGATACACAAGACGGCAATGTAATGTTTCACAGATGAAATTGGCAATCCAGATGCTCCTTCAAATCCAGATATGAATTCTGAAATTGGTGCAATTGTCATGAGCCGCCATTGCCAAAATCCAGTGGACCCATATACACAACGTAGAAGGAAGTCAGCAATTGGCAAAGGGAACCAGCTGACATAAAAGGCAATTGAAAGGGAAAGGGGAGGACACAACAGGGCAGGAAGGTCTGTGCAGTGTAGGTTGTTTGATTGAGGGCAAAGAAGGAGAAGCTAGAGCAAGAGACCAGGAGGAGGAATGTGGTACAATGGAGAATAGAGGAGGATGGCAGAAAGCATTTGCAAGATTAGGTATTGGTTGGTGAGAGAACCTCGTACTTGATTGTGAGAGTTCTTTTAAGGTGAGTGAATGGATCTAAATGAGAGAGTAGGGGTGTTAGTGTGATGGACTGGGAAGGATGAATGGAGCAGTGAAAGAAGGGTGACTGGGAGAGAAGGTGCTGGTGGAGTGTAGTGGGAGGAAATAATAGAATGCAGTGGGAGAAAAGAGTAGTGAAGAGTAGTGCAGGTGGGAAGAGAAGAAGAGTGAAGAGGTAAGAGCAGTATAGTAGAGAGTAGAGAGGAGTGAGAGGGGAGACTAATAGAGTATTATAGTTCAATAATCCACACCTGTGAGCGATGTAACAGGATCTTTGTTAGGAGCTCACGATAGGCTGCAGCTCCCTTCTCTGGTGTGGCACATAACTGATAACACATTCTAACATACATGTTCTTGAGGCACCAGGTTCTTATAGAATAAAATAGCAGTGTTCCATTTGAACTGGTTTTACATCACTGTCACTTTGGTGATACATAAACTGTGTATGGGATGAACAATTTACAACATAAGATATATCATAGATGAGTTAGTAGCATAGCAGAGAGGGGAGCGTATTAGAGTAGAGATGTATCATAGTATAGAGTGAGGGAGAGTAGTAATCAACAGAAGAACAATGGAGGGACAGAGAGAGGAATAGAGACGGAAAGAAAGAGCAAAAGATCAGGGCTAGGAGTACAAGAGTATGTGCAGAAGAAATGCATGTGAGACCTAAGTATTTGAAAGGCACACATCCCTGTTAATATTCTTATTTTGGGCCCCCAGTTGAGGATACACCTAGAATCCTCTGGAGATAGTAAGATACATACAGTGATTGCCTTTAAACCCTCCTGTAGACAATCAGAACTTGGGTAATAGGGGTTACCAATCTCTAGTGACCATCTTGGAGTTATGAGATGCTTGAGCTGCCAAGGGAAAATCCAGAGAGAGAGGGACGTCCCTTAGTGCACTCCTTCCTCTCAACTATGTTAATAAAAATACTTGCACCTTCTTTGACAGTTGGTGTGTTCCTGAGGTCTTCTCAGACAACAACTAAAATGTACCTTACAGGTGGTGGCTTAACTATGAACTGAATTCCTACCCTATCAGGGTCATCTAATGTAAGAGGATTGGCATGCTTTATTTGATACAATTGTCAAAACAATATTCTCTTAGGTACAGACTTTGTCATGGATGTCTTGCGGCCGATATAGGCTAGTTAGAAAATTACTTGGCCATTGACCTATAAGACCATACAGGTGGATCAGAAAGGTATAATATGCTGACAATGGGGTATTCAAATGAGTGGGCCTCATTCCAAGTGTGGCGGTCCGGAAACAAGGATGCTGGTAAGCTTACCCGCACTCTTGTTTCTGAACTGCCAAACTATGAGTCTGCCTGCAGGGGACATTGTGCCCAGCAGGGGCTGACCTGCCAGGCGCAACAGCAGCTGCAGGCAAACTTTTCACAGACGCTATGGCATCATTAGCAACAGTGACAATGCTTATGTCTCCCCACCACCATGGATTCCTATGGGACTCCACAGGAATGGGCAGTTACAAATCCACCTACTGACTTCCCGTGCCACCAGGACTTTTAATGTTCTGGTGGCACTGGGAAGTCAGTCGCCGGATTCAGTGTTTCTGGGTCAGAGGCAACCCAGCGAGTTACCTCGGAATGAGGCCCAGTGTCATGTTTATGACTGAGAAATAGGGTTGATGGATGGCGGTTTACGTATTCTGAAGCATTCCATTTGATGATTGGTGGGCTAGGTGATGGAGATCTACAAATAAACGAGTTGATTTTATTTTATTTCAACTTCATTTAAAGCAGCAAGGTACACACGTTCAAAAGATATTGCATTGCACAGAGTGTGATTGAGATTGGGACAAATGGCCAAAAACAATGTATTTATGTGAGAGCAAAGTGGAACATTATTATATTACAAATATCACAATTGCCCATCTTAACATAAGGAGATTTTTTTATTTTCTGATGGTAGAATTAGTACATTCATTTTGGGAGGGTTTTCTTTTCTTTTAAACTGTCGACCCAACATCTGTACCTCAACAATATAGAGTAAGGTCTTGCGTTAACAGGTGACTGTGAGAAATTACCATCTGTGAGTAATTACCATCTGGCAAGGGTGTGAAATCCCTAGGTTTTAAAAAGAATTAAAAACTAATATCATGATGCAGGTTATTCCATGCCAAAAGATTAGCAGAACTCTGACAATTTTATAGCTGCAGTGATATGCACATCTCGGTGGCAGGGTACATTTTAAGCTATGCATGGGTTAAGATATGGTGCAATTCACTGCGCATGATCATTACAGCCACATTCAATTTGATATCACACATGTGTCAGCTCCTATGACACAGCTCAGCTGTTGAACATGATGTGTATTCTGACAAGACAGGCTGATCCTGCCAAGTGACTGGACAGCAACCTGAATGCCCTTGCCTCTTATTTGATCTCTTTCTGAGGGTATGTAATGCCCTCCTCCAGAGAAAGACACACAACAGGCAGCTGTACTTGTCCCAGGCACCAAAGGCGCACAGCCATTCAGAGGGAGTAGCCTCACTGTTGGCTTCTGTATTTCTAAAGGTATTTGATCCTACTGAGAAGGGGAGGGCTGGGGTTAGTGTAGACAGGATATCTTTGTAAACTGGGGGAAGGGGAAGACTTCTACCATCTCTGCCTCTCTCGTTCTTCTTGGCCCCTCCACTTCCTCTAGAGTATGCATTGGACCACTAAGGCAGGCTAGTTTTAGTCCAATCCCCTGTCGTATTTTCTTTGACAAGAAGGGATCTCCCACCACTTCTTTAATCATCTACGGACTCCAACCCTTGAAGAACATTGTCTTGAACGCTGCTGGCAGTCTTTTCTACAGCATATGTTCCAAGGCAGAGGTGAGCTTGGTCCCCTAACCATCTCAAGGGACCTTTGGGTGTGAACTCTGATGCTGGATCAAGACCGGCATCTATGCCAGCCACACCTTTGCCCAATACTTCACTGTGCAGCAGGATCCTGGAAGGTGTGTACCAGCCTCCCCATGTTTGGGAGGCTGAGAACAGTACTTATGTTGGCATTTGAGATACCAGAGTGGGACTCAAATCTCCTGAAAAGGAGAACAGCCAGGATACCTGTATTTTCAACATCAGACTTCTGTGAGTGATGGTTTGAGTGAGTTTTACGTCAAGTGAACCAACAGGACCCTTTGACGCTGCCTTTTTGTGTTCATTGTTCTCCAAACAGCCATGTGCCTGATTGACTCCTTTGCCGCTGCAAAGCTGCAGCACTATTGGTACGAACCATTGAAGTACCTCTTACCTTGCATTTCTCACAGCAGTGTTTGGACCACCAGCTTCTTCATCAGCACTTCTGTAAGTCAATCAACCTGACCCTGTTGTCCCTCGAAATGCCACTTCTGAGCATCCACATCAAACCTACTCATTTGTATGTCCTGGTACCAGCTTGCCACTTTTGAACCTCAACCGCAGAACTGAACCTGGTGACCGCCCGATCTGCACAGCTTCAAGACCACAGCTACTTTCTGTTGGACTCTAACTCAGCACCGGCTTGCCACTGTATTGCCATTGGTACTGCATCCCTAACCGGATAGAACACACAAACAACACTGAGAAGCCTGGTACTATGCTGTTGAACAACCAAGACATTAGCAAATGTATTACTGCATGATTTCTGGACCCACTGGTCCATCCTTGAGCCACAAGGACTGACTCATTTTAATCCCCCTTTTCAACCTAACGAAATGTCCTTTTTGAACATTGCAGTATTTTAATTGCCTTTTCACCCCTTGTCTCATTACGCAGGATGATGCATCTATTCTATCTTTGCAAATTCTATGTTCTTTATACAGGGGTGGGTTTTAACAGTGTTCTCTAGTTAGTTAGAGAGTGTTGCAAGTGACTGTTGGCTGTGTTGCTGAGGAACTCTGCCTCTTCTACTTGGGATTTTTTAAGGAGTCGCAAGTCAGCAAGAAGAAGGTCACAAGTCCCTGTGTGGCGCAACACGAGGACCCTGCCACATGAAATTTATGTGAGAAGCACGTTGAGTCTGCCCCTCCCCTACTATGATCCTCTAAATTCTGCTGTGACAGCGCACCCGCATGCGCACCTGCAAGTGTTGCAAATAACTGTTGGCTGTTCGCTGTGTCACGCATGTCGCGCACTGCACGGCACAATAGAATACACTTGCCTATAGATCTGTTTTACTTGAAGCGTAAGTAGTCTGTATTAATTTCTATTGAAGTCCGGACGCTGTTGTCCAGACGCTGCCTAATACATGCTTGCACTTTGGCAGTACCATGAGAAGTAGTTGTATGCCGCGAGTATTACACTAGTGCCGGTAACATTCCAATTTAAATGTATTTGGCCGCTAGGTGAGATTGGCAATCCCTTTGTAAACGAATATATATCTTTGTGTAAGGTACTTGGTGTATTTCCTTAAATATTTCAGTATAAGTCTATATGGAATTACAGTCCTGTGTGTAGCCATTGAGGACAATTGGTGAAGATAATATGAAACCCAAAGCCGATGTACCAATAGTAGATACTATGAAAAGACCAAGTAGAATTTGCAAACGGAATGTCATTTTTAAACCCAGTTTGTTACCAGAGAGAAAGTTAACTAAAATGACTACGTTCTTTAACAAAATCAAGAGCACATCTCAGGTAATTCCAGCTCAGATGACGGCAGTCGAAAAAGATAATGTTAGAAATTAGTTTGTAGATGACTTAATGTTTAGACTTCCATGTATTGACACCAAGCTGTTCTCCCAGGAGTTACAAAAATCAAATGGAAAATCTATTACGAATGATGAAAAGGTGATGATAAAAGAAAGCCCTTTTGAAACTTGGAATGAATGTCAGGCGATTGCTATATGGGTGGATAGATGAATCTGCGAATTTAGTTTCCAATCTGCCTCCTATTTGTAACAGTAGTCATGGTGACATGGTAAAATTTACTGCCAAACACCAAGATATGCATAATCAGAATGAGTTGGAGATCTATGAGGCGTGTGTGCCTTCGGCTAGTCCAACTAATGACGTAGGTGACATTGTGAACTCTGCTACCCCTAACAAATTGGATGATGATATGGCCATAAAAAGTAACACAGATAGATCTGTTGTAGATCCAATAACAGGATTGATAATATACACTGTTGAATGTACGCTGAGTGAAGTTATCTTAGATTGTTCGCACAATCTGATGATACATATTAATAGCACCATTGCTAATAGTACTCCTTCCTTGAATAATGTACGTTTTGCCATCATGAAGTCTGAGGAACTGTTTGAGGCACTTGAGAAGGTACTGATGGACTTAGTTGAAAATGATGATAAAATTGAATGAACGCTAGATGTCCACCCAGTCCTGCTCCATATAAGTATCAATAGAGGACGAAATATGCTCTGTTGGGTGTCCTGACCCACGTTTAAGCTATCATGCCACAACATTTGGTGCTGTGGGCTTAGAAAATTCAAGATGGCGGAAAACCCACATGTGCGCCGAAATCCAGGAAAGCTGCGCAGTTTGTGCGCACACCGAAATGGTTGCCTCACTTGCCACCCACCAGTGCGAGAATGAAAGGCCGGGTTGCCATGAGGGAAATGGGTTGCCAAAGGAAAAACAGGAGCGCCGGTTGGCTTCAAAGCGCTTTAAAACCACCATTGGACTACCCGCACAGTAGTCTGAAACCATTGGGAATGGCAATGCTGATTGCCAAATGGAACCTAGAATGGTGGGGAATTCATTTCTTAAATCTCAAAAATGGGTGCAGTACCAGTACTCACCACTATCCAAAAGCCGGCAGTTTAAAACCACCCGGTGTTTCTCTGAAGGCAGGCTCAAACTGTCTATTTTAAACATTGCAACACATCTAAAAACTCACTGGACACCAGCAGACATTTGGCAGAATGGAGTTTTGTGTGCTTACAAAATCGGGGAAATGAAGAGCCCAAAACAATGCTTATAACAAAACTGCTATGGAGTCAGCAGTTTAAGTTGCACTGGATGTAAAGACACTAAAATCGAAAATGTTTAGATTAAATGAGTGACCTATGTTTGGTGTCACATGCCTTTGTAACTGTTTAAATGTCATAGTTTTAAACTTAGAATCAGCCTTCTAGCTGCATATGTGAAAATGTTTAGTTTTATTTGAATGCAGAAACTGGGGAACAGAAATGACAGCTTAAAGAGATTCCAATTTGCCTGGCAACTACCCCCATCAGGAGTGAAACTTGAGTCACAGCTGTGTTCCCAGGCCTAGCTGCCCTTTTGCTGCTCACACTAAGGATATGCCATCTATCTGATAATTGAATTACCTGTGCTCTGCAGGAGAGTGAACAATGCAACTCCCTTCACCCAGGCAGAGGGTTTATTGAGAGGATCATAAATGGCTTCCTCTTGAACAATGAGCCTCTCCTGACTCAGGCAAAGGTTTTATTACAGCAGTCGTAAAATGTAGCTTCCTCTTGGCAGAAGCTGGGAGGAGCACTGCCTGTGAGAGCAAGCTGGCTTGGCAGAACTGGATAAACCAGTATTTCTACCTTGTGCTGAGAAGAAACCACACCCCTTTGGAGCCAGAACATAACTTTAAAAAGATGGATCATTCATAGAGCGGACATGTGAAAATTTTATAAATGATACCATAATTCTTGGGATTTTTCTGCCCACATTTTAAGAGGTTTTTCGACCCGGTGGCGTGTTCAGGGGGGTTTTAGCGGAAAAGTGGATATTACTCTAAATGTATGCATGTTAAAAATCTGAAACTTCATCAGTTAATGTCCATACTCCCTGCACACATGTATGTAAAGTTGGGTCAATGTCAGAAATTGAAAAATCAGTTAAAAAGTCAATTATGTGCCATTTCTGAATGCAAGCTCTTAGAAACAGCATATTTGGACAGAGACATGGCTAAATTCAGCCACACCATGTATATGTAATTTCAAACAACTGTGTAACTCTGAAATATGTCTTTTATTATCAAATATAGAATGTGTGCAATCTGACAGAGGAGTGTCCTATCTGCAAGCCATAAAATGACATCCCTCTGACTCACAGTTCATTCCCCAATCAAATGATAAATGGAAGTTTGACCAATTAGAAGCTGAGAGAGAGGTAGGGTCAGTGATGCTAGAACACACCCACATTCTAAACACATAAAAGCAGACAGACAGGACAGATAGGGACCTTCAATTCCATCTGCAGCGGGACGCTCTGCCGGAAAAATCCATACTTTACCTCCATCAAACCACCAGAGAGCCAAACTAGAGACTTCAATCTATCCAGAACTAGAGACCCCTTATAGTTTTACCACAATCGCGGAACACGCATTCGCGAATTTTACCGCGATTTGCAAATTTCTTCACATGTAAAAACTGCTGCTGCTTGCCTTCCATTTGCCAGAAATTCGTTTAACCTGCTAACTATCCCTGCCTCATTGCTAGTGTGAGCCTGGACTAATATTAACTAGATACCACTCACCCCGAACCTCTGAAAGGGAATTAAAAGCATTTCCAGCATATTTCTCATCCATTGCTAGCACATATCAAAGCATTTTGCCTGTGTTTTCAAAACTCCTATCTGTTTTCTGTAGTGTAAGCTTGCTGGGGTGAACTGATTTACATTGATTGCATTTCTGAGAACTGTGTGTTTTCCTTCCATTTCCTTGCCTTGCATCAAGGGGGGGAGGGGATTGCCAGAGAAAAGTGATTACATTGTTTGGTTGAAATCATATTGAGTATTTTCTGTACTGCATTCATTGAATATTGCATCCACCTGAGCTTACATAAAGCATCCTCTACCACATTATACTTTTGTTCCTATTTACCAGTGTGCTACCTTATCCATTTCATGTCAACTCATTAGTGATTATAAGAAGTGTGCTAGTGCCAGATTCTCCGTTGTTGATCTTTATCATATCAGATTAAGTGTGCTATTCAATTATTAATTTATTATAAAGTGTGATATATATATATATTTTAAATTATCAAATAAACCTTTTAAACTTGCAAAACAGAACTACTTCTTGGCTCAGTGGGGTCAGGGGGATTCCAAGAGAGGGGTGTTATACAGGGGTAGTCATCCAGAACGCATGAACTGGACATAAAGATATATCAATAAGGGTTTTCATTCAGTATTCTAGACTAGGCGTCGACTTAGCTGTAGTGCTGAATTGAATCCTCTTACAAATTGGGGGCTCGAGCCGAGACTTTGGGTTAGATTTACCATTTGTGCAGCTTAATACAGTGCGCTAACTGACGGGATACATACATCCGGTCGGATCACCACGCTGCATTACGCTGTGAAGCATTCCTCAAAAGGGACACTCCAAGAAAAGTTCTGTTCTGCAAAAATAAAATACTAACTCCTGTAAGTCAGGACAGAGACCAATCTCTAGAATGACGACCTTGGTAGATATGAAAATAGCCAGAGAGCACTTCTTACATAAACTATTTGTGAGAGGTAAATGGGCTGAGCAGGGCCAGGATGCCTGGTTTGCAGGCCATCACACGACAGGTCACTGAAACAGGGTCAGACTTATGGAGAGATCAGGGTCCATTACATGTGGCCCTGAGTGAACTATATATGGCTCCTAAAGCCAAAGAGGAACACAATAAGATTGCCAGGATAGCAGCATACCTGTACCTATATATGGGAGACATGCAGGATAGATGTGCTGAAAGCCAAAATCTGGCAAATAGGCAACAGATGGTGTTAGAGAAGGTCCAATCTGACCTGGTCTCTTCTGAGCAGAGGCTGCAGAGGAGCCAGGAGTCAGAAAATGACAGCAGACTGTACATCACTAAAATAAAGGAGGATATGGATGTGCTGCAAAAGGAAAAGTCAGAACAGGATACCAGATTTCTGGCCTTGCAGAAGGAACACCAAGAAGGTTTGGACTCCCTACTGCAAAGCCAGAAAAAGCTGGAGCAACAACTGGACTTCAACAGGGTATGTGCTGAGCAGGTAGTCACCCTGCAAGGCCACCTAGATAGAGTGAAGGCAGAGAGCAACAAACTAATTCTGAAAGACCTGGATACCCAGGCAGAGTTTGATCAGGAGCGCCAGAATGCTGGTGCCTTCCAAAGGCAAAGGGACGACCTGGCAGCACGGATGCAGGCTCTCAGTCAGGAAAGGGATACCTTAGGCCAGGAAGTCTGCCATTTAAAAAGAAAAATGGAAGAAAATCACCTGTCCCTCCAGGGGCTGGGTGACCTCCAAAAAGAAAATCAGAACTTGGTAGAGCACACCAGAAGGGTGGAAGATGCTCTAGCAAGAAAGGAGCAGGCCAATAGGGACATTGCCCAGGAGGTAAACCTCCTGCAGCAAAGACTGGCCCAGTTCTCCAGGACCAACCAGGAAGCACAGAGGGAGAATGAGGCCCTCTGTCAACACAATGATAGGCTCCAGCAACAGGTAGCGATGCAGGAGAAACTGATAGAGTCGAGTAAGGCCTTAACAGAGGAACTGAAGGCACAAATGCAGGCTCTTGCATTGCAACAGGGAGCAGGGGCGGATAGGGATGAGGTTCGCTGGGAAATGGAAACTCCGGAGCATAACCTCAGGAGCCCTAGTACCAGGGGCCTCATACCTCTCAGTCCCTGGACTCTGCCACCCCCATCTCCCCTGGTGCACATGAGCACAGGGCCACAGGGATGGCAGATTACTATCCAGCTAAAAGTATGGGGCTCATAGGCCAGTACCACTCAGGAATGGAGGGGTGGGCATCCGGGTATGGGCACCCAAGTACAGTACAGTTCAGTGGGGAACCCCAGGAGAGTAGGCCCATTAAGGGCATCCTGAAAACCTCTGCCCAGTTAGGTCAGTGGAGGGGGTACCCATCAAATCCTGGCAGCACGGAGGAATCTGAAGACTCCTCTGAACTGCGCAGGACACAGGAGACCAGGTCCCTACATTCTGCCAGCCATTCCCAGGCTCGCAGAATCCGGGAAAACCTGGAAGATCAGACGGGAACCTCTGGGAGCAGTGCCTCTGAGTCCGAGGATGAATGGACAAGGGTTACCCGAACCAAAAAGGCCAATAAGGCAAAAAGGGCCTTGCTTAAGGACCCCTTAAAGCAGATTAAGGCGATCAGGAGCGTCATCACGCCTTACCATAAGAACGCTAAGTATTCTGTTTGGGAGCACTTAGAGTTGTTTGAACAAATGATGGAGACTTTCCATTTGAAGGACAGCCAAAGCTGTATTCAATATGTAAAGTGGACATTCTCCCCGGAATACTCCAGTTTCTTTGCGGGGCTGGAGGACCAAAATCATTTAAGATGGTCCACATATAAGGCGGCCATCCTGAAACATTTTTCTGTTCACAGAAATCCTCAAGAGGCTCGCAAGGCAGCCTACAATTTGCAATGTGGGGAGGATCAGGCCCCACAAGAATTTGTGCAGGAGTTAAAGCGTGCTTTTGCACAGACCACAAGAAGGGTGCGCACAGATAGTAGAGAGTTCATAAATACGTTTTTCCATGCCTTGCCCAAATACATCATGACCCAGCTCGTGAGGGATTTTCACGAGAAAAGATCCTTAGATTGGGTCATTGAACAGGCTACCCGGATCTATGAGGTGCAGAAACCGATAGATAGCAAAAGTAATGCCCAGAAAAACCCCAAAGCCAACAGCACCCCTGCTGCTGCCAAGGTGGCAGAGGTAAAGGTCACCCCCGTTTTGGATTTGGAGATGGGGGGGCCTAAAAACCCACCTGCACCTAATAATGCTAGGCCCAGGAGGTCCTCGGGTCAGTCACAGACCGGGAGCCAAGGAGGCAGCCCCACAAATGGGGTCCCTCGCTCTCCTGATTATGTAAGTCCCCGTTACAAGGGAAATCGACCCATCCTGGGTTATGTGTGGACTCCTCCAGCCCAAGGGGGGGGATCCAGCCAAGCACCTAACCCAGGGAACTTCCCTCCAAACTTCCCACAGGAGGGCAGAAATTTACCAAACCCTGGGCAGAACTTTTTCCCCAGATATCCACCCGACTTTCAGCCCCAAAACCATCCATCCTTCTTTCCCCAATTCCCTGAGCCCAGACCACTGAATCCGGGAGAGGGGAGGCCAAGGGTGGAGGGGTACCCAAATCTTCCCAACCCGGGGTATTACCAGAGGAGGGACAGCTACCCTTCCCGGGATCAGCCCAGGGGAGAAAACAGGGCCCCGTATCAGCCTGAGCGGGTTTCCCAGTTAGAGCGCCAGGTTCAAAACATGGCGCGGGATCTGGGTCACATACTGAGGGCTCAGCAGAACCCTCAGATGGGCGTGCCGGCGCAGAACGCACCCAACTCTGGACCTGGTGCTCCAGAACAATGACGGGGGCAGCACCCCGATAACTCACCGGTTCCCAGGGAGGAGGCACAAAGGGAAGGGGGGTGTAAAGCCTTGGAGGAAGCTTCCTTCCTCACTTGTAAACAGCCCCTGGAAACCCAGGACCCGGAAACAAAATCTCTTGCCCCTGAAAGTCTGCCTCCTAAGGAGCAGAGGGGGGGTAGGAGAAACAAAAGACCCAAACAGACTCAGTTTGAGGAGGAGGTACAGATCTTCCAATTTGAGGGAGAGGGATCCTCAGAGGATCCTGGGAAAAGGATCTTCTCCTTCAGAGAGGGGGGAACTCCTCCCAAAGAAAAATGGGTCCCTAGGGATGCAAATCCAGACTGGGGAGATGTGGAGACTGAGCTACCGCCGCCCACCATCTCATCCCAGAACCAACAGCAAGAAAATCCCCTGGTTCAAACCCATCCTGGTGACTGCCTCCAAAAAGGGGGGGGCGGCCCAGAACCGGAGCCAGGGGAACCCACAATGGCTCTGATCTCCAGTTGCCAAATTTTTCTTTCAGATTCCCAAGGCTCTCCACAGAATTCTGCCCAAATCTCTTCGCTAGCAATGTCCAAAACCAGAAAGTTAGCCCACCAGTTGTCCAAAAATGTACATTACCTGTGCCCCCTTGAGGAGAAGGAGGGAAGATATTATGCCCCGGTACAAGTACAGGGGCAGGGTACAATCTCGGCACTGGTGGACACTGGATCTCAAGCTACCCTTCTGTCCAGAAGGGCCTTTGACGAACTGAATGCAGGAAGGGGAGAGGATTACCAAATTCCTCTCACCTCTCTTCCTGGACAACTGCAGAACTTTGACGGGAAGGAAATTCCCGTTGAGGGGACTGCAGACTTGGACATTAAAATTGGGCGACATAAGTTGAAACACCCGGTCATAGTTGTGACCCCAGAGGGCACCCCTTGTTTACTAGGGAATGACCTCCTGAGAAGGTTGTCACCCCTAATAGATTGTGTAAACAAGGTCCTCTGGACCCAGACTAGCCGACCAATAAAATTAAAACAGAGTGTCAACCATGTTAGTTTAAACGGCACATGCCACATGGTTGAACAAAAATCTGACCAAGTAGAATTTCACTTCCAGAATAGCCAAATTCCAGACGTGACAGTAATAGCAGTAGGACAACAGACTGGTGATGGGGGGTCCTCTCTGTTTCTGAAAATCAACCTTCCTTCCAGTTTAAGGTGGTATTCCACGCTGGAAGGAAACACTCTGAAATTCTTTACTAATCCACAATCAGAAACTCCCACTCCTATAGTCCAGAAAGATGTGAAATCAGCTCAGAGCCTGGCTGATATTCAGCAAATTGGAGAGCAGTTGTTCATCCCTGTTCAGTTAAATGATGGGAAGGACTCTGTTCTCGCTCGAGCGTGTGTGAACAACGGTAAGAGCTTCATCAGCGAAGCCATGTTTCGCCAACTCCCAAAAGATCCAGCCATTCCCACCTTCAAACTGATAGACAAATGGGAAATGGACCTGGAAGCACCTAATTCCAAACATCTCCTGCCAAGCAGGTGTATGCTCAAAATCTCCATTGGCAACAAGAGCATAGTCCACAATTGTTGGGTCGTGCGAGACGTCCCTGCCGCCTTTTACTTAGGCAGTGACATTCTCAATCGCTTTGCCATTAGTTTGGACCTAATAAACTTCAAAGCTTGGTCCCGATTAGCGGATAATCCCATGGGCTTTGATGATCCAGAAAAAGCATTTAGGTCAGCTCAATTGCTACCTTATGCAGTTGAAATTCAGGTTAAAGAGGAAGTCACCATCCCAGAAAGGACCCGACAATTCTCCCTGGAAGTGAAAGTTAAAAGGGGACAAGAGTTGAAAAACCCTGATGCTTACATACATCTAAATGCTTCTCTCCAACAGCAAGGGTTGGGGGTAAACCCAACACCATTAGTCAACATAGAACATGACACCATTCCAATAGAGGTGGATAACAGCGACTTAAAGAGTATTACTCTAGCCGCAGGCACCATTATTGGGAATGGCGGTTGATGACCGACATTTCTCCATTGATCTTAGAAATGAACTGTTAGGACCAATCCCCAAGGACTGTTTTGACAGTGACAGTGAGGACAATACAACACCAGACAGGATTTTTACCCGGCATGGGGGGAACTTCCTGGTGTACACTTCCTGCCCTTATGGTAAGGAAGATGTGACTTGTGAATTCAGGAGGGATGAGGTGATTTTCCAGGTTCATGAAGGCTGCCTTGCCCACCTGAAGCCTCCGGTCCAAATCAGCACTCTGACCAGGGACTTCTCCACCCAGCTGGAGGAGGCCGCGGAGATAGCCAAACCAGAAGTCTTCCCAGGCTTCAGGCAGATGGTGGAAGAGAGAGTCAACCTAGCTGATGCCTGTGTGACTCTGGAACAAAAGCAAAAGTTGAAACAAGTTTTCTTGGATTTCCAAGATCTCTTTGCGGTAGACTCCTATGACTGTGGTCGCGCTGACATCCACACAACAACAATCCCCACGGACCCTGGCATGACTCCTGTGTTTGTGAAGCAATATCGCTTGCCTCTCGCCTCAATGGAGTCCCTTACTGAAATAATTAAGAACCTTGAGTCCCGGAGAATAATCCGTCCAGTCCACAGCACCTTCAATAATCCAGTGCTGGGAATATTGAAGCCAAACGGCCAGTGGAGACTCTGCGCTGACCTCAGGGAGCTCAAAAAACGGGTCCATACTTCCCGATGGCCTCTGCCCTACATTGACCAAGGTCTGGCCCAGATTCAGGGGTCACAGGTATTCACTGCAATAGACCTGACCAATGGATACTGGACCGTGCCTGTCAGTAGGGAGGACCAATACAAGCTGGCTTTTACCTTTGGGGGCCAGCAGTACACATGGACCCGGACTCCCTTCGGATACCTCAACTCCGGCAATGAATTCAACATTTTTCTACACAAGGCCATGCCCGACTTGGGTGCAAGGGGTAACCTGGCTTATGTAGATGATGTCCTCATCAAAAGCTCAACTGTTGAGGAACACATAGCGGAGATCCGTTATGTTCTGACACAGTTGAGGGCCGCCGGAGCAAAACTTTCCTTTCAGAAAGCACAGTGGTGTAGAACCCGTGTTAATTTCTTGGGGCATGAGATTACTCCTCAGGGTCTCTGTCCCCAGGAAAAGAAAGTGGAAGCACTTCAGAAACTGAAAGACCCCACAACTCTGCGGGAACTAAGGAGCCTCCTTGGACTGACTAATTACAGCAGAAAGTTCATTGAGGGCTACGCAGAGATCACTAGACCCCTGATTCATCTCCTGAAGGGGGGGGGTCAAGTGGGAATGGGGTCCAGAACAAGCCGAGGCGGTAAAACAACTCAAAAGAAGCCTCTCACAAGCGCCTTGCCTAGCTTACCCTGTCAGAAACAAGGAGTTCTTCCTGGAGACGGGGTTCTCTGATACGTGCTTGACGGCTTTATTATACAAAAGCATGACAAGGTCAATAAAGTAATCTCCTATGCGAGCAAAACTTTATCCTCTGTGGAGGAGAAATTCAACGATTGTGAGAAGGCACTCCTGGCAACGGTGTGGGCATTGAAGAATTACCGCCCGTTTATCCAGGGGGAACACATCATAGTGGAGACTCCACACCAGCCTCTGCAATATCTCCAAAGTGACAGAATCCGGGCCGGAAATGTGAGTAATTCCCGAATTACTTCCTGGATTCTGTCAATGCAAGGCTTTCCTGTGGAGGTCAGATATGGCCAAAACAAGAAGAGTCCCCTCGCGCAAGGTCTGGCTGACTTGCATGATTGTGCCAGAGAAAACTGTCTCGAGGACGAAAGTCTGAAAATCAAGGACAACATGGAGGCATACCTTAATTCCCCACACAAAGTCTTTGAAGAAGACAGGTGTGAGGGAATGCCCACTGTGTATGTGGATGGATGCTCTTACCATGTTGACAACAACGGGGAGAAAGAACTGGTGGCCGGCATAGGGAATGCATCGGTGAATGAGTCCCCAGAACCCTCCGCTGGATACAAAATTGGTCCCCGAAGTAGTCAGGTGGCAGAATTGATGGCTGTGCATCAGGCCATCCTCACTGCTGTCCAGCATCAACTCCACGAACTGGTCATAATCACAGATTCGGATTATGTACAGAACGGGTTCGTGGAGCACCTGGTTAATTGGAAAACCAGAGGCATGTTATGTGCTAACAACAAACCCTTGAAACATGGGAAGTTGATCCAAAACATTGATGATCTGGTCACCTCGAATGGGATGACCATCTATTGGAAAAAGATTAAGGGTCATTCCAAAGTAGAGGGACCAGACAAAACTGGAAATGACTTAGCTGATCAGCTGGCCAAAACCGGAGCCATCCAAGGGGATCTAATTGAGATTGAGTCCCTGTTGGGGGAAATCCAGGTCACTGCCATCACTAGGTCCCAGACAAATGCTCACAACGACCTTTCAATTGTACAATGGAGTAAGGAGACCCCTGATGCTGATTTGATTACCGCTCAGAAGGGGGATACAATTATTGGTAAATTTTACCAGCACCTTGAGGACCCTGAGAACTTTCCCCTGACGGATACCGATTACATTGGGAAAGAGGACCTAAGAGTGTTGATGAAATGTCCAAAAATGTTCCGAATCCAAGACGGTTTGTTGGTAAGGAAATCCAAAGCTGGCCACGATCAGTGGGTGGTTCCTACCTCATTCCGAAGCCTGATGTTAAGTCACGCCCATGATGCGGCCACCGCCGGTCATAGGGGGTTTCACACAACATTGGAAATCTTAAGAGAGGTTGCATACTGGCCACACATGGGGCAGGACCTCGACCAATACTTGAAGGGGTGTCTCGTGTGTGCACAATTTCAGCCATCATCCCTCACGCACCGCGCGCCTCTCCAAAAGCGGGGGATGACACTGCCATGGTCAGATTTACAAATCGACTTTGTAGGCCCCGTGATTCGCTCTGCTAGGGGGAATAAGTACATGTTGACTGTGACATGCTTGTTTACCAAGTGAGTGGAATGTCTCCCAGCCCCAAACTGCAAGGCAGAAACGGCAGCTGCCTTGATGATTAACCACATCTTTTCCCGTTTTGGTCTACCTCAAAGGATTGAGTCAGACAGAGGTAGCCACTTCACCAGTGAAGTAATGACAAAGATGTGGGAGATACTGGGGGTCAAGAGAAAGCTGCATATTGCTTATAGACCAGCTTCTTCTGGGGCAGTAGAGAGATATAACCGGACAATTGTGAGCATATTAAAGAAGTTTGTGGCAGATTCTGGGCCAAGTTGGGATATCCGATTACCTCTGGTCCTAATGGCTATCAGATCTACCCCTTCATCTGCAACCAAAATGTCACCATTTGAGTTGATGACTGGACGCAAGATGGTGCTTCCCCAGCATTTGCTCTACAGGACCCAAGAGCAGACACTGATAAATGCCTCCACTACTCATGAGTATGTAGAGAATTTAAGGAAACACCTCCAACATGCTCTTGCTTATGCTCAGCGGAATCTAGAAAGATCAGCTGATAGCATGAAGACCCACTATGACCTGAAAACTTCCAGGAAGGAATATCAGGTGGGGGACCGGGTCTATCTATACAACTTCCAAAGGAACCAGGCCAAGCAGCGCAAATTTTTGCCTACATGGAAAGGACCCTTTGAGATCATCGACAAGATCTCTCCTGTGGCCTACAAAATCCACATCCCCAAAGGCGGTTCGGCAGAGGGGGAAGACAAGTGGGTCCACAGAAACAAGTTGAAATGTTGCCATCCCAGGCACACTCTGCAACAACTGGAGGAATCCTCTGGAATCCTAGTGGGTACTGTCTCAGACTAATTCAGTTCCAACCATAAAACATACCACATCTAGTCTCTAAAATATTGTGATTTGCATGAAACTGTCTCTTAGTTATACTGTTTGTTATCAAAATAAGAATGTAATGTTTCGTCATGATGAAATGCATATGCTGTCCCACCATCTCAACAGTGGTGGAAAAATGTCTATGAGTAGGTATTGCCGCTCTTCCTTTGTCGTCCTAGGAGAAAGAAGACCTTGAGACTGGCCAAGGAGGACGATCCGGAGACCGGGAACGAAGATCCAATGGGCCCAGTGGACCGCCCAATACTCCCATCAGGACTGGCGAGGAGAACCGATCGATCCGACCGGATGGAGGAAAAGATGCTGAACTGTGCCATCTACCGGAAGAAGATTATGCGGACAGACCGGTGCGTGGGTCAAAACCCTTGTGCACGCGACTCCCCATCGACTCAAATTCAAGGGGCAGTCACGTGGGGGGGGTTTGTTGGGTGTCCTGACCCACGTTTAAGCTATCATGCCACAACATTTGGTGCTGTGGGCTTAGAAAATTCAAGATGGCGGAAAACCCACATGTGCGCCGAAATCCAGGAAAGCTGCGCAGTTTGTGCGCACACCGAAATGGTTGCCTCACTTGCCACCCACCAGTGCGAGAATGAAAGGCCGGGTTGCCATGAGGGAAATGGGTTGCCAAAGGAAAAACAGGAGCGCCGGTTGGCTTCAAAGTGCTTTAAAACCACCATTGGACTACCCGCACAGTAGTCTGAAACCATTGGGAATGGCAATGCTGATTGCCAAATGCAACCTAGAATGGTGGGGAATTCATTTCTTAAATCTCAAAAATGGGTGCAGTACCAGTACTCACCACTATCCAAAAGCCGGCAGTTTAAAACCACCCTGTGTTTCTCTGAAGGCAGGCTCAAACTGTCTATTTTAAACATTGCAAAACATCTAAAAACTCACTGGACACCAGCAGACATTTGGCAGAATGGAGTTTTGTGTGCTTACAAAATCGGGGTAATGAAGAGCCCAAAGCAATGCTTATAACAAAACTGCTATGGAGTCAGCAGTTTAAGTTGCACTGGATGTAAAGACACTAAAATCGAAAATGTTTAGATTAAATGAGTGACCTATGTTTGGTGTCACATGCCTTTGTAACTGTTTAAATGTCATAGTTTTAAACTTAGAATCAGCCTTCTAGCTGCATATGTGAAAATGTTTAGTTTTATTTGAATGCAGAAACTGGGGAACAGAAATGACAGCTTAAAGAGATTCCAATTTGCCTGGCAACTACCCCCATCAGGAGTGAAACTTGAGTCACAGCTGTGTTCCCAGGCCTAGCTGCCCTTTTGCTGCTCACACTAAGGATATGCCATCTATCTGATAATTGAATTACCTGTGCTCTGCAGGAGAGTGAACAATGCAACTCCCTTCACCCAGGCAGAGGGTTTATTGAGAGGATCATAAATGGCTTCCTCTTGAACAATGAGCCTCTCCTGACTCAGGCAAAGGTTTTATTACAGCAGTCGTAAAATGTAGCTTCCTCTTGGCAGAAGCTGGGAGGAGCACTGCCTGTGAGAGCAAGCTGGCTTGGCAGAACTGGATAAACCAGTATTTCTACCTTGTGCTGAGAGGAAACCACACCCCTTTGGAGCCAGAACATAACTTTAAAAAGATGGATCATTCATAGAGCGGACATGTGAAAATTTTATAAATGATACCATAATTCTTGTGATTTTTCTGCCTACATTTTAAGAGGTTTTTCGACCCGGTGGCGTGTTCAGGGGGGTTTTACCGGAAAAGTGGATATTACTCTAAATGTATGCATGTTAAAAATCTGAAACTTCATCAGTTAATGTCCATACTCCCTGCACACATGTATGTAAAGTTGGGTCAATGTCAGAAATTGAAAAATCAGTTAAAAAGTCAATTATGTGCCATTTCTGAATGCAAGCTCTTAGAAACAGCATATTTGGACAGAGACATGGCTAAATTCAGCCACACCATGTATATGTAATTTCAAACAACTGTGTAACTCTGAAATATGTCTTTTATTATCAAATATAGAATGTGTGCAATCTGACAGAGGAGTGTCCTATCTGCAAGCCATAAAATGACATCCCTCTGACTCACAGTTCATTCCCCAATCAAATGATAAATGGAAGTTTGACCAATTAGAAGCTGAGAGAGAGGTAGGGTCAGTGATGCTAGAACACACCCACATTCTAAACACATAAAAGCAGACAGACAGGACAGATAGGGACCTTCAATTCCATCTGCAGCGGGACGCTCTGCCGGAAAAATCCATACTTTACCTCCATCAAACCACCAGAGAGCCAAACTAGAGACTTCAATCTATCCAGAACTAGAGACCCAGACCAGAGAACCAGAGAGAGCTGACCCAGATCACTGTGAAGTGCAGAGACCAGAGGCGAGTTTAAAACCTGACCAGATCCATGGCGAGGCCCATTTCACTCAAGAATATAGTGTGAGTACCTAGAAAACTGTGCAGAAACAATCTCTTAGTTAAAATAATATAATTCAATCCTATTTTAATCTAAGTAGAACTGTCTCCTAACTGTCACCTGTCACTTGTAAAGCTGTCACCTGTGATTTGCTAGTTGCAAGCTGCACTTGTCTTTTTGAACTTTAAAATTTCAAATCTGAAAAACGACCTTTATTTAATCGCTCATATCTCCGCAACCGTTTGTGCTAGAGACTTGCAATAACTTTTATCTGAAAGCTTAGAATCGTGGCTTTCCTATGAACCTAGAACCGCATTCCTACCCCTTATAGTTTTACCACAATCGCGGAACACGCATTCGCGAATTTTACCGCAATTTGCAAATTTCTTCACATGTAAAAACTGATTGCCTTCCATTTGCCAGAAATTCGTTTAACCTGCTAACTATCCCTGCCTCATTGCTAGTGTGAGCCTGGACTAATATTAACTAGATACCACTCACCCCGAACCTCTGAAAGGGAATTAAAAGCATTTCCAGCATATTTCTCATCCATTGCTAGCACATATCAAAGCATTTTGCCTGTGTTTTCAAAACTCCTATCTGTTTTCTGTAGTGTAAGCTTGCTGGGGTGAACTGATTTACATTGATTGCATTTCTGAGAACTGTGTGTTTTCCTTCCATTTCCTTGCCTTGCATCAAGGGGGGGAGGGGATTGCCAGAGAAAAGTGATTACATTGTTTGGTTGAAATCATATTGAGTATTTTCTGTACTGCATTCATTGAATATTGCATCCACCTGAGCTTACATAAAGCATCCTCTACCACATTATACTTTTGTTCCTATTTACCAGTGTGCTACCTTATCCATTTCATGTCAACTCATTAGTGATTATAAGAAGTGTGCTAGTGCCAGATTCTCCGTTGTTGATCTTTATCATATCAGATTAAGTGTGCTATTCAATTATTAATTTATTATAAAGTGTGATATATATATATTTTAAATTATCAAATAAACCTTTTAAACTTGCAAAACAGAACTACTTCTTGGCTCAGTGGGGTCAGGGGGATTCCAAGAGAGGGGTGTTATACAGGGGTAGTCATCCAGAACGCATGAACTGGACATAAAGATATATCAATAAGGGTTTTCATTCAGTATTCTAGACTAGGCGTCGACTTAGCTGTAGTGCTGAATTGAATCCTCTTACAGCTCAGAGAGGTGGGCGTCAACACAGATGCTATGTGGCCGGAGGGATATCCATCTGAAATGGCAGCTGTTCCATCCCAACCTGACGTAGAAAGGTTACTAAGTAATGATACTGTGAGTTATACTATATATGAGACATTAAAAGAAAATAATATTAGAATAAGAAACAGATAAAGAAACAAATATCTCAGGCTGCTATGTATGGCTGTAGAACTGTTCTGCGGGGTAAGAATGGTGGTATTGTTGAGAAGGTGGCCAATGTCAGCATTGTTGATGACCCTAGGCTAACTCCATTGACTAATAATCTCTCTGTACCCAGCCAACCCAAATCTATTCCGCTTACCAAAGAATCCAATTTTGATGGTGTGCATACAGTTGCGAACCACGGTCCGGTTGAGAAACTGAATATAAAACCTATGCTAAAGAAAATGATGAAACCTAGTCCCATTGTACCAACTGTCAGTGTCACATCTACCAATTCACCTCCAACATTAGATGAGTGGTTAGTAAAGACAAAAAAGAAGAAGTCTATTAAAACAAAAGTAGACTTAGTTTGTGATATTTCTAATACCGTTCTGAAAGACATTAAAAAATGATTCAATGAAACAAATATAGAGAAGTCTGATGAATTAACATCCCATAGTGGTGCAGATGTGGCAATAACAAATAATACAGATGATAAACCGATAAATAAAGTGGTTTGATTCCATGACACGTTTGTGTTAGATGACAACAACCCTACCTACAAGAACGCTCCAAAGAACTTTATTAGAGCATTACAATTTCAGGCTATTAAGCCGACAGGTTCTATAGAGATTCTTAATAGACGTTGTATCTTGGATCTTTGCGCAGTCATTGTCCCCTTGCGGATGGTGACATCCAAAGACTTCAAGATAGTAGATCAACTGGTCACCCCTATTTTGGTGACCACAAAGGTGTGGTGTGTAGATACTGACATCCTTGAGTTTATTCTTAGTCACCATGACTTGTTTTTATAAATTAGGCTATACCTGTAAAGAAACATCTGTGAGTAAGTTTAAGAATCAGATGTTGCCAATTGCTTATACATTTAAGGAAAATAGTAGACTGGTTGTAATGGACACTTTGGCTATTACTACTGAGCAGCCTTTAATTAAAAATGATGCTCAGGTGACCACCGAAATTCAGCTGGTCAGTCTTATACCTGGAATTATAGCTACATCCAACAATAAGCATGCATATGTACCTCCAAGTAATTTAATGGCAGATGGGGACTGGCTATGGCTACCCATGGCCTTTAAACCCCATTTTCACCAAAGTCCCTTATGAGATTGATGTGATCTTATCCTGGAATACTTGAGCAAATCTACATTATGAGAGTGATGAAGGGCTGCTAGCTAATCTGCATTGCTTTTGTATAATTGCACTGCAAGAAACGTGGCTCTATAAACCTGTGCAGTTGATGGATGGTGCACTATACAAAGCCTGGCAGTGAAAGAGCAAAGAGGGCCTCCCAAAGGAGGCCTTTTAACGGCTATTAGACTCCCATGGACTGGACATAACACTAGCCTGTCCACTGAGATGGTGTTGGCGGTGGTTGTTGAAACCAATCTACCTGAATTTCCCATCTTGTTAGTAGGCAACATATATAACCCTCCTAATTAAGTTTATAATAAAATTAATCTCACTAGGGTATCTAGAATTTTAAGAGAGACAGACTATGACATGCCCATAATATTACTGTGAGATTTTAATGCTAAGATAGTGTTACCTGTTAATATGGAAACTGACTAGATGCGCTCTGGACCATGGTTTCTCTAATAAGTATGGTAGACCTTGGGCTAGTTTGTTTTTGAAATACCACTTGATAATGCTTAACGGCAACCCTAGTGGTGATGCTACTCGTAGTGCTACTCGTGTAGGAGGCCTTAGTCTATCTACTATAGACAATATGATGGTGAATGCACGTGCCAGCAGGATGGTGATAGACATGGAATAGGTTGTAGAGAAGAGAGTGATCATCTTCCACTCCATTTGCTGATGAAATACCCTAAAGTTGAGACCTCATATCATCTTAATGGTAATATAGTTATTAATAATGCTGCTAATCGGATCATATGGAATCCAACTAAACGTGTCAAAGCAAAAGAGACGGCAGAATATTAATAAAAAAGGTTTATAGATCTATTTGCTAATATAACAGAGGAGCAGACCATTGGTATCATAACTAAATTTGAATACTTGATCAACAAGATTAAAGAAATCTCTACCCAGAAACGGAAATATACCAGCAATAGTGAAAGATGGAACCTATCACATCGAAAACTGAAGCCATATGACGGGGAGATAAAGCAAAACGGCAACTCAGGCAATCAATTAAAGATATTATAAAAATGCAAAGGAGTGATGCAACAATCCCGATCAAACAGGTTAAAAACTATATGTAAGATGGTTGAGCCAGCGTCAAACATATAAGGTGGAAGAAACATGGCGTTGCATCACCGGATATGCTCAGACAAATAATCACCAGGGCATGTGGACTGTAATAAATGGTGTGACGAGGAGATGTCTTCAATCAACAGTGTTGCAGAAAATGTATGGATTACTCATGTAAAAACCACTCTTGGTACCCTGGGGGCTAGATATGTAGAGAATGAAGTATTTGAGGCTAAATGGTATGGTAGCTATATGGTTGATAGTCTAACGAAAGTGATAGAACAGCTACATACATCTAGGGTAACTGGCCCAGATGGGACATGTAATGCACTCTTGCGGATGGGTCCAGAGGAATGGGCAAAGGTATTATTTATATTTGTTTCATTGGATAGGCAAATTTGGTATCATTTCCGAGTCATGGCGTGAAAACATTATTCTCCTGATACATAAGAAAGAGGCGTGGAAAGAACCTAAAAACTATAGAATGCTCGCCATGCTTGACATAACTGCCAAAATCTTCGCACAAGTGCTGCTCATAGAACTTAATTAGTGGATTGTTGATAATCAAATCATTCATGTTAATCAGTCAGGTTTTAGAGCTCACAATCATCCACTATTCACAATATTATCAATTTAGTGTCTGCTGTGGAGTATTTGTGGGCAGTTCGTAAACTCCCTGTATATGTTGTATTCGTAAACTTCACAGAAGCTTTTGATACTTTCCTGAAAGAAAAACTGTGGACAAAACTAAAGAAATGGGGAATCCCACCAGGCTTACTCTACATGATTCTGACACCTATGTTAGAATTTGGCTCAATATAGAAGGTAAATTATCTGAAGTTATCCCTACCCTGCGAGGAGTTTAAAAGGGAAGACCTGTGCCAGCAATGCTGTTTAATCTCTATCTCACAGATTGTTTTAATGAGATAGGGGTATTGTCCGCTGATGCCATTAAGATTCCCAACCTACAGCTGTGTTGATTAGGATATGCTGACGATCTGGTATTGTTGGATTATACTCCCAGTGGGCTGCAAAACAGGTTAAATTGTTTGGTACAATGTGCTGAGAATAATTGATTGGAAATAAATATTTCCAAAACCAAGGTGATGGCATTCTTAGGTAAAGTCAACCACTCTCGATCTAACAACTATAAGTGGTATGTTAATAACAAACAAATTGAGCGTGTTGAATGGTATAAATACCTAGGCGTTATCTTGCACCATAAATTAACATGGAACAACATTGGCTTGAAACCAAACTGAAATGTACAAAAATAGCAGGGGCCTTGAGTCAGTTTATTGGAAGACAGGCAGGCTTCTCCGTCAATAACATTTTATTGTTGTATTCTACTAAAATGGCATGATGTCTGCTCTATGGAGCCGAGAGATGGGGGAGAAAGTATTGTAATGAAAAGAGAACGTTTGAAGGGAACATTTTAAGATGGCTCTTTAGATTGTATATTTAGATACATTTTATTAGAATGTTATTTTAGGTATGCCAGCGACATTTTAGAATATAAATCTGGCATGCTGTTTGGGAAATTATGTACCCTCACTAATAACACGTTTGTGGTGAAATTGATGTAAACATTTAAGGAGGGAGATCATTATCGCACTCTAAACTCAATCTATCTACTATATCTGATGTATGTGAGATGGGCAAATGAGAATGTTGCTATATGGCTTTACTATTCCCATGCTAAAGCGAAAGGTTTACTGAAAGCGTCGATTTATAGCTATGCCAAAGAATGTGATATGATATATTTAGCCACTAAGTCTACTAGTGTCCGATTTTTAGAGTATTGGTCGGTAGAGACAAACAAATCTGAATACCAATATGCGTTTCCTCACCATTCCATGGTTAGGTCTTATCTGCTTTTTAAATTTAACAAATGCGACACGATGGAAATATTAGGTGCTAAAATTGGTATTGCTCGAAATTTTTGACAATGCAGACTATGTGGCACTGAAAATATAGAAACTACTAAGCATTTTATAAGCTACTGCGAAAGTCTTAATCAATTGCGATACAAGTATCTGAAAATATGTAAGAATTCTTGTACATTAGACAAGATAGAAATTACATGGCAATGATATTAATCTTATCTTTCAAATGATGACATTTTATGAGCTGATTTTAATGATTTTAAATAATCTGTCGTCTGGCATTTTTGTTGTATGATGCAGTGTATGTGAATTGTTTTTAAGAAATTGATGTTAGGATAATTTTTCGGTATAATATATGTGTTTGTAATATGTAAAGCCAGTGATGGCTATGAACATAATAAATAAATAAAAATAAAAAGTTAGTTAGAACCTTGATTGTGTACTCATTTATTTTGGAATATAATACTTTGCTGTTTGAATTGCTCTTCAACCACATTCACAACCCTCTTGGGAGTATAGCCTTCCCTTAGCCCACTTTACCACAAAAGGCAAAGGCGGTAGATCTCTTACCTATGCCTGGTTTATCTTTATGATTATTTTGGCTCTTGGTTGGCAGACTGTGAGGGCTAAGTAGGCATGTTAGCCTCGGCTACTCATGCAGGCAGAAGTCAATTCATCACAGTGACCTACAGTAGTCAATGTGCATTTGCAAATACAATTGTCATCAGAATATGACAGAAATAATCTAGCCCTGACATGAGAGTACACAATGCATTTAAGCATGATTTAAATATAGAGTTGTGAGTCAGGTTGTGAGTCAGGTAGCATGGAGGGTGTGTGACCAATTTAGATTCTACCCTAACAGAAAATATGTCAATTGTTTCCTATTGGGCACTGGTAGGAGTATGCAGGCAAGCATACTACAGGCTGCCACTATACAGTCTGAGTGATGTAAACGTGCCTTTCTTCAAACCAAGAAATCATGACATCTACCCAGAGTGTAATTTGCGTGTGTGCTTGAGATAAAGCATTCTGCAAGCAGGGAAACAAGACTAGGAATAAGCCAGGTTGGCAGAACCTGCCAATGAGTTAGGGGTGAGGTGCTAAGGTGCTTTAGTGGACCAGTGCTGATTACCCAAATACCCCAATCTTATTGCATTGCTTTTGATTTTCACAAATGTTTTCAACATATTCCATCTGCCAGCAAAACCAAGGAGTATTTGGCTACCTGTTCAAAAAGGAGAAGCACAGAAAAATATATGAGAGGGCCGAGAAAGTGTGTCTTTTAATAGATAAGACATGGATGCAAATACAGGTGGTGGATGAACATTGAAGTTCTACTTCTCAATCTGCATCTTTGTCCTTAAACATAAGTGCAAACTTCAGAGCAAACGAAAATGAACAAGCAACTTAATAATTCACCTGTCAATGCCTCAAGCAATGTCCTACATTTGACAGTGTGAGAGATATTGAAAAGAAAAATACAATAAATACTTGCCCAATGAAGATGTAGAGGGAAATTACTCCTTCTGAATGTTTTCAAAATTATCCCATCCCTATGATGTCACATGTCACCCAATGTCGTTTGTTCAAGAATTTCTTTCTAGAGCAGACTTTCTTAGGGCTCTTTTCCTATTTTGGTTTGCTAATTCTTGTTTGGACTATAGACTCATTCAATCATGCACAGTACAGACTAAGTCAAGCATACAGTTAATCATCCATAAACCAGTGAGGTTGAAGGGGGTGCTCATCAGTGACTGGACGTTATTATGTGATGGAGGTCCAACACCTCTCAATCTGGGTCGTCAGACTCAAAGTCATCATATTGTACCATGAACGGAAGTGGATATAAAGAATGCACTAATAGGACTTGAATAGGTTCATTGTTTGGGTGGGAGACAGAATAAGCAGGCAGGAAGGACTAGCAGTAGATATTTAGATTAATCTCCAGTCAGGAGAGGAATGCTCTATTGAGTACCAGGTGTAGAGGGTGGGTCTGATCAGTCAGGTGGGGTCCTGGTAGATCCAGGATGAATACAAGTGCTCTCTTTCCTATTACCCAACACTGATGTACGAGCCTGGTTTCTACAACAATACTGGCTCTGTGACTCAAACCTATCATGTAATGCGGGTATACCACCGAGCTTAAGGGCAGTCTTCTGTTGAGCACCTCAGTGCATGACCGATTAAAGAGGTAAGAAGTCCTGCTTAAAAAACTCCAAGGAGTGTTTGGGAGAAGGTTCACTGAAATCGGTGTACTTGTGTGGGCTGCTCAGAAGAACTGAGAGTTTTCACAATTGCTAAAAAAGACCCAGACTGGGATCAATGTTATTCTAATATTGGTTGGAGGTTATGGGTTGGATATTTAGTTTTTTTGTTTCCAATTTCCTGGTATATTATCATAATTCTTAGAGTTATATAGCTGTTGTGTCTAAACGTAAATCTTTCAAAGTATTGTCAATTTTAGCTCTGGATAATTCTAGTCTGGTAAGAGTTGTGAGACCCTATGATAAACTCTGGTTTCTGATCTGGTAAACAATTTCTAGTTTTCTGATTCAATATTTGATAAATGGGCATTCATTTATATGGTACTAGTGTAACGGATACAGGAAAACAGTTCAGCCCAGTTAAATACGAACAATGGAATTAGTTTTGAGGGAGTGCCCCTCTAGCCCTGTAACCCATTCAGGATCACTTAACAGAGTCTCAGTAAAGCCCCTTCTCTTCTCTCAACCATAGAAAAGTGGTGTCATAGAATATGTGATTCTAAGGCAGATTAAAAGTTGGTACTAAATTGAGGGACAATCATGGGCAAGGGACAGTCAAAGCAGGTGTTTGTAGCACAAAATGGCAAATAGCGCATTTTATGTTTGCAAACTATAATACCACCACATGTCAGTTTCTTGATGTCTGGCATCAGTTGACACATGACAATTCACATACTCAGTTTATGTTGGATTGTCATTTTAATATAGATGCATTGTCAGCATTGAGGTGTGCCCTGAACACACAAAAGGGAAAGTGAGTCCAAATGAGCGAGGGGCATATGCCACAAAATGTGAAGGGGCAATAGGCAGGCAGAATTTCTCAAAACTCAAGAGATTGAACAATATCAATGAGGGGCTGAGAGGGTATTTTATTTTATTAAGGCCATTTTATTTAAATAAACCTTCCAAACACATATGCCCATGAATAGTAGATGAGAAACGACATGAGAACCAGGATGAGGATACAGAAGATAATTTGGTAGATGTGTCCACTTATGTGTGCATACTGACTTTGGGCTTCCCAACGGCTTCACTGACAGCTCCAGTGGCTCTGTTGGCACCCACTGTGATGCCTCCAACAGCCGCAACTGTGATAACGCAAATGGTAGCTAGTACTCAAGGCCCTTTCCCTCCATATGCAGGAGAGGTACCATGTCCCAGATGTGTGTGAATAGTTGTTGCCACCTTAAAGTCCATAGGTGACAAGGAGTGGTATTCAATGTGAACAGCACTGCTTACCAAGTGTCCCTTAGACAGGTCAATGGGCCCACTAGGGGGAAAGGCAGAAGGGCCCATTTGCTCACATTTCATGTCCCATGGACTCCTGAGTATTTGTGAAACATGGCCAAAGAATGTCCCAGTATACAAGAGGAGTGTCAGTGTTTTATTGAAAAACGTGAAACTGTGATTCAATCTAAAACCCTACTGTGACTAGCATGTACCAGCTCTTGAGAGTAGTCATGCCTACAGAGGTTAGACAGAGGATGGCACAGCATAGGCTGGCAGTTAATGTGGCTACAGGGGATTGACTGGAATAGGTTTGAAATTAATGTATAGCTGCTTTTCTCTGTGGTTTCCCCGCTGTCAGGCCCGCTAGCTCCCAACAAGACAAATCCTTAGAGACTGGCTTTGAAAAAGCAATTCCATATCAAATGCTTGCCTCAAACTAGGGGGTGGTAGCAGAGAGATGCTTAGATGCTGCAGGCTGACAGAGGTGGTATTACAGAGGTCGGAGAGCACAGTAGAGGGGGGAGTGGCCAGGCAGAGTTCATAATGGAAGCATAGCGTGCTAGCTCCCACTCCGTGAGCACGTTTTTATATATACATTTGCAATGACTATATTTTAAATATCAACAGAGGACCGCTTATACTTACAAAATCTGGTGGCCTGTGGAGCTTTGGAACACAGAAGCTGCTCCATAACAAGAACAACTCTGACAAGGAGAAGCGAGGCCTGCGAGCTTGGAGATCCTGTGACTCAAGGGCTGACCTTCCTGTCAGCTTCTCGGCTGTATGCTGAATGGAGAGCCCGCAATTTGAGCGAGTTACTATTTCCAACATAACATGGACCCAACAGCTTTATTAACACCATACACTGTCTATTAAAAGTATTTAAAGGTACAGAGCACAGATTGTATTTTGCATTTACACAATTGCTGAAGTAAAATATAACTCCTTTCTGAGCCAAATACTAAAAGTCGATACACTCTATTTTTTAAGGCTTTATGAAGTTTAGTGGAACAAACTATATTTTTCTTTACTATACCTTCCTCTTGTGGTAAACTCTGACCATTATTTATACCACCACTATTCTTTTTGGAGAAAACCCTAATAGTTATTGCATGTTTTATTCCAGAATGAACTCTTTTCACACAAGTAGGTCTTAGGGCAGAGAAGCTAAAGAACACTTGTTGAATATATTGGACTCTTTTTTTATAAAGAACTTTGATAATAATATTCTGCCTCCATGCCAATTATTAATTCCTTTTCACCTTCATTGTCATAGGCTGAGTAGGCCTGTACTATTTATCAATTCTGCATTGTCACATAAATAAGCAATATATCATCAAAATGGCGTCTAAGAAAATTCAAGTGAAAGATACACCTACCTTCACTCCTAATAAAAGGTCTAAAAGTGAGTCACCACCACCCAATGAAGATACGTCTTGTGATATCATGAAAGCCATTCTTATGGAAGTGAAAGCATTAAAACCTTTTATGGAAGCAACTAACATCAAGTTACAGCAAATGGACGACAAATGGACCAACTTTGAAACAAGAATAACTGAAGCGGAGCAAAGAATTAGCAACGCAGAAGATCTTACAGGAAGAGTGCAAATACTCGAAAACACTGTTAAAAGACTTCAAAAACATGCTGAAAACCTAGAAAATCGCAATCAACGGAACAATGTGCAAATTATTGGTTTATGAGAAGGAGCTGAGGCAGATAACCCTATTCTATTCACAAATACCCTCCTAACTACAATGTTGGAGCTTCCATCATCAATTCAACTAAACATTCAAAGGGCTCATCACGTTAGCCCCTATATTCCAATGTATTCGTCAAGCTCTGACACTACCAACTCCTCAAGAACAATGATATTTGCTCTACTCCATTATACCAATGTTACTATGATTCTAGAGAAAGCCAAGCTCAAGAAACACCTCACATGGAATGGTAGAACCGTTTTCATCACCCAGGATGTTTCCAATGCCACAGCATTTAGAAGGAAAGCACTCCTAGCCCTCAGGCCTGCACTCAAGCAATGTAATGCAATATACAACACTGTACATCCTGCTATCCTCAAAGTCACCCTTAATGGCCGTACGTCATCTTTCAAGATCCTGAAAAACTTTATACAAAACCAAAGGACAGATGATATGGACACATCAAGACCCCATACCTGATATACCTCATATACCTTCTCTTTCTTCATTGCCTATTGTCCTCTGATGTTCCTGCTCATGGAGCAGGATGCTGGTCTGGCTGTTTTCCTTTGAGGCTCCTTCTCCCCCAACTCATTTTTTCAATATCAGCATAGACAGATTGGTCATTTCCTGTTAACCACTACTATCACCAAGTATTTTTCAAATTCCATCTTCATATTCTCTATGCTGGTCTTGTTGGTCGTCCCCTCTCCCGTTTGTGTTATCCCTTATGTGTCCTCTAGGAAAATATTCATGCAATTGATGCTAACTGTTCAGATTATATTTAACATTTTTGGTGCCTATATTAGGTATATCAAAATAATGGTTGTCTCCCATATTAAGGTATTTGTCAGACTAATTCCATATGTCATCAGATATAATAATCTCAACACCTGAACACATACTTTTTCGTCTACACTTATGCTGCTTAACATAGTCTAATGGAACATTAAAGGTTTACATAACTAAATCAAAAGACAAAAAGTATTATCTCACCTCAATAGATTGAAACCCTCAATTGCATGTATTCAAGGATCACATCTTTTTAATGAAGAAGCTACAAAACTCAAAAGACATTGCGTGGTTCAGTTTTTCTCCAGTGCTGCTCATGGGATGAAACATGGTGGTATCACACTAATCAACAAAGCTCTTAAATGTGATATTATATCTAATGAATCTGATGATCTAGGAAGATGGGTTCTACTCAAACTATCTATTGACTCCAAAGAATAATGTATACTAAATATTGACAGCCCGACATCTCCTGACCCTAACTTTTGGCAACTACTTAGAAATCGTATGCTTCATTGCAACCCTCAAAACTTAATCGTCTGTGGAGACTGCAATCAAATCATAGAACCGTTTTTCCTACAAGCAATTCATCAAATGTATAGCTGATCTTAGTCTTGCTGCTACATGGCACATAGCTCATCCCACTGACTTGAATTTACTTTCCATTCCACACCCCACAACACCTTCTCTCGACTTGATTATATATTTATACCCAACTCCATGGTTAGCCTTCTCCTCACAGCTCAAATAGGATCTATTATTATCTCTGATCACGCCCCTAGATTTATTTGACTCACATCTCCAACTAACCCTAAATATTCCAATAGGTGGAGGTTTAATACTAGTTTATTTAATGATGACTCCTTCTTACCTTTCATAACTGAACATCATAATCATTATTTTGCTGAAAATATAAGTCTTGACACATCTGTCACAAAAAAATGGGACTGTTATAAGGCAGTTCTTAGAGGCCATATAATCTCTTTTGTCGCTAGCAAAAAGAAGTCACTTAAACAAGAATCAGAGTCTATCCTCAAATGATTGAAACCCATAGAAATCCAATTTGCAAATAACAACTCTCCCTCTATTTTTAAAGAAATTCTTTCTTTACGATTCCAATATAATAAAATCATCACACAATATTCTTATACTAATATGCTTAAATATAAATCGACAATATATCAGCTATCTAATAAAGCAAGTAAATCTCTAGCGTCTTACCTCAAATTAAAAAAAGAGAGATCTAGGGTAGTTGTCCATAAAGATCACCTGGGAAACAGGACATTTTCAGATAAAAATATTATCAATATATTCTCTAAATTCTACTCTAAACTATATGCCTCTGAAACTCCTTGTGATAACCCCTTCATAGATGAATTCCTCCATAGTGTACCCAAAACCTCATAACCTTCATCAGATCTTCATTCCCTTAATGCCCCTATCACTGCTGCTGAAATGGCTATTAAACAACTTAAGAAAGGCAAAGCCTCGGGTCCTGATGGCTTCCCCACTGATTTCTATGCCCATTTGTCCAACCTTCTACTCCCTAAACTCGGCCAACTTTACTCTCACCTTATATCACAAGAAGAAGCTCATGGATCATTTCTAGAAGCCACACTTATAGTATTCCCTAAGCCCAATAAAGACCCAGAACTCCCTCAAAACTATCACCACATTTCCCTCATTAACACAGATTATAAGATTTATGCAAACATCTTAGCCAATAGACTCCTTCCCTTCTTACCAAGATCAAGTTGGATATGTTAAGAATAGGTTGTCAGCCTTCAATATTAGACTCTTTCTGGATATCATAGATCTTATTCGTAACACTACAGATCCCCATGTCGCAATACCTTTAGATGCGGGGAAAGCATTTGATAGAGTAGACTGGAACTTCCTTTTTAAAACTCTTAAATGGCATGGCTTCAGTCCACCCTTTCTCGCTATGATTAAAGTCCTTTATTCTTTACCTAAAACAGCTATCTTTGTTAATGGACACTCATCGTTCTTCTTTCCCTTATCAAGGGGGACACACCAAGGCTGCCCCCTTACTCCAATCCTTTTCATTCTAGCTCTTGAGCCCTTCCTTGAAACTATTAGACAAAATGAAAATATAATTGGAATACAATAGAAACAAATTCATGTCAAGACAGCAGCATATGTAGATGATGTCCTACTATTTCTTAAAAATCCTGAACACAGTGCCCAACACTTATTAAATACTATTTCTGATTTCTCCAAAGCTTCGGGTTATAAACTCAACATTGGAAAGTCTGAGATTCTTCCCCTTAATGTGCACGGTACACCTCACCATACACTCCCTCTTGGAATTAAGTGGTGCCCTAAAAGCCTTAAATATCTCGGGGTTCACATTTCTGCCTCAATCAAAAACATTTGTAAGCAAAACTCAGATACTATTCTTACCAGAATAAAAGATGTAACAACTTTGTGGTCACCATTATTCCTATCCTGATTGGGTTGCTTAGAGACAATAACGATGATGATATCAGCCCTTATTCTCTATCTCCTATATATGCTGCCTATTTCCGTTCCCCTAACCTTTTTCAAATCTATTGACTCATGCTTAACTAAATCCTTGTGGGGTAAGAAAAAGCATAGCATTTTTTGAATAAACTTAAAAAACCCTGTTCCTGAGGAGGGGTTGGTTTTCCTGACTTCAGAAAATATCATATGGCCTTCGTCATCAAACAAACACAAATGTATTTCCGCCAGGAAAAACAAATACACTGATGAAGAGTTCTGGATCAAGGTGCTGCGTGTAAATGTGGATGGGTTCTGGAGGCAGTATGTCCTATGTGTAGTGAAACTCCTATATTTATACTGTCAAATGCCATCCCACAGTTATGGTGTGGGCAGAATTTCAAAAACGCACCCCACGGCTATGAGTGGCTGCAGGCACATGCTTTGTCCTGGATGGCAGTCTGAACAGAGCTGTCATCTTTATGATGCGATTTAGGAACTCCCACCTTGGTTTTTACCAAAACATACCTTTTGCACAAATGTACATTTCTAACATTTCTAACATTATGTACCCTAATAAAATTGGACACATATATTTCATATTTGATTGTCACATTCACATTCAATCCCCATCTTTGGGCGAACTGCCTTTCTCATTCTACAGATTTTTATCAAATTTAACCATCACAGTTTGGATTAATCATTTCTAACTAGGTACATCTCTTGGCGCTTAGCAGTGGACCATGTACATACAATCTTGGGTTTGCAACATTAATCGTTCTGCTATAATGAGACTTTTTTCATATCTTTGGTTCCTTATACGGTACAGACTTCATCAATGTCTTATAATCAAGAGCCTGAAACTAGGTTAATGTCTACCAATTTTCAGATGTATGCCTCTTTTGGTTGCTCAGTTAAAGATTTTTTAACTTTAATCACACATAAGGATTTAACATCAAAGTTCTCCTTTGTAACCTCCCCTTCCCAGGCAGCAGCTGTGGGTATGTCCCCTTCCTGGAGGGAAGCTCCCCTGTAGAGATCAGTTGGGCAGCTTGCCATTGTCCTTGGCTCAGCCCGAGACGAATGTCTGAGGCTCTCTTTGTTTTCAATATGCGGGAATCATCAAGCAGCCATTAGCCTTCCTGTAGCAGTTGAGTGTCAAGCTGAAATGTGAATCTTTCCCAGGCTCGACTATAAGATCAGAATTAAATAGTTGATTAGCACCAGACTGGGTTCCTGTAAGATTCACCCTCAATCTTGTATTTAAAAGATATCAAATGAACAGAGTTTATAATGGATTTTGACATTTTAAAGGAATTAAGCCCTTCACAGAAAAAGTGCTTTAAACAGGCAGATTTTTCACTTCCTCAGGAAAAAGAAAACACATTTAAACTGAATTTGACAGCTAATTTCCTTAAGCAGCTGTTTGGCATTGATGCCTGGATTCCTCCGACTGCCTGGAGAATCTTTGATTTCAGCACACTTTTCCTTCTAATAATTCACTAGAGAGATGACAGAATTTAACAGCAAAACAGCACTTTGAAGGTTACCATTGATTAGAGAGCTGTATTGAAGGGCATTTTTGGATTTTTAGCCCTTCTGTGGCCTTGTGACATGTGACAGGTGAAAGCCGTGATTCCTGTTTTGACACCACTTTGACTTTGTGTGGCAGGGTGTGCAGCTCTTTTGTGGTTTCTGAACCATGCACAGTCTTGCAGATTTGGCGCACACGGGGTTATTGCCTCCCTTTATATCAGTTTTCTTTCCCCATTGACAAAGGGGTGTAGTAGGGTGCATTGGCATGGGTTGAAATATCCCACACTTCAATGGGTGTCATATTCCTTTCAATGGGAATCATATTGATTTAATTGATCGTTGTATACACTTCAATGTGTGTCATATTCATTTCAATGGGTGTCATATACATTCCAATGCATGTTGTATTCACTTCAACAGGTGCCAAAATCATTTCAATGGATGTCATATGTATTTCAATGAATGTCTGATACATTTCAATGCATGTTTTATTCATTCCAGTGCATGTTATATTCATTCCAATGCATCTTACATTCACTTAAATGTGTGTCATATTCATTCCAATGGGTGTCATATTCATCCCATTGCATGTCGTAGTCACTTCAATGTGTGTCATATTCATTTCAATGGGTGTCATATGCATTCACTTTAATGTGTGGCAGATTCATTTCAATGGGTGTCATGTTCATTTCAATGGGTGTTCTATTCATTTCCATGCATGTCTTATTCTTTGAATTTCAATGTATGTCATACTCATTTCATACATATCATACTCATTGCAATGCATTATATAGTCATAGCAATACATGTAGTCATCTCAATGCATTACTTACGCATTTCAAAGTCATGGGCCCTCATTACGAGTCGGGCGGTACGGGGTTAACGGCACCGGTAAAGGTGCCGGTGCTGTCAACCCCGTACCGCCCGATTACGAGGTCCCCTCGCGGGACCCGTTCTGCACGTCTGGTTTTACCAGACGTGCAGAGCGGGTCCCAAGAGGGGAAGAGGGGAAGAGGGAGCAAACAACTGGCCATCTCGTAATGGCCCGTTGTTTGCTCCCTCTCCCATTCCCATTCAGCCCTATGGGGGCTGAAATGGGAATGGGGAAGGACCCTGTCCGGGTCCTTGGAGGGAGGAATTACTGGGCCTTCCGAACTCGGAATGGCCCGGTAAGTCCCCATTCCGAGGACCCGGACACGGACGCGATTTCGGCGGCAGCCATGCCGCCAATACTGGCATGGCTACCGCCAAACTCGTAATGAGGCCCATGGTGTATTCATTTCAATGTGACACATTCATAAAGGTGTAATTTTGACCTGAACGGCTTCCCATAGTTTGCTTCCTTTAAATGTACTGAATTTTTGTCCACGTATAACTCTATATGGTATCTTCCTTCCTTGTATGATATAGTCTGCCGTTTACAATAAAAACACGTGAATACCCCCTAATAATAACTACGTCTGTATTCCTGAAGTACAAAACGGATCTCATTGGTTGATGATTAAAAAGACAACATCAAACAACACACATTTACAAACTGTTGAGTGTATTTTCAGCAATGACACAGCGGTATTACAGTGTAGGAACTGTCGCTATACAATTAGCAGTTCTGATTTCATAAAATATGATAAAAGGGAATGCTGCAATGGATTTGGCTTTTGTTTTTCCTGGCAACGTAACAATGGAGAACATCAGCTTGATATATGCTTGAATTTGTTGGGTGTTGGACGGGGTCCAAACTTTGAAAGTGGCTCCCGCAGTGGCATGTCTACCCTTTGCGCAGCTGGTGCGGATAATACTGAGCAAGAGGATGTACGAATGTGGGAGTCTGCTGATAAAACGGCTGCCTTGAGGCCGAAAAAGAGCCAGCAAAGCCGAGGCACTGTCAATGCAAGATTTGTGACTTTCATTCCACAGCCGCCTTTTCTAATAATGCGACGGGCTTCTGGCTCGTGAAATCTGCAGACAGTGAATGGAGATTGTGTTAGGAACCACTGAGTCTGAAATTGGTGCAGCATGCACCTACGTTCACTCTTTGTAAGTCACGTTGGTATTTTCTTTTAGAGAAAAAGAAAAGTTGGTATTTTTTACAACAGCAATATTCTTTGATTGTCACTCAAATATTTACGCCATAGACCACTATAATGTTAATTGGCGCTGCTCAGCATATTGCTGCAGATGGTACATTGTATACAACCTGTTAACTATCCCGCATGTTGAATACTATGCAAATAACTCTTTTCGTTCTCTCACGTATTCACTCGCTTAATGTGCTGCTGTGCCCTACACACATTTGAAGCAATACAGGGGTTCCTATTGTAATTGTCAACCTATGTGTCTTTTTTTTTCAGATGACACAAAGATTGCGTTGCATCTAAAAGACAATGGCGGTAAAGTATTCCTTGTTTATGTTTACAATATGCATGTTTACTTTAATTTGAAAACATACAAGACAATCTTTTATATATCTGAAAAGTTTTGACAAAAAAGACCATGGTATTAACCATGCCTAGTGGACCTGGCCATGCCTCTTTCTTCAGCACAGTGTGTTTTTCCTTCTGTCTGCAGGAATGCTCTGTCTTGATTTTCCAAGGGTTGTGGGGGTTGTGAGCCCAGGTAAAATCTCTGCTGTAAGGAAGGGTTGCTGGTACATCAAATAATACTTTGCATAGCCCATGTCAATTAGAGGGTGAATTGGTGTAGAGGCCCCTCATCCTCAACTAATGATTACATGTTTGTCTCCCAAAGGTTGTTATATAGCTTTAAATCCTTTATAATTAAGGAAACCAACTGCAGTGACCACAATATGTTGATTACTAATATCCCCTGCCATATAATCTTGGATTGATGTCCACCCGGGTTTGGTGGTTAACTGCACTGGTAATAGAATAAGATGGCATGATAATACCATCTGTCAGATCATTAACCAATAAAAAAATACCATGATCAATACAACTAGGCATCAAGGTAGTAAGTGTCCTATTGCTCAGAACATAGATACCCTGGTGAAGCAGTGCTTGCTGCCTTTAGGTAGAAATGGGGCTTATCCCAAAACACATTCACACGTTTCATAAAGAAGTTGCTGACCAAAAAGGTATTCACGAAGAATGATCCATCATATTAAGAGTCGTGAGGTGGATAGAGGTGAATATCTTGAGCTAATTAATTAAGATAAACAGCAATTAAAAAACGGGCTGAAAAACCATAGAGATCAATTACTCAAGCAGGATGGGGAAGCAATGCTGGATGTATTATTAAGAAACATGATGTTAATTTTTGGGTAATAATTAATAATTTGGATCTTAAGCAAGAGGTTGCCCAGACTAACCCATACTTGAAGACGTGTGGGTGGATCATTTCACACAACTGTATGGCCAACAGAGTAATGCGTTTCCACCCTTTGAGGTCGCAAGGGATGTTATCTGGTAACTAGAATGTTCCACTGTAGATGCAGAACATGGTATTAAGAAATCTAGGGGCTCCCGGGCGGGGGGACCTAACCAGCTGGCTAATACATTATTTGAGCAAGATCCAGTAATGTGTTGAAGTCTATTTTAAAATACTGAGTTTTCAAGACTATAACATTATTCTGAAGCCATGCCAACTTCCTTTGTTTCAATTGTAAAAAAATAAAACACCCCAGTATATGGCTTACCTAGGGAACACACACACGCCTTTCAGTGAGCTGCCCCAACCAGGTTATTTTCTCGCTTGCAAAACACACATTTAAATCCAGGGCACATATCAAATGTAACGTCGGATTTTTATCTTTAATATGGACATTTGTAAAAACACTTGTGTCACTCTGTAATGCCTTTTTCCTATGTGAACCGGTTACATTGAAAAACACAACACACATTACATTTAAAGTAGACCGAACATCTCTGTACATTATTTGTGCCTGCATGCCCCCAATGGTGATTTGGGATAAGCAGCTTTTTTGGCATCACTCTTTTATCAATCAATTATATCACTACACATCTCTTTCTCTGTCTCTCTGTCTCTCTCTCTTTCTCTGTCCCCCCCTCCCTCTCTCTCTCTCTCTCTCTCACTCACACACACACACACACACACACACACATGGTAGCAAGGTAAACTGAGACATAGGGCCTCATTACACGGACGGCGGCTTGGTCCAGGCCGGTAAAATACCGGCACCGCCTTGGAGGAAAGAGGAATTACCGCCCTATTCCAAGGTTGGTGGGCCGGTAATTCCCCCTTCCCCCATTGCCCTTCCCCGTTCCCATTTTTGCCCCATAGGGCATAATTGGAATGGGGAAGGTGCTAATTACTGCACCGCAAATTGCGGTACCATAATTAGCTCCCTGGTCCCTTTGCGGGTTGGTTTTTAGGCGTTAAAGGCTCCAACCCGCAAAGGTACCTCGTAGTAAGGTGGTAAGGGTTAACGGTCACCGGTACCATTAACGGTGACCATTAACCCTTACCGCCGTCCGTGTAATGAGGCCCATAGAAATATATACTACTGATTTATTTGGAGGAACCAACTGTATTCCCTATGAGGGGAGCAAACGGCACATAAAGGGTAATGATGAAATCCACTTTGAAACACCAAAAGTGTCATCCTCAGAGAGCCACAGAGGATCATCTGCTGTGCTTCACCAAAGAAGGACATTCATAAAGCTTATGGAGTAGGGCCACAAAATGTCCATCAGTAGAATACACATCTGCTGCAGTGCATACAGGTTCATGTTTATGTTTATTGGATTTATATAGTGCTTTAATCCAAATGGATGCTAAAGTGCGAGCAGCAGGTACCCCAACTAGATAACATAATAACATAGTCAATAAGTGCCTGGATTGACATATACAAGTTAAAAACACAAACACAATGATTCATTTTGCTGGTAAAGGCAGGTCAATGGACACATGTATGTATACATAATGCACTTTATAGTATGGTCTGGTCACACACAACCTGATGTATCACATATGAATGCAGGTAATAGAGAAAACCAAGACAGTTATGTGCTAACAGCAAAGGAGGGTGCATTGCTAATGAGGAAGGAATGTTAGCTATATTCTGAAGTACACTATCAAACTACACACACATTCACCCTTCCCCATAGACATTATTTCAAGCAACATTGTTTGATTCTGCATGCACACTTGCACTTGCTGTCTAATTGTAGATGATGTTGACTTGACTCATTGGGAAAGAGCTATGGAAAATGATTACGAAGAGATACATGCCGGTCCTTTCTGCAATTTCTATTTAAATATCAAGAATTTAGCAAGTGATTGTACCCCCTTATTGATAGCACCATGACCACAGTATTCTGAAGTGGCGGGGGCCATGTTCAATGGGCGGGGTTTTTATACCCAGGATTCATGTACACTTGTAGATACACAGGACACATTGGGTAGCAAGCATGTGAAGCAACACATTGGCAGTCTTCCAATCAATGTGCATTACTATGATGAATCAGCTATCAATGGTCACCCAGCGCATTTTAATAAAATATACATTAAACTGAGAAAACAACTCCTTTCCCAGACCTGACCTTCTGGACGCTGCCATTGACACCATCAAAAACCATAAAGTAGACCACACCAATTATATCTATGATGCACTAATGAAATTCCAAATGGACCAATCACTACAAGGGACAATATTTACTACCAAAGTAAACACTGTCATATGGTAGAGGGTGTGCAGTTAAAAAGTCGAAAACATTATGTCGAAAGACTTAATGTCGAAATAAAATTTCAACATTTTTTTTTCTTCGAATGTGTTATTTTTTTATTTATATGTTTTTTTGGGGTTCCATAAGTAAAAAAAAGGGGTCAAACAAAAAAAAAGTGGGAACCCCCCATTTCGAACAAAAAATAAACAAAAAAATACATTAAACAAATGTTTTGACTTATTTTTTTCGACATGTCTTTGGACATAATATAATTCGAATTAATGACTATAAACCATGGTAGAGTTATCAATCCCATTGCCGATAATTGGAATGTATAGTTGTCAATACATTATTTTTCATTGGGTAAATGCTTATTTAGTGTCCAGTCCAAATACTGTAACTGTGCAATTGTCAGTGCGTTTTGGTAATAATTGGCATATTTCCAAGAGTCAGTACTTCGAACTTCCCTTAGAACAAAGGAAACTGTTTAATGCAAATACAGTAAGTGTACACTTTGACTGAGAGGAGTTCAGTTCCACATGTTTGCTTTTTATTCTTAGAGGATAAAACCATATGAATGTTGTTTTCATAAGTGTATTTAGCTCATAAAAGTCAGTGATGGTGAATATGGGATAGATTTAACCATAAAACGTACACCATTGACACGTTAGGACAAACCAATAATTAACCATGTGATGAAACTGATAAGGAAGAACATTGTGAATTCAAAGGATTAAATACTTCTCTGGCCTTATTCTACATTCGCATGTCAGGAGGTGAAACTTGGTAATGTATTCAGTGTTTTTACTCAAGTGTTTTTTTTTTTAACTCAACGGATTAAAGTTGCTAACTATCTTGTGAAACGTATTATCCAAAACAATCCGATGTGTTGCCTTTTAATTCTTAATACGCATGAGGATATTTTATTCAGTAGATGAATAAAACCTTTTTTGTTCTGAAAGCATCATATTGCTCGATTGGTCAGGTGTTGTGAAGCATGCTGGAGATTAGAATGCATTTGGTGAGTATGCTATATCACTGACCCATGGTGAAGCATGAAACAGGCATTATAAATGCCATATCATATCATGTCCTACCTACATCTTGGTGAGGGGCACCTGTACCTGTCTTACCCGCCCATCCCTAGACAAGTGCAGGTACCACTGCAGAGGTCTCAGTCTCCTGTTTTTCCTGGCATATCTGATAGGGTAATACGTCCTCATAGCTCCTAAACATTGGTACTGCCATTGCTGTACTGACTAAAGCATGATGATAGTGGTGCTGGTAGTGTGGAGCCTTTAGAAGCCATTGGCACTCAGAGACTTGCAGGCCTGAAGTAGTGTCCAGCACCTGAACCCACATGTTCAGCACAGGAGAGAGGGGAGTGGTTGGCATTGCCGTGGGCACAAAGTACTCTGCCAGACAGAAAAAGAGGGAAATGCCCATACTACCATGACAGAACAATGCTGGTAATAGCAGCAGTGTTGCCCCTGAAGCTGGAAAAATCAGCAACGTTAACACCGGTACCGGAGATAGCATCATCGCAGGAACTGGAAGTTTGTTGGTGGCCATTTTGGAAAACTCAATCCATTTAAAATCAGGCATTGTCTGTTGCCATCCATCAACAGAAACACCAGCAATATGTATGGAGGGTCAAAATCAAGGCTGCCCGTGGCTAATGCGGAAGCACTGTTTGGGCAGGACAACCACTGCACAAGCCAGCAGGGCAAGTCGGACATATGCTATACTGAAACCAAGTAAGCTTTCTGTAACAGCACCACAATGCCTAAGGGCTGCTCTGCGCAAAACAATAAAAATAAAATATGGCCCGCAAATTCACCACAGTGGGGCCCATCCCTTGAAGCCCCAAAGACTGCTGCAAAAGGTGGGATGCTTCCTCATCTCACCCTAACAGGCACATCCACTGACAGAACACCGCTGGACCCTCGACAGATTTCTCAGGACTGCCCAATGGCCCACCTCCACCACATCCTTGGCAATGCCTGCTCCACCAGCACAGCCGGGATCCCTGGCTGTAAAGCCACCTCCACCAACCCAGCCAGCGTCCCAGGCTAAACCGTCACCACCACCAACCCAGCCAGCGGCCCAGGCTGCACAGCCACCACCAACAGCCCAGCCAGTGGAACAGGCTGCACAGCCACCACCAACCCAGCCAGCGGTCCAGGCTGCACAGCCACCACCAATCCAGCCAGTGGACCAGGCTGCACAGCCACCAACTCCAAGCCAGCCAGTGGCCTAGGCTGCACAGCCACCAACAACCCAGCCAGCGACCGAGGCTGAACAATCACCAAATAACCAGACAGAGGCCAGGCTGCACAGCCACCTCCAACTCAGTCAGTGGCCCAGGCTGTACAGCCACCACCAACTCAGTCAGTGGCACGGACAAGGCGCACATACTTTGCACCAATCAAAGCACCACCTCTGATGAGGCAGAGACAGAGGCAGCGGTTGGCGGGGAAGGCACTGATGCCTCACCAGCCTGACCCCATATCCCACACCCACCTTCAGTCCCTCAACTCTCCACAGCCTTCCAGCCCCACCAATGCCCAGCATACTGGAGATGGACAAACTGATCCGTTCCATGCAGGCACTTCATGAATAAATGCCCATACTTCCATGACAGAACCATGCTGGTAACAGCAGCAGTGTTACCCTTGAAGCCACAAACATCAGCAACGTTAACACCGGTACCGGAAATAGCATCATCGAAGGAACTGGAAGTTCATTGGTGGCCATTTTGGAAAACTCAATCCATTTAAAATCAGGCATTTTCTGTTGCCATCCATCAACAGAAACACCGGCAATATGTCTGGAGGGTCAAAATCAATGCTCTCTGTGGCCAATGCGGAAGCACTGTTTGGGCAGGACAACCACTGCACAAGCCAGCAGGGCAAGTCAGACATATGCTATACTGAAACCAAGTAAGCTTTCTGTAACAGCACCACAATGCCTAAGGGCTGCTCTGCGCAAAACAATAAAAATAAAATATGCAAGGAGGTGGCCCGCAAATTCACCACAGTGGGGCCCATCCCATGAAGCCCCAAAGACTGCTGCAAAAGGTGGGATGCTTCCTCACCTCACCCTAACAGGCACATCCACTGACAGTGACACCGCTGGACCCTCGACAGATTTCTCAGGACTGCCCAATGGCCCACCCCCACCACATCCCTGGCAATGCCTGCTCCACCAGCACAGCCGGGATCCCAGGCTGAAAAGCCACCACCACCCACCCAGCCAAAGTCCCAGGCTGAACCGTCACCACCACCAACCCAGCCAGCGGCCCAGGCTGCTCAGCCACCACCAACAGCCCAGCCAGTGGACCAGGCTGCAAAGCCACCACCAACCCAGCCAGCGGGCCAGGCTGCACAGCCACCACCAATCCAGCAAGTGGACCAGGCTGCACAGCCATCAACAGCAAGCCAGCCAGTGGCCTAGGCTGCACAGCCACCAACAACCAAGCCAGCGACTGAGACTGCACAATCACCACATAACCAGCCAGCAGCCCAGGCGCACAACGACCTCCAACTCAGTCAGTGGCACAGACAAGGCGCACATACTTTGCGCCAATCACTTATCAGCCTCCACCCTATCAAAGCTCCACCTCTGATGAGGCAGAGGCAGCGGTTGGCGGGGAAGGCACTGATACCTCACTAGCCTGACCCCATATCCCACACCCACCTTTAGTCCCTCAACTCTCCACAGCCTTCCAGCCCCACCAATGCCCAGCATACGGCAGATGAACAAACAGATCCGTTCCATTGAGGCACGTCATGAAGAACCACAGGCATTGTAAGTCAGCAGCTAACTGAATCCAGGATGATGAAGGAGTGCGTCAAAGCCAGCAGCTGCCGCTGTGCCCATGCCCTGGGCCACACAACATCAGCCCTCTTACTCCTCGCAGAGAGGGTCCGGGAGGGCAACAAGGGGGTGTCTTCTCTTCCAGAGTCTGTAGCGCTCTCCATGCAGGCCAACCAGGAGAGCATGGGGGCTCAGGGATATGACCCCCCTCCAGTGCCAAAAACCTTTGCTAGCTCAGTCCAGAGAAGTCCAGTTCACCACTCCTAGCAACTTACAGGCACACCTGCCTATGACAAGGGCCGTGCCATGAAAAGGCACAGACAGTGACATTGTGAACAAGCACATTAGACACTTTGGTGTTGTGGTGTGTAGGCAGGGGGAGGTGGGCATGTGGGTAGGGGGGCAGGGTTGTGTGGGGAGGCTGAGGTGGGTGTGTGGGGAGGGGAGGTAGGCACAGGCTGTTCTCTGTAGATGCTAGTTAATTACAATACATTTCATTCAAAACTTACAACAACGAGTGGACAGTCTTATTTCTGTCTGTTATTGGGCTGCCTCAGTATCTTTAATCTGATGCAGATATTATGCAACATTGCACAGGCCAGGACTATCTTCCCTACCTTCTCTGGCCTGTACCTAAGTGGACCCCCTCACCGGTGGAGGCGTCTGAAACATTACTTCAATAGTCCAACGTTCTGCTCAATGGTTGCCCTGTTGCGCACATGTGCACGGTTGTATGCTATTCCCTCTGCGATCTGCGGATCTCTCAGAGGGGTCATCTGCCAAGGCAGCATCAGCTATCCAGAATCTCCTGCAAGGTGGTGGACGCAAGGTGATCTATGGAATGCATGTTGCAAGGCTGCCATACTCATGGCACGTCTGTGTATGTATTATTCATAGTGCATCTTGGAATGTGGTATGTATGTGCATCATGCAACCTGCTGCACCCTGTGATGGCCAATGTGTTTCATCCATGCTGTGCAGTGTTGTACTCACTTGGATGGATTGCTGGGGGTGGGACTACGCTCACCACCGACATGCCCAGCATGCCTATCCCCATTGTCTGATGTGGTCATCACCATGCCCCTGCCACAACAGTGTCTGCACACAATACAGGACACCCACACTAAAGACTGGACATTCACTGACATGCACCAATGCAGCATGACAGCGTACATGCCCAGTGGGCCCAGATAAGCTCTGACCCCTTTGTTAAACACAATGCAGTCACACTTGGGTACCGACTGTCCACAAAAATGCCAATGGTGCACTACATGAGGCGCTTCGACGTTCACTTTGACTATTGATGTGCATGGATGATGGTCACTTCAGGAGTGTTGCCTATGAGTGAGGGTTCTAAACAGTCAATGTATGCATGTATGCACCTTGCAAGGACATGCCCTCATGGGCATGTATGGGACACTGTACTGCAGGACTTGATTTGCTGGAGTGGCAGTGTGGCATTCTATTACCTGTAGTGTCTTGCTTGTTTATGTCTTCAGGGTGTAGATATGGAATTGTCATTGACTTTACACCAGTTTCCTCGTGCTCCAGTGTGTTGTGGCCTACTAATTGGGCATTCACTGGTTGGTACCGCTAATGCATGGTGGTTGTGGCGCATGCATTTGTGTCATCCCCCTCTTTAGCCATTGACCCATGCAGCAATGTGTGTGTACTTGTACATGTACTCACCCAACATCCAGGTTCTTTGTCCTCCATGCCGCAACATGTATGCTGGCAGGGTGCTGTTCCACAGGACCATGGAGTCGTAGGTTGAACCTGGGAAGCGACACAGCAGTGTGTGATTGTCAGGTCTGCGTCATAGGTCACCTGGACATTGAGGGAATATCACTGCTTCTGGTTCCTGTACATCTCCTCTGTGGTGTGGGGGGCCACCAGCTCTAAATGTGTGCAGTTCAATGCACCGTTAAAATGTGTCATGCCTGCAAGCCCGCGGAAGCAGGCCTTGGTGGCATTTACCTGCGCCAGCATGGTTGCAAAGTAATGTGCTGGCCCACACGGAATAGGAGGGCCTACAGTACCTGCACCAGCACTCTGCCGAATGCAGGCTGCAATATGCCATGCATCTATCCCATGGAGTGCTGCAATGTGCCTGTGGCGAAGAAGTGGAGGACCAACACCAACTTCAATAGAGGTGGTATGGCTGTCCGGATGCCGATCCTGCTTACTATGTTGCCCTGGATTAAGTTCAGTAGTTCATGTATTGTCTCTCTGTTTTACCGATACAAGGTATATATCTGGAAATCTGTATGGGACCAGGGTGTGGCCCTTCTGCGAGGTATGAAAGTTTGCCTACGCATTGCCAGTTACATCCCAGCCATCACCCTCATTCTCCTCCTCTTCTCTCTGGCCTCCTTCACCATTGATGCTGCTACAGCTCATTCAGCTGCACTGCAGCTTGCAGTGCATCCATGTCCATTGTTACCACTCAGAGGGGCAGCATGGTTGTGTTGGGGGAGCATTCTGGGTATGGGTGTGGGCCTTTTCTACTTTTCGTGGATGTATTGGGTGCACTTGGGGGGAATTGGTGCACCTGGGTCGTCATTAGCCCCACCTGGGCCCATTTACCACCTGGTTCATGGTGCCAGTGTTTCTGTAATGGATTTTCTGGTAATACTGTCATTTTTCTGTTGCCAGTACCGGAATATCCATGCTCGGAATGTGCCTGTGGTCCCATGTCGCTGGTGTTACCAGCAGGCGTCTGGGTGGTTCAGCTACTACCGCTGTATGTGTTACCAGCAACATGACTCTGGAATGGCCGGACCGGTAATAATGCTGGTACATGGTACTACCAGCACTTTATTACCGGACCGCCTAACTTGTAATGAGGGCCAATGATTTTGCAGAGATGGCTCTGCTCGTCCGTGGAGCCACTTGGCATTGCTGATTCTTTGTGGGGTCACTTGGTGTTTCTGCCACTCTCATGTATGTTATCTGTAGAAGTGGTTTAAATGGGAGATCATGGAGACTGTTTGGGTGTGTGTTAGCAATACATTGGTAGCATGTAGTACAATAGGCGTTTTCCATTCTACCTGGACATGTGCTTCTGTGAATTCCTTCTTGTTGGTACAATTCTCTTACATATTGTTGTACTGAATTGTATTGTTATGTTGTCTTGCAAACATTTTAATTTGCCAGGCCATCATCTTGGATAGTTTACTGAAATATCCTCATATTACATTTTCTTATGGTATGGTTTTTTTTGTCTTGTTCTTTTCCTCTGTGTTATTTCCTCTTTTGAAATGGTCATCATATCAGCTATTATACCATCTCAGTAATCTATGTACAGCACTTACAATACCAAGTTTTTCTTTTCCATATGTTGTCTTTTTGTCTTCTCCTGCAACCTCACATGCATCCTCTCTGTGTCTGTCTCTGAGCAGTCCAAAATCTCGATATGGGATACCAAGTCTTGGGAGGATAGCTCAGGGGCAACGTGCTCGCCTTGGAAGCAAGACGACACGGAGCAACACAGGTTCGATCCCCGGGTCCGCGTTTAGAAACTTCTGGGTATTAAGCCTGTTATAAATAACCTATCATATCATATCACTATCTCCTCTCCAACTCAAAAAATTGTTACGGCACTGCCCAGAAGCTGCTCTAGAGTTTCTCTAACTACAAGGCCTTTCACAGAAATAAAGTCAACTATTGCCCCCAAACGCACGTTTCTTTGTTATTATTTGAGTTTATTTCAGGCAGCACAGCCATGTCCATAAAACAAGCAGGCAGAACTGTCTGTTCTGGCTAGTAAGTCCTGGATACGAAGTATGTAGAGGCACACTCCAGGTCGAATTATTACTTAAAAACATATAATGAATTACTGTTTTGGTTAAATGTGCTTTCTTGGTGCTCCCAATTAGTAGAGTGCTACCTCTACTGATACAAATGTGACAACTAAGTGGTACAACAAAAAACCTTGATGTACAAACCAGGGCACAGCTTGAGGCAAAAACAAGTCTTGCTAAAGATTCTGTTCTATTACCAGAAGTATTTTCATATAATTGGTTGTTCAATGAGTGAAGTCATTAACAACCCAAGATGGAAAGACACATTGAAATTCCTTACAAGATTCATTGATGATTTATTTGGAATTTGGAAAGGAGGGGAAGATGAGCTCTTAGAGTTCTTTGACTTCATGAACAACTTAGCCCCACGCATTAAATTCACATACAAATACAGCCGGACCACCATGGAGTTCCTAGATTTCAGATATATTTGAAAAATAACAAATTGGAAACAACAATCTTCACAAAAGAAACAGATAGAAACAGGCGACAAGTTTTCCACCCAGGGAAGACAATATCTAGTATCCCATTAAGTCAAATTTTTGACGTACAAACCTGTGCCCCGGTTTGTACATCAAGGTTTTTTGTTGTACCACTTAGTTGTCACATTGGCTAGTAAGTCAGACAGAATGTTCTGGTGGTGTTTTCTACACATGACCCCATATTCCAACAACACGATTGTGAAACTATACTACACCAATATTCCCTAGTAATTGTGAACCCTGTATGCAGTTGTCTCCAACCTTGAGAATTGCCTGTTTTGCATTGAAGAAGCTACGTATAAAATAGCATGTCATGTAAGACAAAGACAATTTTCGGGAGCTAAAGGCTTGTATGTGGGTTGATTTGCATACCCATACTGCTTTACTCATAGGGCTATGAACTAGAGATGAACTTCCAGTAATGTCTTCTTGGTGTGGATTGCATGTGTGACTTTGCTCAAATGGCGTATTCTGCTTTGACATTTCAGAGAGACTTTGACATTTCAGAGGGAAAGGTTTTTATTGTATCAATCAATGTTAAACCCGCCATAATGTTTCTGGTTTTTACTGCACATGCCCCAATGTACAATCCAAAAGACTATCACACTATACTGCAGCGATGATTCCTAATAAGGGTGAAACCTGTAGGCAGTTGTTTGCAGCCTTGAGAACTGTCTTCCTTTGGTTAAGGAAAATCACAAAAGGGGTAGTACTGCTACTAGGAAAGGCTCAACCCAATTTTGTCATTGAATGAAACAAAACATTTTGGTTGCATCAGGAAACCTCTGCCGATTTTACCCATGAAATTGTCCGGGAAGAAAAAGACACACATAGGGCGTTGTGGAAATAACTGTATTAAGACAAAATAATGTTCTCTTATAAACACTTGCATATATATCAATTTTCAAAATTACAGACAGAAACATATATTGGTGTTGCAAACAGAACAACATGAAACATATTTTGATCCTTAAATTAGAAAAATCACAGCATAAAACTTAGACATGAATGTTTTGAAGAAAATCAAAATCACAACATCAAACGTGAAAGAAACACATACATTGAGTGTACATGTAAATTGGCACCTATCAAAATCTATGAAAAACCTATATTGTATGAAATGCCCAGGTTCAAAGTATCTGGTGCATAAGCTTTTCTACCTTGCATCCTTCATTATTAATTTTCCAGTTGCCGAATTAGTTCCAACAGTCTTAGATCTGCCTTTTCTAGTAGATTCTACAGGAAAAAGATTATCCTGATATGCCAACGTGGCAGGGGGTAGAGTAGTGGTCAAACCACCAAATATGTATGAATCACATAAACCATATCAATAAAGGAACCCATAGCAGTAGGTTCAATGTTCCCCCTTGCGTGAAATTGACGTTTTGGCGGCTACTACATCCATCTTGGTACTGAGTCAGAAGGATTTGTATTAGTGCATGATAGCCGCCTTCTTCAGGGCGATTGAGTGGCCCCTATAGCAGAACAACCAAGAAAGGAAAGCGAAAGGAAATAATAAATATGGTGTCCTCTTGCTAAGGTTATGTTTCCTTTATGGACATTTCTAGGCAAATTAGTAAAGAAAAAGTACTTAGTGCGTATGGGAAAATATATTGGAGTCAAAAGAACATTCAATATGGGCTTGTGGGGAGACAGGGTAAAAAAGTACTGCTACCTCTGGCATGCTGTGGTGGGCGTATGAAATAAATGTCTCATCACAGAAAGCTTGTGGAGAATCTCTTGGTTGGGAAGGCTCCCCTGTCGGGACTCTGCAGATGACAGGGCTGTTCACCAAATTGGAAATGGGACGAACGCGCTTGCCACAGTTGAAATGCGCGAGTAGTGGTTAAGTTCGAAGTTATGTCTCTCTAAAGAAAACCTGCAGGGAGACATTATGTTAGTGCGTGCTACAACCTCTATATGGGGTGCAGGCATGAGAGAAACCATGGCCTGGTATCGTATCTTCTTCAAATGTGGACTCCAAGAGAGAGTAGATAATAAATCTGGAAGGGATACCTGAGACGGGTGGGTTCCCAATCGGAATCCCATGTGGTCCTCCTCCAATCTTGAAAAACAGGGCAGGTCTCATCTCATGTCTCTGTACCAGGGGGAGAGGACAGGAAACTTTTCCCCAAAAGGACCCCGCCTCTTGTATACCTTAAATGAGGGAGAGAGTAAAGAGAATGAGGAGGAAGGCTATTGTTCATGCTGCCTCTAAAAGTAATACTCAATCTATAGGAGAGAGTATTGAGCACTTCTGTACCTGGAGGGTCCTCTGTGCCGCACTGTACCCTTATTCGGTTACACTGATGACTATGTACTCATCACCAGAATGCCTGCTGGACTACAAAACCTACTTAATATAAATTAACTGTTCATGTGTGCCCATAATCTCCCAATTAACAGTGGTTTAACTTAAATACTGGGTGTTTGAGGCAGAGGGACGTTTACGCAGGTATGAAGAATAATTCTTTGAAACAGGTTAAACATTTCAAATACTTTGGGGTTTCATTCACTGAGGGCTGTCATTATGGTAACTGCATTCTCTGCCCTCACTGAATCATGCTAGCCTTTTTTTTTTATAATGTCTCGCACTGGTTTGTGGAGCTGCTTACTTTCATCTTGATCATTTCCTCTCGCTAAATCTGAGACCACTCTAGACGCTTTTCACATTGTGGACATTCCACCATCCCAAGCTACTCCTTACTGATGAGGCCAACAAGGCTGAAACATGCCTGGGGATGCTTGTGGTCTCCTGCAGAAGTGATGTGACCTAGCAGTTCAGGGTGAAGTGCCTCTTTTGGGGTGGGACCAAGCCTGATTTGCATATGGTCTTTCCCGTTCTGTAATGGCATGGCAGGCAAATAGCAATGGTCTTGAGGGTTGCCCAAAGCAATGCCAGAGGTTACAATTCATTCTACACCTTCCAGCCATCATCACTTGTGTTTTGCTGGGCCTTTACTATCATATCACCGATATGGCGTGTTGGGTCTCTCAGGTAACACCTGTAATTAACTTTGCCCAGACCTTTCTTGTTGCCTGCCTGCTTGCCTACTCCCACGAGCCCTCCTCTTGCAGACCAATGAGAGGTGTTCTTATAGTGGCATTAATGACTTTCAACAACCCCCAGATAAAGAGATCGAAGGAAAATATCACAAGCGTTGTGTGTAACCGCTCCATCTCTCTTACCCCATCCATTTATTTGTGACATTGCAAAACTTGAAAGCATGCAAAGAAAATATAATACCTTGAGACAAATTTTGTTTTTAAAGTGTGTAATGGTGCTCCTGCTTCTAAGCACTGTAGTAAATATTATTGGTAATGCTTTCATCGACCTTGGAAGAATGGTCTTGGTTAGTGCTACCAGGATTAAAACATCTGACTGAATGTTGCATACCTGTGTCCTAAGCTAGCACTTAATATGTGCATCTTAATGTAGAAATGAATATGTCAAAATGCACCAGGACACGTCCCGAAGGGCTTATCTGGATATTCTGGATCAGTACTTCAGTCCAGCATTAAGATAATGCACAGCAGAAATAACGTTGCAACAAAGGAAGCAACACATCTGTCTTGCTTACCATAAAATGATTTGTTCAATTGTTTAAGGGTTTAAGACGAACCATAATGTGTAGAATGTGTATTTCTTTAAGATGATTCATGCACTATCATAACTAAATCACATACGCATCTACTTCTGAAATTACTCTGTTAATTGCAAATTCGCTACCCTTAGGGTGTGTGTACGTGAAATACCAAATTATGCTTTAATTTTTTTGAACAGGATTCCTATTAAATGTAATAATAACAATTATGTTTAATTCTGGAATTTGTTCTTGAAAACTGTTCAATTATGCATTTGTTTGGGATGGCTCTTAGCTTGTACTAAGACTCCCCAGAATAGCTCGGGCCTCTTTTTCCATTTTGACGTATGAGCCTTTCAGGCAGAGTGTAGGTCCCTGGCTTTGTAAATGCCAATTCGTTAGCATTCCCTGCCTAGATCATATAAAACTGCAGTGAAATGACTATTGCGTAAAGGAAAACTTAGACAAATTGAATCAATGGGAGCCGGTAGCTAGAAACGTCCTTGGACAATGACAACACTTAGCGATCAGGTATGGCAAGAGATTTTGTGTAAACTCATTACTTTCTTTGTCGCTATGAGTTCTAGGATAACCGAGCAAATGTGAAATGGAAACGAAATGGAAACTGTAGGGAAGCTGGGTAATTTCTTTTTGTTTTAAGTGGAATTTAGATGCAAGCTTTAACACATAGAATGCACCCGTGTTTACTATGGAACACTGCAATCTTTTCCAGAATAACGTCAGTTGTTTAAATTCCTTGTATTTCCCATGCAGTGCTGTTGAATCTCAAACTTACTCTGATATCTATAACTTAACTTAACTGCTGAGTTTCAATCAAGTCTATGGAAAAAGGACAAGCATATAAATAGGTTAAGCTGATATCCATTGTGCTTTATATATCAATTGTAAGGTGAATGACCCAAAAACTGTATGACAAAAATAATTGAAAGTAGGCCAAACAATCAAGGCACTGTTTGCAAGAAAAACAAAGGTTCCTCACTGCATCAAGGCTGACGGCAGCAGCATCATTGAGCCTCTACTTTACGTAGCTTTGCTGTTCTTCCTACAACAGACACTGCAACGTGGCACAGCAGGTAAGCCAAGAGGGGTGTGGGCATTCTTTTGAATGTGCCCATCTTTGGATTTAAAAAAGTGTCCAAAAGCATAATTAATTCTGCCCTAGTGTGGCCTGACTTCTGATCATCTTGCTTGTTACATTGTCATTTATTTTCGGCTGCTATGCAACCTCTGGGATTTGCTGGGCTTCTGATCCCTGCCTAACCCTGCCTGGGTCACCAACTTCATCATGGCCAGCATCTTTCACACAGCAGCCAGGCCAGCAGCATCTGTGATTGGCCAGCCTGGGCATCTTTGAACCAATTATGGGAGACAGCAGGCGAACTCCAGTCCCCTCCATGGCTCATACTAAGGACCCTGTCTGGGCTTTTCTGTGGCAGGATAGGTCAGCTCTCCCTGTAAGTTCCTCTGGAATGTTACCCCTAAAGGATAGCTAAGGACTTGCACTTGCCTTGGTAAGCAGCCATGAGGCACATTGATCCATCCTCCTTCCTTGACACTATCACCAGTTGAACTGCTGCCATCCCCTTTCCCCACAGCCTATCTGTAACTTCTGATCTAGCACCAATAGCATTACCTCCATGTTATGCCTCATAAAGTCTGCTCCTCTATTGGTCTCCTAACTCCCTGCCCCAAATGAAGATAAATACCTTGCCTTTCTTGAATCTCTGCTTTTATCTGTGCTGCCATTTTGTTTTGTCTGCTTTAGAGTTCTCTCTGCAACATTTAAATGTAGGTGTACTTTTCATCTGTGCTGCCAGTTTGTCCTCTCTGCTTTAGAGTGTTCTCTGCAAAATTCGATTTTAGGGGTGCTTTCCATCTGTGCTGCCAGTTTGTTTTGTATACTTTAGACTGCTCTCTTCACAATTCGATTTTAGGTGTGCTTTCCATTTGTGCTGCCAGTTCATTTTTTAAGCTTTAGAATGCTCTCTGCAACATTCTATTTTAGGTGTTCTTTCCATCTGTGCTGCTATTTTATTGTGTATGCTTACGAGTGCTCTCTGCAAAATTCGAATTTAGGTACTTTTTCAAACTTGCCTTTGACCTATTGTTACCTATCTGCTTGGTTGCCTGGTGTGATTTTATCGTTGCGTAGTGCCTCTGATCCTCTCCCTGCTATCAACCGACCTACCCCCTCTTCTTTCCTTTTTCTACAATGGTGGCCATCATCTCCCCCATCTTCTCAAACTGTTTCTCCATCTTCTACCTTTCCTCTCTCACAAAGTCTCATGGTCTCTGGTCTTCTCCGCTTTCTCCTCTTCACCCATCACTGGTAGCACCAGATGGGAAATGCTCTTGGCTCACTTCACATCTTCCAAATGCACCATTAATGTCTACCACAATGACACTATCTTGGCAGAAGGTGCTCAGCCCAACCTTCTCTTTCTGGACAGGCGTATTCCTTCCCTTTTCAGCTTCTCACCCTCTCCTTCCACCCCTCTTTCCCCTGCCACTCACCCCGGGGCAGCACCGGGCCCCGGTATACCCCAACTCACAAATCATTCAATGTGGGTCACAAGCTTCACTTAGCTACCCTCAATTCTCACTCTGCCATTAAGACCTTGATGTCCTCATCCTTACTGAGACTTGGTTAAGGCCAGCTATGTCACTACTTTTTACACTCTTATTCCTGATGGCTACAAAATCATATCCAACCCCAGACCCACCCAATCTGTTGGAGGAGTGGCTCTGATCTTCTCTGAGTGGGTTCCTGCCTCCATCATCCCCACTCAATCCTATTTTCCTTTGAAAGCTTAGTCAGCAGTCCCCTTCTTTCTCAGTGTCTCTCGCTACCATCTACAGACCTCCTGGTCCTTCCTCCCTCTTCCTTTCTAAATGGGCCAACCTTTCCTACTCTTGTCTTACCTCCTCCCCCAAATGTATCTTCCTTGGGGACTTCAACATCCATCTTGACTCCCCTGATGTGGCCACCACTTTCTTCTGTGACCTCTGCAACACCCTCTCCCTCACTATCCTCCCCTCTGGTCCAACCCACTCTGCAGGCCACACCCTGGAAGCCCTCATCTCTACAGACATCCCTCTTGCCAATCCTCTCACTATCACTTTCTCCTGGTCTTCCCACTCTGTCCTCTCTTCCTTCCTTGACTACCCTGTCCCAACGCTCCTTCCCCCACACTGCCAGTCTCCTCCATCATTTGACCGATGACGCGTGTGTCAGTCGCTGCCCTTGCTACCTCCTTCATCACTCCCCCTCCCCCTTCTTTGGGCTTTCCTTCTGACTCTGTCCTAACTATTCTCCATCTCTCTATCACTAAGACTCTGGACATCCTTGCCCCTGTCATGAGGATCCACATGAAGTCTGCCTCCAAATGCAATCCAAATGCAACTCTTGGTATGACTCTGGCTTTGAACCGAAAGTGCAAATCAGCAGAGTGGAAGAGGCAGACATCTAGCTCATCGCCTGACAAACTGGCCTGTCGTCCACTCCAAAGGAAATACCGCCTTTCCTTCTGCTCCAAGAAAAGAGCTCATGTCCAAATGTGCATCTGTGGAGCCACAAATAACACGGCTGAACTTGAAACTTAAAATATGCAGGGAACTCGCCAATCCTACTGGAGTCTCCTCTTTTTCTCCTAATCCCAGGCCTTATGATCTGCACTGGTCTCCCATTTTTCCTCCAAAACCGTGGACATACTGTCCTCTCTGTCATTTGCCCCCCCAACCTCACTCTTTCTTTCACCTCTCCAGAGCACCCTCTTCCCCCACCCAATACTCTGCTCTCTCTCTCCCATTGTACAGATGAGATTTCTAGAGTTCTCCGCTCTATGAACGTCTCCTTTAAACCAGTGCTCTGCTCCTCCAGAACCATCAAGGACAACATCGACACTATTGCCCCTGCCTTGGCTGACCTCTGTAACCACTCTTTTGCCACAGGTTCTTTCCCTCAACCCCTCAAGCACTCTCTTGTGCACCCTCTGCTAATAAAGCTGTCTGCTGACCCCTCTTGACCCCTCTTGTAACTATCGACCTATCTCTATCACCCATTTCCTAGGCAAACTCATGGAGAAGCTGGTCATCCGCTAACTGTATCCATGACCACAGTCCCATTTCAGGCCAGCCACAGGCACTGAAACTGCTCTCCTGAATACTGAGAAGAACTACTCTCCAATCTGAACTCTAACACACCTTCTGTTCTGATCCTCCTCGATCTTTCCTCTACCATTGACACTGTCAACCACTCCATCCTCATAAACCATCTCTGTGAAACCCTAAGTATCACGGACAGAGCACTGGTGTGGCTTACCTCTTTCCTCTCTAATAGACCATCCCAAGTTTAATGAGTAATTTCCCCTCCTCCACCTTACTCCCTAGCTTTGGCATCCCTCAGGGATATACCCTATCGCCATATCTCTTCAACATCTGCCAGGCTCCACGGCACACCTGATCTCCACCTACTCCCCTCATTTCGTGTTTTATGCAGGTGACACACAGCTCTCCTTCTGGCTGCCCTCCCCTAATCTTTCCTCCTCCTCTTCCTGCCTTATACTTGATTGTCTGACTGCTATTCAGGCATGGTGCTCTGTCAATGATCTCTGCCTCAGTGCCAGCACGACAGAGATGTTTCTCATTGGGACGCCTGCTCAATGATTCAGCTTCACTCTCTGGCCAGACTCCTCGGGTACCCCACCCTCACCCACCTGTGAGGCAAAAACCCTTGGGATCATCTTTGACTCCTCTCTCTCCTTCTCTCCACACATCACAGACATTGCCAAGAAGTCATATTTTCTGCTTCATCTCCTCAGGGGCATTCTACCTTTCCTCACCTTCACCCAGAAGCTCAATTTCTCCAGAGCCCTGGTTCTCTCTAGGCTTGACTACTGTAATAGCCTCTTCCTCAACCTTGTTCTACCCTCCCTTCACCCCACCAATTAATCCAGAATAGGACTGCAAGATGTATTATTGGCCTCAAGCCCAGGGACTGCATCTCTCTAGCCCTAAAATCTATCCACTGGCTACTGGTGACTCTGCATCATCCACAAGGCTGTCTGGGACCTGGAAACTCTCTAAACCCAGATTTCTCTCCCCAAATACTCCCCAGCCAGTATCCTTTGGTCTTCTGGCTCTCACTCTCTGCAGGTCAAACTTGAGCCGGATCCTCTTAAATTCTAGAAACTTCTTAATACCTTCCTTTTCTCCTCTTCCTTCCCTCTACCCTCCTGTGCTGAATCCTCCACCTACTGCTGCGACTGTGGCCTGGTTCCTCCCCCCACTAGTACCTCCCAGCATCATTTGGCAGCACTTACCAACAAGCTCCCTTTCCCAGATGATCCCAACCCAGCCCCCCTGTCCACTGCACTATTTTCCCCTCCCCTCTCTTTCCCTTGGCACTTGCTGCTTTGGCCTGACCAGCACTTGCTCAACCCCACCCGTGGAGGCACCCCTCTCCTGCACTTCTCCCACTACCTCTCACCCCCTTGCACTTTGTTCATCCACCTGCACGGTAGGATTGTCACAAGACCCACATAACTGTTTCTTTGTTCTTTGTTGTTGTATTCTTATGATTCTCATATGCCCCATCCCCTTTTTTTTGGTGCCTGGAAACACCTGTTTAGAAACGCCATACAAATGTATAATAAATACATACAAATATTACATGCAAAAAGTCTCAGACGGTCCCATAGATACAAACCCACTGACAGCACCCTCCAACCAAAGAAGTTACATCTTTTAATGGCAGAAAACTGCAAGTTAAAATAACCATGCATAATAATGAGTACAACCTAATCCTGCACTCCCCATTGGCTAACACCTCTACACATGTCTAATTATCCGCTATAGTCCATTACCATGTTGGTCACACATTATCTAAGACACATTACCCTAAACACGTGACTTACTATATTGCATCTATGAAACCTAAGAGTTCATTGACTACCAAGTACATTGCTGCCATCATATATTTTGTTGCTGAATTAACATCCTTTACCATTGTGTGATGTGCACCCATCTGTCGGAACATAATCAAAGTGTGAAGAGTGAGGCCAACTCTGCTTTGATAATACAGTGGGTCTCCTTATTATACCAGACACTGTAACACACAACAACAGCCTCCTGACCTATTTATTGGCATAACCTCTGCTCCTCTTGCCCCAAATCATGGTCTGACCCTAGCACGTCTCGTCCCTTATCTCTCTGAGAACCCATGTGCCCAGGGATAACGCTATCAAGGCACCACTCTTCTGTTTGAATTTTGCTTATTAATTAATCCCCGTAAGTGCAGCACCTGCAGTTCAAATGGGATGACCACTCTTTGGGCGGAGGCAATAGTGCTCCAAATCTTCATCAGGCCTCTTGACATCACAGAATCCCATGCCCTGTTCACATGAATTTTAACCTTCATAGGGGTAAAGACTTAAGGGCAGTGACTGTACCTCCGCTCTCTATATGGTAGAGGAGAGGCAAAGAGGACCCCAGCCAAGATTCTCTATTGTTTGTAGCAATGGACAAGCAATCAGGACCTAGCTTCTCAGGAGGTGATGCAGGCTGCTTCTTAAGTACAGTGTAGTCCCCAAGCCCCCACAAAGGAATGTCCCCACACTGTATTAGTTAAAACACAGTCTTTATATAATTAAGTTCAAGGTTATGTACACTATCACAATAACTCACTTTGTGCTCAGAAAATGTACAATGGCAAATATATACAGTTCTAAAGAGGTACCACAATTATCATGAGATCTCATTAAAGTGCATCAACTATACTCTGGTCAAATATCACACAGATCACTTAATAAAGGCAACCAACAATAGACATAGGAGGGAATCAGTTGGTTAGAACAATTGGCACAATACTGACTCCGATACCTAGACACAGTTCTGTGTGGAGATCCCCCAACCTGGGCAAAATATAGAATAAAGATATATCACAACAAGAAAGTGTGACACTTTCATACAATGCAAAATGCAAAATGCTTAGTGTTTAAAAAGTTGTTCTTTTTGGGAGGCTGAACATTAAAGTAAAAAAATGGTTTGTGGATTCATATCAGAGTTGTGCGTAACTTTTTCATAAAAAAAAAGAAATGGAGATGGAACATATTTGTAGAACACTTTTAAGTGTGAAGGTTTGTTATGTTGTTAGTACATGCATACTTGTGAATGTGATGCATTCTCATGTGTAGTTGCTTATTAAATGATGGTTCTTTTGTTTGTATTGTGGGTGTTGTGGTTGCACTATTTGCATTAGAAAGGGTTCACTGCAAGTCTCAGAATGAAAAGAAAAATTGAGGAGCCAATAAGCATGTACAGATCAGAATGGGGAATGTTGACAAATATGCATGTGCATGAAAGTTAATAAAATTGCACACACTGGGAGTTATTGCAAAATGTTGGAGAAATCATTTCCATTTTCTTTAATTTATTTATAATAAATTACACACCGTACTGTTGTAAATGGATACATGTATTTATGGTGGTGCTGAATGAAATATTTGTAAACGCATTGCATTTTGCCATGTTCCATTCCATGTACATGCCATGCTTTAGCAACATACATGCCGTTTTCGTTTTAAGTTTGCATTGTGGGAATTTTAGTGTAACTTTGTTAATGGGAGAAATGGTTTTAAAAGTGACAGAATCAACAAAAAAATAACACTTTGTAGATTATAGTGGCTCATATTGGCACATATGCACATACTGGTAATATATTGAAATTTCACACAGGATCTGCACTTAAACATGCTGTGGAAATGTTTTAAATGTGGTTTTCTCGACTTTCATAAAAAAGACACAGGCAGTGCTGCTGATGTATTTTTAAACTGTTATGAAAATGCTCATTAAAAGAACACTTTGCAACCACACATAATTGTAAGTAACTGCCACTTGAAGTCAGGAGGTGGGACAAACAAGAGTGTGATTATTGTGTAGGCTAATGCAGGGTGAGTGGCAGGAACACTGATTACATGTATTTGTAAATGAGTTGGAAATGTAATTTTAAAAATATATGCCTACCTGTACTTTGTGTTGATAGATGCAGATATTGGTGATCTTAATAGTAGTTTTTGATGCATGTGCTTGGGATTAACAGGAGACATGTATTCTGAATGATCAACAGTACATCTGAAGTGCTGAACTGAGATGACAAAATTAGATGTATGGATTTTGGATGTGATTGGTGGACGGGTGTGTGACTGCTTGAAAGTAGCCAATGAGGGAGTGCTACAAAGATTACATTAGAAAGGGAAGAAAGGCTGTCCTGTGTTACATGGTCCGCAGACAGCGCAGTAGTCTGTGGACAGGACGTGCAACATCCGGGTCTTTTAAGGCTGCCTGGCATGGAAAGGGGACTGTGGGTATTAGCCAATGAGGTAATTTGGCTGTGCTTTATAGGAAAAGAGGGTAGAAGTTATTTTCATTGCTTTCAATGGTAGGGTGAGCTTACACATTTAGTGTGCCCCATAAATAGTATCATATCAGTCATGCACAGAACCGAGGATTCTAAACAGAAGAGAGAAATTTTGAGGAATATTTGGAATGCTTTATTTGCAAATTACTGTAGCCTTTAGTGGATGACACGTGTTTCGGCAAAAATTGACTTGCCTTTCTCAAATCCAGACCTTGCTCAATTGTGTGAATGGAAGCATAATGCAGGTTAGTGGTAAGCCATGCGCTCAATCCCACCTCTTGCAGATGTATCCTCAGTTAATACGTGGCTCCTATAATCAAGATTTCTCAAGTTCTTAGCAACACACACACAACAAGGTCGCAAGGTATTACAGCAGAAGGTGTCAACCAAAAAAGTCCCTCACCATGATTTTCATTGCCGTGTGTAGGGAAGATGGCTGTGGTTGTTCAGATAAGAAGGCTTACTGTGTTGATAGTGGGAGATTCTTGGATGCTGAATCAGAAATGTGTGGCATTTAATCTAACCTTCGACTGGAGGGAGTGGAGGCTTTTTGGTATGACGAACCAGACCAAAACTGGGAGACTTTATTTTCACATTGCAAAACTATGTCTCATTTCCAATGTTCAGATGTCATTGTGGTGCATTATGGAGGACACAGTTTGGTCTACATCAGTTCAATATCTCTGCAGATTGCATTGAAACATATGCTGAGAGCACTAATCAAACTATTTCCATGTGGAAAGATAATCTTTTCACACATACCTTCTAGGGCACTATGGAGATGCACCAATGTGTTTAGTCCTCAACACAACTCAGGTATGCGCCTTTTAAACAAAGGGGTATGTTCATTTTTTAATAGTGTTGGAATGAGATGCTTCCCATATGAGAACTTTCTGCTGGATGGTGGACATAATTTGTTCAGTGATGGCATGACTTTTACTGATTGTGGTAAAGCAAATTATCTTGAAAATATTCAAAATGCACTCAGAAAATTGTTGTGAAATTGATGTAGAGTGCATGTGAGTAGTTGTAGGAAAACAAATCAGAAAAGCCCCACAAAAAAATCAAAACAGAAAAATAAGGTTCTTTTCAGAGCCACCACTAACGATTAAATAACTTACATTGGGTTTAAGTTCCTTCCCCAACCCCTTCAATTAAAAGATCTGTATGCGGACACCGTGGCAATCTGCAGACGGCACATGCCACATCTGGGTCTTTTGAGGATGCCAGGTATGGTATTGGGACTCTGCAGTCCAGAAGATTAGCCAATCAGGTTTCCTGGGTGTGTTATGCAAGGATAGAGTCTGGCAGAACGTCTGTTTGCTTTGCTGAGAGGAGTGCCAATGGCTATGGCTATGTCTTTCAGGAGGAAGAGTGTGTGTGTATTTTGGGGGACTCTTGGATCCATTGGTTGAAGGTATATGCAGAGCAGTATGGAGTGGCTGAAATCTTGGATTTCATGATGATCATGAACAATGATATGGAGTGTGCAGCATGACGTGGGTGGACTTGCTCACATTTTGTGTCAATTTGGTCACACTGTAACATCCAGACTGTATCATTGTTCATTGTTGAGGCAACAGTTTAGGGCATGTCACTAGCATTTCACTGCAATGTGCAATGAAGGAGGCATTTAGAAAATTGTAGGAAATGTTCACAAATTCTAGACTGATTTTTTCTCGCATTGCCCAGAGACAGATGTTGATGCGCTCGTGTTTATTTTGTCCACAAATGGAGAAAGTGAGGCGCAATGTCAACAAGGCTGTGTGTGCATTTTTGGTAGATGTTGGCATGACGTTTTTCCATAATGAAAATATTTAATTTGACATTGCCAAATTTTCTGCAGGGATGGAGTACATTTTACCGATGCAGTAATCAGCTTTTCTGCAAAACATTAAAAATGCTTTAAATCACGTTTTGTAAATATAGAAAGCATTTTCCAGTATGTGAAAAGAAAATGCACGGAAGCCAACGGCAAAAACAAAATGCGTACTTTTTTTTTGAAAGTTCAAAGAAAAAATGTAGTTTAATAGAATGTTGCTTAGTTTACTTTAAAAATTGAAATAAATGCAAAAAAGGTTCTTTTCAGAGCCACCACTATCCCATGAAAAAGAGATAAATATTTTTGATGGCACCACCACATACATTTTTTGATGTCAGTAGACTACCATTCCGTCCACAGACTCCACTTGCTGCATAGGGACCTTTAACCTTTTTTTGGTACTTCTATGTTTCAACTATGAAAGGTGGCCCTGAAAAGAACATTTTTTTGTGTTTTATATTTTTGGGGCTTTTTTTACAGGAGAGGGGTGGGAAGGGGCACCAACCACAGGGACGAAGGGGCAGGTGGAGAGAGCAAGATGTTGGGTGGGCTTAATCAGGTAGGGGCCAGAGTTTCACATGTTCCTTGGCCGTGGCCTTGAAAGCACTCTGAAGCTACCTGCTATAGAGCGGTGTGTCACAGTACATGCACAGCACTGTCAACCTCGAAAGATAAGGGTCCACTTTGTTATGGATGGCCTGAAAGGCTTCTGCCGGGATCCTATGCCCCACAGGATTGTCCCTTGTGGTGGCATAAGCGGATGATGAGGATGAGGTAGTGGCCATCAGCCTACTCATCCCTTTGAAAGGTACAACCTTTTGAACTGCTGCCTTGTGACTGGACCTGAGATGGAACCGCATGTAGGTGGTCCTGGTGCTGTACAGACCGGGTGTTCCGTGACTTACTACAACCTTACACTCAGTGTATTGAACCTTGTCTGCCCGAGCCTTTGGTAAACCCCCAACATTGGTAAAAAGCTACCAAACCAAGGATTGACGTTAGGAGTTGTAGTGTCCCCTTTCTATATCCTTTGTGTGAAGGTAGGATACAGTCCTCTGTCCGTGCTGAGCGGCTAGGTTCGGCATGGCTAGACGGGACCACCTCCTATGTTTTTGGCAGTTGCCGCTTGGAATTAAAGACGCTAACAAGACAAACGTATCAGCTCCTTTTTTTATTTGTATGTGTGTGTAATACTGCAGTGTCCCACATAGATGTAACACTAGCGACAAGATTCTTCAAGAACAGACACATGCAGCACAGAAAGACATGTGTTCTGGTGCTCCAGCATCCAGCGGCATGCACAGCTCTAACGGAACAGAGCTCCTGCTGATGTCCCACCACCACTTATTGAATTCCTGGCAGCCCAATTAAAGATCAGCCCACACGCCTGTGGGCCAACAGTGAGTCAGTAAAACATTTGCCTGACATTACACACCTCGATATTACAGCACAGCACCTTCCTAGTGATTGAGGGACAGTCCGTGTGCACACTCATAATTAAAAACATGCATCAAGAAACTATCTGCACCCACCTGCCTTAGCTGCCTTGGCACATGCCTCACCTGCCTCCAAGATCATACATGTTCCTCCTCATCATCACCACGATCAGCTCCACGTGCACTGTGCCTCCAGACTCAGTGCACATAGTGAAAAGCACATTGCACATTGCAACTTGTTAGGGGAGGAGGCAGTTAGCAGCTCCTACGCACAAGCCTCCCAACCCCATATATCCCTGCCTCATGTAAGAACAGAAAGGGGAAAAGAATCATTGCAGCTACAGTCGGTCCCCCACTTTGACATTACGGACACTAGCAGCCTAGTGCCACGATGGAACCGATTGTTACAGGAACTTCAAATATACATTGATGCAACATGGGTGAGGGAAGGGCGCCGCCTCAGGGGAATACTCCTACACTCATTAGGACCAGTAGTCCGCAACATCATCCTTGAAATGCCATAACGCGCCACCACTATATTTCAAGGTATTTTTGACGCTCTGAACAACTACTTTGCATCACTGCAAAATGTGGATTATGAATGCCATATTTTCATACGATCACGCAAGAAAAGGGGAGAACCCTTGACAATTTTGTCATGAGACTCAGGAAAAGGGTGAAATATTGTGATTTTGAACATTACTCGACTGAAAAAGCCCCAGAATCACAAGCCGTTGCCGGGTGTGAGTCAGCAGAATTTCAGAAAAAATGACTACAGAGAAAAAACTACAATTAGCTAGTGCAGACATGGCTCTCTCCTTGGAAACCAAGTTATTAGGAAACATTAAAATCACGCAGATGCCGTCTACTGCGCCAATATGCCAGATCCGGGCATCAGCACAAGACAGTAATAAAGAACAATAGAAATGCTAAAGGTGCGGCTACAATTTTCCTCATGTAGGGCCATGCCTGGCATTTGGTCACACATGCAACAAGTGTGGTGGCAAAAACCATTTCCTGTCCATCTGTAAAAATAACAAACTTTACACAGGTCTACAAACTACAGTGGGCCAAATTGGACATACAGCTCATGCTCCAGACAGCTGACATTGCCAAAAAGCAGAAATCAACGATCTCTGAGCAGGAGGAGGGAATTCCTGTGCAGATCCAGACAAACAAGAGACAGGAGAGATGAATCTAGAAGAAGACGCTCTCCTGAAATCATGGAAAAGAGATCCATGAAGCACAAAGGGTGGAATATTGAAGTTGCACCAAGACGCAGAAACACATCAGGCTCATCATTGTCCAGCAGCGACCTTAAACGAGGCTATGTACATGCCTTAGGCAACAAGACCGCAACAGAATATAGCCCAGCATTATTAGTGCAACTCAACGGCAGCCCCCGAGAATACCCGATCGACACCAGGATAACCGTTAATGTAGTCAATGAGGCAACATACCAAGGACTCATATACATGAAGACTCTTCAACCAGCTGACATTGCCATTTATCCGTCTGGAGCAAACACACTGTTAAAATGTAAAGGTATGTGCAAAGCTACCTGCACATACAAGGACAAAATAGCAAAATTATTGATATACATAATAGAAGGAGAGGGACAAGGTGGCAGCATCCTCAGCTTCAAGTCTGCTTTACAGATGGGTCTAGTACATAACATGTACCATATGATGACAGCATATACCATGAGCCCAAAAGACATGATGCAAAACACTCTTCCCAACACTATTCAAAGGTCTTGGCCGCCTCAAAGGAAAACAAGTCAAATTGCTTATCAATCATGATATCAAGCCTGTGGTGCAACATTACAGAGGAATACCACTGAACATCCAGGAGCAAGTTGAGGACGAAATACAAACTCTCCTGAATCAAGATATCATAGAGCATGCAACGGGACCTACAACCTGAGCATCTGCTATCGTCCCAAAAAAGAAAGAAAGAAAACAGGAAAAGCATCTGCATATGCGTGGACATGAGGGCACCAAACATGCCCATTGAGAGAGCGAGGCATACTTCACCGAGAATGACAGACATGATGCACTTGCTACATGGAGCAAAAGTCTTCTCAAATTTTGATCTTAATAAAGGCTATCATCAGCTTGAGATACATCCCGAATCTGATACATAACCACATTCTCCACACATATGGGTTTATTTTGCTACAAGCGACTCAGTTTTGAAGTGTCTCTGGCCACGCAAAATTTCCAGAATGCGATACACCAGGTATTTAAGCATGTTCCACAATGTCTCAATTATAGTGATGACATCCTAGTGTTTGGCTCCACTCAGGAATCTCATGTCGACGCATTGTGGCGCATGTGCATGGCACTGGAAGAGGCACTAAATGTTGACAAATGCAAACTCAATAAGACAACACTCAAAATCTTTGGGCACATTTTCTCACAAGAAGGCCTCCAACCTGACCCGGAAAAGGTTCAAGCACTTGTAGAAGCCCCTGTGTCCCAATCTGTTTCAGCCATCCGTTCTTTCCTAGGAATGACTATTTACTGCACCAGATATGTACATGACTTTGCATCCATCAGCACCATGCTGAGACATCTAACTGGTAAAGGACAAGAATTTACGTGTTCAAATGTCTGTGGGGACGGCTTTTCAGGAAATTAAATGCCAAATCACATCAGCCTCATGCATGGCGTACTACGATCCAAACCTGGAAACTGAACTGACCGTGATTCAAGTCCGCTTAGCGGCAATCCTTGCACAATTCAAGCATGGTTCTTCTTTGGAATCACACCGAATCGTAGCATATGCCAGTCGCAGCCTATCGCCGGCAAATTGTGCGTACTCACAGCCAGAAAAAGAGAGTTTAACTGTAGTGTGGGCCTGTGAGCACTATCACCTATTTCACCATCATTACAGACCATCAGGCCCTCATGACCATATATGGAAAATCGACCGCAAAAATGACCCCACAAATTGTCAGGTGGGGACTCCGTCTCCAAGAATACTCCTTGAAAATACTGCACGGACCAGGAAAGAAAACAACCCGGCAGATTTCTTGTCAAGATACCCTCTGCCCGCAAAAGACGAATCACAATGATATGATATGATATTTATAACACGCCTATACACAAGTGTTTCAAGGCATGACGAGTCAAGAGAGGGGAAACAAAAGGAGGACAATACAATGATCTTCCTAGGCCTAGTAACTTTGAGATCATGCAAGTGCAGTGAAGAGGGAAGGGGAAAAAGTGCCAGGGGAAGAGGAGGAGGAGCAAGTGCAGGACACAGGATCAAAAACAAGCAGTGTGGCCAGCAGGTGGCAGTGCAAGGGTTAAGTAGAGACAGCAAGTATCTGATAAGTGCAGGTAGAGGGACTGTAGGGTTGAAGATAAAGACCCAAGTCTAATGGTTGCTAGGAGGCATTGCAGGGGTGCAAATGGGCGGGCGTAAACCTGGGCCTGAGGTTCAGAGGGTAGCCAGGTGACCAGTGCAGTAGCAGACAGTAGATCAGCAAGGAAGAGGAAGAGAGAAGGCAGAAGCAAAGAGGAAAGTTGTGAGTTGCTTCTGGAACTGGAGATGGTTCTGCTCAAGTTTCTGAGAGGCCGGGAGGCTGTTTCAGGGCGAAGCACCAGCCAAAGAGAGAGATCTGTCACCAAATTGTTGCTTGGAGAAGTGCCTGACCCTTTGGAGGTTGGAGGTGGAGGAGCAAAGAACTTGAGTAGGATGATATTTCCGAAGAGAGATGGGAGATATTGGGATCCCAGGCCCCAGGTGCCACACCCAAGAAGGCGTTATGGACAATGCAAAGGGTCTTGAACTTCATCATTGCAGCCACTGGGAGCCAATGGATAGATTTCAGGGCTGAAGTGATACGATCCCTGGGCTTGAGGCCAAGGACAAGTCTTGCAGTCTTCTTCGATGAGTTGTAGAGGACGCAGCATCGAAGCAGGAAGATTGGAAAAGAGGCTGTTGCAATAGTCAAATCTAGAGAGAACCAGAGCTCTGGAGAAAGAGAGCTTCTGGGGAAAGGAGAGGAAAGGAAAAATACCTCTGAGGAGGTGCATTTGGTAGTTTGACTTCTTAGAGACATCATAGATGTGAGGAGAGAAGGAGAGTGTGGAGTCGGAGATTACCACAAGGTTCTTAGCCTCACAGGTGGGAGCAGGAAGAGGGCCAAGGAAGGCTGGCCAGAGAGTGGCAGGAAAAAAGGTGTAGGTATAGCTGATGAGAAGGATCTCCGTCTTACTGGCATTCAGGCAGAGATCACTGGCGGCACACCACGCCTGGATATCAGACAGACAATATGGGATAGAGAGGGAGAAGAGGCAGCAGAGGGGAGCATGAAAGCGAGATGAGTGTTGTCCACATAGCACTAAAAGTTAGGGCAGAGAGCAGCAATGCAATGGGTGAGAGGTGCCAGGTATTGGTTGAACAACAAAGGAGAAAAGATCCAAGTTGGACCTGGGATGGTCGGTCCGAGAGGAAAGAGATCAGTCAGGCCAGAGCCTGATCAGTGATACCCAGGTTATCACGGAGGCGGTTGAGCAGGATGGCATGCTTGACCATGTCAAAGGCAGAAGAGAGATCAAGGAAGATGAGGACAGGGGAGATTAGCATCAATGTTAGAGAGAATGTTCAGTAGAGCGGTTTCTGTGCTTCTGGCTGCTCTGAAGCCAGACTGATGCTCATGGAGACAACCAACAGATTCAGTGTGGAGATTAAAGTGGGAGATGGCCAGCTTTTCCAAGAGTTTGCCCAGGAAAGGAGTGATGGATATTGGATGATAGTTAGCCGGACAGGTGGGGTCGGCTGAGGGTTTCTTGAGAAGAGGGAGCACAAGAGAGTGGTTCAAAGGGGTAGGGAAGATTCAATCCTGCAAGGCAGACCAATATGTAAATTATATCATCCGCACTTCCCAGGTCACTCACCATCCCAGAACAACTCCACAACCTGAACAAGGACTGGGTTCTCTCCATAGTGAAAGACAGAGTACTTTCCGGCAGATGGCATGATGCAAAAAAAATGGAAATTACCTTGTTGTAGCAAGAACAGAAACACCTCTGAACACTCAATCTTCTCAAGCATTTCCTGTCACTGTCCCTGGAAGGTCTGTTGCTAAAGGAACACCATATAGTAATTCCATGCACACCAAAGGACCAGGTTATTGATATTTTCCACAGAACTACTACTGAAAACAAATGTGTGGTTTCCCCAAATGGACATGAATGTGGAAGAAACCTTGGAGAAGTTTACAATATGCAAGCCAGTTGCTCCCCGCCCATTCCCAGAACCCCTAAAGATGACATCCATGCCGACTCAAGTATGGAGTGAAGTGGCAGTTGACATGTTTGGGCCCCTTCGCAACGGCAAGCATGTCTTGGTCATCATAGATATAATCTCACGTTTTCCAGAGGTACACTTGTTACGCTCCACAGCAGCACATGCTGTCATTGCAGTTCAAGACACAACTTTTACTGATTACAGCATCCCCATAGTCATAAAGTCTGACTACGGTCCACGGTTTAGCGAACAGGATTTCATAATTTTTGCCGAACAATTAGGATATGATATGCAATGATATGATAGGTTACCCAGAGGTTTCTAAGTGCGGACGCAGGGATGGAACCTGTGTTGCTCCGTGTCATGTTGCTTCCAAGGCAAGCATGTTGCCCCTGAGCAATCCTCATGAATGGCAGCCACCCTGACATGTCCACAGATTTATGGCACTGTAGAACGTTTTATGGCAAATCTGAATGGCATCCTGCAAATATGTCACATCACCAGAGGATCACTCATGCAAGCAATCTGCAATTTACTGTGGGACTATCGGAACACATCTCACTACTCCACGGTAGTGTTTCAGTCAGAACTGATTTTCGGCAGAATCGTCCGAACCAACATCCCACACTATAGCACTAATGAAACAACCGCTGACACAGAACTAAAGGCGATGGAAAAGGACAGAGAGAGCAATGAAAAAATGAGGACATACGCAGATGCATGGAGAAGGGCAAAAGAACCATTGGTATAAATAGATCAAGTACTTGTGCATCAAGAACAAGGGTCCAAAGAGACAACGACATTTAGTACACAACCCTTGACAGTCACCTACATCAAGGGTTCCATGGTGACAGCAGCAAGTCCACAAGGTACAGTCACCAGAATCCCCTCATTTTTCAAATGGATAGAGAGTGAAGCAACACTGCAGAATGAAGGGAGTGTTTCATCTGATGTTGACTCCTACAGATGCTCGGACTTCATGGACATTGATGTGAATACAGACAATAGTGACAGCGAGAGGGATGATCTCCTCCCAGGGATTTGCAGTCCATCCAAAAGACCCTACCTAGGCTCGGCATGGGTAGCCGGAGCTACCACCAAGGTTTTCGGAAGTTGCCACTTGGAAATAAAGACGTCAACAAGACACACGCTCAGCTCCATGTCTTTGTTGACATGTGTGTGTAATACTTCAGTGCCCCGCATAGATTTAACAGGAGCTGGAGAGAGGGACTTCCAGTACCTCATCCTCATCTTCCTCTTGATCTACTTCTGTATCAGCACACTTGTTCCCCTCTCTAAATCCTCCAGATGGTGGTGCTGGTGAGGCAGCTACATTGGCCATAGTAGAAGCCATTGTCTTCAACAATCACAGTAAAACCAGCAGCAGGTGCTCTCTCCTGGACACCCAGATTCACAATGAGGAGCAGTAGCGGGTGGGTTCCTTTAGAGAGGCTGTCTGCGGATGGCACAAATGTCCACAGACTATCGAGCCACACATCAGGCTTAAAAAGTTGCCAGATCCACTAAGAGGTTGTCTAGGAGCTCTGCAAGGGCAAAGTTTCAGCTTCACACACCCTAGACTGGCCATAAATACAGTTTTCAACTGTCCGGGGGTATGGGCTGTGGACACTCCTGATGTGCAGTGCAGGTGTGGTCACATGATGAGGTGCCCCGGATATGACGGCTGTCCTGCAGACACCTATTGCACGAGAGATGGTGTGCGCATCTGTGGAAGTGTCTGCAGGACAGGGCTGGAGTCCCCAAACAAATTGAAAGTGTGACACGTGTGAGCGACATGTCCAGATAGGCTTGTTGTCCATGGGCACAGTGAGAGCAGGTGACCATGCACGCCAGTGTCCGCAGAACAGGGGTGGAGTCCCCTGACTAATTAAAAGTGCAACAGAACCGAGCAGAAATGTCCGGACAGGTACGGTGTCCTGGGGCACCTCAATTTTGGTTACGGACAGCCTGGACAGTCACGCCGTTCGTAGACTCCTAATTGGGCACCACCAGTACCCACAAACATATTCATTAAAACAACAACATACAATCAATTAGGAAAGAGATTGGTAATCAGAATGGGAAACATATATGGGAGAATTGGGATTTTCTACACACTGTTCATGAGGGGAGGAAGGGATTGAGGTTTCATCATAGCATCTTTCATTTAGGGAATTTGTTGGGCATGATTGTTTGGGACAGGGTGATGGGCCCACGTACAAGTCGGGCAGTGATCTCGTACATTTTCCTGCACATGATTTTTCACAAACGTCGTCAACTGTATACAATTATTATTTAGTTCATACATTTGTGCAGATAGGTTCATCAGTTCATTCTGTGCATTTGCATTTAGGGGCTGTCTTTGGCCTTCTTCGGGTTCATTTAAATGTAATTTGGGCCCAGTTTCGTCATTCCCACTCTGTACTGTTAAGAAGGAAACTATGTTTTAGTTCATCTGCAAATTACATCAATTCATCTGCTTTAAAAAATGTATTCTGTACCATTAGAGTTGTTTTCTTCACTCATTTCGTCACGGGGGAAATGTTCCTCCAATCATTCCAGTGTGCTTGCCATTTCTGTTCAAAGCAAACAATACTGCTATTTCTTACAAGTTATGTACACATAATAAATTGTAATGCTACAGAAAGAAATACAGTCCACTTAATATTTTTCTATGGGTTTCTTCTGGAATAACTGCCAGCTGCTTGTCAGTGTGTAAGCAAGGTTCCAGTGAGGTAATACTGTTAGGTGTACAGTTAAGATTTGTGCTTGGTGCATTCCATTATGTTGTGCACCCTATGAAAACATACTTCTGATTTCTCAAGTACAGAATTTCTATACATATTTATTTTTGGATGTGTTACATATATATCATGTGCATGCCTTTGCTCGTTGCAGGATACAACAATGTAAGGTAAGTGCTTTTGGACAGTGTGAATGCTGCCCGAAGTACGCAAACATTTGCGCTGTCCGTGGACTCTGCATATATCACAATGGTCTAGAGGTGGTTGGTGGTGGACAGTATGATGTAAGGAACATGTAGAAAAATTAAGGTTATCCTTGTAAAACCCCATGGGGGTCATTGCCACCCGGGCGCAAAGGAATACCGGGCACCGGTAATGACACCGGTGACGGTAATCCCTTCGCGCCCTATTCTGAGGTCCCTTTGCGGGTCCTTCCTTAACGCCTGGTTTTAGCAGGCGTTAAGGACGGGACCCGCAAAGGGACTTCAGAGCCATTTACGGTACCGTTATTAGCACCCTCCCTATTCTCATTGAGCCCTATGGGGGCTCAAATGGGAATGGGGATTGACATTTTCAATGGGGACTTACCGGTCCCGCAAAGGTCGGACTGGACCAGTAAGTCCCCATTGAACCAGGGCGGACACGGTACCGATAATGGTGCTCGTCATGGCGCTAACAGCGCCATGACCAGCACCAACCTCGGAATGAGGCCCCATGAAATTCAGTGAAAAAACGTTTTTAAAGGGACATCATGGTTAAGTTGCACTGATAAAAACCTATCAAATTCAGTGAAAGATCTTTGTTAAAGGGACATTATGGTTAGGTTGCACTAATGAAAACATAACAAATTCAGTAGAAAAACTTGGTGTTAGAGATGTTATGGTTACAAGTAAAATCGAAACCCCCCAGAAATTCACATCACTGATCTAACCTTCTTGAATATTGTAGAAGTACTTTCCTTAGGGTTTGCTTGGTCACATCGTTCTGCACTAGACCACAAGCCTTGTTGGGCCTCATCAGTGAGGAGTAACTTGAGTATACAGGCTCCTCATTACAATTGTAAAACATCCATGGTATTGCTGATGATGTCTCTTATGCTGCAGGTTTCCTGGGAATTTGGGATTTGAATTGAAATGGTAGAGGTTTTGTTTTGTGTTTGCCCTCACATTTACTGCTCAAGTGCTGATGGATGTGTGGGTACTCGCTTTCAAATGTGTTGACATATGTGGCATCATGAGCAGCGCATGTTGATGTTCGAGCTCTGCACGTTTTACGTTGTTGGTGGCAAATTGTAGGTGTTCAATATGTTGCGCAGTAATGATAATGTCACTTTTGTAAACAAATTTCACTGAATTGCAATATATGTTTTTGCAGTGATACATGGCCATAGTGATATACAGGATCATATCTAGAGTACACATTGGCATGGTCTGTGAGAACTTTCCCCTGGGCATGGGCACAAGAGATTATTTGTCCTCTGTTGGACATGCATGGGCCACTGGATTTGACCTTTATTGGTATTTGGGCTTCATCTGTTTGTGTCAGCCAGACCTAAACTGACAATGGTCAGTGTCAGCGAGTATGACTCCTTAGCCACGTAGCATGTGGTGCCCATTGTATCTTACAATAGAGCAAGATTTCATATTTCCAGAGCCTGATTGATGTCTATTTTGCTGTAACCTAATGTTGTCTTTGCATAACACTGGTCCTGAGGTTAACATTACAGAGGGTATTTCAAGATTTCAGTGAGTCGTTGGACTCCACTATACAAATCTTCTTTGCTCTTTAGGACATCTGCACTACTGACACACAAGCCGTGTGTAATGACACACCTGCACCTGTTGGTGCTTCAGGTTTGTATTCCCTTATTGCGCAATTATAATTACAATCAGCAGGTGCTCCATCATAGTCACAAAACTCTATTATTGTTAAATTCACTCTACATGTGACACTCATCTCGAACGCGTATTCACTATTGTCTGAGCCAATAATTGCCGGTAGTTTATCCTGTTCATCCACCTCCTCTGTTGCCAATAAGTGCAGTCAAAATGGGTACATGCAGCATTCTGTGACTGCCCAGTATCCTACTCTGCACCACTCATCTGCACAGCATGCACTCAGTATCTATGATGAAACCCGTGTTGCTTAGTTAATAATTGCCCTGTATTGAAGCAGCCCTGTAGATCTTAAACAGCACTGATGCTCTATTTCTACTGAGGCATGCCAAGTTACTGCTCTTTTTGCTGATCATTAATACGGTGTCCCTGGCAACGGAATTCCTTCATCTGGGTCATACACACACTCTCGTAATGAGAATTGCCAACGAGAACCCTGCCATACGCAATCCTTTTGTCCAATATCTTTGATTCAAATTATGGATCATGAGTGGTGCTTATTTTGATAATAAATATATGCATTTTATGTTTTATCTTAATATATTAATTTGCCATGTCTTCTCTTATAAACAGTCCATTCAAATGCCATTCAAATTCAGTAATTTCCTCCACAGTGATAGGCTGATAGAGAGCCATTTTTTCAACTGGGATCGTCGGGAGATTAAGCATGGCCAGGTATTGGTTTATCTCAGTGGGGTTTTTTCTGTTTTTATTCTCATGAAGTGCATTATAGAAATTAACAAATTTGTCGTTTATACCTTGTGTGTGCGTGATTATTTCGTTCTGTGCCGTTTGGATATTAGTAATTGGGTTCAGTTGCCGTTCGTGTTTTATCAGATTGGCCAATGTTCTCCCCGCTTTATTCACCTCTCCGTACCTGCATGCCCGGGCAGGGGCCGCTATATCTGTCCCGGGAAGATAGCTTAATGGCAACGTGAACGCCTTGGAAGCAAGACGACACGAAGCAACACAGGTTCGATCCCCGGGTCCGCGCTTAGAATCCCCTGGGTGTTTAAGCGCGTTATAAATACGCAACTAAGACAGAAAAAAAAACCAACAACAAAAAAACAATTACGCAACTGAAAAAACAAACAATTCCTGTAACAGCGCCTCGATGCCCGCGGCTGTGTGAGTGCTTTAAAAATGCTAAATAAAAATAAATATATCGTTTCTCTCTTATGGCAAGATTATCAAAGTCTCTGAGGAGTTTGTGTATTTCAGCCAGGGTGTCCCCACAATGAGTACGGCTGTAGGTTTCTTATAGATTATTTAATTCCCTCTCCACCCCCTCCAGTTCCTGTTGTACACTTTTCAGGAGGCCCATGGATTTCGACATCAGGAATCCCGTGACCCAGACCTTGGAGGTTTCCTATACTGTGGAGACCAGATCCACTGTCCCCACATTGTCTGTAAAAAACTTTGTTATCTCAACATGCAAGGCCTCCGTCTGTAGTGGATCTATCCAGTGTGGGGTCAAGCACCACGTTGAAATCCCCGCCCCATATTATGTTAGTCGTATCTAGTTTGCTCAGTGCCTCAAATATATTTAAATACAAATCTGGATCATCTATGTTGGGGCCATAGGTATTGACCAGTGTTACATGTTTGCCAGCTATTTCCCCCCAGACCAAAACTTATCTTCCCATTGGGTCAATCTTGTGTCCCTTGGTCTGAAACCCCAGCATGGGGTGTCTGAGTGTAATAACCCCTTTAGATTGAGAAGTATAGTCTGTGTAAAACACTGCTTACCCCATTTCGCAAATATGTTCGTGTTCACAGAGCCCTGAGCGTGTGTTTCCTGCAGCATTAGAATCTGGGGCCCATGCCTGGCGACATAGTTCCCCACCTTTCTAGCTTTCATTGGGTTATTTAACCCGCAGACATTCCAGGATAGTAAGTTTATCTTTAATCTGTCACCCGCCCTTCATGTATATGCATTGAGACAGAGCATTGTTCCCAATAGTCCTTGTACCTACATGACGCAAGCAGCACCAGCATCTGCGAGACGACATTTCTGCCAACCTAGAACCTTTATTCACCGAACCGTCCCTCCAAAACCCAAATTTGTCTAAATAACACCAACAGTTTACAACATCCCCCCCCAGGACCCTCCCCTCATCCACATCATCAGCCCCAACTTGACGATGAACCCTTATAACTTGTAGGAACTTTCCTGAGGGTGCCACGTTGCCATCACTGCCCGCCTTTAACGTTACATGGAGCCCCCTATGGGAGCCGAGGACTATTACAAATCAGAAAAGATATAGATACATGTCAGATCATTCAGTGGGGTCCTGGCCCCCCGCCGCAGGTGATCGTCCTCCGCTCTGGTCCGGCCCACAGCCTCTGGGGGACAGAGGTATGGTGGCCTCAACATAGGCCAAGGCAGCGGTTGGGGTTTCAAAAAAATGCGCTCTTCCTCCATATTGAATTCACATCTTGGCCGGGAATATTAATGAGTATGGGACCTGTCGTGCTCTCAGAAGTCTCTTGACCAGTTCGTACGATCTGCGGCTTGCCTGCACTCCTGCAGCGAAGTCCGGGTATATGTGAATGCAGCTTTCTTCATAATGTAGTGTCCCAAGCTCTCTCGCCATCCTGAGGATTGTGTCCCTATCTCTATAATTGAGGAACAGTGCAATTATCGTATGTGGCAGAGCCCCAGGTTTCAGCACAGGAGCCAGGGTACGGTGAGCCCGTTCCACCAGGAAGTGATCCGAAAAGGAGTCTGCTCCAAAAAGAGTTTTAAGGAATGACTCCACTTGTTGCTCCATTGCGCCCTTGCCGAATTTTTTAGATACCCCCACAATATGAACATTGTTCCTTCGGGAGCGTGATTCGAGATCCTCACATTTAATTTGCATCTTGGGCATACCTTCTCTGAGCTGGGCTATGTCATGGTCATGGCGTGTGATGGTATCTTCATTAATGCCAATCCTGTTTTCTGCCTCAGTAAGTCTCAGGCTTTCCTTGTCCACTCTCGTTTTCAATGCCCCAATGGTGGTAACAATGTCATCCAGCTTAACATTAATGGATAGGAAGCCATTTTGCACTATGGTGGTCAGGCGCTCCACCCTGTCGCCTCCATCTATGTCAGGGTTGGAGCCGGATGCTGTTGGTAGCTCATGTTCATGAACCTCTGCCTGACTATTAGTGAATGAGTCCATCGGCCCTCTCTTCTTGGCGCTTGTTCCCTCCGCCATTTTGTCTTGTTTCCGTGTGTTCCCCATGGCAGCTGCAGCAGCAGGAGTCCCCCCACACCTGCTTGCGGCTTATAATGTCTATAAATGGACAATTCAGACAAGAGGGTCCCAAACTTTTACATGTCACTGAGGTGCTGTCCGGCCACAGCACACAGCACGGGAGCCGTTGGGCAATTGCTACACAGGGGGTCGCTTGGACCATAGCACTCCAGTCCCTGCACCTCTCACTTGAGTTTTTAGTTCCCAATGCGGGCAACCCAATCACTGAGCTCCCTGCGTGATGGGGGCAATGGATTGCGCTCTCCCACGTATGCACTCAATGAATTTTAAGGGTTCCAGGCAGTGTATGACCTACTAAACAATGTCTTGATGGTTTTAGCATGCGGTCTTTCCTCCGATCATACGGGTATGGCTATGCTTTAGTGTGGGCGCGGATGTCCGTGATCGTTCCACGTTGATAATTCTGTTAGCTGGCCCAGTCGCCGGGTTCTCTGCGTGGTAGTGTTAATGGACTGTGCCCTCCAACGTATGCACCCCGCAACTTTAGTCTGTTCAAGCCAATATAAGGCTTAGTTTACTTGTATCCCAATAGCTCCCAATAGCTCCAGCACGCGGCTACCGCACTGTTTACCTTTGCAGTATTCTGTTTCACTGAGCCCGTGTATTCCGTGGTCACACCACGTTGTTTGAAGTGCTAGTAGGCCCAGTCTCGGGGGACCTGCGTATCGGGTAAAATGGACCGTGCTCCCCAGTGCATGCACTTATTAAATGTAATGTATTCCAGCCAGCATATGGTTTAGTTCAACAGTTTCAAATGGCTCAGTATGCTGCCAACGCACTATTTGCACATGTAAGACTCACGATTTAGTTTGCACCCTTTTTCCCGTAGTTGTTGTGCATCGCCCGCTCCACACTCTTATGTAGGGTTGTTCAACGCTTGTACTACGCTCTTGGGGACTATGGTTGTCTCCTTCTCTCCTCTGCATCGTGGGTTGTAATCCGGATTTGTCCAGGCTGGGCATCCCTCCGCTCACTTCCACTGCATGTTGTCACTCAGAGAGGGTGGGGGGGCCTCCACCATGGGGGGAGGCAGCCTGCTTGGCATCCCCGCAGCCCGCAGCTGTCACCCGCTCCACCCGGGGCACGGAACGCCCGCTCGGTCAGTCGGGCCTCCTGGCAGCCGTGACTTTCCGGATATGGCACTGAGGGGAATCCGTCCCCTTCTGACACAGCCCTCACGACCACCAGTGCTTTGTGCCATGGCATCGTGGGCTCCTCCTCTCTATGGCCTACCAGCCGAGTGTGTCAGCGGCGCATGGCACCAGGACCCTGGTTCTCTGACCTGGCCCACTCTCCGGCCTGGCCTCGGTCAAGCTGCCATACGGTGCAACTCAGGAAGCCCAGCACCTCCGTCGTCAGGAGTTCTCATGTGTATGCCCCGTGCCCCACTGCAACTCGTCCTCCGCTCACCACCCCACAGGCGACTCCGAAAACAGGATTTATAGACACACAGATGTAGATCGGGCCGGAGTACTCGAATCAGGTAGCTAACACCGCCGTGCGCAACAGCACCCCAGAACACATTTTTTTTAAGTAGAGGAGCAACGCTCCCAACTGCTGCTGCCCACTTTGACCACTGACCATGTGCCCCAATGTATTTCTTTTTTTTTCATTAGTGATACAATGTCATCCCCAGTGTTTAATTAACATGAGCTCAGGAAAAGGAATTGATTGATGGTTAAGAAAAGTTGTAAGACAAATGCTACATTAAACATCAGTTGCACAAAAGCAATGCATTTGCGATGAAGCAGGTTTGATATTGGTAGGGAAGAAAGTATAAAAAGTTAATGATCTTGGTTATATGTTATTGCATGAAGGACACTGACGGTAAGCCCCAATATAACCCGTTGCAATCCTCTCCATTGCTGACTGCTAAGACTAGATGAAAGCATGTATGTTTTGTTTGAATTTACGAATTTACAAGGAAAATAAATCCTTTCCATGTCACCGTTGTGCGCCAGGATAAATATGTATTATGCACAACAAGATGATAGTACATACTGTAAACTATGCATTTTGATGCTCACACCTGTGAGGTGGTGGTGATTAAGAGATACTTCAGAAATAAATAGCCACTGATATTGTCAGAGAAGGGGTAGAAACAAAATGTAAAAGAGGGATGAGCAAATATCTTTTCATATTAGTCGAAACTGTGGTCTGACAGGAGTACTTCCAAAACCATGGTAATTTGGTGATCATCGATGAAGTCATAGGGTGTGTTTACAAAAGGGTTTTCAATGTGATAGCACAATTGTAAAATTATTATGTAATTAGGCCCATAGTCTTACTATCAAACAACATGAAAGTAATCAACAACATTTTCAGAATTCTGTTTAACGATTGAGGACCAGAACAACATTGTTAGCTGTTTCTTTCAATATGTATGCATGCATATATGCATACATATATATATACTTTTGTCTCCACACTACCCTCATATATCATAGACACCACAGACTTTTTATGTAAAATTGATGATCTGCCATGGGAACCAACATATTTATTGGCTACCATGGATGTGGTGTCACTGTATACATCAATCCAACATAAGGATGGCATAAGGGCTTGTGAAACATTTTTGAAAACATGATCTCTCAATTAGTTCGAATATTCCACCATGATCCTTGAAATGGTGAGACTCTGTTTAGAAAACAACATTTTTCTCTTCAATGATGAATTATTTTGTCAAATCCAGGGTACCGTCATGGGTACTATGTTTACACCACTGTATGCAAATCTCATGATGGTCAACTGGGGAAAATCAGTGGCATGAGCAGAGGAAAATGAGATCTTTACAGACAAAATAATATTATGGCTACGCTACATCGATGACTTATTTATCATTTGGAATGGTACAGCACAATCCTGGTGAGAATTTGTTAAACTTTTGAATATTAACAACTTGAATCTGCAATTTACAGAATAACACAGTGCACATTCTATTGTATTTCCCCATGTGAGAGTTAAAATTGCGGAACAAAAAATTGGGTGCAAGCATTATAGGAAAATCACAGGTGCGAACATTTCTCTTCACGCAAATAGCACACACCCAAAGAGTCTATTGCAGAGAATTCCATACAGCGAATTTATTCGCATAAAATGGAATTGTAGCGATGTTGGGGACTTCGACCTAGCAAGCCAAACTACACCCCACCATTGTTTACAACAAAGGTACCCCAAAAAAGTAATCGAAAGTTCTTACCTCAAAGATCGTGACATGAATAGACAGGTCCTGTTGACGACATCTAAATCTGATTCTCAGGATATAGCAGAAGAGAATACTACTAGATCAATGTTAACTTTTGGAAGTCATTCACCTAGCATACGGAATATCATTAACAAATACTGGAAAGTTCTGAAGGTGGATAAAGATCTAGGCAATCTATTAAAAGAATGACCTGACATAACCTTCCGCTAAAGTATGTCCACAAAAGATCTAGTAGTACAAAGCTATAGGTTCTCAGACAATATTCACAAATGCAGTAACTGGCTCTCAGGGGGATGAAATGTCTTTTTTAAGTGCAGTAAATGTAAAGTGTGTAAATATGCTTTTAATTTTTGTAGCTATATTCATCCCATCCTCAAGACACCTATACAAATTTAGGGTAAAATCTCTTGTGAGTCAGAGCTAGTTGTTTATGTCCTCATGTGCCCATGCCTCAAGTGGTATGTTGGCAGCACCAAATTTAAATTAAAAGTATGAATTTTACAAAACATTAGAGCTATTGTCAACAAGGACCATACGTATCCAATGGCCAAACATTTTTCTGAGTTTCACGACAGTGATCCTAAAACTCTCACATTCTTTGGCATCCACAAAGTTGTAACGGGACAGAGAGGAGGCGACAGCGAAAAACTGTTGCGACAAGAAGAAACAAAATACATCATTGATTTTGAAAGTAAAAATCTGACAGGCCACAATACAAATGAGGAACTGTATACTTTTTTAGGGGTGTAGGCAATTTATACCCCTTTCTCCTTTTTTCTCCTCTCTCTCTTCTGCTCTGCGATACAACACATTTTCTTTGGTGCAACAACTCGTTGATACATTTTCAATTTACTTCTTTTCTCTTCTCACCTTTCTTCCTTTCTTTCCTCTTTTTCCTTACTGTTTACAGCTGAGGGTTTCTTGTATTGTATTGTATTGTATTTTGCATTTATATAGCGCCTTATATACCATTGGTATGGTCTGAAGGCGCTGGTAGGTTGAACGCCCTTGGGAACCGAGGTTCGAGTCAGTAGAGAGGGTGAAGAGAGACAAAAGGTGCGTGTGCGCACAGAGTATGTGTGCAGCTGGTGCGGGGTTATTGTGGTAGCTGCTTCTTAGCGGTAGGTGTGGTGGTTGAGAGGTCAGGAGAATGTGTACGCTCTGGCAGAATTAATCCAGCTCGAGAGTGGCTGCGTTAGGCCTGAGGAGAAACGCCTGGCTGGGGGTGTTAAACCAGCGGTGGTTACTTAGAGTGATGGGGAGTGAGCGGGAGATGTTGATATGAGAACAGTTATACCGAATGGTGTCATAGTATCCCTGTGTTCTATTTGAGTGATGGTGTAAAGAGGAGAGTAGGCGTGAGGTGTGGTATGATATATGTTCATTCGAATGTTCCCGCATATCAATGCATATTATGTACGTTCCTCACACTCAGCTATTCCCTACACTCAGCCAATTCCTACATTCAGCCATTCCCCACATTCAGCCATTCCCACATACTCAGCTATTCCCCACACTCAGCTATTCCCCACACTCAGCCATTCCCACATACTCAGCCATTCCCACATACTCAGCCATTCCCACATACTCAGCCATTCCTACATACGCAGCCATTCCCCACACTCAGCCATTCCCCCCACTCAGACATTCCCCCCACTCAGCCATTCCCCCCACTCAGCCATTCACCCCACTCAGCCATTCCCCCCACTCAGCCATTCCCCACACCCAGCCATTCCCCACACCCAGCCATTCCCCACACTCAGCCATTCCCCACACTCAGCCATTCCCCACACTCAGCCATTCCCCACACTCAGTCATTCCCCACACTCAGCCATTCCTCACACTCAGTCATTCCCCACACTCAGTCATTCCCCACACTCAGCCATTCCCCACACTCAGCCATTCCCCACACTCAGCCAGTGCCCCGCACTCAGCCATTCCCCCACACTCGGCCATTCCCCCACACTCAGCCATTCCCCCACACTTAGCCATTCCCCCACTAAGCCATTCCCCCACACTCAGCCATTTCCCCCACACTCAGCCATATCCCCACACTCAGCCATTCCCCCACACTCAGCCATTCCCCCACACTCAGCCATTCTCCACACTCAGCCATTCCCACACTCAGCCATTCCTCATATTCAGTCATTCCTCACACTCAGCCATTCCCCACACTTAGCCATTCCCCACACTCAGCCATTCCCCACACTCAGCCGCTCCCCACACTCAGCCATTCCCCACACTCAGCCATTCCCCACACCCGGCCATTCCTCACACTCAGTCATTCCCCACGCTCAGCCGTTTTCCATACTCTGCCATTCCCTACACTCAGCCATTCCCCACACTCAGCCATTCCCCACACTCAGCCATTCCCCACACTCAGCCATTCCCCACACTCAGCCATTCCCCACAATCAGCCATTCCCTACACTCAGCCATTCCCCACACTCAGCCATTCCCCACACTCAGCCATTCCCCACACTCAGCCATACCCCACACTCAGCCATACCCCACACTCAGCCATGCCCCACACTCAGCCATTCCCCACACTCAGCCATTCCCCACACTCAGCCATTCCCCACACTCAGCTATTCCTCACACTCGGCCATTCCCTACATTCGGCCATTCCCCACACTCAGCTATTCCCCACACTCAGCCATTCTTCACACTCAGCCATTCCCCACACTCAGCCATTCCCCACACTCAGCCATTCCTCACATTCAGCCGTTCCCCACATTCAGCCATTTCCCACACGCATCCATTCCCCACACTCAGCCATTCCCCACACTCAGCCATTCCTCACACCCAACCATTCCCACACTCAGCCATTCCCCACACTCAGCCATTCCCCACACTCAACCATTCCCCACACTCAACCATTCCCCACACTCAACCATTCCCCACACTCAGCCATTCCCCACACTCAGCCATTCCCACACTCAGCCATTCCCCACACTCAGCCATTCCCCACACTCGGCCATTCCCCACACTCAGCCATTCCCCACACCCTGCCATTCCTCACACTCAGTCATTCCCACACTCAGCCATTTTCCATACTCAGCCATTCCCTACAACTCAGCCATTTCTTACACTCAGCCATTCCCCACACTCAGCCATTCCCCACACTCGGCCATTTCTCACACTCGGCCATTCCCCACACTCGGCCATTCCCCACACTCAGCCATTCCCCACACTCAGCCATTCCCCACACTCAGCCATTCCCCACACTCATCCATTCCCCACACTCAGCCATTTCCCACACTCAGCCATCCGCTCTCCAGACCCATACGCTCTCCAGACTCATCCGCTACTCCCACTCATACACTCCCCACCCTCATATGTTCCATACATTCATACGCTCCCCACACTCAGTCTCTCCCCCCATTCGGTTGTTCCCCACATTTCTCCGCTCTATATGTGCCTCTGTTCTCAGCGCTCTTTCGTTCTGTATGATCTTGCGCTCTGCATATTCTCCAGGCTCATTTGCCAACAGCATTTATCCTCACATTCATCCATACTCATCTATACTCATCCATACTCATTCGTTCTTTCTACTCATCCGGTCGTGCCCTCTATGCTCATCCGCTCTCCTTGTTCATCCGCTCTCCACGCTCTCTTCTTTCCATTATTCAGTGATTCTTTTTCTATTTAATCATTTCTCTGTTTAGATCTAGATTATTCGTTTTAGTTCTGTTTGTCAATGTAGGTTACAATCTGGTTCGGTTACTTTATTTATTTATTTAATATATTTGTTTTATTTATTTATTTTTTTTTTTTTTTTTGGGATGATGGTGGTTTAGGGCTGGTTGGTTTTAGGGAAAGAGCCAGGTTTTCAGTAGTTTGCGGAAGGCTGTTAAGTCCTGAGTTCGGCGGATGTGGGGTGGGAGCGAGTTCCACAGGGTTGGGGCCAGGGCTGAGAATGATGCTCCGCCTAACCTGACTGAGTTTGTTTTAGGAATTACTAGGAGGCCGGCTGAGCTTGATCTAAGGGTGCGGGTAGGGTGATAGGGTATTAGCTTTTTTTGAAGATAATAGGGTCCAGTTTTATGTAGAGCTCGGTGGGTGAGGCATAGGGTTTTGAAAGCTACCCTACGGGCTACTGGAAGCCAGTGCAGTGTCTTAAGGGCTGGGGATACGTGGTCCCTTGGACCGAGCGCGAGAAGCACTTTGGCTGCTGCGTTTTGTGTTCTTTGTAGTTTATTCAGTTGGTAGGCATGAATTCCGAGGTACAGGGGGTTACCATAGTCCAGTCGGGATATGACGATTGATTGGACCGCGGAGATTCTGTTAGGGAATGAGAGATATGGAAAGATGCGCCTAAGGTTTTTGAGGTGGTAGTGGCAGGACTTAGAGACATTGTTGACTTGGCGCGAGAGTGTTAGGTCGGAGTCCAGGGTGCACCCAAGATTTTTTACTGTGTTAGAGGGGGTCGGTGAGATGCCCATGGCGGGTGGCCAGGGTAGTGGGTGCGGAAGAAGATCTGAGTTGCCGCAGACCATGATTTCTGTTTTGGAGGGGTTTAACAGGAGGTGGCTTTGGGTCATCCAGCGCTCGATGTTGAGGAGGCAAGAGGTCAGGTCAGGTTGGGAGTTGGGTTTTGCGTTCAGGAACTTTAGAATTAGTTGAGTGTCATCTGCGTTATTGTAACACAGGATGTTGTGAGCACGAATTATTGGTGGGAGGGTGATCAGGTAGAGATTGAACAGGAGGGCGGATAGACATGCTCCTTGTGGGACTCCTGTGTTAACTGGTCGGGCTTGTGATGTAAAGTTGGAGAGTGTCGTTATTTGGTGCCTGTCTTTGAGGAATGAGGCTATCCATTTAAGGGCGGTTCCACGGATTCCTAGGGAGTGGAGGCGGTCAAGGAGTATTGAGTGATTGATCGTGTCAAAGGCGGCTGATAGGTCGAGAAGGATTAGTGCGGCGCATCCTGCAGAGTCAGCAGTCATTTTTAGGTCATCCCAGATCGAGGTTAGGGTGGTTTCAGTTCCATGGCAAGATCTGAATCCTGATTGGGCGGGGTCTAGGAGATTGTTGGCTTCAACAAAGGCGTTTAGTTGGGAGTAGGCTGTTCGGTCAATGAGTTTGGCAAGGAACCTGGTGTTAGAGATCGGGCGGTAGTTTTTTGGTTCGAGAGGGTCGAGTGAGGGTTTTTTAATCAGAGGTTTGACGTACACTAATTTGAATGCATCTGGAAAGATACCGGAGGAAAGGGAGGCGTTTATGATAGATCTTGCGTGTTCTCCTGCGCAGGTGGAGGCAAAGATTTCTTTAAGGGTTGTGGATGGGCAAAGGTCTAGTGGTGATCCAGATGGCTTGCGGTCGGATAGGAGTTTGAGAAATTGTTCTGGTGATATTGGACTGAAGGATTCGAAAGTTGGTTGCGTAGTGGTCGTAGTAGGGGGGCTGGCTGGTACGGGCTGAGGATTGCCTGGTGGTTGTAAGAGAGCCTGTTTGGTGGTCAGAGATTTTGTCCTTTCAATGGCCGTGGAGTAGAAATGGAGGGAGAGTGAGTCACATAGTGATTGTGACGCGGTCGGGATGGTTGTGTTACATGCCGGTTTGGTGAATTCGGAGATAATTTTGTGAAGTTCTTTGCATGGGTTTTTGCAGTTTAGGATTCGTGAGTTGTAGTGGGCTTTTTTTGCTTTCCGGATTTCGGCTTTGTACTGGTACAGGTGTTGTGCCAAGGTGGTCCTGCTGTCTTGGGTTTTCTCTTTATGCCATTTGCGTTCTAGGTATTTGTAATGTCGTTTAGTGTTTTTTAGCTCAGGAGTAAACCATCTGGGGAAAAGGCCAAGTCGGGTTGATGGTTTGCACGAGGGGGTCAGGCGCATCAGGGATGAGTTGAGCCATGAATCAAAGGCCTCAGGGGTTAGTTGATTGTTGAGATGGCAGGTAGGTTGTGGGGACTGGAGGAGTGCCTCGGCTAGGTCAGGGGTGACTATTAGTTTCTTCCAGTTTTTGCGAATGTTCGGAGGTTCAGATACGAGTATGGGAAGGGGTTCAGGTGAGTGGATGGCGAACGAGAGTATGAAGTGGTCAGACCAGATGATAGGTGTGGGCGGCCTTAGATGAATCAGGGTGTTGGAGCTGAAGATGGCATCAAGAGTGTGTCCTTTATAATGAGTCGGGCCGTTTATGTGGGGTTGGAGATTAATTGCATCTAAACCGTCAATCAGGGAGTATGTCATGGGGTTGGTGGGGATGTCGAGCCATATGTTGAAGTCTCCAAGAAGGGTGAGGTTGGGATGGTTTAGTTGGAGGGTGGAGATGGAGTCGCAAAGGTTGTTTGCGAAGTGTCTATCATAGCCAGGGGGCCTGTAGATTATTAGGAAGCTGTACGAGAGTGAAAGGGAGAGGGATAGTTTAACAAGGAGCGATTCGCAGGATGGAATGGAGGGTTGGTTGTCGATGATTGAGGCGCGGAAGAGGGATTTGAAGACGAATGCTATCCCTCCTCCCCTGGACGTGCGGTTCAGTGGGATGAGGGAGTAGTCCGGAGGAAAAGCTTCATTAGCGATTGGGCCGAAGTCATCAGAGAACCAGGTTTCGGTGATGAAAACTAGGTCTGGTGTGGCAGAGGAGAGGAGGTCAAAGATGGAATGTCTGTTTTTTGCTACCGATCGGGCGTTAAATAGGATGCAGTTCACATCGGCAGCTAAGGATGGTCTCGGTGCTGGAGCGGGACGGGGCGGTGGTGGGGGGTGTGGACGGAAAGGGGTAGGGTGGGTGGTGATAGATGGGAATAGTGGGCGAGCAGTGAGATTGGCAGGGTTCGGGAGGGGTTGGGAGGCAGTGTGTGATAGGATGGTCGGGTTTTGATTGGGGGGTTTGAAAGAGGGATGTTGGCGGTTAGGAGTTTCAGTTGGAGTTGATGAGAAATCGAGGGAGAGGGGTTTCAGGTAGGGAGAAGCGACGGGGGAAGGAGGGGATTGCGGGATAGAGGTGATGGGTCGAGCCAGGGGAGGCGAGGAGTGCTGGGAGGTTGAGGGGGACCAAGAACGTTTCCTCTTTAGTTTCTTTGTTGCGACTGGTGTGTGGGAGAGAGTAGGGGGGTCGGAGGGTGAGCAGGAGGCAGCTTCGGTTCTTGCTAGGGCTAGCCGTGCAGTTTTTAGGGAGGGGAAACGGTGTGGTCGGGGGGGGAGGGTGGCAGGGGTACGAGGGGAGGGCGGGAGGTTGGTGATGGCAGGGGTATGAGGGGAGGGCGGGAGGTGGGTGATTGCAGGGTGGGGTGTGCTAGGTATGGTAGTGATGGGAGCGGGTATGGGGAGTGCTGGTGGGTCGGGAGTGGGGTTCAGGGGAAGAGTGGTTTTAGGGTGGGTGGTTCGCCATCGTGCTCCCCTGGCTTGGTGTTTGGAGAGGGGAAAGGCAGGGAGAGAGGGAGAGGGTGCGGGGGTTTCGGGGGGGGCGGGATGGGAAGGAAGGCTGATCGGAGGAAGGGGTGGTCCATGGGAGATGTTTCTGACTGATTCTGGTGGAGTGGGTGCATTCATGATTGGTGTAAGCTTAAAGGATGGTTTAGGAGGGTTTTCTGATTGTAGTTCTAAGATCGGTGATGACACGCTTTTAGGTACGCTTCAAGGTTCAACTGCTCGAAGATGGTATTAGGTTTACTTGGTGCTTTTCTAGTTACAGTTGTAGATAGTGATTGTTTTAGTTTATTGGGTACACTTCTAAGATTGTTTGTCCTCAGAAGGATATTCGGTCAGCCTCTAGATTCTATTTGCTTAGAGGGGGAGTCAGATTATTAGTCACAGTTTTAGATTCAATAATATACAGTGGTACTGTTGGTTATACTGAATAGGATTTGGTAGGGCACGGTGGTGGTGGACTTTTCCAATTCGCCTTTATACAGAGACGGTGTTGTGTGGATTTAAATCAACTTTGTAGTCATCATTTAGATTCTACATTGCGCAGTTATACTGTTAGTTATTTCTAAGTTAGAGTTGCGTAGACAGGTTGTTGGGCGCACTTCTAGATTCGCAATTTAGCTTGTTGGGTATACTTCTAGAATGCAGCTTCTAAGTGCGTTTCTGGATTCAACTTTTCTGAGGGGCTATTGGGCACACTTCTAGGTGCTTTCCTCAGAGAGGCTATTGGGCGCAACTTCAGAGAGCGATTGGGACACAACTAATGCAGTACTGTTGGTTATACTGAATAGGATTGGGTAGGGCACGGTGGTGGTGGAGTTTTTCCAATTCGCCTTTATACAGGGACGGTGTTGTGTGGATCTAAATCAATTTTGTAGTCACCATTTAGCTTCTACATTGCGTTGACTTAGTTGTGTTGCGTTGACTTAGACAGGTTGTTGGGCGCACTTCTAGATTCGCAATTTAGCTTGTTGGGTACACTTCTAGATGCAGCTTCTAGATTCAACTTTTCTGAGGGGCTATTGGGCACACTTCTAGGTGCTTTCCTCAGAGAGGCTATTGGGCGCAACTAATGCAATTGGGAACAGTTCTAAAAGCAACTTTCTTCAGAGAGGCTATTGGATGCAGCGCCTAAATGCAATTGGGAACACTACTAAATGCAATTGGGAACACTTCAAATGCAATTGGGAACACTTCAAATGCAATTGGGAACACTTCAAATGCAGTTGGGAACACTTCTAGGTGCAGTTGGGAACATTTCAAAATGCAATTGGGAGCACTTCAAATGCAACTTTCCTCAGAGGGGCTATTGGGCGCACTTCAGAATGCGATTGGTATCACTGCTAAATGCAGTTGGGAGCACCGCTAGTGTGATCGGGAACACTTCTAAATGCAACTTTCCTCGGAGGGGCTATTGGGCGCAACTTCAGAATGCGATTGGTATCACTGCTAAATGCAGTTGGGAGCACTACTTAAATGTAAACGGGAATACTTCTAGATGCGACTTTCTTCAGAGAGGCTATTTGGCGCAGCTTCAGAATCCAATTGGGAACACTTCTAGATGCAGTTGAGAACTCTTCTAAATGCGGCTTTCCTCAAAGAGGCTATTGGGTGCAACTTCTAAATGCAATTGGGAACACTTAGTAAAAGCAATTGGGAACACTTCTAAATGCAGTTGAGAACACTTCTAAATGCAACTTTCCTCAGAGAGACAATTGGGCGCAACAACTAAATGCAATTTGTAACACTAGTAATAGCAATCGGGCACACTTCTAAATGCAGTTGAGAACACTCCTAAATGCAGCTTTCATCAGAGAGGGTATTGGGCGCAACTTCAGAAAGCGATTGGGACACTGCTAATGCAATTGGGAACACTACTAAATGCAACTTTCCTCAGAGAGGCTATTGGACGCAGCACCTAAACTTCAGAATCCTATTGGGAACACTTCTAAATGCAATTGGGAACACTTCAAGAATGCAATTGGGAACATTTCAAGAATGCAATTGGGAACACTTCAAGAATGCAGTTGAGAACACTTCTAAATGCAGCTTTCCTCAGAGTGGCTATCGGGCGCAACATCAGAAAGTGATTGGGACACTACTAATGCAATTGGGAACACTTCTAAATGCAGCTTTCCTCGGAGAGGCTATTGGGTGCAACTTCTAAATGCAATTGGGAACACTAGTGAAAGCAGTTGGGAACACTTCTAAATGCGGTTGAGAACACTTCTAAATGCAACTTTCCTCAGAGAGACAATTGGGCGCAACACCTACATGCATTTGTAACACTAGTAAAAGCAATTGGGGACACTTCTAAATGCAGTTGAGAACACTTCTAAATGCAACTTTGCTCAGAGAGACAATTGGGCGCAACACCTAAATGCAATTTGTAACGCTAGTAAAAGCAATTGGGGACACTTCTAAATGCAGTTGAGAACACTTCTAAATGCAACTTTCCTCAGATAGACAATTGGGCTCAACACCTAAATGCAATTTGTAACACTAGTAAAAGCAATTGGGGACACTTCTAAATGCAGTTGAGAACACTTCTAAATGCAGCTTTCATCGGAGAGGGTATTGGGCGCAACTTCAGAAAGCGATTGGGACACTACTAATGCAATTGGGAACACTTCTAAATGCAACTTTCCTCAGAGAGGCTATTGGAGGCAGCACCTAAACTTCAGAATCCTATTGGGAACACTTCTAAATGCAATTGGGAACACTTCAAGAATGCAATTGGGAACACTTCAAGAATGCAATTGGGAACACTTCAAGAATGCAGTTGTAACTTTCTTCAGAGAGGCTATTTGGCACAACTTCAGAATCCAATTGGGAACACTTCTATATGCAGTTGGGGACACTTCTAAATGTAACTTTCCTCAAGGGTTATTGGGCGCAGCACCTAAATTCAAATTGGGAACACTGCTAATGCAATTGGGGACACTTCTAGATGCAACTTTTCTCAGGGAGGCGTTTGCGCGCAACTTCAGAATGCAATTGGGAACATTTCTAAATGCAGCTTTCCTCGGAGAGGCTATTGGACGCAGCACCTGAATGCGATTGGGGACACTTCAAAAATGTAATTGGGAACAATGCAATGCTGGGATTCCGAGTTTGACTATAGAGGGATTGATGCTGAGTTAGAGGGGTGGTAGGGTAGTATGGCCTGAAGTAGTTGCCTCTGGCCTTGCCCTTGCCACACTTACTTGTTGTTGGCTTCTTGCTTCTCCTGCGGATACCTGCAGATACGATCTGGAGCCGTCCTTGTAGGAGCGGTCCTTTGCCTCTGGTCCTTATCCGATGGGCTGCCGGGCAGAGGGCTGCCCTAGGGCAGCTGGTAATGGAGGGTAGTCTTCTCGTCAGGGCCAATCACAAAGGCTGGGCTAATCAGGGGGGTGGATGGGCGGGACCAAGGGAACGAGGAAGCCAGGAAGCAAACGGGGCTGCAGGAGGGAAGATGAGGGGTCTAGGGCAGGTTTAGAGTAGCAAATGGAGGTCGGATGGGAAAACACAGATACACTCACCAGTGGGGCGCAGCTGCAATGGGCGATTCACTCGAGGCGCCGGTGGATAGGCACACACACACACACGAAGGCTGGGCCAATCAGGGGGGTGGATGGGCGGGACCAAGGGAACGAGGAAGCCAGGAAGCAAACGGGGCTGCAGGAGGGAAGATGAGGGGTCTAGGGCAGGTTTAGAGCAGCAAATGGAGGTCGGATGGGAAAACACAGATACACTCACCAGTCGGGCGCAGCTGCAATGGGCGATTCACTCGAGGCGCCGGTGGATAGGCACACACACGAAGGCTGGGCCAATCAGGGGGGTGGATGGGCGGGACCAAGGGAACGAGGAAGCCAGGAAGCAAACTGGGCTGCAGGAGGGAAGATGAGGGGTCTAGGGCAGGTTTGGAGTAGCAAATGGAGGTCGGATGGGAAAACACAGATACACTCACCAGTGGGGCGGAGCTGCAATGGGCGATTCACTCGAGGCGCCGGTGGATAGGCACACACACACACACACGAAGGCTGGGCCAATCAGGGGGGTGGATGGGCGGGACCAAGGGAACGAGGAAGCCAGGAAGCAAACGGGGCTGCAGGAGGGAAGATGATGGGTCTAGGGCAGGTTTAGAGCAGCAAATGGAGGTCGGATGGGAAAACACAGATACACTCACCAGTGGGGCGCAGCTGCAATGGGCGATTCACTCGAGGCGCCGGTGGATAGGCACACACACACACACGAAGGCTGGGCCAATCAGGGGGGTGGATGGGCGGGACCAAGGGAACGAGGAATCCAGGAAGCAAACGGGGCTGCAGGAGGGAAGATGAGGGGTCTAGGGCAGGTTTAGAGTAGCAAATGGAGGTCAGATGGGAAAACACAGATACACTCACCAGTGGGGCGCAGCTGCAATGGGCGATTCACTCGAGGCGCCGGTGGATAGGCACACACACACACACGAAGGCTGGGCCAATCAGGGGGGTGGATGGGCGGGACCAAGGGAACGAGGAAGCCAGGAAGCAAACGGGGCTGCAGGAGGGAAGATGAGGGGTCTAGGGCAGGTTTAGAGCAGCAAATGGAGGTCGGATGGGAAAACACAGATACACTCACCAGTGGGGCGCAGCTGCAATGGGCGATTCACTCGAGGCGCCGGTGGATAGGCACACACACACACACGAAGGCTGGGCCAATCAGGGGGGTGGATGGGCGGGTCCAAGGGAACGAGGAAGCCAGGAAGCAAACAGGGCTGCAGGAGGGAAGATGAGGGGTCTAGGGCAGGTTTAGAGTAGCAAATGGAGGTCGGATGGGAAAACACAGATACACTCACCAGTGGGGCGCAGCTGCAATGGGCGATTCACTCGAGGCGCCGGTGGATAGGCACACACACACACACGAAGGCTGGGCCAATCAGGGGGGTGGATGGGCAGGACCAAGGGAACGAGGAAGCCAGGAAGCAAACGGGGCTGCAGGAGGGAAGATGAGGGGTCTAGGGCAGGTTTAGAGTAGCAAATGGAGGTCGGATGGGAAAACACAGATACACTCACCAGTGGGGCGCAGCTGCAATGGGCGATTCACTCGAGGCGCCGGTGGATAGGCACACACACACACACGAAGGCTGGGCCAATCAGGGGGGTGGATGGGCGGGACCAAGGGAACGAGGAAGCCAGGAAGCAAACGGGGCTGCAGGAGGGAAGATGAGGGGTCTAGGGCAGGTTTAGAGCAGCAAATGGAGGTCGGATGGGAAAACACAGATACACTCACCAGTGGGGCACAGCTGCAATGGGCGATTCACTCGAGGCGCCGGTGGATAGGCACACACACGAAGGCTGGGCCAATCAGGGGGGTGGATGGGCGGGACCAAGGGAACGAGGAAGCCAGGAAGCAAACGGGGCTGCAGGAGGGAAGATGAGGGGTCTAGGGCAGGTTTAGAGTAGCAAATGGAGGTCGGATGGGAAAACACAAATACACTCACCAGTGGGGCGCAGCTGCAATGGGCGATTCACTCGAGGCACCGGTGGATAGGCACACACACACACACACGAAGGCTGGGCCAATCAGGGGGGTGGATGGGCGGGACCAAGGGAACGAGGAAGCCAGGAAGCAAACGGGGCTGCAGCAGGGAAGATGAGGGGTCTAGGGCAGGTTTAGAGCAGCAAATGGAGGTCGGATGGGAAAACACAGATACACTCACCAGTGGGGCGCAGCTGCAATGGGCGATTCACTCGAGGCGCCGGTGGATAGGCACACACACACACACGAAGGCTGGGCCAATCAGGGGGGTGGATGGGCGGGACCAAGGGAACGAGGAAGCCAGGAAGCAAACGGGGCTGCAGGAGGGAAGATGAGGGGTCTAGGGCAGGTTTAGAGTAGCAAATGGAGGTCGGATGAGAAAACACAGATACACTCACCAGTGGGGCACAGCTGCAATGGGCGATTCACTCGAGGCGCCGGTGGATAGGCACACACACACACACGAAGGCTGGGCCAATCAGGGGGGTGGATGGGCGGGACCAAGGGAACGAGGAAGCCAGGAAGCAAACGGGGCTGCAGGAGGGAAGATGAGGGGTCTAGGGCAGGTTTAGAGCAGCAAATGGAGGTCGGATGGGAAAACACAGATACACTCACCAGTGGGGCGCAGCTGCAATGGGCGATTCACTCGAGGCGCCGGTGGATAGGCACACACACACACACGAAGGCTGGGCCAATCAGGGGGGTGGATGGGCGGGTCCAAGGGAACGAGGAAGCCAGGAAGCAAACAGGGCTGCAGGAGGGAAGATGAGGGGTCTAGGGCAGGTTTAGAGTAGCAAATGGAGGTCGGATGGGAAAACACAGATACACTCACCAGTGGGGCGCAGCTGCAATGGGCGATTCACTCGAGGCGCCGGTGGATAGGCACACACACACACACGAAGGCTGGGCCAATCAGGGGGGTGGATGGGCGGGACCAAGGGAACGAGGAAGCCAGGAAGCAAACGGGGCTGCAGGAGGGAAGATGAGGGGTCTAGGGCAGGTTTAGAGTAGCAAATGGAGGTCGGATGGGAAAACACAGATACACTCACCAGTGGGGCGCAGCTGCAATGGGCGATTCACTCGAGGCGCCGGTGGATAGGCACACACACACACACGAAGGCTGGGCCAATCAGGGGGGTGGATGGGCGGGACCAAGGGAACGAGGAAGCCAGGAAGCAAACGGGGCTGCAGGAGGGAAGATGAGGGGTCTAGGGCAGGTTTAGAGCAGCAAATGGAGGTCGGATGGGAAAACACAGATACACTCACCAGTGGGGCACAGCTGCAATGGGCGATTCACTCGAGGCGCCGGTGGATAGGCACACACACACACACGAAGGCTGGGCCAATCAGGGGGGTGGATGGGCGGGACCAAGGGAACGAGGAAGCCAGGAAGCAAACGGGGCTGCAGGAGGGAAGATGAGGGGTCTAGGGCAGGTTTAGAGTAGCAAATGGAGGTCGGATGGGAAAACACAGATACACTCACCAGGGGGGCGCAGCTGCAATGGGCGATTCACTCGAGGCGCCGGTGGATAGGCACACACACACACACGAAGGCTGGGCCAATCAGGGGGGTGGATGGGCGGGACCAAGGGAACGAGGAAGCCAGGAAGCAAACGGGGCTGCAGGAGGGAAGATGAGGGGTCTAGGGCAGGTTTAGAGCAGCAAATGGAGGTCGGATGGGAAAACACAGATACACTCACCAGTGGGGCGCAGCTGCAATGGGCGATTCACTCGAGGCGCCGGTGGATAGGCACACACACACACACACACGAAGGCTGGGCCAATCAGGGGGGTGGATGGGCGGGACCAAGGGAACGAGGAAGCCAGGAAGCAAACGGGGCTGCAGGAGGGAAGATGAGGGTTCTAGGGCAGGTTTAGAGCAGCAAATGGAGGTCGGATGGGAAAACACAGATACACTCACCAGTGGTGCGCAGCTGCAATGGGCGATTCACTCGAGGCGCCGGTGGATAGGCACACACACGAAGGCTGGGCCAATCAGGGGGGTGGATGGGCGGGACCAAGGGAACGAGGAAGCCAGGAAGCAAACGGGGCTGCAGGAGGGAAGATGAGGGGTCTAGGGCAGGTTTAGAGTAGCAAATGGAGGTCGGATGGGAAAACACAGATAAACTCACCAGTGGGGCGCAGCTGCAATGGGCGATTCACTCGAGGCGCCGGTGGATAGGCACACACACACACACACACGAAGGCTGGGCCAATCAGGGGGGTGGATGGGCGGGACCAAGGGAACGAGGAAGCCAGGAAGCAAACGGGGCTGCAGGAGGGAAGATGAGGGGTCTAGGGCAGGTTTAGAGCAGCAAAATGCTCACAAATGCTCACAATACATCACTTTTTAATGTAATTTGGTGATAGATACCCACATAGATATAGATGATCTGGATTTAATATATAACACACTACCATGTCGGCCTTAAATATAAAGAGATGAAGAAAGGACTCTCATCACCTTGTGTAAATACCCATAGGCTACCTAAAGGGCTGTGCAATTAGTGAGCAAGCATTGTGTTATTTTTTTGTAGATGTTGATTTGTGTGTATTGAACAGTTATTACCATTGTGTTGATTTATTGTACAGATTGCATTAGCCCTTTACCATAGGTTAGGGATACAGAGTGTGTATGACTATCATTGTTACATAAGTCATTTGCACTTATTACATGATGGACGCAGATGTTGTCAGCTAAAATGATAATACAGCTCCTTCTCTGCACAATGCACTGTCACTTTTTCAATCCACTGTGCTATTTGATCCGCATGTAGTGAACATTTATCATCCCTGTGTTGATCTGTTGCACAGATGGCATCATTACTTTACTATTTAAGTATATTATGTTTACAACTATCGTTTTTATTCAAGGCACTTGCACTTTATTACATGATTGATACAGTCATATAATCATGCTGCTTACTATTTTTGCACCATGCATTAGCACTTTAAAAACATTGTATTAACATACTGGGATATGTCAATATGTGGGCACGGCTACAGAATTAGACATATAATAATAGTATTGAACAGATGCAAAAACAACGGTAAATAACTCAGGGCAATCAAGTGTACTTGACCACAACTATACAGGTGCATTACAAATTGCATTATTTTCCAATTTGGATCAAAGTTAATTGTGGATGGAAAAATTTAAATGTGTATTTTTCACAATTAGCGGTGTAGACTCATGCATTGTTGTTCTGAAAACATATGCGACTAATCTATTTGACAACTGTATATGTTGGATGAATTCCAATCTTGCAGACATTACAATGTGTATATATGTTGGGAACATCATGAGCCCTTTTCAAAACTGGCTCACAGCAATAACAGAAACCAACCTAAGTCACCCTGTCGTAGAGTAGGACTAGCCCACCCCCTTTGTACATAGTTATTTAGATGTAGATTTCCTTTTTTTATGTATCATTTTCCCCAGACTTTGAAGAACTTCCTTACCAGTTTTTATTGTTATATAGTTGTTAAGGCATAGGATATTTGTTTTATTTCATATTTCCCCTGGACTACTTTGAGCTTGATTCCCCATTTATGTTTGTACATATTTAGGTACAGTACATTGTTCTGTTTGTAACATTCCATGCTTCATGCAGTTAATGTGTGCGTCAGCCTCTTTGATAGTTCTATTTTTAGCAAGTGCATCTCTCCATTGCAAGTCATGTGTCTTGTGGCGTGCATGCTTGTGTGTTCTTGTTGCTGGGATGGTTGCAGATAGTAGGATGCACATGTGCCTGACATGTGGGGGTGGGTCCATCAGATGACTGGGTCTGCTTTATGTTTTCATTTGCATTCACCAGTGCAGCATCACTGTGCATTTTGCATCAGTGTGGTTGGGGTGGAGGGAGGTGGGCTCACTGTGGAGAAGTTCCATGGTCATGTTAATAGCATGTTTGCTTGTCATTGTGTAAATCTCATATTGTGCAGACATGCCCACCAGCATGTGCAGTCACCCACTGCCTTCTCTCATGTGTCACTCAACCTCTAGCACTGGAATGCAGTAGTGGGCCATGTTTGCTCTTCTGAAGTGGCAGCACAATTCTCCAATCTCTCTGACCATGCTCTCTCTGACTGCCCTACCATCACCCATGCATGGCCCTGTCAGGTGATTGTTCCCTAACAGGTATTTTGCCACCCATTCCACCCATTTCACTGATGCTCAGGCTGTGACATGCCTGGCCATTGTTTGTGTAACTTGCAACTTCTATTGGTAGGTTTGCTTCTACCGTGTGTACACATTCAGTTACTGTGCTTTGATGCCTTGGCAATTTACCATGGACAACATGCACATGGATTTGCATTCATGTGTAATACGTGTATGGGGGTGGATGTTTAATGCCTGGAAGGGTATGTGAGCAGAAGCACAACTCACGGATGGACCTCTGGTGCTTCCAGTTCGTCGTATTTGCGGTGTTGATGTTGGTGTTGAACTTCATGGTGCTGTCAGACCACAGATGTTCAGGTGAGCATGCAGACATTCATTTCACTGGTATTGTGGGAGACTGTCAGGGGGCTGCCTGGGGTGGGTGTCACAGGTGAGGGGTGTTGGTGCCCAGTATGGAGGGGACTGCCTGTGGGGGGTGTCCAGTCTCGAGTTGGCTGCATGGGGGGGGGTCCAGTCTGGAGTGGGCTGCCTGGGGGGGTTGTCACAGGTGAGGGAGGCTTTGGGTAATGCCCAGTCTGGAGGGGGCTGCCTGCGGGGGTGTCCAGTCTGGTGTGGGCTGCCTGGGGGGTCACAGGTGAGGGAGTTGGGGGGGTGATGCCCAGTCTGGAGGGGGGTGCCTGTGGGGGGTGTACAGTCTGGAGTGGGTTGCCTGGTGGGGTCCAGTCTGAAGTGTACTGCCTGGGTGGTATCACAGGTGAGGAGGGCTGGGGGCTGTTCCCAGTCTGGAGGCGGCTGCCTGTGGGAGTGCCCATTCTGGAGTGGGCTGCCAGGGGAGGGGGGTGTCACAGGTGAGGGGGGCTGGGTGGTGGTGTCCAGCCTCGATGGGGCTGCCTGTATGGGGTGTCCCATCTGGAGTTGAATGCCTTGGGGGTGTCCAGTCTGGAGTGGGGTGCCTGGGGGGTGTCACAGGTGAGGGGGGCTTCCTGTAGGGGGTGCCCAGTCTGGAGGGGGCTGCCTGTAGGGGGGGGTTGAGTCTGGAGTGGGCTGCCTGTGGGGATTTCCAATCTGGAGGGGGCTGCCTGTGGGGGTGTCCAGTCTGGAGGGGGCTGCCTGGGGGGGTGTCACAGGTGAGGGGGACTGGGGGGTGGTGTACAGTGTGCAGAGGGCTGCCTGTGGGGGGTGTTCAGTCTGGAGTGGGCTGCCTGGGGGGATATCATAGGTGGTTGGGGAGTGGTGTACAGTCTGGAGGGTGCAGCCTGTGCTTGCGAGGGGAGATGTGCTATTTCGCTGGGGTGCAGTCTGGGCTCGAGAGCGTGGACCCGCATTATTGCTGGGGTACAGCCTGGGCTTTTGAGGTGAGGCACGCGATTTCTCTGGTGGGCAATCTGGGCTTGCGAGGGAGGATCCGCGTTTTTGATGGGGTGCAGCCTGGGCTTGCGAGGTGAGGTGTGCGATTTTGTTGAGGTGCAGTCTGGCTTTTCGAGGGAGGGCCTGCATTTTCGCTTGGGTGCAGCCTGGGCTTGCGAGGTGAGGGGCGCCTTCTCACAGGAGTACTGGATGGTGGGCCAGGGGTCGTGCAGAGGCTTGCCCTGTGTTTGTCCTTATGCTTGCTTTGTCGCGCAGCTTGTTTTCACTTGCGCAATAGCTAGTAATGCTTCTTTAAATCCATAAATACAAATTGCTTGCAAAAAAATGTCTGCGCCGCGGCTCATGCAGGACCCTTCTCGGCATGCAGACGCTGCGCCATTTCTGCGTCCCATTCCATGATTTGGCCCTAAGTGTATGCTCCATCTAGACTACCCATTATTTAGTGGGTGTTTCAGCGTATTTGTTTCTTGAGAAAAAGAAAATAGTTACTTCTTCACCAATGAGTTACATTGATGACATCTTGCAGTCATTTTCAAAAATATTAAGGAACACACATCTGAAGATTTGGAGGGTAAAGGTTGAGATGTTTATCAAATTTGACTGATTAGCTGAAGTCATTATGTATTATGCAGCACGTGTGTGTCCTGGGAAAAATAACACTTACGAAAGACCCATCTAAAGAACTCAGGGTACTTCAGTCTGCACACATCAACACAGCTGCAAAACTATTTTTATACATTTTATTGGGGGTATTTATTAAATGCATACCACGCTTTGTGATGCAGCAGAACACTGTTTAGCTGTAGCTTAAACGGGATACAGTTAGCATTACAGTTAATCAGCACGAGAAGTTATTAGGGTTGAGGTGAAATCAGTCAGCAGTGTGGCCAATTTGTGGTGTCTACAGTGTGAGAAGGAGTTGTTCCTTTCAGAGGCAGGATTTTCAGCTCTTTTCTGATTTGAATGACTGGGTGTGAGTCTAATGTTGTTAAATATGAGGTTCCACACCCTGGGACCATCAATCGAGGATTACTTATTTTCCGTTTTTCTTTAATTTTTGCAGCTCCAATCTGGCGGAGTCGTTACATCTTTTGGGGCATTGTCCAACATTGGTGGAGGCCGTGTTGGCTAGGTAGGAGAGATCACACAATGCGATAACTTTCAAAATGTTGCTTGAAGTGTGCTTGTATGGGGAACCAATGTAGTTTGACAAGTATAGCCATAATGTAGTCATTATGTAGTCAAACAAATCAGCGGGATTTATTGAGGTGGGCGGCGACGTAGAGGATGCTGGCCATGGTGAAAGTATAGGAGACTCGGAGACTGTTTCCACCATCCAGGTGAAAAAGGGTGAGGGTCTGTACTATGCATTGACATGTATTCTCTGGAGGAAATGGCTTTATTTTTCTCAAGTGAGATAGTTGGTCCAAGCATTTTTGCATTTCTTTGGCCTGTGCATTTTAAATGAGAGATGGTTGTCAAGGTGAAATTCCAGTTTTTTATGCATTGTTTCAGCTGCGTGGTGAATCCCTCAAGGGCCATAGCATACAAACAGTTGGGTCTATGTGGGTAGATGTGTGTATATGTGGGTTTCTGGAGAGGAGCTGTCTTTCCATTTAGGTGGGGTCCATTTGAGGTGTGCACTGGACATTCAGTTTTGTATCTGGCTGAGGATATTTGTTTTATTTCATTTTTCCTCTGGACTACTTTGAGCTTGATTTCTCCATTTATGTTTGTACATATTTAGGTCCAGTAATTATTCTGTGTGTTACATTGCTTTTTGAGGTATCTTCTGCATATCAGTGAATGTGTATTCTGTAGCTGGCAAGGAACGATCCCAGAGGCTCCATTTAGAAATAGACAACCAAGGTGAGAGGATAGATAATGTAGAGGCCAGGCGTTCTACAATGGGGTGAATCCATACAGAAGGTTCCATAATATGACTACCTTGGGATACGTTTTTCACTGCGTGGGCAGTGGAAAGATCAGGGTAAGAAAAACGAGGGCATACTGGACAAGAGTTTAAAAGTGTTATTTCATTTTCCAAATCACATGGTAATGACATTGTATTTGAATCTGCACTCAAGGTCATACAATTAAGACCACAGCATCTGCTTTAGAAGGATGTTGAACTTTGGGGACACTTCAACATGGCCAGCATGACCAGTTCAACACCAAGCTCTCCTTTCAGATTAGAATTGGAATTTGAAGTGATGAACTTAGTTGCTTATTTTTAACCCATTTTCCATGTTTTTAAGTGTTGCACAATTGTATGACTGTGCAAATTTATATAGCGCTTACGGCTGAGGCATTAAAGTGCTGTAATGTACATATGGAGGAGAGTGAGTTATGTGTAGAGTTGAATGAATAGGAATGTTTTCAGTTTCTTACTAAAAGTCAGAAGGCTACTGGTCCCTCGCAGTTCCAGGGGCAGGGAATTCCACAGCTTGGCTGCAAGGTCTTGGAAAGATCTCCTCATAGCTCTTGACCACCTAAAACGCATTTCAAGCAGGAGACCTGCGTGGGATGATCGTAAATTGAGTGAGGGAGATTGCCAAAGAAATGTGATTGAGAGAAATCTTGCGCTGATATTCGGAAGGGTCTTAAAGACCAGAGTTAAAGATTTGATCCAAATCATTGCCACTGCAGGTAACCAGTACAGCTTTTTGAGGATGGTGAGACATGCATTTTGGAGGAGAGGCCAACTACCCCAGGGGCATCCGTATTTTGGATCTTTTGTGTTTTGTTTAAAACATATTTAGGGGCATCAAGAAATGAAGAATTGACTTAATCCAAGTGTGAATTTATGACAATTTGAGCGATGCTGGAAGCATGGTGTTTTCGTATATATGGTCAAATCTGTACGCTAACTAGTGTGTTTGTTCACATGGCGAAACATGGCAGGGTGTTGATGTAAGTAGACTCCTACGTTTTTCATGACTTGTGAGAGTTCAAAATTGACCTTGTCTAGGTGCAGTTGCTCATCAGGTGGTTTTGATTTTGTAGATAAGTAGGCATTAAGCTGAGTCACTCATGAGCCATACACTATTCAATGCTGTACAGGGTTTTATTTATTTTAGTATGACATCGGTCGAAGTCGAGAGGTGGTATGATGAAGAAGAGCTGAATATCATTGCCATAGTTCAGGAAGGTGATGATATTGTCATGAAGCCAGTCACACAAATGTTTAAGGTCAATATTAGGTTCTTTGATTTTTCCCCGCAGACTGATTTGGATTTTGGTGCTGAAGGGAAGCATCTTTCCCTTTCTGTGCCTGTTCACTCTCTGCTCCCAATGTAGAGAACACCCATGCAACCCCTGACCCCTCCCCCACCCACCTCTCCCTATGCCCAGACGTCTGCTCTGCTACCCCAGCCACCTCATCCACAATCGGTTCACCAGTTGCCGATATATTTGCACACACAGGTACGCCCCCAAACACACACACACACATCCGTACTCCTCCTCAAACTCCCTCCTGGCCTCACAGTCCACGCCACTGCCATGATCAGCCCCCTTCCTCTATAAAAATGAACTTATGTGCAGTTCCTCACAGGCCACTTTGCGACAAAAAAGGCATTCGAGGAACTGGATGTGAGGAAAATGGGCTGATCGAATATTAAAAAGAAGTGGGGAAACACAGGCTTCTTGTGGGACTTCACTCTGTTTGTATTTATTAAATTCTATTAAATTCTATTTGTATTCAATTAATTGTAAAGAGTGCCTTTCACCAAAGACGCTGAACAATAAAAGAGTATCCAAACAACAGTACAGTTCATAATGATACACATTGAGCATATGTACAAGTTACATCAGAGGAGAGAGAAAGCAAATTATTAAAGAGACATGAGAGGATAGATGGTAAAGTTCAACGTTAGTTTGAAAGATTTGCAGAGCAAAGTGAGAGGGAAAGACTGTGCCAGTGTTTAGGAGCCAGAAGAGGAAAGGAGTGGAAACAAGGTTTAGGAACGGTAAAAAGAAATATATTTTTTGATTGTAAGGTGCGCAAAGGGGGATAGAACTAGAGTATGGCAGAGAGATAGGGCGGGGCCAGGCCACAAGTGCATTTGAAAACAATCAAAAGATTGATACAGAAGATGAGATTCGAAAAGAAGTAATGAAGTTAAGAGTAGGGAGGGTGTAATGAGAATGGAGGGGTAAGGAAGAAAGGAGACAAATAGAGGAATTTTAAATAGAACAAAGAGGAAGAAAGTAGGATGCAGGGAGACCAATCAATAAAGATGAACAAAAGTCAATGCTGGAAAACACAAGGGGCAAGAGAAGGAGTGTGGGAGCGTAAAAAGAAAGATGGGATGAGCAAGTTGAATGTTAAAAAGAGGAAAATAACAGCCCTCGCAGGACAAAGCTGCAATGTTGTACGACACAGGTTTGCAGGAGACGCTGCCTGATTTGCATGTAACTCGCGTGTTATGTCTATGCTACGGAGCTTATAAAATCCAAGGTTTGGACCCTCTGCGGCAAAGCCCCCACAGGACAAGGCTGCAGTGTTGAACAACACAGGTTCGCAGGAGACACTGCCTGGTTTACACGTAACACATTTGTTATGTCCACACTACTGAGCCTATAAAATCCAAGGTTCAGACCCTCTACGGCAAAGCCCTCACATGACAAGGTTGCAGTGTTGAACAATACAGGTTTGTGGGAGACGCTGCTCGATTTACACGTACCACGTTTGTTATATCCGTGCTACCGAACCTATAAAATCAGAGGTTTGGACCCTCTGCGGCAAAGCCCTAACATGACAAGGCTGCAGTGTTGAACGATGTAGGTTCGCAGTAGATGCTGCCTGATTTACTCGTAGCATGTTTGTTACGTCCACGCTACAGAGCCTATAAAATCTGAGGTAAGGATCCCTTTGCAGCAAAGCCCTCACAGGACAAGGCCGCAGTGTTGAATGACGCAGGTTCGCAGGAGACACTGCCCAATTTACATGTAACACATTTTTTACATCCACACTACCAAGCCTATAAAATCTGAGGTTTAGACCCTCTGTGGCAAAGCCCTCATAGGACAAAGCTGCAGTGTCGAATGACGCAGATTTATAGGATACGCTGCCTGATGTACATGTAACCCATTTGTTAAGTCCACGCTACCGAGCCTATAAAATCCGAGGTTCGGACCCTTTGCAGAAAAGCCCTCAGAGGACAAGGCTGCAGTGTTGAATGATGCAGGTGCCTGGGGACTAAGGGGTCTGCGGCGCAGACAGTGAGGGTGGATTATTCACCCTCACCAGCCGCCAGTTAAGAAGTTGGGGAGTTTATTTTGCCTGCTCTGTGCTTCCTGCCCTGTGCTTCTCTGACTGTGTCCCTCCCCTGCAACCTACACCTGCCACTTGCTTGTTGCTCCCCCTCCCCCTGTGAGTCTTAGCTTTCTGTTTCCCCTTTTGCCCTCTCCCTGTGTTGCCACTCGCATTCCTTGATAGCGAACCCATCCGCACCCCTCTTTCCCTGCCTGCTACATGGGCTCCCTCGCCACCTCCATCTTCGCATTGACTGGGCTCTTCTTAATCACCTGCGTGGCCCCTCACAATTCAGGATTACACTGCCCCTGTGCGCGCTGAGCATCCCCTGACTTGACTGGTTCCTCACAACCTTGATCGAGTTCACCTCCTCACTCCTCTCCTTCCCTGCCTTCCCGCCCGCCCCCGACATGCTGGGTCCCTCGCAATCCCACATTTGCATGGTCTCTCACACTTACCACCTGGTTTCGCTCACAGAGGCATGTTCCTGACTTCGTGGTCCCTCACAACTCTCTGATCTCGTTCCTCGCAACTCCCATTCACATGTTCTGCGCACTTCCGTCATTGGTTCGTTAGAGCTGTGCGTCCCTGACCATGTGGTCACTCGCAACTCTTGGTTGCATGTGCATCACAACCTTCTCCAGCCTCCTGCCTCACCTGTGTCGACTGCTCTGTTTTTTTATATTGTTCTGTGTTTTTTCGTCATTGACTGCCCTGTTGCATTGTTTTGCTTGGTGTTCTGGTACATTCTTTTTTCTTCTAGATTTTCATTTGTCGACTGCTCTGTTCTTCTGTATATTGCTCTGTGTTCTGCTGTGCTTTACCCTCCTCTAGGTTTTTTTTTCAGCGACTGCTCCATTTCTTGATGCCCTGCTAACCTGATTTGTTTACTGGACTGCCTTGTTTTCTGCCTTACTCTGCCTTGTACACTATTTGTCATGCCCCTTTCTGTCTTGTCTGCTTGTGCCCCATCTTGTGTCCTTCCCTACTGTCTCCCCCCTACCTTTTTCCCTCCACCCTTTTTCTCTCTGCTTTCCCCCCCCCCTACTCTATGGCACTAGTTGTTTCTCCTATCTTTTCAAACCGCTTCTCTATCAACTATCCTAATCTCCTCACTAAGTCTGGTAGGAAGACGTTCAAAAAGGATATCCTGGTCTCAATCCCAGGCCTCCCTATCACTGACACCTATACCAGTGCCTCCTCCAGACAGACCCTCACCGGCATCCTCTTTGTCGTTCCCTCGCCAGACCTATCGACTCTTCATATGGTCTCTGTGCTCTCTAATTCTCTTCTTCTCCCATTAATTATGGCACCTGGTGGGAAGTCCTCCTGGCCCCCATTCCACTCTCTAAGGTCATCATTAATGTTCAACTGAATGGCACCACCTTTGTCCAAGGCCCTCAGGACAATCTTCTCCTCTTTAATAGATGCTTCCCATGCCTCATCAATTTCCTTTCTTTTCCTGCTGTCTCTTCTCTCCCTCCTTCAGCTTCCTTGCTCCCCCGCTGCCTCCCACTTGGCTACCTTGCCCTCTCATCCTTCCTCTTCATCCCTCCCTCAGGTTCGTTCTACACCTCCTCAGGGCTTCCCTCTGATTTTTACCCCTCCCGGAAGTCTTTCAACATTGGTAAACTTCTACATATTGCCACCATCAACTCTTGTTCAGCCGTCAAACACTCCTCTGACATCTGCTGCCTCCTGGACGAACTTGACCTTGATGTCCTCTGTCTCACTGAGACATGGTTCACGGAGCTCTGTCACAAGCTTTGACACTCTCCTCGATGATGGCTGCAAGATCCTCTTCGCACCCAGACCCAACGGTTCCCGAGGGGGTGTAGCCTTGATCATCCCGGAGTGCATTCCTGCCTCTGTCATTCCTATGCAGGCCCACTCGTCTTTCGAATGTCTTATCTGCAGGAGTTCTCTCTCCCCTAGCCACGCTCTTACCATGGCTATTATCTATTGGCCAACTGTTCAGATCACCTCCTTCCTCTCTGAGTTGGCGGACCTCTCCTCCTCCCTCCTGGCCTCAACCACTCAACTCCTCCTCCTTAGAGACTTCAACATCCCCCTGGATGCTTCTTGTCCCTCCTCTCAACTCTTTTGTGACCTCTGTGACTCTTTCTCTCTTTCTATTCTCCCCTCTGGCCCAAATCACTCTGCAGGGCACACTCTGGATGTTCTGATCTCCTAGGACCTCCCCCTATCTATCCCTCGTACCACTCCTATTTCCTTGAGTGATCACATTCGCCTTTCCTCACTTCTCTCCCTTTCCACCACTCAGGCCAAGCTCCAGCACTGCCACCTACCTTCTCTGTCATCCGACCCATGTAGCATGTGTCAGTTGAGGCCTTTGCCACCACTTTCTCCCCCCCCCTTCACCTCTAGCTGACTCACATCCCGACACAAACCTTTCCATGATCCACTCTTCTATTGCTGACACCCTTGATGTTCTTACCCCTGTAATAAGGATCTGTTTGAAGCCCAAAGCCAAGTGCAAGGTGGCTGAGAGGAAATGTCTAGTATCTTGTGCATCCTCTGACAATCTGGCCTGCCACCTTACCCAAAGGGAATAACGGCTCTCTGTCCACACTAAGAACAGAGCCCGCATCCAAGCCTGCATCTCTGCGGCATCAAACAACTCAGCTGATCTCTTTAAAATCTGCAAAGAGCTGTACAATCCTGATGCATTCTCTACTACTCCTGTCCCCTCCCAGGCCCTCTGTACAGCTTGGCTTCTCCTTTCATCTTTAAAACACAGGACATTGTGCCCACCCTCTCATCCTCTCCTCCTCCTCCCTCTACTCTCTCCTCTACCTCCCACCCATCTGTGCCCACCTCTCCTCCCTCTTTCTCCTCCTTTCCTCTGTTCTCCCTGACACGCTTTCTAGACAAGTCCGATCTATTTAAGTCACGTCAAAACAGGTTCTTCCCTTATCTTCCAAAACCATCAAGAATCACAAAGACCCCCTAACTCCTGCCCTGGCTGACTTCTGCAATCGCTGTAGTCTTCCCTTACCCCCTGAAGCACTCTCTTGTTCACCCTCTTCTCAAAACCCTCAGGCGACACCTCCTGCCCAGCTAACTACTGCCCTATCTCCATGACTCCTTTCCTGGGCAAACTCCTGGAAAGGCTGGCCAGCTCCGAGCTTAATCTTCACACTGAATCTGTTGGTTGTCTCATGACCATCAGTCTGGCTTCAGAGCAGCCAGAAGCATGGAAACTGCTCTTCTGAACATCCCTGAAGACCTGCTTTCTAACCTTGGTTTGATTCTCCCCTCTGTCCTCATCTTGCTCAATCTCTCTTCTGCCTTTCACACGGTCAACCATGCCGTCCTGCTCAACCATCCCTATGAAAATTTGGCTTTCGCCGATCAGGCCCTGTCCTGGCTGTCCCCGTTCCTCTCTGTTCGACCCTCCCAGGTCCAACTTGTATCCTTCCTTTCCTCTATCTCACTCTCTACCTGTGGTCTTCCCCAGGGGTCTAACCTCTCTCCCTGGCTCTTCACCAATACCCAACACCTCTCGCCCACTGAATTGCCGCTCTCTGCTCCAACTTTCAGTGCTACGCGGACTGTCTATCTGCTATCCAGGAGTGGTGTGCCATCAATGATCTCTGCCTTAATGCCAGTAAGATATAGATACTCCTCATCGGCATACCTGCACCCTCCTTTTCTGTCACTCTCTGGACTGCCTCCCTTGGTCCTCTTCCTGCTCTGACCTGTGAGGCTAAGAACCCCTCCTTTTCTCCTCACATCTCTGACGTCTCTAAGAAGTCAAACTACCAACTGCACCTCCTCATAGGTATTCTTCCTTTCCTCTCCTTCCCCCAGAATCTGACACTGGGCCTCATTACGACCCTGGCGGAGTGGGTTTACGCCAGCGTTATTCGCGGCGGACCCATCCGCCCTACTACGAGTTCCCGTAGCGCCATGGAGCCGTTTTCCGCCTGGTTTTTCCGGGCGGAGAAATCCATGGCGCTACGGGACCTTGATGTTAATTACGCCACCGTATTTTACGGTGGCGTAATTAACGCCTTCCCCACTCCCATTATACCCTATGGGGCAAAAATGGGAATGGGGAAGGGTAAAATGGGGATTGGGGATTTACCGCCCCGCCAAGGTCGGAATGGGGCGGAAAATCCGCCAACCCCCATGGCGCTATCGGCAGCTTTCCGCCGTGCTCCATGGTGCATTTTGCACCGCGATTTCCGCCAGGGTCGTAATGAGGCCCACTGTCTTTAGAGCTCTGGTTCTCTCTAGGCTGGACTACTGCAACAGCCTCTTTCTAAATATGCCTGCTTCTATTTTCCAACTCTCTCTTTGTAAATACCTTCCTACGCAAGTTATTTGTTCCTCCAGCTCCAACTCCCTCAGGGTTAGTTGCTTCTCCAAGCAACCAGTTGGTGGTAGATCTCTTTCTTTCGCTGGGGTCTCCCTCTGGAACAGCCTCCCTGCCTCTCTGAAACTTGAGAAGAACCAGGAAGCACCTCAAGACTGTGCTCTTTGATTCTGCCTTCTGTCTTCCTCTCCACTGCTGATCTCCTGTTGATATTGTACTGGTCAGCTGGCTACCTTCTGATTTTGGGCGCAGGTCCCTGCCCAATCAGTTGCACACCTGCACTGCCTCCTGATAACCACTGCACTTGGGTCTGTATCTGCAACCCTACAGTCTGCCTACCTGCATTTATTAGACACCTGCTGTCTGCACTTACCCTTGCATTTGCCACCTGCTGGACGCACTTCTTGCTATTAATTTGAACCCATGCACAGCTCTGCCCCTCACCCCTTCCCGTGGCACATTTCCCCCTCCCCTCTCCCGTGCACTAGCGCAATCTCAATATCACTTAGCCTCGTAAGATTGCTGTCTTTGTCCTCCCTTGCCTCGTTGCGCCTTGAAACACTTGTGTATAGGCGTGTTATACATACCATATCATATGATAGCGACAAGAGTGGACGATGGAAGAAATATGAAGGGATAAGAAGAGAAAAGGATCAAAGATAATGCCCAAGATGTGCGCTGATAGCAAAAACGGAAAAGAGGATGGGGGAAGGAGAGGGAAGGGGAGTGGGGTGGACAAAATAGTAGAGGCAGGAAAGAATAGAGCATCCATTTTTAAGTGATTGAGATGTAGGAAATGAGGACATCCAGTTCTGGACAGCTGAAAGACAGTTTGAGAGAGTAGAGTGAAGCACATAATCAAATAAGGACAAGGTGAGAAAGATGTGAGTGTCATCAGCATACACATAAAAAGAGAGATTGAAGGAAGAGATGAAGTCGAAAAGGGGAGCAGTGTAAAGCGAGAAGAAAAGAGCCTTGAGTACCTTACCCTTGCGGGACAGCATAAATAAGAGGAAGTGAGGCAGAAGAAAGGAATAGGTCAGTTGTAAACGATAAGAATGGAACCATTTAAGAGCAGACCCTGAGATACCCAAGTTGGAAAGAGATGAAAAAAGACAAGAATGATCCACAGTGTTGAATGCTACAGACAAGTCAAGAATAATATGAATATTAGAATGTTTGGAGTGGCGGGCTGTGAGGAGAGAATTGTAAACATGGAAGGGAGCAGTCTTTGTAGATTGAGATGGATGAAAATCAGAATGCAAAGAAGGGAGGAGAGAGTGAAAATTCAGATAACGGGTTTCCTAGTAATAGGCAGCCTGTTCAAGAATTTTGGAAAGGAAGGGTAGAAGAGAAATACGGCGGAAATTAGCAGAAGATGAGTCAAGAGAATTTTTTTGAGGATAGGAAGAATAAGCACATGCTTAAAGGCAGCAGGACAGCAAGCATGTACAAAGGTGGAGTTAATGAGAGAGGTAGGATACAGAAGAATTTACAGGTGCACTTGAGGGATGAGAGAAGAGGGGAGGGAATCAGAAGGAGAGGCAGTAGGATGAGCATGAGTTAGCAGGGTATATGTGCCAGAGTCGGAAATGGGAACGAATGATGAAAAGGAATGTAGCAATGGAGCAGGAGAGAGAGAGGGGGTAGGAGTAGCAGAGGGGGTGAAAGCTAAGCGACGATTAGCTACTTTAGATATAAAGTAGTTTGCAAAATCAGAAAAGAAAGGAGTGAGAAAGCAGATAGATCAGGGGCTTTAGGAGAGAGGATATTGTGAAGGAGCTGATGGAGGTGACAAGGGTGGTGAGACAGAGAAAGTATGAGTTCTGAGAAGTATGATTTTTTAGGAATAAGTAGGCAGGGTCAAAAGAAGAGTGCAACATAGTGAGTGTAAGTAGAGGTCTGTGTTTCCTCTCTCTATATGGTAGAGGAGAGGCACAGAGAACCCCTGCCAGGATTCTCTATTATTGGTAAACGTGGTCGAGCAATCAAGGCCTAGCTTCTCAGGAGGTGATGCAGGCTGGTTCTTAAGTACAGTGTAGTCCCCAAGCACCCACAAAGGAATGTCCACACACTTTATCGGTTAAAACACAGTCTTTATATGAGTAATATTCGAGGTGATGTACACTATCACAATAACTCACTTTGTACTCAGAAATCATTAATTGTAAATATATACAGTTCTAAAGTGGTACCACTAATGTTATCAGATCTCATTAAAGTGCATATGGTCAGAATGACACACAGATCAAAATAAAGAGGAAACCAGCAGTAGAGAGAGGAAGGAAAGCAAGATGGTGGAGCAATTGGCAGAATACTGGCCCCGGTACCTAGACACAGTTCTGTGTGGAGATCCCCCCACCTGGGCAACCTGTAGAAGAAAGATACAAGCCCAGTCCATATATTGTTCACACTAGACTTTCCAATAGTTCTGCAACCCCACCGTACCTGGCATTGTAGCGTTCCTCTTCGGGGAATCGACGGCCCTTTTTGAGTGTCCTCCCTTTCAGGCGGGAGTCACGGGTTGCGGAACATCCGACGGAAAACAGGTCGAGCTATGATGATGAAGTGGCCGTGTCGTTCTTAGCGGTGCTCGTTGACGGGAAAGCGTAAACATCCTGCAAGGAAGAGGCGTGCGGGGCACCTCGGTATCGATAGTTCTGGACTGTAAAGAGTTGGAAGAACTGTGGCCCAGCAAGGGCGTCGAGTCGTTGGCGTCTCTGTGGTCTTTGGGTGGCAGAAAACCCACCGGTGGATGCTCCTCGGCGTGTCGACGGTCAGGCCTTCTCCAGCAGGATACAGCGGCGACGATGCGGATGAGAGCGTCCTTGGATCAATGAAGTTCTTAGGCAATGGGAGCCTGACGGATCCAGTCGGCGAGGGCGGTCGTCGACAGTGGCGGACAACAGTCTGGGCGCTTCTGCTTGGAGTTCCACAGCAATCCCTGTATCGGGTCGGCAGCCTGTCGAAGGTCTGTCTACCAGGGAGCTTAGGCAAAGATCAGCTGTGCACGATGGTCCCTCGTAGCTCAGAAAGAGGGCGCCTTACCAGGTCCTCTCTGGGTCAGTTCTTGGCGGCACGACAGCTTTCAGATTGTGAAGGAGAGCAACAGCAACTCTTCTCGTCCAGCAGGGCCTCAAGATCAAGCTTCAGTTACTCCAGTTACTCGTCGGAGTGTACTTCAGCTTCTGAACACGATTCCTAGCAGTGAGAGGTCCCCAGATATACTGTTGATCGCCCATTCATTCCACTGGGTCACACTCAAGCATCCAATCATGACTACGGTCTTTCATGCAGGCAGGCAGCCAATCAGGCACACGGTGCATTCAGGCCATTCACTTCTCTCCAGACACTCACAACAAGTTATGTGTATTGGGACAAGTACTGAGCCATTCAACACTCCAAGCTGCATTCATACCGGTTTCGGGCAGGGCTGTCTCAACCATTTTGTCAACCACCAGATACTAGACAGCCACAACATAGAATGTATATTCGTCACACACTCCATTCACCCAGGTCCCACCCACAGGCGTACCCAAAACATACGGTCGTTGAGAAGGTTCCAGCCAGTCTGGTCGGCACTTCCCCATACTACTATATATGGAACTTCCACCCAACAGCCGGTCAGGTGGAAGCGACAGAGGCAGGGCTTCCCGGGACTTCGGGAAGATCAAGGTAACAGGTGATGGACGGCAAGGGGCCATGGGGGCCATTTTGTCTCCATCAGGAATCTACCGATTCCAATGATGGGCCTCGGCATCCCAAAATGGTGGACGCTCAGGGCACCAGTCATTTCAGCACGGAGCTGCCACCAGCCCGTACCCTGCTCTGTGGATCACACACAGGTGCCCAAAAACATACACTAGGGGCACAGGGTTGTACCCCTACCCATGGGTGCCATGAGGGTATCCGACGGGTCTTTTCTCCAAACCAAAAGAGAGAGAGCTGCACCACCAGGAGTCCCACATGAACTCCTGCGCGGAAAACACGACAGAACACACGATAAAAAGCAGTAAAGGACAAGGATACCGAGGCCCTGTCCCTACAATGCATTTCCAACATCACAGTTGCCCCCCCCCCAGACTGAGGTTAAGGTGCCTATTCTCCCACGAGATAGACACCCTCATCCAGACGTTCAACATACCTTCTGGAAAGGCCATCTGCATTATCGTGACTCTTCCCTGGTCTGTGCTCAATGGTAAAGTCTAGTCCTTGCAGACTAATGGACCACCTGAGCAGTTTTGGGTTTTCACCCTTCATCTGCATAAGCCACTTAAGGGGCTTATGATCGGTTTCGATCTTGAAGGTAGACCCGGTAAGTAGGGTCTAAAATGCCTAAGGCTCCAAACTATACTAAAACATTCCTTTTCAACAGTAGCCCACCTACGTTCCCTACCCTTGCGTTGTCTACTGATGAATATGATCGAATGTTCTCTTCCTTTGTCATCTAACTGGGACAAGAAAACTCCAATTTCGGTGTCGCAGGCGTCACTTTGAACGATAAAGGGCTTGCTGTAATCGGGCGCACACAACACGGGTGCCCTACACAGACTTTCGTTCAAGCCATCGAAGGCCCTCTGACAGTCTTCCGTCCAATTAACCTTCCTCGGATGTTTGGGTGAAGTCAGAGCTGTCAGGGGTGCAGATATGGTTCCATAGTCTGCCATGAAATTGCGATGATACCCAGTGAGGCCCAAAAAGGCTCCCACCTGGGTTTGAGTAGTGAGAGTCTCCCAGTCATGTACATCCTGTACTTTACCGGGAAGAGGTTGAATTTGACCCCCTCCTACCTCATAACCAAGATGCGTGACTTTCCCCTGAGCTATCTGGCACTTGGTGTCCTTGATAGTGAGGTTAGCCATTTTTAACGCCTGCAACACTTTATCCAGATGAGTCAAATGCTCTTCCAATGTGGAACTGTAGACGGCAATTTCGTCTAAGTAAGCCACACAAAAGGCTTCCAGCCCACTGAGCGCATGGTTGACTAATCTCTGGAAAGTGGCAGGGGTGTTCTTCCACCTCAAAGGCATGACTCTAAACTGGTAGAGTCCCTCTGGTGTTGAGAACGCCGTCTTTTCCTTGGCATGGTCCATCAGAGCTATTTGCCAATAGCCTGAGGTAGGGTCGAAGGTGCTCACAAATTTGGCAGCACCTGTCGTGTCCACGAGCTCATCAGCCCGGGGCAATGGGTGCGCATCAGTTTTGGTGACGGCATTGACTCCTCGGTAGTCCACACAGAACCTCCAATGTTTGGTAGCTGCCTGGGAACTTGCCTTGGGGACAAGGACCACGGAACTGGACCAGGGACTGGTTGAGGGTTCAACAACACCCAGATCCAACATCTTGGCGACCTCAGCCTGGATGTGGTTCTTTACAGTATCTGACATACAGTAGCACCTGCTTTTGACAGGCACACTGTCACTAGTGTCAATCTCGTGCCTACACCACGGTGTAAGGCCTGGTGTCAGTGAAAACAGAGAGGCGTACTGCTGGAGCAAAGCCCTGCCGGCCCTCTGCTGCTCTGTTGTCATATCGGGAGAAAGAAGTACTCCCTCCACTGAGCCATCCTGAGGGTTGCTATGCTGCAAATCAGGAAGGGGCTCGCTCTCATCCTCTTCTTGCCCTGAAGCTAGCAAGAGACATGAGATTTCGGCCCGCCTGTGGAAAGGCTTGAGCCTGTTAACATAACAAATACCTGAGGGGCTACCCCCGAGGCTCCCATGTCAACCAGATAATTGACCTCACCCATCTTGGAGATTATCCTGAAGGGTCCAGTCAATTTATCTGCCAAAGCCTGAGGCTTGGTAGGCTCCATCATGAGGACCTCCTGTCCCGGAGTCCAATCCACTTGCGATGCTTTAAGGCCATGCCAGTACTTATTCAATTCCTGGCTGGCCTTAAGATTTGCTGTTGCCTAACCCATCATCTGTGTCATCCTCCGTCTGAGACCTAACACATAGTCCCCCACTTGGTTGGCGGGACCTGGAGGGGCGGCCTCCAAACCTTCTCTGATCAAGGCGAGGGGCCCCCTCACGGGATGTCCAAAGAGTAACTCAAAGGGGCTAAAACCAACACCCTCTTAAGGTACCTCTCTGTAAGCAAACAGCAGGCATGGCAGGAGAAGATCCCAATTCTTCCCGAGGGGCTCTTTCAAAGCACCTAACATGACCTTGAGAGTTTTGTTAAATCTCTCAACCAAACCGTTGGTCTGAGTGTGGTAAGAGGTGGAGAATTTGTAAATTACTCTGCATTCTTTCCACATGGTTTTCATGTAACTCGACATGAAGTTGGATCCTCTATAGGTAATCCAACATGGGGGAAAATGCCCAGGAGAGCCCTGGCAACTACCTTGGCTGTAACCGTCCGAAGGGGTATAGCCTCAGGGTACCTGGTGGCATGATCTACCAAGACTAGGATGAACCGATGTCCACCCGACGTGGGAGGGTCAAGGAGACCGATGATGTTGATGCCCACCCTCTCAAATGGTGCGCTAGCCACTGGCAATGGTTGCAGTGGGGCAGTGACTCTGCCTCCAGTCTTGCCAGACAACTGACAAGTTGGGCAGGTCCTGCAGTGGGACTCCACTTCTACTCCCATCAGGGGCCAGTAAAAATGGGGCGAGAGCCTCTGCTTTGTCTTCTTGGTACAAAGATGACTAGCCAAGGGCACCTCATGCGTCAACTGCAGCAGGAAGGGCCTGTAAACCTGGAGGTTAGGCAGAAACCTGTGCAGTTCCCTTAGGGACCACTGCAAAAGTTTAAAACTACAGGTGTTAGCAGAAAACCCAATTGGTAGCAGTCTGTACCACCCAGATTTACCTGGTAGTTGTGGCTGAGCAGTCAGACGTCTCTCAAGAAGAGTTAGGCAGTATATAGAGTATACACATTAGGTACAAAAATACAGTAGCACAAGCAAACACTGACCAGAGCTTTGGTATAAAAGTATATAATTATTTATTTAAAAACACACTTGTAAAAATACACTGGCACTAATATGTCAAGCAAGTTCAAACACAGTCACTGGAAGTATATACACCTCCCTGATTAATTATTCGACAAGTCTTAGGAAAAGAACACCACTTATTATCAACACAGAGGTGAGCGCTTAACCAAGATGGCACTCCAATAATTATTTAAAAAGGGAGAGAAAAGGCAGAAATAGGAAAACACACAACACCAACACTTTTAAAGAACCACAGCAAGTCAAGAAAGGCGGGGTCTACTGTAGAGCAAAAAGTTCATACACCAGGCCCACTCTTGGAGAGAGCAAGGCAGAATGTGCCCAAGATAACACAGTTGAAGTACACTTTAAAAGTCTTTGCAGATAGTTCAAAAAGGAGTTAGATCAGTTCAGAAAAGTTAGTTAACAGGTCACCCCAGGATAGAGAGTCAAGGATTTACGGGACACCTTGGACGGTCTGTTGCAAGGGAGACCAGGCGGGACACAGTACTTGAAATGGTGAGAAAGCTCCAGCAGGGGCAGTTGTTCCTGGCAGCGGATGCAAGTCAGTGCTTCGTCCATGGGAAGAGAAGATCTCGACATGGAGGAAAGCTGGAGGTCGTTGCATTGCCAGGGAAGAAACCAGCCGCAGAGTTTCCTGGTTAAAAGGTACTACTCTTTTATTCACGGTAGTGGTGAAGCGTGGCTATCCGGCCGCCGGGGTGCTTGGCATGGGCAAATCGACCACGAGAAGATCCAGAAAGGCGAAAAAAGGGCGAACTGGTTAACCCCACCAGCTCAAAGGAAGAAGACTCTCCTGGAAGGTCTTTTCTGTCATTGGGAAGTGGTGAGTCGGTTCAGCAGGGCTCCACCGGTGGTGTCGTCGTTGCAGGTCGGCTCAGCTTCTCCCTCTTCGGATTCTTTAGGTCCTGTGGTGACTTCTCAAGTTCCAGTCCCCAAAGCCCTGCTTTTATGCAGAAAACCCCTATTCATCAGTCCTAGCTGTCAATCAAACATGCTAAGTGGTGATCCGCCCGGCTCACCACCGGGCCAATCACACAAGAGTGAGACTTGAGTTGTCGAGGCAACTCAGTCCAGGGTGCCTATTCCCCCCTCCCACACATCGTGTAGACCCAGACAGAGTGGCACCACTTTTGGAGGCTTCTGTGCAGAAGCCCGCCAAAAGTGGAACAAAGGGCTCGACTTGGGTTGGAGTTACAGAGGCGAACACAAACTCCAATGTAAAACCGAGTCCTGGGAAAAAGACCCAACCGGGGAATAAATATTAAATAAATAACCCGGCGGTAACTTTAGCATTGCACCAAACAAGTGGTGCGTTTAAAATGAATGGGAAAATCCCATAGGAAATATTCTGGTGGAATATTTTGCGTGGTATCCACTGCCACCACTCAGAAACTCGACAAGGGGGGACTGGACAGCTCCCACTTGGAAAACAGACCCAGGGGCAATCTAATTACCCCTACCAGTACTTCCACAATATGATGGTTTGTACTGGTTCTGTTCACAATTTGAGACTAGTAAAGCCAATGGTGACTTTACATGCCCTGGGAGACAGTAGTCAGTTCCAGGGTATGGAGTCTATTTTTGGGGGTCACTATGACACCCCTGTGTTACTGCACTGAGGGTGCTGTGTAACACACATACCAAAAACACCTGAAGCCCTATGGAGTAAAATACCCCATAGCCCATAAAACACATTACATAGTCAAAGGACATTCTCAAATCATTCCTAAGAGTGGGAGAAAAAGAGTCTCACTCTTAGCAGGAGAAAAAAAATAAACCCCAAAAATCCAGCAAAGCTGCTGCGGGACTCACTAGGTTTGGGAAATTAGCCTATACAGAGAATTCTCCCTAACACTGGGGTAACACCAACCTCGTGAGGGCACCAGGTTCAGGCTTAGTGGGCTCATTAACAAGGAGCTCACCCTCCCAATAAATCCAAAATGTCCTAGGCGCGTCTCCTTGTGCCTGGGAAAGGGCCTGTGTCCTCAGACCCTCGAGAGAGTGGCAGTATCTCTGTCCCTTACAGAAGTCCGCCCGGGAGGGTCTCCCTTCAGCTAACAAGCTTTGAAGGTTGGTTGATCCTCCGGGTTAAGAGCCTCTCCCACAGGAAAGTCTTCTGGCTCATCTCCCACAGGAGTTGAGACAGGATTTACCACTGGACCCAACCTGTCCGGAGCATGGATCCCAATGGGTGTTGTCGGAACAGCGGAAAGAGCAGGGGCTCCCTCCACAGGGGTGGCCTTCTTACTCCTCTGTTTCTTTCGAGCCTTGGGTTTCCCCATCGGCAAGGGTACCGGGCTCACAGCCGGACCCTGTGTGACCTGCGATCGGGTGACCGCCACAGCATTCATGGGTAAACCATCCATGATCATCCCCAACTCGACCAAATCATTTCCCAACAAAATGTTTGCAGGCACGTTGTCCTGAACCAGGAACGGAAGCTTTGCTGTCTTGTCTCCAATCGTAATGTTGACTAAGGCTACAGGCGATAATTTGGGAGGCCCACCAGCTAACCTGGTGGTTCTCAGAGGAGCACCTACATAGTCCTCAGGCTTGAGCAGGGTCCTGTCCACCACTGTCATGCTTGCCCCAGTGTCTCTCAAACCAGTAGAAGGCTGGCCATTCAGGAGGACACTTCTCAATAAACTATGAGTGTTTTGTGGGATAGTCGCCAGTTCTTCAGTGTACTGGTCCCAGGCCCCAAGGGACACTAAGGAAATCTCTACGGGAGCACCGAATGTGATCCTGGTAGAGGAGGGGAGGACAGTGGCATCCACCTCAGGTATGGAGTAGGGGTTGGTCAGGCTGGCAGCCTGGACTCCAAGTGCCTTACCCTTACACTTGGGGTCACCCCTTCAGTGGTCCAGAGCCCCACAATCCAAACAAGTGCCAGGAGTGAGGGGTACGGTACTGGAGCCACTGGACCCTGCTTTGCAGGCGGACCACTACTCTTACTCCCACCCATAACAGACGTATCCCCACTAGGTTGTTGGGTCTTCGGAGAGGAAGGTTTTCATTTAGCTGACTGTGACTGCTTCTGGGACTCCTCGTCTTTCTGAGAGGCCCCCTTTTCTTTGTCCTTGTCCTTCCCACTGGAGTCCTTAGGGGACACCCAGTGGGAGACCCACTTGTCAGCCAACCTAGCCAGCTTAAAGGGGCCCAAAATGTTCTGGTCAGCAACATAGTGACGCAGCTCTGGTGAACAGGCATCTGAAAAATGCTCAAAAAACAAGAGGTGTGACAATTCAACAAACTTTTTCACTTTGTAACCATCAATCCACCCCATCATGTTCATGTGCACAGCACTCACCCAGTCAACTCAAGACACATTCTCTCATTTCTTAAAATCCCTGAACCGTTTAAGATATTGGGTAGGTGTTTTGCCAAACTTGGTGATTAAGGCAGACTTCATGCACACATACTGACCCCTTTCTTCCACACTCAGTTTCAGAATACAGTCATTTCCAGTTTGAGGCACTCTGCTTAAGAAACACAATCTCTCTTGTCAGCATCGTTAATTGCACAAGCCATTGCAAACGCTTCAATCGATTGGAGGATATCAGAACCCTCTGCATACACACCAACCAAATCTTTCATAAACTTGGTTGCTGGGGACCTGACACTCTCAACTGGTTTAGCTGAATTCTCCACTCGAGCTTTCTATAACTGGATTCGCTGACATTCAGTGTCCCGGTTCTTGAGTTCAAGGTCCTTATCTTTGAGTTCAAGATCCCTATCTTTTAGTTTAAGATCCCGATTCTTGAGCTCCACTTGCTGTGCCAACACCTCTTTCTTAAGTTCAGCATCTATTTCCAACTTGCGATATTCAAAGGCCAACCTTAATAACTCAAGCTCTAAGGAAGCGCTGGGGTTCGGAACAGAGGCAGAAGGAATGGTGGCATTGCCAGAATCGGATTCGGCGACAACTCCCGGGTTAGAGTCCTCATTGGTTGCATCCCCGCCCTTCAAGAGTTTCATAATCGATCTGGTAGTCCACGAGGGCCGCTATCAGCTCAGCCCTAGACTTATCCAAAAAGTCTAACTCCCTGGCTTCACAAGCACTCTGGAGAGCCTCTAAGCTCATCCGAGTCAATTTACCATTTGCAATTGATTCCAATGCTTGTAATGCAGTTATCTTGTACACGACTAAACCTTAATTTAACAAAGTGCAGCTATCCTTCGTAAGTAGCATGGTTATACACTGATTCTTAAAACCATAAGCATCCCACCGCTGCCACCAGCTGTAAAGACCGGAAGGGGGTCTGTACTTCCGCTCTCTATATGTTAGAGGAGAGGCACAGAGAACCCCTGCAAAGATTCTCTATTATTGGTAAACGTGGTGGAGCAATCAAGGCCTAGCTTCTCAGGAGGTGATGCAGGCTGTTTCTTAAGTACAGTCTAGTCCCCAAGCACCCACAAAGGAATATCCACACACTGCATTGGTTAAAACGCAGTCTTTATATAATTAATATTCAAGGTGATGTACAGTATCACGATAACTCACTTTGTACTCATAAATCAACAATGGTAAAAATATACAGTTCTAAAGTGGTACCAGTAACATTATCAGATCTCATTAAAGTGCATACGGTCAGAATGACACACAGATCAAAATAAAGAGGAAACCAGCAGTAGAGAGAGGAAGGAAAGCAAGATGGTGGAGCAATTGGCAGAATACTGGCTCCGATACCTAGACACAGTTCTGTGTGGAGATCCCCCCACCTGGGAAATCTGTAGAACAAAGATACAAGCCCAGTCCATATATTGTTCACACAAGACTTTCCAATATTTCTGCAACCCCACAGTACCTGGCGTTGTAGCGTTCCTCGTCGGGGAATCGACGGCCCTTCTTGAGTGCCCTCCCTTTCAGGCGGGAGTCACGGGTCGCCGAATGTCCGACGGAGAACAGGTCGAGATATGATGGTGAAGTGGCCGCGTCGTTCCTTGCGGTGCTCATTGACAGGGAAGCGTAAACGTCCTGCAAGGAAGAGGTGTGAGGGGCACCTCAGTGTCGATAGTTCTGGACCGCAAAGAGTTGGAAGGACAGTGGCCCAGCATGGGCATCGAGTCGTCGGCATCTCTGTGGTCTTTGGGTGGCTTGAAACCCACCGGTGGATGCTCCTCGGCTTGTCGATGGTCAGGCCTTCTCCAGCAGGATACAACGGCGACGATGCGGATGAGAGCGTCCTTGGATCAATTAAGTTCTTAGGCAACGGGAGCACGGCAGCTCCAGTCGGGGATGGCGGTCGTCGACAGTGGCGGACAACAGTCCGGGCGCTTCTCCTTGGAGTTCCGCAGCAATCCCCGTATCGGGTCGGCAGCCTGTCGAAGGTCTGTCTACCAGGGAGCTTAGGCAAAGATCAGCTGTACACAATGGTCCCTCGTAGTTCGGGAAGAGGGCGCCTTACCAGGTCCTCTCTGGTTCAGTTCTTGGAGGCACAACAGCTTTCAGATTATGAATGAGAGCAACAGCAATTCTTCTTGTCCAGCAGGGCTTCAAGATCAAGCTTCAGTTACTCCAGTTACTCGTCGTAGTGGAATTCAGCTTCTGAACGCGATTCCTAGCAGTGAGAGGTCACCAGATATATGGTTGATCTCCCATTCATTCCGCTGGGTCACACTCAAACTTCCAATCACGACTACGATCATTCATGCAGGCAGGCAGCTAATCAGGCACACAGTTCATTCAGGCCATTCACTTCTCTCCAGACACTTACAACAAGTTATGTGTATTGGGACAAGTACCGAGCCATTCAACACGCCAAGCTAGATTCATACCGTTTCGGGCAGGGCTGTCTCAACCATTGTGTCAACCACCAGATACTAGACAGCCACAACATAAAATGTATATTTGTCACACACTCCATTCACCCAGGTCCCACCCACAGGCGTACCCACAACATACGGTCGTTGAGAAGGCTCCAGCCAGTCTGGTCGGCACTTCCCCATACTACTATATATGGAACTTCCACCCAACAGCCAGTCAGGGGGAAGGGACAGAGGCAGGGCTTCCCGGGACTTCGGGAAGATCAAGGTAACAGGTGAGGCATGGCAAGAGGCCATGGGGGCCATTTTGTATCCGTCAGGAATCTACGGATTCCAATGCCAAGGCCTGGGAATCCAAAAATTGAGGACGCTCAGGGCACCAGTCATTTCAGCACGGAGCTGCCACCAGCCCATACCCTGCTCTGTGGGTCACACACAGGTGCCCAAAAACATACACTAGGGGCACAGGGTTGTACCCCTACCCAGGGTTGGCATAAGGGTATCCCACGGGTCTGTTCACCAAACCAAAAGAGAGAGAGCTGCACCGCCAGGAGTCCCACATGAACTCCTGCGCAGAAAACACAACAAAAAAAGCAGTAAAGGACAAGGATACGGAGGCCCTGTCTCTCCGATGCATTTCCAGCATCACAGTGAGCATAGCAAGATGAAGAGGGGAGTGAGAGTTTTACCATAGCCGCTCAGCTTTACACAGACTGCGTCAAAGGGTGATAAGTCCCAGAGAGAGCCACTGCTGGGAGGTTTTGCAAGTAGGAGAGAACAGGTGTAAAGGGAAAGTTGAGTCAAGCAAAGATAGCACAGAAGAATGGAGAGTACTAGCAGCCAAGCCAGGAAAAAAGGAAGAGAAGAGCAAGATTGGTGGAAGAGGCAAATTCAAAGACGAGAGGAGGTGAATAATCAAAAGAAGAAAGATTAGGATCCAAAAAGACATTCGATGGGAGGCAGGGATGGCAGGAGCAGAAACAGAGAAGGAGAGAAGTAGGTGATTATAAGTATAGAAGGGGAAGATTAGAGGGGGAAGGGGGAAAATGAAGAAAAGATTAAGTCTAAGCAAGAAACAGATATAAGAGAAGGAGGAGAAGAAAGGAAGTGCATGTGATAAGATTCAGCAAGTAAGAGCAGCAGAGGGAATGATGAGTTAGTGGCAGGGAGATTAAAGTCCCCAAGAAGAAAGGGGAGCAGGACGGGAGAAGATGGGATAGGATAGGAGAAGATCAAGATGTTCCAAAAGTCAGTAGGTCAGCCAGGGAGACGATAGACAGCAAGAAGAGAGACAGGGAAAATATTAGTAAACAAATAAAAGTGCTATTCAAAGGAAGGGAAGCTTGGATGATTGGGGTGGGGAGGTACAAGAGTCCAGGGGGAATTAAATTGAATTCCTGTGCCCCCTGCACCACCTGCCCCCCTGGCTCCCTGTCCCTAAGTGGTGTTGAGAGTCCAGTTGATAAGTGTAAGCCGCAGATCATTTGATCCTGACACAAGTTGTGTAATCGAATAGGAATGAGGCAAACTACTGAAGGGAATTTTTGGATATATCAGTAATTTCCTTGGGCCTTGATAGCAATATAGCATGGCCCAGGGTATCAAATGCTGCTGATAGGTCAAGTAACACAAGTAGGGTGGATGAGACTTGGTCCATACAATTTAGGAGCAGGTTTGTTTGCAGTTTCAGTGCGGTGGAGTGTTCTAAAACTGGATTAAACATCATTCAGTACAGGATTTCTTTTTTTCCAGATGCTCCTGAAGTTGGATTGAGGCAATTATATTCATTCATTCATTCATTCATTTTGCCATTTGTATAGAAAATGTCAACATGATTATGGCCCCAACGCACTGTATATAGGTTTATGCTGTTCTGGCCCCTGCATGAGGAATCCCGAAGGTGCCGAGAAGCCTTGACAGTCCTTCATTATGAGGCTGATGATTTTATGAGTGTGAATGTGGCAACATTTTTTAAGCAAGTTTGGTGGCTCAGATCAATTATGTAAAATATCTGCAATGATTGTTTATTTTGTATAAAGGGATTTTATTATTATATGATATTATTTATTGAATGTTTATGGATTCGTTTTAATCATTGTATGGATTTGTTGTTTTGTGAAACTATAGTATTTCGAAATAAACAGTCTAATAATTATGCCACGCACGACATGTGCAGAAAGCCTCAATGACATGGGGGGGGGGGTTTAATTTTCTTTTTTTTTTATTTTACAGGAAAAAGCCACACCTTAAGCGCACTCCACAAGGAACAACCACACATTGTTTTTTTTTTTTTAGAAATAGAGTAACTCTTTTAGCAGTATTCATGCGTTTTGACTCCTAGTTGTATGAATATCTGACGTATGTCTTTAGACTCATTTTCATCTCGCTTCAGATACGCTAAGCATTACGTTTTGGGATTAATCAAATGCGTGCACAAATGCAGTCTATGTGAAATCATGGCATAGTCTTCATGTGAATTAGACAGATGGGTTGTCTTCGACTGTGGCCATAAAGGGCCTATACTTTGCACAATAGTTCAGTGCGTTTTGTAATGTATCATGTCCTATCTGAGACATTATTGAACATATACTTGGATCAATGTTTTAACTGTAATTTATCTGTGACATTCTTGTAGCATCAACAGATGACAGTGCTGTGGAGCAGAAAAACGGAACTCTCCATGCTGGTTTAATTATTGGAATTCTTTTACTGGTCATCATTGTGGCAGCAGCCATCCTTGTGACGATTTATATGTACCACCATCCAACATCACCAGCCAGTCTGTTTTTCATTGAGGTAAGTCATAGGGGTGTGCGCGTATAGATACATGAGCTGCATTGGACTATTTTTTGCTTCAGCTACAAGGTGGCTCTTGCACCACCTATGAGCCATCATTATTGCTTTAGAGCACAGCTGTGGAGAAATGGAATATGAGGAGTGACACAAAGCTTGTAGTTGGTTATTTTCCTACCCATTGACTGCCCGTGGCCATGTTTATCCCTGTGGCCATTCCAAGCCAGTTCCTGCCCATCCGCCCTAAAAACACCTCCTCATTAGAACTCTTTGAGGTTGATTTAAGTTGCACTCAAAGTGCCTGCCAGTGTTTCTTTGAAAGCAGTAATTGGAGATATAAACATGTTACTGCTATTATAAAAGTGTCTTAGCCAGAACTGCTCCCAGCCACTCCATGTATAAACTATATAGATTTCTTTCAATGAAGTCCTGTTAAAAACAAGCATTGGCAAAGTCAACAGTTTTGGATTGTGTTTAAGTACTAGTCATCTGCCAGGCACTGTTATTAAATGCCCCCAGGTATTTGCCCAATTTTGTACCTGCTGCCAAGAAAGGACAGTTAATACCACTACGGCAGTGCCAGGTGTGATGCTGGAAATGCATTGGAGGGACACGGCCTCCATGTCCTTGTCCTGTACTCTCTTATCATATGTGCTCTGTGTTGTTTTCTGCACAGGAGTCCATGTGGGACTCCTTGCAGTGCAGCTTTCCCTCTTTTTGGTTGTGGTGAACAGAGACCCTTGGGTTTCCCTTATGACACCCTTAGGTGGGGATACAACCCTGTACTCCTAGTGTTTGTTTTTGGGCACCTGTGTGTGGCCCACAAAGCAGGCTATGGGTGGTGGCAGCTCCATGCTGAATTTGACAGGTGCTCTGAGTATCCTTCATTTTGGGATACCCAGGGCCTGCTATAGGAATCAATGGATTCCTGATAGAAGGCAGGATGGCCCCTGTGGCTTCTTGGATTCTATTATCTGTTACCTTGTTATACCAAAGGCCTGGGAAGCCCTGACTCCCTTCCCCTGATAGGCTGTTGGGTGGAAGAACCATACATGGTAATGTGGACTTCCCAGACTATCCGGAGTCTTCCCAGTGAGTGTATGTTTTGAGTACACCCTTGGGGTAGGACCTGGGTGAATGGAGTGTGCGACCAATATGCATTCCATGTTATGAGTGTCTGGTTTCTGTGTGGGTAACACAAAGAATGAGACAGCCCTGCCTGAAACTGACATGAATGCAGTGGGGTGTGCTGAAATGCTGGGTGCTTGCCCCAATCCACATTCCTTCTTATGGGTATCTGGGTGGAAGTGAATGGCCTGCAAGCACTGTGAGCCCGATTGGCTGCCTGCCTACATGAATGCCCTTCTGTCTGATTGGCTGACTGAGCTTGGCTCAGCAGAGTGAATGAGGGACAGATGTGTATATCTGGGACCTCTCACTTCCCAATTTGTACAGGAGCTGAAGTTGAAACATGAAGCTGCTTATCCTTGAAGCTCAGCTGGAAGAAGGTTTGCAGCTGCTTTCTGATGACAAAATCTAAAAGCTGTTGAGTCTGTCAAGGACTGATCCAAGAGAGGACCTATCCCTGAGCTACGAGGGAACATTGTGCAGAATCTGATCTTCATCCTGGAAGCCAGTCCCGAAAGGCTGTTTACCAGAGATGGGGTGCATCGAGAAATCATGGTGTAAAGCACCAGGAAATTTAAGGGTATCGAAGTCCATCATCGTCGGCCGGGGTTCGGAGGATTTCCGCGACCACTGGAAGCCCATCGAGTCGAGTTGCCCAGAAGCAGGCACAGTTTGCTCGATGACCAGAGCCGAAACCCTCCACCTTTTGGCTAAGAACATTTTGAATGAAGGGCTCCCTTGCCATCACCATCAACCTCTTTGTCCAGCCGGAGAAAGTAGAGGTCATCAACGACCGAGGAGAATCCCCCGGTGGGATTCCCACCACCCGAAGTCCACAAAAACGCTGACAAAAGAAGATCTGAAATTCAGCAATGGTCGAGTCCTGATCATCGACGCCGACACCAGATACCCGCTGCAGGCCTACGTTCTTCACTGAGTCTTCTTTGCAGCACCGAACACTTCGCATCGATGTGCACCACATGCCACATCTTCCCCGGACCTCCTCGGATTATTGTCGACGAGCACTGGGAAGATCGAAGCTGCATTCTCGACGCAAGTGTTCACATTTCTCTGAGGAATCTCGATACCCTATTGCTCCTGCTTTAAAGGGAGTCCACTCTCGAGGGATCCATCAATGAACCATCAAAGAAACTCTTCTAACTCAGGTACATTGTGGTAGTTGAACATTTTCACCAGGAAACAAGACTCGTTAAACATTAATGGACTGGGCTTGTTAATACTCTTTATTACAGGTTGCCCAGGTGGAGGATCCTCACTCAGAACTGCCTCTAGGTAGAGAGGGTCAGCATTCTGCCATTGTTTTATCTAACGTGCTTTCCTTCCTATGACCTATGCGGATACACATTGTTATATGGTTTGTATGCCATCATAACTGTCAGCAGTTGATGCATTTTAAAGGAGTCAACAGCTTAGTGTGGTATCACATAGACATTGTAGATATTTGCCAATTAAATGTGTGAGTATATCTTCACCCCTCTATGTGAGTGGAATTCCCTTATAGCGCATGACAGGGGTTCAACCGCAACGGCAAAAAGAATTGGAGAGATGGGACAACCCTACCTCGTTCACCTCATAGGCAATATGGTGTCTGACTGCAATTGGTTCTATAGTATCGAGGCTTGAGGCAAGGTGTACAGTGAATTGACCCATCTGTTTTAGTGTAGGCCCAGGCACAATATATGTTAAACTTTGAATAGGAAGGGCCATTCGATTGGAGTCAAAGTCATTTTCATCATCCAAGGTTGCCACCACTATGGGGGTTTCCTCCTGTACATTATGCATCATGGTGAAGAGTCATCTTAGAATGTTTGGTGCAGATCTTTCTGGGATAAAACCTGCTTGGTCCGGGAGGACCAACGCACCCCTATGCGGGAGGAGTCTATCGACCATCAATTTGGCCAGGATTTTATTATCTGTTGATGAGGGACAGAGGTCTGCAACATGCGCAATTGGTAGGGTTTCTGCTGTCCTAGTGGATATGGACAAGAGGCCCACGGACAAATAGAATTCATAAATACGGCATAACTGTGGGGCATGGATGTCTGCGTATTCTTTATAGAATTTTGCCGAGATGCCGTCTTGCCCAGGAGCCTTGCCGCTAGGGGGATTATCAATAACCTTCCAGATTTCTGCCATGAAAGGGGGAGCATTCATCAAATCCGCCGTTGCTGGGTCTAACCATCTCGGTGCAACGCAATCCAGGTATGCACTGATTCCCCCAGAGGAGACCGATAACTGGGAGAATACAGCAGGTTATAGTACCTCTCTGAAGATTTTATTTATTTCACCAGAGTACCATACAGGGAGCCCTTCTGGGTCGGCAATCTCCAATATTCCTCACTGGCTCGTGTGTTTACGGATTGCCCATGTGAGAGTATGAGTGGGTCTACCACCTTCAGAGTATTTGCCAACACAGGGTCCCCCAGATACCTATCTTCCCTGGCTGCTGTTTCTGAATGAGCACAACGTTTTTTTCACACAAGGTTTTTCAGGTGTGGGTCCCTACCTTGTATCTGTTTATGTTACAAATCCTTTATTTCACTTTCCAGACGGGGTAAGGTCGATCTCAGGGATTTAAGTACCCACCCTCTCTGGGGATACAACAACCCCTTATGTAAACCTTAAAGGCCACACCATTCTAAAGTTGGGGAATGATTCTGTGTAGACCGTGAAGTATTCATTGATATCCTCTTGGATACCCTCTCAAAATATCACATCCTCCAGAGCACGTGGGCGAAACCACCAGTGGGGCGGTGATGTGTTGAATTGGTGAAAGAGACTGTAACCAAAATCGGGGAATGGTCCGAAAGTATTCTGGGTAGCATTTTTGAATGTACCCAATGGGATTGACAACATGATATAGTCTATCCTGGAGGCATTGCCGTGCGCCCCCAAGAAGAATGAGAACTCCCTGTTGTTCGGATTCATATACCTCCATATGGCTACTAGGCCCATAGAATCCGCAATGTCGGTCCAATCTACGGCCGCCCTAGGTAGTGTATTTTGTACACAAAACCTCATATGCAGCAACTGAATAAAGCATGGCAGCACAGTTATGAAAAAACTCAGGTGAATCTATATTTGGAGCATAAACATTAACAAACAGCATTCTAGCACCCAAGCATTCCCCAGCAAGCATGATATATTGTCCTTCAAGATCCTGTATCTTGTCATGAAGACGTAACTTCACGGACTGGTGTATATAGGTCGCTACGCCCATGGACAGGGACAAATAGGAGTATCTGTGTACTGCCCAGACCTTGGCCCTCGCAAGGTGTCTCCTGTAGGCACAAAACATTTACTTTGTGCAGTTTAGCATGGTTAACCACAAAACAAAATGATGTATTATTGGTAAGTCCCCTGATATTCCAGGACATTATAGTAAGGGGTTAATCCATTGCTGCTATGTAAATAATGGAATGACATATGGGCTCCCTAGTGCGGGTTGGATCTCTGCCACAGAGGGTTCACAGGGGGGCCAAACCCCCTCCCCACCAAATGTTCCTGTAGTGTAAAACAATAATCTCATATGCACCTAAAACATAACACCCGCCAGATACCCACCCTCACCCACGCCAGAAACACAAACCTAGTGGTATACTACCCACCTCCAAAAACCTTAACTCTTAAGTAACAAGATGCTGCGGCTGTGCCAATGGGGTGCTGGTCACCGCCATACAGCTCGAAAACCAACAACAACATCTTATTTTCATCTTTGCGTGGTATAGATACATCACTATTCGGGATTCAAGAGCCAGCAAATAGCAAGGAGCATCTTTTCACTCCGACTCGGGGTCACGTGCCCATGGATGGTGTTTGTAGTGGCCTCGTAGCTCGAATGACCAACTATAACTCGAGGGAATCCACTTTCATGAGGCTGACACACAACTACTCTGTCAAGGGTATTAGCAAATGCAGCAGATGGCCCCAGTTACGGATTTGTAGCACAACTAAAGGAAGTGGAGGTGGCAATGTTGTCAACGGTTGGGGTCCGCTTGGTTCTCAGTAGGATCTGCTAATTTGGGGATGAAGCAGTCCGCAAATGACGGGTTTGTGAAGAAGCAAGTCTTGCCATTGTGCACGACACGCAGCTTGACAGGAAACATCATGGTGTAACGTATGTTTTTCTGCCTGAGTTAATTCTTAACCGCTTTAAATGACTTCCTCTGTTTATGTACTAAGGGGCTGAAATCCGGAAACACTCTGATGATTGCCGATCCGAACCTTAATTCACCCTTGTCTCTGGCCGTCCTGAGGAGGGTGTCTCTATGCCTGTAGTTAAGGATCCTTGCAATGATGGGCCTATCAGGTGCACCCCGTGGTGGTTTAGGGCCAGGAGAGTGATGTGCCCTCTTGATTAAGAACATAATTCTTGGCTTCCACCCATTTTACCGCTTGTTGTAGTGCTGCAACCTGTCTTGGCAGGGAGCTTGTCTTGTCCTAATTTTCCCTGACACATTGCTTTGCCTCAGTTATACAGCCACACAGTTTAACGATTTGACTAGCGGACGTTTCTACTATGCATGTCAGAATGTCGATTTTGGCCCCAAGGTTGCCTGTGCTGCTTTTCAGGGCAAGACGGTTTGGTTCAGGGTGCACAAATGCACCACTCCTGAGGCCATGGGTGCAACAGGTTGGGTATGCATGGTCCTGGCGTGCAAAGTGGTCAGTTTTGGGCTATTTCTTATTGTTCCCCATTATGTTACATTGTAGGTGCACTGACGTCTGGGATAGTCATGCCGTGAGTGGCCTTAGCTAGAATGGTGTTGTGGTAGGAGCAATGGAGGTGTCTCAGAGTCTGGTTTTGAGGCTATCAGGAGCCTGTAGGATTCAGCTAGGGCAGGGCAGACCCAAAGGGCAGGCTGGAAGAGTCAGATGAAGTTTGCTGCAAAGACTGAGCTGCGGGGGAGCAAAGGGAGGACATGGCCCCCAAGGGATGTGAACAGGTAGGCGGTGGAGCAAGGGCTTGCCTGTGGCTCTGAGACCCCGACGCCATAAACACAGAAGATGGTGCCGTTGTGGCCCCACATAGGGGAAGGCCCACCACATCGCTGGCATGATGGTGCTGTCAGGTTGCCTTTATTGGAGCCAGAGAAGGTATGGGGGCTTTACGCTGGCTGGAATTTAAGGTAGTGCCACGCAGCCTGAGGTGCCCTGCCACTGGGTGTAGTGCAGCCTGGATGGGGCCAAGGACCTTGCAGTGTCCGACCTCCGATGCAATCAAGAGCGCCAAAGTGACCGGGAGCGCTGGTCCTCACCACCCGCAGTGCCTAACCCAAGCCGCTGTGATCAGATGGGAGGCCATTGGCATGAGGATCGAGGGGAGAAGGGGGAGAGCAAGGGTGGTGCATGGTCTGCACCACGGGTGTGTTCTCACAAGCCTTGAGGGCCCAGGGTTGGTACGGGTCACGGCTGTAGATGGAGTGGCACTCTGGATCCAAAGTGCTGGTGTGCGTCCGGTCCGCAGCTCCCAGCAGATGGCTGGTGTGTTTGGCATCAGAGGACAGTACAACCACGGTCCAAGCTGCAGTGCCACAAGTGCTCCTGCAGATATTTCAGGACTCCTGAAAAGGCGTAGGAGAAGGCAGTATGTCAATGTCTATGTTTTACGAATGTCTGTATGAGGATTGAGCCACGAAAAGAAGGATGATGAAGGATTTTGTGTATTGCTGAGACAGAGCTGTCTCAAGCAGTGGCCATCTTGTAGCCACGCAACAGTACCCCCATTCTCTGACTAAGCAATCATGATACGTGTAATTACCTGGCTAGACTGGCATTTGGGTGCAGGCAGTCCTTACTGGGGCATTGTATATTTTGCTGGGTAGCTGATAAATTAAGCATGATAAGTGTTATTATGTGGTTAGATTACCATTTGGAACTGTCATTCTAGGTATGTCTTACTGTGACATGGCATTCTTTACTCTGCATCAAGGCTACAGCAAACACAATTTGTGTTATTGTGTGTCTGACCTACATTGGGCAGCAAGTTTTCACATGCTTTCTTATGTGGCATTGCATTTTTAATAGCAAAGCGGTAAAATAGCTCAATGGTTTGAGTGCTCGCTGCTGTTTTCTGTGTGTGATCTGCAGGTTGCAGGTTCAAACCCTGGCACGGCCAACACAGCCTTTCATTCTTTCAAGGTTGATAACTGACTACCAACTTTCTTTGGAATGATAATTGAATGTAAATATGAGCAATGTACAGCGTTTTGGTGAAATAGCTGTATACATTACAAATCATTATCATTAAAGCATTAATTCTCATGTGCACTGAAAGTGACTTGCATCTATTGGATTCTTGGATACTCTATTATCGCAGCAACAGGTTATTTAGGGTACCTACTTTTCATATAATGACAATACCTGACATTCAACCATAATTGACATAATATGGCAATAAATGTCCATACAATGCTGAAGTGGCATATCTATTGAAGTGCCTCAGCCTATTTGTTGTGTGGGTTTTAAGTTCATTAAAATCATTAACACATTTGTTATCATTTACTTCACAACTCTTTACAGATTGCAATACATTACTTCAGGAACAACATTCTAAAAAAACATTACAGACAGTCATGAATTCAACAAAATAAAATATAATATCATACATTATACCCATCATGGCCTCCCTTTCTAAGCCCCATGATTGCATTTTCTACCTATCTGACAAATTACTCCATTCTCTATTTCATAATGGTGGACTAATCAAGAAAAATATGTTCCCACAACTTGTTGGTATCACTATCAAAATATTCACTAAAGCAATGGTCAATGAGTATCCATAAAAGAGCATAGCCCACTTGACTTCACTGTTTAAATCCTCTAATCACGTTATGAACTTTCCCAAGCACATGTTCCTTGTCCTTAGTGTTGGGCTACACCGCATCAGCCAATGATTTAGCACTTCTGCCTCCCCCAGTTTTTAAAGAGTCAACAATTTCTTTCTTGCCAAGAGATCCCTCTTATGGGACCACACCTTTGTAAGGAGCCTAGTAAGTTAAGACAAAAGTGCACATAAATGTAATGATATTTCAGCCCTGGGTATCTTATCACGGAGGACTGCATCTCCTTATATGTCCTCATGTGTGTAGTTAGCTCCCTTTGTAGTTAATACAATGACATTCTCTGTATATCTTTCACCATTTTGCACTTTTCGTTTTGTTGTGCATTTTCACAGGGCTTTCCATCATTACAAGTTTGTCTGAGTCAATTTCGGGTCACAGTACTCCCCAAATTTGCTCAATGCTTTGTCTTAATTAATGCTCAAAGACACATTCAAATCTTCAAATAGCAGATCCGATGGTGAAACAAATATTGCCTCGGCGTAGGTTGTACTATTGGGTCTAACCCTATTAGATCATGACTCTGTCCATGGTATATGACAGCAGCACCCTTGCTAAAAGGTGGTTGGTATCTAAAATATTATTTTCTGCCTCAGTACGTATTTGATATTTTAAATGTTTTACGTTTCTGTACTTTTTTTACTCCCGCGAACCACTTTTGGTAATGTTACATGGGTTGAAGAGGAACTGATGCCATCCAGGTCAAAGGTCAAGTGCCATTTCATCCTGTGATGTCATCAGGTCTGTGATCTCACTGCAACCACATAGCCATTCGTATCTTTCCTGGCAAGAATCATGCCTACTCTGTCTCTTAGTCATGATGCAGTAGTGCCTTGGTTGGATGATGGCCTGACCAAACTAGTAAAATGATAACTCAAACCAACTGATATTCAGGTGTTTCTCTTTTCAGTTTCATTTCTCATGCTCTAGAAAGAGAAACACGTGTTTACAATTCTTGATGTGCTGTGGGTATATCCTTGTAGTCCCTTGGGAGCAATGTGGGATAGGTGTAGTTTTGAGAGTGGCCATGACATATTTGCAAATCACCAAACTGTTATCTCAGTGATTCTCAAATATTTGAGAATAATTTTTTCTGGGTTCAGCCACAATTAGTCACAGAAATGGTACTATTTTCTTGTTGATACAAGTGTGTGAAAAGAGATAGCATCCTACATAATCTCTAAATAGAATTTCAAAGCCTGTCAGTGAATGAGTTAGTGAGTGAGTAGTTAGTGTGCATGTGAGAGGGGCGACCGGTTTTTATAGCTTTGACAGTAAAGTCAATTTGCTATTGACCATGGCAACTAATGCTGAGAACATAAGTCAAGCCAGAGTACAACTGTGACCGAATTCCACCTGGTAAGGGTGTAATGGCCTACGTTTTTGATTTGTATTATATACAATGACGTATGCCATTTTGCTGCTTAAAGGGGATCTGCTAATCATATACCCCCTTTAATAAATGCTATCTTCATGCCAACATTACATTATTGACATATGTCATTGCTGAGCTAGCCTATGAGGATCCACATCCCCAGCTCCGCAGCACATGTGCATCATTGAAAGCTGCTGGAACACAAAGTTGCTCCAGGCAAAAGTGGCTTTTTAATTTTCTCCACCTCTGATCTTAATTTTAAGAACTATATGCTTTAATCAGTCTGGTGGCATGCGAATCTGGAATGCTGACTACTAAGAACACACAAATATACAGCCACTGCAATGTCATTTTACACAAGTGTCAGCTCTTTGAGCAGGTCCCAGCTATTATATGACTGATGTATATTACTGTCTAGCCTGACTCTATCTACAGCTGAAATGTGGAACAGTGGCAAGAATACTCTCTGTGATTCCCCAAGAACATCCCTTAGGAGGTCTTTTGGAAACTGATGCTTCAAAGGCAGCATTGACAAAACAACGCATTCTCATCACAGTATGCTGGAGACTGCAGACCATTTGACGTCAGCATGAAAAGCAATGGGCCAGAGTTAGAGTAGCCAGGAAGGAGAGGTGGGCCAAGTGAAAAGTCAAACCATCTTGTTTTCTTTAAGGGTTCTCTATCTCTTTCCGAACTTCCATTTCCTGCAGCCAAGGGACTATGGATGTGATGTAATAAGGCAAAGAGCATTACCATAGGCTGGACTGGACCACTTACAACAGGCTTGCTTTTGACAAATCCCCTGTTACAATCTACCTTTAAACAGAAGAGGTACCCCCTCTTTCTTTGATTCATCTCTGGAGTTTCTGAACAATAAGATACATTCTCTGGGCCTCTCTTGGTAGTTAAGCCCATCACAAAGTTGTCCACCAGTGAGGTGAAGACAAAAGGCATCCAAGGCATATAAGAGCTCTGTCACCCTCACCATCCCCAGAGAAAAGTGTGGGTGATCTGCTGCTGGACAACAGCTATATAGGAACTGAGCTCCTGTTCTCTGGACACCCCTATGGATGTCAGCTAATCTCCCAGGAGAGGAAGTGCAGAACAAAATGCTCACCTTGTCTTGGAAACCCTGTTTTTGTCTCCCGTCAACACATAAGCCCAGATGCAGCTGGAATTCTGTTTTCCACTACAAGCCACCCTCAAGCCACACTGACCACTCCCAATGTTTTCGACAGCTGGACACCATTGAACTTGCCTTCTCCAACTCCAAATTGACCCAGGCAGACCATCATCTCTCAGCCCACTGTGCCACAATCCTGGACTGTTGGAAGCTATCAGGTTGAATTTTAACTTGACCCATCGAGATCCTGCACATTTGAACCGACTCAACAATTACTGCCAGTGTGATTGCAACTCAAACAACTTGATTCTGGCTAAAAAATTTAAAAGCACTTAGAAGCAGAGCCTGATGCCGTCAAGCACATATGACAGGAATACAGGTACTGTGAGAGGCTCTGTTCCCCTGCTACACTTTGGGGTACCAAAGTGGCTTGTAAGCCCCCTTCCCCTACCTTTTTCATCAGAATATTGAACATTGAAGTTGTTGCCTAATCTGCTTGCCTGAACCTAGTGCACATCTACCCATAGTAACATTCCATAAACTTCTGCATTCTGTATTTCTTTTACAGAGCTGGGTTTTCTAGTGTGCGTTTTCTAATTAGTTGATTGAATTACATTGTTTATGAAAGGTCTATATCTTTATAGAACCTTGATTTCACATTTCTTTATTGGGAAAACTGTGTACTTAAGTTGTTTGGGTTGCTATGGTTATCAGCTCACATCCATCATGAAAATATAGCCTTGCCATGGTCCACTTTCCCAAAAGAGTCAAATGCAGTAGACCTTCCGGGCTGCACCTGTTTCACTTTTATATTTTTGGGATCAGTTTTGGGTTAGTATTAGTGTGAGGCAAAGTCAGTGGTTTAGCCACTACTCAGCCTTGTATTGCTGCACAGCCATGGGCGTAGTACATAGGGGGAATGGGGGGAGAAATCCCCCCACAATTTTAAGTGGGGGGATATAATAGCTTTTAACCCCCCCAGAATGTGTTTCTCTTAGTGCTTCGGTCTATACCGAAATAATTTAACTTAAGAAAGTGTTTACTTAATGGTGTGTTTTGTGACTATTTTCTGTGTTCAGGATCTGAACCCTGGTTTTCTCATTTGCGGGCGGGGAGCTTGGCTGCTGTGCCACGTGGAGCTGCTTGTAAATTCACTGACAGATGTCAGTATCACATTCTGCTTCTGCAGGCCGCCTGTAGTACCACAGTTGGCCTTGCGCGCCCCCATGGCACTGTCTTGCTTAAGCAAGATGCTCTTGTTTGCCAGAGATGTCGGAGGGGCTGGGACAGGATCAGGATCATTGTGACCATGCAATGAAAATATCACAGTAGCACTGCCGCTCGCCTGGAAATGTTCAAAATAATATTTTAAAAATGGTGCAATTTCTTTAATGTGGCTTCTTTCCAAACACCACACTGTACATTTCCTCTTTAAATCACTTCCATGACACATGTACACCCACTTTTAGTACATTAAGCAATCCATAGACACGCTGTACAGTAGACGCCTAACAGGGTAGCTCAGCAGGTTGATAGACCGATGCTGAGATGTTATATATTCAAAACTACAGGTTGTTAATCGTATGACTTTTTGCAATGCCTTATAAAAAAAAAGTGTTATAAAATGTGTTTGGCCAGGGTATGGGTTGGCTGGTTGCTTGCTTATATTCAGGGCGGAGGTGGGGATATGTCTGCCCCTGTAGTGAAAATCAAAAGTTGGCACCCATGAACCCACTGTTTAATTTCCTAAAAACTGCTGTCAGCACAAGAGAAGCATTTATTTGTGATTAACCAGTTTGACAAGCATATAACATCTTTATAAATATACCCTGTGCTAAAACACAGAGGGGCACACAAAACAACAGAGTATGTGTGGTATCTGACCATAGAAACATTTCAAAGAAAACTAGTGAACGCAAGAAGCATTTTTCAATTTGGAAATTACTTTTGTTGTTTTTAATGAAAGTGTGAAATGCACATTTGGAAAACAATAGTGTGCCTAGCATGTAAAAAGCCTGCATAAAATGCAAAGGAAGGGGCAAAAAAATTACAGGATATGTGTGGTAGTCCAATAATAGGGCCAAAATAAATATTGGTAAAACTTCTGAGGTTTATAAATATCCTCACCATTATATCACCCATTCGTAACTCTCCACTGTTGGCCTCCACTACAAGTAGCTCTAGCTAACGTAAAGGTTGGAGACACCTGCTCTAGCACCTTCACCTCAATGCCACGTTTTTGTGTCTTTCCTGCTGTGCCATAAAACACCTCACTGGGTCCAGGACCAGAACGCCCCCGCCCCTTGCCCGCAGTAACAGAACACATTGGGTGTTCTCCCTGCTGCCCAGTACACGCAGTGCCAGAAAACACACCTTTTCATCCGGTGTCTTTGTCGCTGTAGTCCTGGGTCAAGAGATGTGGCAAGTAAGGGGGCGAATTGCTGACTGCCCCCCATTCACATTCGCTCTATCTTCCTTGCTCGCATGTAGTGGCAGACCACACCATATTTTTACCACTGGATTCAGTGCCCTAACAAAACCCATCGTTCTTTCCACAGTGCATACAGTGCCAGCACACACACCATATAACGTTATTCCCCAATACATGCAGTGTTAGATCACCCACACTCCCCAACATAATGCATGCAACGCATAAAGAAAGCACCCCAGAACCCACGCACCCTAGCTCATTTTAACACTTACATGCAGTGACCAAACACAGCCCATCTATTTCACTACACCCCACTACACGCATTGTGTGAAAACACACCCTTTCTCTCCCCTCATCAAGCACTTGTAATGCCAGAACACACACCCGTCTGACTCCTTTCACCCTAACGCCCCACTGCGGGCCCTGCCTCCTCCCTTCACCCCTTGGCCACAATGCATGCACTGCCACACAAGGTGACTCGCCCACCGCTCCCCACTGTATGCAGTGCCACAGCAGCACCCGTGTGCCCTCCACCCCCCTTCCACTGCAGTGGTGCCACTGCATGGAGAGCTGCATGTACCACTGCCAGGATGCCCCCACTCCCTCGGCTGGTCAATGCCAGGGTACACTCTTTGTTGCCAGGCCTCTGTGTCAGTGTTGTTGCCCCTTCTTGGCCACATCAGGCACCATGCTGACATTCTGTGTCCCCTCCTGTGAGATATTTTCGGAAGCATTTTGATAACAAATTGTTCATCTTGAAAGATGAGCCTAGTCCAAAAGAAAAAATCTTCCCCTTGTGCCAATATTTTAGCGCTTTTGTATATTCCCGGCACTATACAATACTCAGTCCAATATTTGGAGAACCAGCATACGCTGCCTCGTACAAACTGGGGGCGATAAACGGCCGGGAGAGAGAAGGGGGAGGGGATAATGGAACAACAGCACAGCGCTGGTATGCTGTCGTTGAAAGGCGGAACTGGGGGAGTAGAGGCAGTCACGTGTCAGGTGGGTCAGGTGCGTCCATAAATCTTTCTGCAGGCAGTAAAAGAAAAACAGATTTATAATATTCCAGAAGTATTATAGATTGGTACTTCAGAGACTGTGCTAGGGCTGGGGCAGTTACATGTTGGTTGTGCCTACATAACCTTCTGTTCCTTTGAGGGCCATCAAATGTCTGCCACGGAATAGTGTAATATATGAATGCATGGGTTTTATAAAGCGTAAACCTATGTGGAAAGCAGCCCCTGTACATAGGAAATGCACCTAGGTGGCCATTATTAAGCACCGGTCCCTCTTAAAGACCAGTAGAGAAGAGGAGTCAATCACATGTCACATGTGCCCAACAGAGCCCTTTATCTCACTTAGAACAGTAAAATGAGAGATATTGAAATGGGGAAGATTAACATCTGCAGGCTTCCTAAAAGGTAGTACTTAAGGCCAATCTCATATGGTGCCGACTAGAATGGCTTCATTGTGCCCCTAACAAAGTGGTCAAAATATAATAAAGATATCTCCAAAATGTGCTTGCGCAAAGCGCAAATAGGAAGTCCCACACCTCTCACATTACATTACTCGTTTGAGGGGTGCCACCCTCCTTGGGATCAGCTTCACCCTCACGAAAAACCAAAGGTTTTTCATAATCTAGAATAGGGTGGGCGGAATAGTAATCCCTCATTACCGCCAGAATATATGTGATCTAATTTGCTTTTAATGGGATCACCACTACCAACATCTGAATTCGGCCATCTTTAAAGGCCAGGTGGTTTAGCTGTTCCTGGATCACCAAGCATGTATCTGCAGCGTATAAAATACGATGTCAGCTTGCAAAAGTTAAAGTAGAATGTCTGCCACTTCTGCTGCGGTGCCCCTCGCCTGCGCATAATGAATGTGCCCAGGCCGGAGGACAAAACTGCACATGCCCCGCCTGTGCAGTGCACTGCTGCACAGCCTCAGCCTTTGTTTTTCCTGAACGAAGGAGAAGCCAGGCAGCGACACGTGCTCCAGTGACTCTGTGAAAGTGTGTGTTATTGAGGGAGACAGAGTGAGACAGACTCCTAGTGCGACTGCTACTCGACCTCCCCCTGAGCCCTCGGCTACCGTAAGGAAATCCAAGTGAAGTGGCCCCCCTCTCCCAGGTGCAGGGTGGCATGGGGAGGATTTATTAGAGGCAAAGTGCCATTGCCAACGCCATGTATACAGTTTCTAAGCACGCGTGGCGAGTTGCAAAACTGATCAGGGCATCCTGGCCTCTTAATGTTTCATGATGAAACAAGAGGCCAGGATTCCTGATCAGTTTGCAACGTGCCACGCGTGTTTCAAAACTATATAGCTGACGTTGTCACACTTTCATGAATTGAAAAACCTGTGCCCCTGCCAAAGAAGAACAACACATTGGAATGGCTCTTCCTTACAGATGGGCAGCCGGGGCTCACATTTAAGCTCCAAACATTGGCCAACACAGGCTTGCAAGGCTGCACAGACAAAATACGGAGGCCATTCACTGATACAGCGGAGGATCATGGGTGCACAATGGGAGCCGATATTGACATGTACATGCAGTTTCTATACAAATGGCAGGCACAACACTGTTTAATATATTTATATTATGTATTGCCTTTTTTAAGGAGAAGGGCATGATGATTATGGGGCATTATGATTATTTATTCTGCTTACACTAATCCCCCTAAACCGTCAGGTTACTTTGAGATTGATTATAGTTTATTTCCTTAGAGTTGGATCAAGCTGACCCCACCTGACACGTTTCTCTGCAAAAAAAAAATTACAAATTCTATGAATGTATCTATAACTGCTTCCCAAAATGAGACCCGGTCCCCCAGCTGGAGGTGACATCTATTGCTGTGACACTTTGTCCCTCTTCGCACTCACTCAACATGCTTAGCATACATGGAGCAACAAGAAATTCTGTTAGAAAATTTACGATTGAGGCATTTCGTTATAGTGTACACTGCCAACTGAGTCATTTCTAGGTGATCTCAAGTAAACATATAGAGAAACAAAATGCACAGGTGGGAGGTCACACGATTCGCCCATGATCACACAATCTGGCAAAGACTGAATTCTCTCCGAGATGTCCCTGTACCCCAGGCCTGGCTTGCAAAGTACAGACACTGCCTGAGATATCAGCCTGACATAGTATACAAAATCCTCATGAAACCATACAAAGAAAAATGAGGATGAGCCAATCTCAAGAAGGGCCCCTACGTGGGATGTGTGCTCTTTTCCATAGTAATGTCTAAGGTAGGCAAGGGAAAACACTTGATGTATACTGTAATAACATTAGGCCTCACTTAAGGCACACCCCTCCACCTCTTCCCACTAACTCACACCTGCTTGAAGTTTGGAAGTTACCACGCCTAAAACTTGGTCTCTGACATGAGGGCTACCTGCATTTCGCTAGTTCAAACCCAGCAGCAGGGTCCATTTAACCCCTCATAAATTCAGTACTGTTCAAACGAGGGTAATAATACCTGTTATTACGTTGCCTAGAAGGTGAAAGCATCTTGCATGAAGCGCTATGACCAAAGTGTTGTTATATTCCATAAAACAAACTATTAACAGCACAGACATGAACTCTGTCCCTGCCCAAAATAAAACACTTGTTGGTGCCCAGCCTGCGCATCTCTCAAAAGAAATGAAGCGCTAATCTTCTGTAGGTCTTGGCTAAGCTTCACCCTGTTTTATTCAGCCTGGCTGTTTCTGTCAGCGTACTTGAGTGGTCGCAGTGCGATCAGATTTTGGGGGTAGAGCCTTTAGTAACTTCTCTGTCTGTCCCCCCTTCCAAATAGCCATGCTCCTGACTATTTCTTAAGAGTTAATGCTTACAGGTATCAATGGGCCCTTTAAATGTCATAGATCTGGCATGCCTGTTCCAACTTATTCTGAGAAGCTATATGTAGTGGTTGGTCATGTAAGGCATGCAAGAGAAAACCTGTGATTTAAGCTAGGATATTGAGGGTGCTCCTAAAACTGAGGAGAAAGTGCTAAGTAAGTGTACAGATGAGAGTTGTGGGGTGCTGGCCATGGGGGAATGGGAAGGGAGGGACTGGGGTGCATTAGAGTGTGGGACCGCAAAGTGAAAAAGGGTAGAAAGGGTGCAGAGGACAGAAAAAGGGAGGAGGAAGGGAGGGGAGAGAAGGGAACAAGAACGGAGTGCAGATGAAAGATAGGGATGGTTTGCAGCATGGGGTGACCAGTGTTTGCAGGGGAGGGAGGGGTGCAGAAAAGACCAGAACACAGGTACAGTGATGTAGGGCAGAAATGGCATAGGAGGTGCTTCGGGTTTTGCAAATGAGAGGGAAGTACAGGCAAGTGAGGAGAAAGTGCAGAGGGCAGTGTGTCAGAGGAATGACTTGGTGTGGTGTGCAGGGAAGGGACTTGGGAGAAAAGGGTGTACAGTAGACGAGAATGTAGAGTAGAGAAGGGTACAGAGGGGAGATTTGTGCAAGGAAGAATGGTGTCTCGCCTCATATTCGCAGATAAAGTGCGTCTTCTTCAAACACTTGATCCATGCTCATGAGGCCTGCACGAGGATGATAAGAAGTAATTTGATGAAATAATTGCAGATATATACACTACACCATAAGTGTCTGCGCATTGATTGGGCCTGATAATACACAGAGTGCCCATGTGCAGGCCGTCATGTGGAGGATTTATTAGAGGGAAAGTGGGAGCTAGGGCTCAATTCTCTCCCACTGCCCCAGTGTCATCTACACTCCTGTATTGTTCCTCTCCAGGAAGAGACAGTCACAGCAGGCTGTTCCTGCATCAACTCCCTTTTCACTCAATCCTACCTGCAGCCTAGGTCTGAAGTCAGGACTAACCTTAAATGAGGTATATATTCACCTCTGACCTGTCCTGTAGTGGGAGCTTGTGCCAGGGTGCGTGGCATCTTGCCTTAAAACACAACATCATGTTATTTGGGCTATCTTAGCAACTTTCATGGGTTTTTGGTTGCTGGATGCCACACGGGCCGCAGTCTCCTTTTACGCCATAACCTATTCCTTTAAAAAACACTAGAATGTTCTATAAAGGGCACGCAAAGTGCCAGTTCTGGTTTAGATAAAGCCACTGTCTTAGGGACGTTTACTACAAAGCCCTCTGTAGTTAATAACTTAATTGGCGTTGGGTACATACTACTGGTGTAATAGAAATGTCTTATGCAGGAATGCCTTCGTCCACTCTATTACCACTATGGATTTCCTTCACTGAATTCCTGCTAAAAACAAGCAATGGCAAGTGTTTGCTTGTATACCTATTGGGCATTTGCCAGGCACTGCTATTAAATGTCCAGGTACTTGCACCATTGTGCAGCTGCTACCATCAGTGGGTACCTAATACCACTATGGCGGCGGTGCTTGGCACGTGCCTTTCCATGCCTACATTAAAGCCCAAATGGTTGGCGATGCCAATGCTTGTTTTAAAACTACAATTTTGGTACCCACCTCTAGCTGACTAATGCATTGTAGACAAGTTTTAGTAGCGGCCCCCATAAGCCATCTTGGTGAACCAGAAAACATAAAGCAGAGCCTCGAGATTCAAAACAGCACTTGTTCCGCTATCCATGTAAATCCAATGGTATAATTGCAGCCCATACACTGCTGTAAAGGAGCTCAAGTGGAATAGGATGGGATGGGTTGGCAAAACTCCATCCAGCATCTGCACTTAAAGCGCAGGTGAGAGTATTATTAAAGATCTTTCTAAATGTCCATCGCTGGGAGGATTTTATACTCTGAACTGCTTTTGTTTTTCTTAATTTTCTTCGGTTTTCTTTTCTTCTTTTCTCTTGTTTTATACAGTGATGCTATATGTAATTTAATACATACTGCTATTTTAATTTTTTGAAAAGTCGAGTTCTTTGACTAAAACACAATAAATAAATTAAAAAAGCAAAGTCCCCACATGCTCCCTGTCCCCCCCAGATGTTATGGGTCTCTTACGCCCCTGTGCACAGCAGTAGCCATTCCCTCTTTTGTATACTTTGTATTTTGATTCATGTTGTCTTCCTTCAACTTTTGAAACATTTTTACTGCAATCATAAGGTTTTCTTGCATACACTACAAATTATGTACCCCATATACATTTGTATATAGCAGGACTAGTATTCAGTAGAATCTATCATCACATTGCATTTCATCCAGTCTAGTTTATTTAATTATTGATCTTATTTAAATGTGGTTCAGTGTGTCTCTCAGTAACATCTGACTGATTATAACTAAACCACTTTTGATTAGTTTTGACCAAAAGTTTCAGTGAGCTGGTTTGATAATTGTAAGTTCTAGTTAATGACATTTATGAAAGTATCATCTGTTATTTTAGATGCAATTGTATTCCTCTCCTGAAGCTTTCTAATCCATCTCTGATCTTATATCTAAATAATCAGATAGACAATGTGTTTGTGGTTCCACATTAAGGTTGGATATGGCAGGTTGGGTTGAACTCCACAAATCTGCGGGCATTGTTGGGATATGCAGGTGGCCATCTGGACAAGCTGTTAATGACGTTGGGGTTAAACCACTGAATGACTGTGTTCCGGAATATCATGCAGGAGGAAGTAAGCTGAGTAGAGATTTGTGGTTGACATTGCATGTGTGGCAGGACTAGGAGGCACTAGTCCCACTGTTCCATGTTGAAGCTGCAACCTGGTCATGAACTGGACTCATGTACTTTAAGTCAATTTCATTTGACAATCTTTTGTTGGAGTTGGGGCATAAAAGTCTTCATGAACATCTTGCCAGTGAAGAGTAGATGATTGATTTTTCTAGGTGCCTGGTGGACGGTGGGCTGCTTTAGTAGGGGTAGGATTTTAACAGTGTTCAATTAATTTGGGAAGATGCCTTACATGAGAGAGGCATTGCTAGTGTATTGTGAGTGTAATGTGTTGGACTGTATAACTGAAACACAACACTATGTTACTTGCTATGAGAGCATTTCAATAATTTAATGTAATGTTAAAGTAACATGGTTTTGTAGACCGCAGCTTGTTCGTTTTTGTGTAGCATCTTGGTGATGAGTTGTTGAAGAAGAGAGGTGTGAACAGTTAGCGAGGAATGAGAGAGAGGCTGTAGTAACACTTTAATAAAGTAACGTTTATTCAAGCATTTTAACAAAAGGTAACAACAATTATTTTTTTTAGGCATCCCTCTACTGAATTCTTCATCACAGAAAATTCCCGACCCACTTTCTGGGACAAAAACATGCAACACAAAAACATCCAGCAGAGCATGCAGTTGGTTTATTTGACCAAACTGAAAATACTCCCTGTACCTTGTGGAATTCATATATTTTCAGCTCCTACCTGCACTTGGAAACACACCCCTGGGGTAGTATTATCAGAAGTACAATTAAGATAAAACATCTAGATGGCTGAACAACAATGACATGAGAAAAGCACTTTAAATCTTTAAATGAAGTGCCATTGGACTTTTAAGAATGAAATGTTTTGACTTATATGAAGTGGCCTTTTATGGTATAAATCTGGCCAAATCTATATAAAACTCATGTTTCTTACATTTTTATTTTTGTATTACCTCAACTCTGAGATGGCTGTGTGTATCTGACACATTAAAGATGACAGTTGTGTCTACTGCTTCATACAATCTGCATCTTTTTCATTTTTTACTGATGCACTAAAAGTAAAACATCTGTTTCTGTTCCTCTGTTTTCCAGAGATTTTTCTTCTGATTGTGATGAATTGTCTATCAATCTCCAAAGTATCTCTTTTAGTGACATATATGGAAGATATCTCTGTGTCTTACGATTAGAGTTTGCCGTGGGAAGCTAGTAAGGGTACCTAAATATCTATCAACTAATGTTGTTATGTGTCTTTTGTCAAGGATGCAAATCATCCAACTGAACACATCATTTTCATGACCTAGACATCATAACTGTGTTAGCTTTAAGTTATAATTCATTTGGCATGTCAAAAAGCAGATTTGTATCAGTTTGTAAGTACAATACTCAGTTACATTACACTAATTAAACCGTTTTTTTTAGGAAAAATGCTGGCTGTTTGTGAAATGTGACAGTGTCTTTCCTGAACATTTGTTGGTCAAATATTGGAAGGTATGGAGTCTGTAATTCCTGGAGATACATGGGCATGGTTCGTGTTTAAAATTGCAGGGATTTCATTATGATGAAAGCATATTGGAATGCCTTTCAAGTTGAACACACAGATATAGTTGTTCATTTCCAATATCTGTTTTATCCCTTATGGAAAAACAACAGATAATTTCTTAAATTCGAGACATTGAAAATCCGTATTTGGTCAGTTTGAATGTCTTGCAGCTGTTGTGTTAGGATTCAACTGTGATATGCTCTCCATGAATTGACAGATAGTCATTTTTCAATGGTGATACCATTTCCAGGAGTGCATTTTTTCAGGTGATTGTTCTCCTACCAGTGCCAAGGTCTTAGTCACACAAAAAATCACCTTAATGACCACATCATGTTTCTGTTACAACATCATTGTCAGTCGGGTGTTGGGAATCCTGGCTACATGAAGAACTATTTTATTTTTTATTTTTAACATAAGGCAAACAATTACCTTCAGAAAAACAAGTGTCTTTAACTAATTCTCAGCCTCTGTTTGTGATTCACTTCCTGACCCCTACCTTTAATAAGATAAAGGGCTGAATGATCCCTTCCTATTTCTCCATGATGTGGCACCTAGATATGGTCAGTTCCAAAAGGCTTTGTAAATTGCATAGACTAGTAGCGATCCTTCAGTTCAGTAACACTTCAACCTTTGTTGTGTGCGGACGAAGGTCTTCTGTTGTGTTCACTTTGGTTCTCCAGAATTAAGCTTTCAGGAGTGATGATTAAGCACCTACTTTCACAATCATGTGACAACATTGAAGGCCCCTTCAAGGTGTGTGTCCACTGATTTAAAAAGTATTGGTAAATCTTCAACATATGCCAGTATGTTTTTATTTTTACCAAATCTTGAGAGTGGCTTTATATAGGAAGATATTAAAATAATTCCCAATGCCGAGGCAGTCATAGTGTCATAGTGCATATTGATTCGCTCACAATGTTGTCCAGCGATAAAGGGTAAATTGTATTGATATCCATTCATCATTTACACCATCCAATGTCCATTTATGAAAGTAAGGGATGAATACAATGTTGATCCCTGGATATGTGCAAGCCTATGATCAATGTAAGGTGGAGGTCACCTTGGCATGTGGGTCCTCTTATGTATTTCTGTGTAATGGCCACACATTCTGCAGTCTTCATATGATTTTAAGATCTCCAGTACCTGGTTGTTTAAAGAACTGTGAATAGAAAAAAACATCAAACCCCTGGATTCCATGATTTGAAAGAATCTGCCAGATTCCCTGGATGTGATTTTCAACCAGTAATGTCCAACATGTACTGGATTCATATCAGAGTATGTAGGTATTGTTGTGTAAAGTAGGGATGCATGCCTACAGTCATAGGTGTCAACAAAGAAGGGGCTCATAAAATCTATAAACCTTTGCATTATTCGCTGTCTGTGTTTATTGGTATCATAGGCAGTGGACAGACCAATTATGACCTTTAAACATTTGAAGAAAACATGGGGATTCCTTTGGGGCTCTGATTACAGAGGCATATTCGAGTTAGGTGGAAGGATCTATGTTGAAGTTGTCGACCAAGATGGATGACCCTTAATATAGACTCATGGTAGTTATTTGTAAGTATGAATACAACGTAATCCTCCAAATTGTCCTAAAGCCTATATAGGGACAAGTTCATTTGAACCCGGAGAAGGCCGTTCAACCAATCAGGTGGCTGGAACAGCAAGCGAGAATACACAATCCGTGTATGCTGTCCCAGCCACCCGCGGCCAATCCCAACAGTTAACCAGGATGGATGACCCTTGGCACAGACATATTGTAGTTATTTGTAACTATGAATACAATCTAATCCTCCAAATTGTCACAGATTGACTGTATCACTTTATTTGGCTATTTCACTCCTTCGCTAATTTGTTAATATATAAATCATAGCACAACTGATCAAATCCAGCCTTCAAATCTGCTTTTTAAAATCATACTTTGCATTATTTATTTTGATTAGTTAGCAAGGTACAAGTATAGAAAAAAGATAATTTAGTTTGCGTGGAAATGTATATCTCGACACCTAATGTCTAGGTTTCTTTTACTTCAGGGGGTGTTTCATTTCACCTTACGTCAGTTCTATGATGACTTGTTACTGTTGTAAGGAAGTGTGTTCCATTTCTATTGAACCTCACAATCAGTGTATTTATTGAACACTTGAAATGTAAATTTGCTGCAATTCTATCAGTACTACTGATATCTTTGTGGAAGATTCTTGCCAGGTTTTGTTGTTGGCATCTCAGTCCGCTAGTCTCCCCTCAATCAATACGGGGTGGAAAACCAGATCAGCAAAACAAACATCCATTAAATTAGCAACTAATTCAGTAGGTTCCTCTGCATAACAAGGGATGGGTGAATGGTGGTAGCAGGCCACAAGGAACATGAAGGTTGCAGAGTTTGTAGTGTAGCAGTGTATCAGCTTGGGATTGATGTGCATAATGATGACTGAGTGTCTTCGTGTTAGTTGTTGTGTGTTCATGTTGATGTTTTGTAAAAGTTGGAATGCAACATTGAGATGCTTCAGAGTTCCTTGTGTATGGGTGTGTGTATGTACTTCAGCCCTCCCCTTTCCCATCAGCATGGTCGACAAAGCCACCCTCAACATTGGATTAAATGGATTCATGGTGTACCACTGCATATTTCTTTATGAGTCAGATTTCAGTGATGAGGGGACGGTTGGCATTGCCATCCTGATAAATGTATAGGTGTGTTCATGCTGTGCTTTGATATAGAATGTGCAGTGATAATGAATCAAATTGTTCCAGAAGGCTGATCAGTGGTTTCTGTGGAGGATAATGCTATTGTAGGATCAAAACTCTGTTACTGTCGTGTGGCTCTTCCATGCACAGACTACGCATCTTACTAGAAACAACTGCAGTACACATGCAATTATTGCACCACTCTAACTTCCCATTATCCTTTTATATTTTGCAATACTGTATCATATTCTTAATGATATTAATCATAATACTAATCACAATAATAGCAATATTAGTATTTGAATAACTAATATTGTTGTTATTCTAGAGGAAGGGGCCGTTTTCTAAAGTATGTAACTGTGACAAATCCTGGTGTGGATACATGCATTATCGTGCAACGAACTACAACAAAATACTGGTGCTGGGAATATACACTCCCTTGTCTATTATATTCAGAATGCATTAATAACAATTGTGTAATATATATTACAATGTCTTTAGTGTTGGTAAATAATGCAATGATATTCTATTTAGACAGTCAATCAACACATAAGATCTCCTCTACCGAGGAAGTATGAAACTAAAAAACCTGCTCTATAGGAGAGATGCCACTGAGAAGGGTCAATGATAAAGTCATGCTTTTCTTCACTGTGGCTTACCAGAGTAGAAATATCAATGTGCATATGATTGTATCCATGCCAAGAAGGACTGACCAGAACTGAGATGCTAGGCAATGACCCTTTGAATAGCAGACCTAACAGAAATACCAGACACGTGGTTCCACCTTGGTGGGTATACATGGTGATATATGATGGTGCTACTGCATCTGTGTAGGCCATGCGAGGAAGGGTTACATGTATGGACTGCTCTTAACTACTTAGGGTGAAACTACATATCTTTAAATAAAATAACAACCAATGTGAGATCCCTCCTGTTGTACTAGAGCAATTTTCACTGAATTAAATTTAAGGAAAAAGCTACTAAAATCTTAGCCAATGACGTTATGTCTCTTGTTAGAAAATATGATGAACCCAAGTTGGCAACAATGTGTATGAGGAATTTCCTGATATTCGTAAGAATGACATGTCAGTTACAAATCAGTAAAACAAAACTGGTTAAGCAAAGTGAGGCTGCGGGCGAAAAAGGTGATAAAAGAGCCCTAGTGGAGTGGACAGGAGTAAAGTCATGTATATGTAAAAAGGATAAGAAGTTATTTGAAAGAAAAGTCTTAGAAATTGCCATTTTGACCAATTTAGCACTTGTAGATAACCTCACATGCATACAATCTAGACATTGAGTATTCCCTAATGATGAACCTTGCAATATATTCCTAAAGCCTTTTGTGATACTCTTATCTTAGTGAGAGAAATCTCAGACTTTGTTGGATGAATTTAAATATTTAATTTAACACGTATAAATAAAACAGTGATCTTGTTTAAATATACTTCAGAAGAAATGATTTACTCAATCCTTGATTAAAACTGAATTCCGAGGTATTTTTTAGTTGTTCCAATCTGATTAGTACAAATATGATACTGGAATCGTTGTTCCTCATTTATTTGGAAGACTATAATGCAACATACTTTTCAAATGGGTGAATGTCAATCAAAATGCCTTCAAACTAAGGTTGTCGATTTGGAACAAAAATAGGACATGGCACCTTGCTGAATATGTGTATTTTATCTGTGAATCTTCTGGAGATTAGTGCATACTACTCATTCAACAGAACATTATTCATACAGTTTTTAGTCAGCAAACATTGCCAAGTTGGATCTGAATTCGGGTGACTTGTAATGGACTTGTGATATCTTGGTTCAATGTCTTCTCATATGAACTGAACATGTAAGCAACTGGCAGAACTCAGAGAGTTATGGAACGGTTTAATTTAATTATTAGGGGTTAGGGGCTTATAGGTTTCTATGGAAAAATCGTTTTACAAATAGCAACATCTTTCTTTCGAGCTTAAATAAGTGTGAAGTACTGTTGCATGTCATTCTCTGTCTACACAGGAAAACATTCAGGGGCCGATTCATGGAACAAACGTGCACCAAAAATCTTCGCGCAAGCAGGCGCAAGCAGGCGCAAGCGCCAAAAAACAGGCGCACACGCACGCGTGCGATTCATGGAAGTCCCTGCGCGTGTTTTCCTCGGGATGTGCGCCAAACCCGTGCATGGCGCACACGTCACTGCAACATCCCGAAAGACGTGCGCAACGCGCACAGTGAAAGCGCACAACCTCGGCGCATACACTAGAAAGTGGGCGGAACACGGGGCGTAACGCGCGGAATGGGGAACAACTCGCGAAAACAAGGGCGTAACTGGGGATGTACTGCAGGGAAGCAGACGGAACGCCCACACGCACCCGAACCACACGTAGTCATGGAATCGAATAGGGCAAAGCCACGCACAGCGAAAGACACGCACAAGCCGAAACACGTCCGCCACACGAAGGCAGGCGGTAGCGTCCCTGCGCATTACAAAAGTGGCAACATACAGCAATTGTGCCTGTGCGAGCGGGGCACGTGTATTTCGGGGTTGCGCGGGAAGTTACACACGCGATTGAGCGGGGTACGTGTATTCCGGGGGTTCGCGGGAACTTCTTCACGCGATCGGGCCTGGAGGAGCGGGCTATGTGTATTTCAGGGGTTCGCGTGAACTTCTTCACGCGATCGGGCCTGGGGGAGCGGGCTACATGTAGTTCAGGGGTTCACGTGAACTTCTTCACGCGAACGGGCCTGGGGGAGCGGGCTACGTGTATTTCAGGGGTTCGCGTGAACATTTTCACGCGATCGGGCCTGAGAGAGCGGGCTACGTGTATTTCAGGGGTTCACGTGAACATTTTCACGCGATCGGGCCTGGGGGAGCGGGCTACGTGTATTTCAGGGGTTCGCGTGAACTTCTACACGCGATCGGGCCTGGGGGAGCGGGCTACGTGTATTTCAGGGGTTCGCGTGAACTTCTTCACGCGATCGGCCCTGGGGGAGCGGGCTACGTGTATTTCAGGGGTTCGCGTGAACTTCTTCACGCGATTGGGCCTGGGGGAGCGGGCTACGTGTATTTCAGGAGTTCGCGTGAACTTCTTCACGCGATCGGGCCTGGGGGAGCGGGCTACGTGTATCTCAGGGGTTCGCGTGACCTTTTTCACGCAATCGGGCCTGGGGGAGCGGGGTACCACTCACCATCTGCCTTGCGTGTAGAAGAACGCCTAGCCAACACCCGTTGTGAAGTAATAGCGTGTGAACCCCAACGGATGGAAAACACACGCACCGCACGAAAAGCATGTACAGAACATAAAGGCACGCGGGATCTCCAAGCGCTGCCAGGGCAACACCCGTGCGCAAAACGTCACAGATGCGCTTACGCTGTAAGGGCCTTTGGTCCAATAAAATCGCGTATGCGTGCTGACGCGCTTACGCGCTAAGGGCCTTTCCTCGATTTTCACGCTGACGTGCAGGATTTTCACGTGCCAAATCACTCCGTATCAAGCTGGCCACGCGAAAACACACGGAACACCACGCTCCTGCCCAGAAGGCCGAATTACTGCCCCCCAGTGCCCCGAGCAGCCTCCCACGTGCCATCTGCTGCTGCCTGCCTGCCTGCCTGCCTGCTGCCACCGTGCCCTGCCATTTGGTGCCTGCACATCAGCCATCTGCAGGGGTCCAGTTGCTGTGTCCACCCCTGCTGGAACAGAAGACTCCCGACTAGGATAACATCGCTCCACAGCCCAGCCCCAGGACCCAGTTGCCCACCCACTCCTGCCCCTGGGGTTGCCATGTCGGGCACATCCACATCTGGCACCAGTGGCAACCCCCGGCCAGAGGGGCAGAGGGGCACCAGCTTCACTGCCACCGAAGTTGGTGTCCTGGTGGAGCAAGTCCTGGGGCAGTATAATGCCCTCTTCGGATTGTCCCGCGCCAACAAGGAAGGACGGGAGAGGATCTGGGCCGACTGTGTGGTTGCCATCAATGCGGAGGGGGTGGCAACCCGCACCATCCAGAAGGTCAAGAAGCGCTGGAAAGACTTGAGGTCCAGGACCCTCATAAAGGCCCGGCGCCTCGTGGAGGGGGGCCGGGGCCGCATGAGTTCCATCCAGATGAGGGTCCTGGAACGCGTACACCCAGCGCTCCACGCCCAGGTCCTTGAGAGGGAGACCCGTCTGGAGTTGAGCGGTAAGTGGCCAAGCATTGCTGTGTGAGACAGGGCATGTTGCAGTGTGCTGGTTGTCTGATACTTGCCTGTATGTGTGACATAGGCCATGTACGCATGTATGTGTGCAGGGACATCATGGTAATGCATGTGCGACCAGTAATGTGTGAACCGCACGGTCGTTGTATGTGTTTAAATGTGACATGGGGAGCCCTATGCAGATTGTACACATGAGAGCATGGCAGTCTCTGTTCCTGGACATGGGTGGGGGTGAGGGATGGGTGCTGATGCCAGGTACATATATGGTATCCATGTCTGTGTGCCTGACCTGCATGTCTGTGACTTGTGAATGCCATGGATGCATGACACATGTCTGTGACAATGTACAGATTCACTGATGTAGCCTAGTCATCCTTGTATCCACTGTGATTGGGGTGTACGGGGCCAGATGGATGTGACTGAGGTGAAGTGTGTGCATGTGATAGGCATGACCCATGATGCATGTGAGTACCATTACATTGTATGTTTTGTGAGTCCATTGGACACGTATGGAAATGTCCATGGCATGCACCATGACTGTCACTGTGTGTGTTTTGCCTGGACTGACACATGTGTTGTGGAGGGACATGATGGAAGTGTACTTTGACAGTGGCACTCATCTGCTATTGCTTCCTGTCTAGGGGACCATTGTACAGTACCCTGATGCTTGTGTTCTATGTCTCCCTCTACGCAGCGGCAAGTGAAGAAGAGGGCGGAGACGGCGCTGTGGAGCAAGGCGGCGGGGATGCCCCCACGGCTGCAGTGGAAGGGGTGGGTGAGTCCCCACAGGGGCCTGCTACGGCGGAAGACGGTGAGGAGCCATCCAGGTTGGTGGTTTCCTCAGAGGAGGAGGAGGCCGCCACTGAGGCGCACATGGGGCCTGGTGGGGGCATCCCTGCTGGTGCAAGCGGTGCAGTCCAGGGGCAGGGGCACGAGCACGAGGCAGCACAGGTCACCGTGGAGGGGCCTGTGCATGTCGCTGTCCCTGACCCTGTGGGTGCACCACCATGCACCAGCAGGGATGCACCGTCCCAGGCCCGTCCGCAGGTAGAGGGGATGTCCATGTCATCTGACTCCCCTCCACCTGCGGACGAGGGGACCCCTGGCCGTATGGAGAAGGTCCTGATTGGGGTCGCAATGCGCACGGCTGTGATTCGTGATGCCGTGCGTGCTTCCCAGGAGGAGCACGCACGTCATCATGAAGAGCACCGTGCCGACGTGGCCCAATTAGGATCATCCATGTTCGGGGGTTTCCTGCATGTGTTGGCCAATCTGGCGGCCCTCTCCTCCTCTGTGGAGACTATACGCCAGTCGTTCTCCTTGCCGTCTTGAGGCCCAGAAGCCACCAGGGCCCCCTGTGGACCTGCCCTGACCAATGCAGCCAGCTCGGTGGGGATCCCATCCCTGCCACAGTCGGGAGTCAGAGGTCCAGCAGGGGTGGACACCACAGCAACCGGACCCCAGCAGATGGAGGATGTGACGGCATCATCGGGCAGGGCACGTGCACGACGGCGTCAGTGGTTTCCATCAGCCTGGATGCCGTCGTGCTGGCACAGGCAGTTACGTCGGAGGCAGCAGCAGGCTCAACGTGGGAGGCATCATGGCTCGGGGCCATCAACATCAGGGGTGCAGGCATCGGCCGGAGGGCAGGAGAACCCTGGAATGGGAGTGGCTTCCGTGTGGGAGCGGTTGGGCCAGCAGATAGGTGCGGAGCGGCAGCGGGCAGAGGATTAACGGCTCACAATGGACAGGGCGGAGGACTCCATGCGGAGGGCGCTGAGGCGGGCTGAGTGCCTCGAGGGTCTTCGCAGGGAGTTGGAGCTGGACACTGCATTATCCCTGCGGGACCTCGGGGCCAGGGAACATGCCCGCCTCCAAGCCATTGAACGGGAGTTCTATGATGCCCTGGCCCATGACAACAACCAGTGAGCCGTCGGACTAGCCCGCTGCCTTTGTATATAGTTATATAGTTAGTGGTAGGTTTCCTTTAATTTTTTTTTTTTATTTGGTTGCGATTGGACAATGCGCCACATTTTGTATATAGTTCAGTTTTTAGTTAGTTGTCATAGTTAGGTTTCATTTGGTTGGGCTCATGGACCCGGGATTATCTTGTAAATAGTTCTTCAATGGATTTTTTTATTGTCTGGATTTTTTTCATGGACATTCATCTTCTTTTGGTTGTTTTGCTTTGTGGTTTTTCTCATTTCATTTCCATTCAAGTTGATTTTCAATACATTTTTATTTTCATCCTTCAATGTGTCGTATCATCTCATTACTTTCATGCATGTCATGTTGGGTGTTTTAACATTCACTTGCAGCCATTGTGTGTGACAGACATGTGTTCATTTGCATTATTTACATTGGGTGTGTAACATGTAATTGTCTTTGATATGTGGGTGGATGGATAGTTGGTTGGGCCTTTTGGCAGGGGAGGGTGGCCATTACGGACATGATCGGGGATTGTTGGGACCCAGGTGCAGGGGGGCATGGATGGGACATGGGCGAGGGCCTGGTGGAGGGTGCCCCTGCACTGCTGGGCGTAGGGGGGTGGGGAACATGAGTTGGACATGGGTGGGGGCCTGCTGGCAGGTGCCCCGCAATTCTGGGGGTGGGGGTGCAAGGGGACATGAGTTGGACATGGGTGGGGGCCTGCTGGCAGGTGCCCCACAGTGCTGGGGGGTGGGGGTGTGGGGGACATGAGTTGGACATGGGTGGGGGCCTGCTGGCAGGTGCCCCGCAATTCTGGGGGTGGGGGTGCAAGGGGACATGAGTTGGACATGGGTGGGGGCCTGCTGGCAGGTGCCCCACAATGCTGGGGGTGGGGGTGGTGGGAGACATGGGTGGGGGCCTGGTGGAGGGTGCCCCTGCACTGCTGGGGGGTGGGGGTGGTGGGGAACATGAGTTGGACATAGGTGGGGGCCTGCTGGCAGGTGCCCCGCAATTCTGGGGGTGGGGGTGCAAGGGGACATGAGTTGGACATGGGTGGGGGCCTGCTGGCAGGTGCCCCACAGTGCTGGGGGGTGGGGGTGGTGGGGAACATGAGTTGGACATGGGTGGGGGCCTGCTGACAGGTGCCCCGCAATTCTGGGGGTGGGGGTGCAAGGGGACATGAGTTGGACATGGGTGGGGGCCTGCTGGCAGGTGCCCCGCAATGCTGGGGGTGGGGGTGGTGGGAGACATGGGTGGGGGCCTGGTGGAGGGTGCCCCTGCACTGCTGGGGGGTGGGGGTGGTGGGGAACATGAGTTGGACATGGGTGGGGGCCTGCTGGCAGGTGCCCTGCAATTCTGGGGGTGGGGGTGCAAAAGGACATGAGTTGGACATGGGTGGGGGCCTGCTGGCAGGTGCCCCACAGTGCTGGGGGGTGGAGGTGGTGGGGAACATGAGTTGGACATGGGTGGGGGCTTGCTGGCAGGTGCCCCGCAATTCTGGGGGTGAGGGTGCAAGGGGACATGAGTTGGACATGGGTGGGGGCCTGCTGGCAGGTGCCCCTTAATGCTGGGGGTGGGGGTGGTGGGAGACATGGGTGGGGGCCTGGTGGAGGGTGCCACTGCACTGCTGGGGGGTGGGGTGGTGGGGAACATGAGTTGGACATGGGTGGGGGCCTGCTGGCAGGTGCCCCGCAATTCTGGGGGTGGGGGTGCAAGGGGACATGAGTTGGACATTGGTGGGGGCCTGCTGGCAGGTGCCCCGCAATTCTGGGGGTGGGGGTGCAAGGGGACATGAGTTGGTGATCATTAGTGCAAGGAGACATGTGCCTTTGCTGGGGGGCATGCCCATGTTGGGTGGGCTGCCTGCGGGACATCACCAGGGATGCAGGGTAGTCCCCTGTGGTGTGGGCTGCCTGCAGGGGCCGTGGAGGGTGTACAGGGAACACCTGGGAGGACCCACACTGGCAAATCACATGTAGGACTCCCCGGCACCCCTGAAATACACGTACCCTGCTGAAATCGCGTGTAAAACTTTCCGCGCACTCCTGGTATACACGCACACGCTCCCCCAGGCCAGATCGCGTGTGGAACTTCCCGCGCACCCCTGAAATACACGCACCCAGGGCAATCGCGTGTGGAACTTCCCGCGCACCCCTGAAATACACGCGCCCAGGCCATTCGCGTGTAGAACTTCCCGCGCACCCCTGAAATACATGCACCCAGGCCATTCGCGTGTGGAACTTCCCGCGCACCCCTGAAATACACGCACCCAGGCCATTCACGTGTAGAAATTCCCGCGCACCCCTGAAATACACGCGCCCAGGCCATTCGCGTGTGGAACTTCCCGCGCACCCCTGAAATACACGCACCCAGGCCATTCACGTGTAGAAATTCCCGCGCACCCCTGAAATACACGCGCCCAGGCCATTCGCGTGTGGAACTTCCCGCGCACCCCTGAAATACACGCGCCCAGGCCATTCGTGTGTAGAACTTCCCGCGCACCCCTGAAATACACGCGCCCAGGGCATTCGCGTGTGGAACTTCCCGCGCACCCCTGAAATACACGCACCCAGGCCATTCGCGTGTAGAACTTCCCGCGCACCCCTGAAATACACGCGCCCAGGCCATTCACGTGTGGAACTTCCCGCGCACCCCTGGAATACACGCGCCCAGGGCAATCGCGTGTGGAACTTCCCGCGCACCCCTGAAATACACGCGCCCAGGCCATTCGCGTGTAGAACTTCCTGCGCACCCCTGAAATACACGCGCCCAGGCCATTCGCGTGTGGAACTTCCCGCGCACCTCTGAAATACACGCACCCAGGCCATTCGCGTGTGGAACTTCCCGCGCACCCCTGAAATACACGCGCCCAGGCCATTCGCGTGTAGAACTTCCCGCGCACCCCTGAAATACACGCGCCCAGGCCATTCGCGTGTGGAACTTCCCGCGCACCCCTGAAATACACGCGCCCAGTCCATTCGCGTTTAGAACTTCCCGCGCACCCCTGAAATACACACGCCCAGGCCATTCGCGTGTGGAACTTCCCGCGCACCCCTGAAATACACGCGCCCAGGCCATTCGCGCGTGGAACTTCCCGCGCACCCCTGAAATACACGCGCCCAGGCCATTCGCGTGTAGAACTTCCCGCGCACCCCTGAAATACACGCGCCCAGGCCATTTGCGTGTAGAACTTCCCGCGCACCCCTGGAATACACGCGCCCAGGCCATTCGGTGTGGGACTTCCCGCGCACCCCTGAAATACACGCGCCCAGGGCAATCGCGTGTGGAACTTCCCGCGCACCCCTGAAATACACGCGCCCAGGCCAATCGCGTGTGGAACTTCCCGTGCACCCCTGAAATACACGCGCCCAGGGCAATCGCGTGTGGAACTTCCCGCGCACCCCTGAAATACACGCGCCCAGGCCATTCGCGTGTGGAACTTCCCGCACACCCCTGAAATACACGCGCCGAAGGCAATCGCGTGTGGAACTTCCCGCGCAACCCTGAAATACACGTGCCCAGGCCAATCGCGTGTGGAACTTCCCGCGCACCCCTGAAATACAAGCACGCAGCCCAATCGCGTGTAGAACTTCACGCGCATCCCTGAAATACACGTACCCTGCGGAAATCGTGTGTGTAACTTCCCCTGCACCCTGAAATACACGTACCCTGCTGATATCGCGTGTGGAACTTCACGCGCACCCCGAAATACACGTACCCTGATGGAATCGCGTGAGGTACTTCCCGCGCACCGCAGTGATACACGTAGCCCGCTTGCTGTGCTGGTACAGGGTTAGCGCAGCCCTTTGCGCTGGATTGGGTATATTGATGGCTTTTCCCTGCGTGAGAGACGTTCTTGGGGGCGTAACTGGCGCTGCTGCGGGGTCGCTGCGCCACTGTGCGCCACGGCTGGTTTTGGTGGCTGGAATCCATGAATACGCTGTGCGCGGAAATGGATTTTAGCGCACGCGCCTGGCGCAGGGATTTGCACGCGCACACTGTGCGCAAGCCGCGTGCGCAACTTGTGTGCTGAATTCTATGAATTACCCCCTCAGTGTTTGGAATAGAAAAAAAAGCCTTATAGGTGCTGAGGACATGTAATTTGATATGATGATATTACCCTCCTTTTAAAAAGTGTGACGCATAAAATGTTGTACCATACACCTCAACATTTGATTCATCTATGCAACTCGCTTCGAACCTCAGATTTTAACTTTGACACTTGAATTAACACATATGCATCATGGGGCCGATTCATGGAACAAACGTGCGCCGAAAATCTTTGCGCAAGCAGGCGCAAGCAGGCGCAAGCGCCAAAAAACAGCAGCACGCGCACGCGTGCGATTCATGGAAGTCCCTGCGCGTGTTTTCCTCGGGATGTGCGCCAAACCCGTGCATGGCGCACACGTCACTGCAACATCCCGAAAGACGTGCGCGACGCGCACAGTGAAAGCGCACAACCTCGGCGCATACACTAGAAAGTGGGCGGAACACGGGGCGTAACGCGCGGAATGGGGAACAACTCTCGAAAACAAGGGCGTAACTGGGGATGTATTGCAGGGAAGCAGACGGAACGCCCACACGCACCCGAACCACACGTATTCATGGAATCGAATAGGGCAAAGCCACGCACAGCGAAAGACACGCACAAGCCGAAACACGTCCGCCACACGAAGGCAGGCGGTAGCGTCCCTGCGCATTACAAAAATGGCAACATACAGCAATTGTGCCTGTGCGAGCGGGGCACGTGTATTTCAGGGTTGCGCGGGAAGTTACACACGCGATTGAGCGGGGTACGTGTATTCCGGGGGTTCGCGGGAAGTCACACACGTGATCTGGCCTGGGGGAGCGGGCTACGTGTATTTCAGGGGTTCGCGTGAACTTCTTCACGCGATCGGGCCTGGGGGAGCGGGCTACGTGTATTTCAGGGGTTCGCGTGACGGGCCTGGGGGAGCGGGGTACCACTCACCGTCTGCCTTGCGTGTAGAAGAACGCGTAGTCAACACCCGCTGTGAAGTAATAGCGTGTGAACCCCAACGGATGGAAAACACACGCACCGCACGAAAAGCACGTACAGAACATAAAGGCACGCGGGATCTCCAAGCCCTGCCAGGGCAACGCCCGTGCGCAAAACGTCACGGACGCGCTTACGCTGTAAGGGCCTTTGGTCCAATGAAATCGCGTATGCGTGCTGACGCGCTTACGCGCTAAGGGCCTTTCCTCGATTTTCACGCTGACGTGCAGGATTTTCACGTGCCAAATCACTCCGTATCAAGCTGGCCACGCGAAAACACACGGAAGACCACGCTCCTGCCCAGAAGGCCAAATTACTGCCCCCCAGTGCCCTGAGCAGCCTTCCACGTGCCATCTGCTTCTGCCTGCCTGCCTGCCTGCTGCCACCGTGCCCTGCCATTTGGTGCCTGCACATCAGCCATCTGCAGGGGTCCAGTTGCTGTGTCCACCCCTCCTGGAACAGAAGACTCCCGACTCAGATAACATCGCTCCACAGCCCAGCCCCAGGACCCAGTTGCCCACCCACTCCTGCCCCTGGGGTTGCCATGTCGGGCACATCCACATCTGGCACCAGTGGCAACCCCCGGCCAGAGGGGCAGTGGGGCACCAGCTTCACTGCCACCGAAGTTGGTGTCCTGGTGGAGCAAGTCCTGGGGCAGTATGATGCCCTCTTCGGATCGTCCCGTGCCAACAAGGAAGGACGGGAGAGGATCTGGACCGACTGTGTGGTTGCCATCAACGCGGAGGGGGTGGCAACCCGCACCATCCAGAAGGTCAAGAAGCGCTGGGAAGACTTGAGGTCCAGGACCCTCATAAAGGCCCGGCGCCTCGTGAAGGGGGGCCGGGGCCGCATGAGTTCCATCCAGATGAGGGTCCTGGAACGCGTACACCCAGCGCTCCACGCCCAGGTCCTTGAGAGGGAGACCCGTCTGGAGTTGAGCGGTAAGTGGCCAAGCATTGCTGTGTGAGACAGGGCATGTTGCAGTGTGCTGGTTGTCTGATACTTGCCTGTATGTGTGACATAGGCCATGTACGCATGTATGTGTGCAGGGACATCATGGTAATGCATGTGCGACCAGTAATGTGTGAACCGCACACTGTATGTGTGCAGGGACATCATGGTAATGCATGTGCGACCAGTAATGTGTGAACCGCACGGTCGTTGCATGTGTTTAAATGCGACATGGGGAGTCCGATGCAGATTGTACACATGAGAGCATGGCAGTCTCTGTTCCTGGACATGGGTGGGGGTGAGGGATGGGTGCTGATGCCAGGTACATATATGGTATCCATGTCTGTGTGCCTGACCTGCGTGTCTGTGACTTGTGAATGCCATGGATGCATGACACATGTCTGTGACAATGTACAGATTCACTGATGCAGCCTAGTCATCCTTGTATCCACTGTGATTGGGGTGTACGGGGCCAGATGGATGTGACTGAGGTGAAGTGTGTGCATGTGATAGGCATGACCCATGATGCATGTGAGTACTATTACATTGTATGTTTTGTGAGTCCATTGGACATGTATGGAAATGTCCATGGCATGCACCATGACTGTCACTGTATGTGTTTTGCCTTGACTGACACATGTGTTGTGGAGGGACATGATGGAAGTGTACTTTGACAGTGGCACTCATCTGCTATTGCTTCCTGTCTAGGGGACCATTGTACAGTACCCTGATGCTTGTGTTCTATGTCTCCCTCTACGCAGCGGCTAGTGAAGAAGAGGGCGGAGACGGCGCTGTGGAGCAAGGCGGCGGGGATGCCCCCACGGCTGCAGCGGAAGGGGTGGGTGAGCCCCCATAGGGGCCTGCTACGGCGAAAGATGGTGAGGAGCCATCCAGGTTGGTGGTTTCCACAGAGGAGAAGGAGGCTGCCACTGAGGCGCACATGGGGCCTGGTGGGGGCATCCCTGCTGGTGCAAGTGGTGCAGTCCAGGGGCAGGAGGCAGCGCAGGTCACCGTGGAGGGGCCTGTGCATGTCGCTGCTCCTGACCCTGTGGGTGCACCACCATGCACCAGCAGGGATGCCCCGTCCCAGGCCCGTCCGCAGGTAGAGGGGATGTCCATGTCATCTGACTCCCCTCCACCTGCGGAAGAGGGGACCCCTGGCCGTATGGAGAAGGTCCTTATTGGGGTCGCGATGCGCACGGCTGTGATTCGTGATGCCGTGCGTGCTTCCCAGGAGGAGCATGCACGTCATCACGAAGAGCACCGTGCCGACGTGGCCCAATTGGGATTGTCCATGTTCGGGGGTTTCCTGCATGTGTCGGCCAATCTGGCGGCCCTCTCCTCCTCTGTGGAGACTATACGCCAGTCGTTCTCCTTGCCGTCTTCCAGCCCAGATGCCACCAGGGCCCCCTGTGGACCTGCCCTGACCAATGCAGCCAGCTTGGTGGGGATCCCATCCCTGCCACAGTCGGGAGTCAGAGGTCCAGCAGGGGTGGACACCACAGCAACCGGACCCCAGCAGAAGGAGGATGTGATGGCATCATCGGGCAGGGCACGTGCACAACGGCGTCGGTGGTTTCAATCAGCCTGGATGCCGTCGTGCTGGCACAGGCAGTTGCGTCGGAAGCAGCAGCAGGCTCAACGTGGGAGGCATCATGGCTCGGGGCCATCAACATCAGGGGTGCAGGCATCGGCCGGAGGGCAGGAGAACCCTGGAATGGGAGTGGCTTCCGTGTGGGAGCGGTTGGGCCAGCAGATAGGTGCGGAGCGGCAGCGGGCAGAGGAGGAATGGCTCACAATGGTCAGGACGGAGGACTCCATGCGGAGGGCGCTGAGGCAGGCTGAGTGCCTCGAGGGTCTTTGCAGGGAGTTGGAGCTGGACACTGCATTATCCCTGCGGGACCTCGGGGCCAGGGAACATGCCCGCCTCCAAGCCATTGAAATGGAGTTCGATGATGCCCTGGCCCATGACAACAACCAGTGAGCCGTCGGACTAGCCCGCTGCCTTTGTATATAGTTATATAGTTAGTGGTAGGTTTCCTTTAATTTTTTTTTTTTTTATTTGGTTGCGATTGGACAATGCGCCACATTTTTGTATATAGTTCAGTTTTTAGTTAGTTGTCATAGTTAGGTTTCATTTGGTTGGACTCATGGACCCGGGATTATCTTGTAAATAGTTCTTCAATTGATTTTTTTATTGTTTGGATTTTTTTCATGGACATTCATCTTCTTTTGGTTGTTTTGCTTTGTGGTTTTTCTCATTTCATTTCCATTCAAGTTGATTTTCAATACATTTTTATTTTCATCCTTCAATGTGTCGTATCATCTCATTACTTTCATGCATGTCATGTTGGGTGTTTTAACATTCACTTGCAGCCATTGTGTGTGACAGACATGTGTTCATTTGCATTATTTACATTGGGTGTGTAACATGTAATTGCCTTTGATATGTGGGTGGATGTGATAGTTGGTTGGGACTTTTGGCAGGGGAGGGTGGCCATTACGGACATGATCGGGGATTGTTGGGACCCAGGTGCAGAGGGGCATGGATGGGACATGGGCGAGGGCCTGGTAGAGGGTGCCCCTGCACTGCTGGGGGGTAGGGGGGTGGGGAACATGAGTTGGACATGGGTGGGGGCCTGCTGGCAGGTGCCCCGCAATTCTGGGGGTGGGGGTGCAAGGGGACATGAGTTGGACATGGGTGGGGGCATGCTGGCAGGTGCCCCGCAATGCTGGGGGTGGGGGTGGTGGGAGACATGGGTGGGGGCCTGGTGGAGGGTGCCCCTGCACTGCTGGGGGGTGGGGGTGGTGGGGAACATGAGTTGGACATGGGTGGGGGCCTGCTGGCAGGTGCCCCGCAATTCTGGGGGTGGGGGTGCAAGGGGACATGAGTTGGACATGGGTGGGGTCCTGCTGGCAGGTGCCCCGCAATTCTGGGGGTGGGGGTGCAAGGGGACATGAGTTGGTGATCATTAGTGCAAGGAGACTTTGCTGGGGGGCATGCCCATGTTGGGTGGGCTGCCTGCGGGACATGACCAGGGATGCAGGGTAGTCCCCTGTGGTGTGGGCTGCCTGCAGGGGCCGTGGAGGGTGTACAGGAAACACCTGGGAGGACCCACACTGGCAAATTACATGTAGGACTCCCCGGCACCCCTGAAATACACGTACCCTGCTGAAATCGCGTGTAAAACTTTCCGCGCACCCCTGGTATACACGCACACGCTCCCCCAGGCCAGATCGCGTGTGGAACTTCCCGTGCACCCCTGAAATACACGCGCCCAGGGCAATCGCGTGTGGAACTTCCCACGCACCCCTGAAATACACGCGCCCAGGCCATTCACGTGTAGAACTTCCCGCGCACCCCTGAAATACACGCACCCAGGCCATTCGCGTGTGGAACTTCCCACGCACCCCTGAAATACACGCACCCAGGCCATTCGCGTGTAGAACATCCTGCGCACCCCTGAAATACACGCACCCAGGCCATTCGCGTGTGGAACTTCCCGCGCACCCCTGAAATACACGCGCCCAGGCCATTCGCGTGTAGAACTTCCCGCGCACCCCTGAAATACACGCACCCAGGCCATTCGCGTGTGGAACTTCCCACGCACCCCTCAAATACACGCGCCCAGGGCAATCGCGTGTAGAACTTCCTGTGCACCCCTGAAATACACGCACCCAAGCCATTCGCGTGTGGAACTTCCCGCGCACCCCTGGAATACACGCGCCCAGGGCAATCGCTTGTGGAACTTCCCGCGCACCCCTGAAATACACGCGCCCAGGCCATTCGCGTGTAGAACTTCCCGCGCACCCCTGAAATACACGCACCCAGGCCATTCGCGTGTGGAACTTCCCACGCACCCCTGAAATACACGCACCCAGGCCATTCGCGTGTAGAACTTCCCGCGCACCCCTGAAATACACGCACCCAGGCCATTCGCGTGTGGAACTTCCCGCGCACCCCTGAAATACACGAGCCCAGGCCATTCGCATGTGGAACTTCCAGCGCACCCCTGAAATACACGCACCCAGGCCATTCGCGTGTGAAACTTCCCGCGCACCCCTGAAATACACGCGCCCTGGCCATTCGCGTGTAGAACTTTCCGCGCACCCCTGAAATACACGCACCCAGGCCATTCGCATGTGGAACTTCCCGTGCACCCCTGAAATACACGCGTCCAGGGCAATCGCGTGTAAAACTTCCCGCGCACCCCTGAAATACACGCACCCAGGCCATTCGCGTGTGGAACTTCCCGCGCACCCCTGGAATACACGCGCCCATGGCAATCTCGTGTGGAACTTCCCGCGCACCCCTGAAATGCACACGCCCAGGCCAATCGCGTGTGGAACTTACCGCGCACCCCTGAAATACACGCGCCCAGGGCAATCACGTGTGGAACTTCCTGCGCACCCCTGAAATACACGCGCCCAGGCCAATCGCGTGTGGAACTTCCCGCGCACCCCTGAAATACACGCACGCAGCCCAATCGCGTGTAGAACTTCACGCGCACCCCTGAAATACACGTACCCTGCGGAAATCGCATGTGTAACTTCCCCTGCACCCTGAAATACACGTACCCTGCTGATATCGCGTGTGGAACTTCACGCGCACCCCGAAATACACGTACCCTGATGGAATCGCATGAGGTACTTCCCGCGCACCCCACTGATACACGTAGCCCGCTTGCTGTGCTGGTACAGGGTTAGCGCAGCCCTTTGCGCTGGATTGGGTATATTGATGGCTTTTCCCTGCGCGAGAGGCGTTCTTGGGGGCCTAACTGGCGCTGCTGCAGGGTCGCTGCGCCACTGTACGCCACGGCTGGTTTTGGTGGCTGGAATCCATGAATACGCTGTGCGCGGAAATGGATTTTAGCGCACGCGGCTGGCGCAGGGATTCGCACGCGCACACTGTGCGCCAGCCGCGTGCGCCACTTGTGCGCTGAATTCTATGAATTACCCCCCATGACTCTGCAGGTGTAACTTTTTACACAGGACAAGTTTATTGAATTACAGCAAACCTACCTTGGGGGCTGTCAACCAGGCAAACTTAGACACATGGAAGAGTTAAGTCATACCCACCTGACACACCCATTCCATGTAAATTACACAAACATGGAAAGGGAGGAAGATCTTCTGTGTGGAGTGCAGAGAAAAACGATTTTCCAATGAATTAAGCTTGCTCGCCTCCCAGTAAAAAGTTGTAAACCCTATTTGTGCATTGGTGTAAGTTATTGTGGCATAACGTACACCATATTTTGGGTGTAAGCCATACTTACACCTTTTATTTGGCATATCAGCCCATATGGCTATATGCTTAATCAGATGATAGTGTGTGTTTTGTATAAATGTGGTTGCAAAAATATATCACTGTCTTTTAACTGTGATGTTTACTTCTCCCTGCAGCTATTTGTTGACTGTTGTTTCATCTCCCATCCATAAGTTAACATTGGGTATTGTTATTATTTGTATATTTACTTTCACTTAGAAACCCATATGCATTTATCTACTAATTATCCTTTTAAGTGTCATAGCAATGATCTGTGTATCCTATGTATTTCTAAACACTCCCTTCAAAATGAAAATATTAGGACATCCTATATATGAAAATTAAATAACAATACGTTTTGGGTGTTTTTCCTCTATTTCCTTCAAAATATGTATAGTTCAAAAATATAATTTCTGCGTTGTGACCATAGAATGGGTCTGTTTAATGATTTGACAGTATGAAAAACGGTTCCATGTAATAATGTCGCCACAAAAATCTCGCCATGCAAAAATATTGCTGACAAATGGCGACATTATTGCATGGAACATGTTTTTGCCCCTGTCCCCATATATATGGTCATCCATATAATATCGCCACAACCTTTTCGCGGCGATATTATTTATGCCGACCATATATATGGGGATAATATTACCTGATACCTGAAAAACATGTTGTGCCTATCAATATGTATGTCTGAGTTTCCACCAAAAATATTTGAACTCATGACAGTCCAGGCACCCATCCTTAGGTGTCCAGCACTCAAAGTGTAAATCTATTAAAGCATCACTAGCAAATCAATCTGAAAAGATGTAGCTCCTACAATCTGAAAGGGGCTATTTGAAGTTATCCTGAGTACCTTCTCCTCTCCTAATTCCTTCTCCAGCTGTGGTGTCCCCCAGGGTGCTATCCTCCCCCCTTGGCTCTTTACCATCTACCTTGCTCTGCTTGCACTCCTCCTTCTCCTCCAGCTTCAATTGTCGCACAGATGACGCACAGCTCTTTTTCAAAAGTCCTACTGACCCTCTTAAACCCTCCATCATCCATCCATCCAGTCCAGGTGCACTTACAATGATATCTGCCTCAATTCCTGCAAAACTGAGATTGCTTCCCATCGGGAACCCTGCCTACTCCTCCTTCCCTTCACTCTGGCCTTCCTCCTTGGGCTCTTCCCCTACTCCTTCCTCCCTCACACTCAAGACATTGCCATGAAGTCCCACTTTCTGCTCTTCCTTCTCAAACAAATTCTCCCTTTTTTTCACTTTCTCACAGAGGCTCAACGTTACCCAAGACCTGGTTCTCTCAAGTCTTGACTATTGCAATATCCGCCTCCTGAATCTACCTCTTACCACTCTACGACAGCTCCAGCTTATCCAGAATATGGCAGCAAGACTTATCCTTGGCCTTAAACCCAGGGACCGCATCTCTCCTGCTCTAAAACGTCTTCACTGGCTCCCGGTTGTTGCACAGATTAAATTCAAATCCCTCTGCATTATCCACAAGGATATCTGGGCCCAGGGACCACATTATCTACAACTTGATCTTACTAAATACTCTCCCTCTAAACCACTACATTCCTCTGGCACCAACTCTTTGGGCCTCATTACGACCCTGCCAAAAACCATGGTGCTATTAGCATCATGGTCCATGCCGGTAAGTTACCGACTCTGCCATGGAGAAAGGGGGAATTACCACCCCATTACAAGGTTGGTGGGGCGGTAATTCCCCCTTCCTCCATGGCCCTTCCCCATTCCAATTTTTGCCCCATAGGGCTCAATGGGAATGGGGAAGGCGCTAAGTACGGTGACGCAAATTGCGGCACGGTAATTAGCACCAAGGTCCCTTCGCGGGTCCCTACTTTAACGGCTTTTACGGCACTGTTAACCCATTAGTGCCTGGGTCGTAATGAGGCCCTTCGTGTGTAAAGTGTTTTCCTAAACAGAGGGTAGGTCAATCACTTTCCCCAGCTGGCTCCCTCCTGTGGAACAGCCTCCCACTGCATCTGCACCTTGAGCGGGCTTTCTTAAATTCTGGAAGCTCCTCAAGACTCTTTACCTCCTCCTTCCCTTCTTCTCTTCTCTGCTAGTCTCACAGTTGCTGTGATTGGTGTCCGGGGCCCTTACGCATCCTCGGGCACCTGACCTCCCGCACCCAATTGACCCAGCCCCTGTCTAACCTCACCACTTGCCTTGGCACACCCTCCACCCTGGAGGTTTGCACTTACTCCTAACGTGGCCCCTGGCTGGGTAGCACTCAACAACCCAAGCACTTCATCTGTGGCTCGCCCATGAGCCTGGAATCCCCAGCACTTACACCCTCTCTCCTTTTCCTTGCTGCACTTGCATGTTTTAAATACTCACCCGGCATAGTAGGTTTGCCCCTCCTTCCTTCCTTTCCCTCAAATGCTCTTATTAAATATTGTGTTTTTTTAATGTATTTCACTCCCTTTTTCCCTAACCCTGTGGGCACTTTGAAACAGTATTTTCTTGCTGTATAAGCACCTAACAAGCAAACAATACATAAATACATACAGAAGATCCAATCATTTATCTCATTATTCTGTTATTTTCTTGTTGTAGCGACGTCCAAGCAGATGGCCAGCAATGCAGTTCCGAAGAGGATCAGGACACCCAGCCTACGCGGAAGTGGAGCCAGCTGGAGAAAAAGAAGGCTTTATAATATCAGAACAATGCTAAAACACGAAGGGTGCCAAAGACCTGTACTGGTCTATGGGTGCAGAACTTATGTTTGTCTGAGGGAAAGACTGAGCTAGTGATGCCCAAACTAAAAAGGGTTTCTAGAGCATCCATGGCTAGGAAGATGGACCCGACAAGAGTCCCACACCATGACAGATTAACACTGCACAGTAGACTTGCTCTCTAAATGTCCTAGCTCAGTAGATGGGCAATAAGAAAAGGAATACCACACCCACCGGAAATGCCATGTGTGTGCTCATGCTCAGGCATGTTTAGGAATACAAAATACTGTTCTTAATCAAGGCATATTCTAATCCTTTCTTGAAGTATTCTCCTAGCTGTCAGAGATGATAGTTAAATTACAGATTGTTGCAAATGGCCAGACGTTTGAGGCAAGAAGTACTGTTTAGTACTCTCAAGATGCATTAAAATATTCAGGAAGGTATATCATTTTTTAAAGTGCATATCTGCAAAAATGAGATGAGCTTAAGTCTTTGAATGATACCATGCAATTAATCTTCAAAAGTATTTAACACCAAGAGTCGATGAATATTGTACTGCAATGTTGGTTATTATATGGCCAAATGAAAATAAAATCGATGTTTTATAATGATCTACAAAAGTGAGCTTTAATGGCATGTCAAATAGTCTACCAACAGGCCACGTCAATTAAACGTATCATGTTTTTTTTACACAAATAATGTTTACTTTACTTAAAGACATGATCTTACATTGTACAGTAGCGTAAGAAATCAAGCTTCACAAAATATAGTATCTCATATTGCGGAAGGTATTTACAGCTGAATGCAAGTTGTTGAAGGAAGTTTATCACATATTACATGTTATTCACATCATTATGTGTTAGGTAGTTCATCCAGCTCTGCTGTTTTCTATGGATGATTCTGATATGGTTTTTGCCATGGTTAATATAGGGCTACAAAAACAAAAGTCCGAGAAATAAACAAGCTAGGATAAGCTACCCTCGAGTGTCATGTCAAAGCTAGAGGCTTTCCCAGTATGTAAGAACAATAATTGGCATGACCCCACATTAGCCCACTAAAGACTTTGATCTGTAAAGGTGCCCTCTATAGCCAAGATGCATTTGCCCTTGCAGCCTCATTCGAGAAACCTTGTACAAGTGTAAATGAAATTTTGCATCATATTAGCACTAGAATAAACATTGTTCCAGTGCCACTAAATATCAACAATCGGGAAACATTGCCCTTGTGTAAAAATGCAGTGACTCCAGGGGCCATATTACTAATTTCTCCAATGCATTTATTCCATCAGGCCAATGTTTTGCCTAGTGCTACTAGGTGCTTGCCCTAGTCCTCTGGCATAAAATGCATTGACACAATATTGTACTTGCATCAAATCAATGTTTCTCTAATATGGCCCCCAATGTATTATTATTTTTTTTTTAAATTAGCACACGTTTTGACTGTTGTTGATTCCGTACAAAATGTCACTTGCACAAAGCAAAGTTCATTCTCAACATCTTTCCTTTATTTATTTGAATTTATGTTTAGCACTGGCCCTACCCAGAGGATCTCAGAGAGCATTCCATGGCACAAATATTGAAAAAGTGGGAGTTGAAAAAATAAGTTACAAAATGTTTTCAGGAAAGATAGGAAGATGAGGATAGACACATGATAGTGGCGGAGGGCAAGAGGGAAGGGTTTTGTTTGAGGCTCTTTCTGAAAATGGTCATGGAGGAAAATAGCAAAATACTGACTCCACGTTCTCATGTACTGACAGAGCCCATTGTGTACATATCCTGTAATTTCCACATTTCCTGTAATTTCCACAAGTTTAATCGCAAGCCTCTTGCTTCCTTGGCCTTACGATAGTTTTAATTGTGCTTGTACTTTTAACATGTACTTTTAACATAAACAATACTTTACAATCAAGGTCTTTAATAAATATGCTCAGTGCTGCTTTTTTTAAGACACATAATGTTTGCAGACAAATGTATATATAAATGTATTTTTAATAGCTACCACGAGGCTGGCTCTTGTGACTGTTTCAACTTCATTTTGCCATCCAAATAAAATGCAAGAATTTCATTAGAGCAAATGTTCAATGCATGAGCAAAACCATCACTTATCTTTTCTCCTTTTTCTAAAGTGTTTTTTATGCATTTCTAATCAAAGGATCACATTTTCTTATTCCTTTAAGGTTTACTATTGGGAGACCCTAAAATATGTATCTCAACTATCCCCATCCACAAAATAAAACTGTGCACTGATATGCATGACTGTGAAAACTGTGGGTCTCATCACGGTTGGGCGGAGCATTAGAAATGCAGTGGGAACTCAATTACCATTGCATTGCGGCACCACCCAATTTTGGGCGGAAAGCTGCAGATGTACATCCAACTTTCAGCGAGGTAAATCTTGCTACTTTCTGTCCATTTGTGGCACTATTACCATGGCACTATTAAGAATGTGGCAAATGGGAATGGGGATTTACTGCCCCCAATGCAACTCGAGATCTGGCGTTAATAGCGCCGGACCGAGTTGCAGTAATGCTGTTTGCATTGGACCGCCCAACTTTTGATGAGGCCCTGTGTATTCACAGAAATGTATCTACTGACTGTATGTATAACTGAGTTCAAAGCATGTGTTGGGGTGGACCTCTGATCTCCTTACCCAAATAGTCATCCCTCTTACGAAGTGAGTGCATGTGTGTCCGTAAAACAAGTTTATTGTATACTAACAGCTGGGAGGGGATAGATGACTCTTTAACCAAATTCTCTCTGAAGCACCCAAAGGTTACACATTATATACAGTATCGCAACATTTAAAACACTCCCACATATTTTGTTACAAAGTCATCCCCAAACATGATTGGTCAACTCTATACAAGGAAACCTAATCACCCCAAGTTCCCATGCTCATATTTACAGCACATCCCTGTTTGGGATCTTTTCATAGTTGGTCTTGACACCATCACATGGTTGCATATTCACTTACAGCAATCCTAATATGTTACAGGTTCCATCTGGTCAGGGACCGCTAACCCCGGTTGTGATGCAAATGGCTTTTACAAGGACACATCAACACTATGAGATCTGAGAGAAACACACAAGATCCCTTTGAACCAGTGATAGCCATCTTATCCACCCAGACATTTCATGCTAATCTATAACGACTACCATCTCAGCATGCATGGCTTCTGGCCACATCCTGGTCATTTCTGAGAACCTGATGGAAAAACTAAAACGTTTGTCAACTCTGCCCTTCAGCATCCCTTGCACCAGGTTTGTTTCCTTGCCCCATGTCGACCCTACCAGGTGGCCACACTTCCCTGGTCACTGAATCACAACACTCCCATGTACTCAGAAAGATTAAATCTCCTCTCCAGAATAGAGCCATGTTGTAAACCCTTTCCTGGTCGCAACTGACCATCTGATGTTATTGCAGCTGGCTTCCCCCATCCTTCATTCTTGATCAACCAACGTCCCGGTTACACAGGGTTTATCTCGCCAACCCAGAGTTCTGCTGCCTGCACAAACCCCATCTATGAGGGACCTGCGGTATACAGTTTTTATATTTGCCATGTACCCCTTGTTCCCCAGCTATCCCAAACACATGTCCCTAAAATAAACATTTTGTATATGTCTGTTAATGTATGTTCAAGACTATCACGTCCCCTCACAGTGGCTTCTCCATCTGTGAATCTCCTTTTTTGTGTGCTCATATAAAGTGCCTCGCTTCCCATCTGTAGGCATTGTATTGCACACCATAAAGCTACATGGTATTCGTACTGTATCTTCAGACATGTCATTGGGGGTTATTCTGAGTAGGGCGGTAAGGGTTAACGGTCACCGGTAACGAGACCGGCCCCGTTAAACCCTTACCTCCCTATTCCGAGTTCCCTTTGCGGGTTGGTACTTAACGCCTGCTTTTTGCAGGCGTTAAAAAACCAACCCGCAAAGGGACCTAGGAGCTAATTACGGCACCGTAATTTACGGTGCCGTAATTAGCACCTTCCCCATTCCAATTGAGCCCTATGGGCCAAAAATGGGAATGGGGAAGGGCCCATGGAGAATGGGGAATTACCGCCCCCACCAACCCTGGAATGGGGCGGTAATTACGCCATTCACCATAGCGGAGTCGGAAAGATAACGGTGTCAACCAAGGCGCTAGTGCCTTGGTTAACGCTAGGGTCGGAATGAGGCCCATTATGTTGCTACATGTGTAAAAACCTAAAATGTATCACTTAAACACAAAATGACACTAATACTAACACTCATCCCATTCTCATTAACTACACTAGATACAAACTAAATCACAGCATCACGCTAACATCGCCTGTACCCCAGTCACCAATATGGCGCAGGAAACGTGAACCCTTCTTTCCCATTGAAACCATTATCGACCACCCCAACACATGGTTTATTTGTATGATTATGTGGTATGCACATATTTGCAGCTGCAAGACAACGTGCCTGCTCTTTGCTTTGACCTGGCCACAACAAATTCCTTAATATACTCAATCAAGAGAATTCTTAAACAATATATATAAACGAATGTCAATCGCAACTTTGTCAAAAATGATCAACAAAATGTACATATAGCAGAGACATTTGTATGGTATAGAGCAGTGGAAATACAGAGGTGGGAAAAGGAGAGGGTTGGGGTTGAGAGTAAGCCTGAATGACCTTAGTCAAAAGTGTTCTGCAGGCTCCTGTCAGTCTCTTAGTGAGATTCGTGTAGGTCTGTGGGATCCTGCAGATTGTCTTCCAAACCGAATGTGATAAAATCTCCTTTAGAGATTCTAAAGCTTTGGGGTGCTGTTGTGTGGCGAATGGATGATGATGTGAGCTTTCAGAGCCCTGTATCGGACTTCACTTATCCTGTCCAAATCTCCTCTTCACGGAAGTAATACTGTAAGCTCCAGAGAGAGCACAAATGCATGTTTTTTCCTATACAATTCCTCCTGACTCTGCCTGCCCTATTACGCACAACTGTGGTTTAAATATTTGGGCATACAGATTTGCACGGATCAATAACTATTTCTTATGCACAATTTACACCCCATCATGGAGCTATTCAGCCAGGGTGTTAAACACTGGAAATCACATCTGATAACAGGGAGAGCAACTCTACTCAAAATGCTGTTTCCTAGATATACATATTTCCTACAAATCACTCCATACACAGTGCCCAAAATGACGTTAGACAGAGTTGACAAGGCTCACACGGTACTCCTTTGGGGGAGGGGGGAGGGTACGCCACCCTGTATCGTCCTGACTAAACTACAATGCTCTGTATCTGAAGGTGGCGTTGGACTATCTGACAATACCAATGGGCGAACCAACTGATGACGGTCAATGATTGGTTACACAGTGACCTCCAGCTGCCACACATAAATGCAGAATGTGCATGGGTTAAAGGGGTTACACCTATCCAGGTTCTATATGGGGGCAGTGGGGAATATACTCTACCTACAATACCATGACACATTGTAAAGATCATGAAGGTTGTGACAAAAAGTATTGGTTGGGAAGTTAAGATTACATTGGCAAAACCACTATTGCACAATATTACACTACCCAAAGTCAAGAAGATAGACATATTCAAAGTTTGGGTCTGGTGTAATATCCTTGTTCTAAGGGATATGGTAAAGGACAGGAATCTTCTTTGATTTGAAGACCTGGGTTGAAACATCCTTAAACTGGTTTGAAAAACTATTCCTATCTGCTGCAATGATATTTGATAAAGTGGAACATTGCTATGCTGTGGGGTAAGGCAGAAACACCCTATTATAACTTATAACTAATCTTCGGATGCGGATATTTGTCACTTGAAGAAAGGATGTACAACTCCTGTGGATGCCCTAGGAAATTCCAGTCACTGTGGAGTAAATGGAGAGAGTCTAGCTAGAAGCGTATTGTGTACTTGGAGAAAGGATGGGTGGATTGGTAGCAATTGAAAGCGAGCGTCCCCAAACAGCACGATCCTCCCCGCAATGAGAGACAATGAAAGACTCTCCCAGAATGGGAATAAGGCCAAGACAGAGTGCGGGTGAGCGTAAATGGGAGTTTATCAATCAGAATAGGGCATGCAAAGAACTCTGCAAACTCCGAGAGCGCTCTGTCTGACAATAGCAAAGACAGGCGTATATATTTACAAAAAACGTCATCAAAACCTACATACTATAGGGGGCACAAGTTCATTGGGATTGGGTGGCGACGACTTAACTATAGGTGCTGTTGCGGCGTGGTTGGTCTTGGCTGGAGGACGTCACTGGTCAGCCTCGTGGGTTGGGCTGGGCCTGGCAGGTCGGCTTGAGTTCATCCGGGCGGTGTTGGTGTGCCAATGCGGCCTGTGGCAGAGATGAATGCCTTTCCTGACTTACTTGCCCTCAGCCATGCACACCGCAGTCATTCAGTCATTTACAGTGTTATTCTCTTTAGTAAATCTTCCAATAGGTTATTTTATAGGTTAATGCAACACAGGAGGAATGCACCTTGTGAGGGGTCTGGAGGTAATACATCGAGGCCTGGTTACCCGTGTCCTGTTGACCGGGGCCATAGGTCGAGGGGCTAAGCTTCGGGGCCTGGGACGGGCGGTACAGGTCTTTCTGCCTTGTTAGAAGTTGTTATGGATGTTCCGCTGTGTGTTGTCAAAGTGTTGGGTGTCCTGATTGCACAGGGCCATAAGTCTAAGACGGTCCGGTGGGTTGTGGGGTTTACGAGGGGGCGCGTGAGTTTAGACAAAGGTTTACTGCTGTGCTGTAAATAATGCAGGTGGCTGGCCGCGGCCTTGGGTGCTGCAGTGGGGCTACAAATCTTTGAAGCGGCTCCAGTCTGGTTGGGGGAGGTGGGATAGCACAGAGCGGGCCTCTGTTCTCATGTCTTGGCAGCCTTCGCAGGGTGGGAGGGGGAATGGCCTTGTACGCATTCACAAAGGTATCTCCCTCGTGTGTTGCCGAATGTAGGTAAAGACATCACAAACATTTGAACACTTTCTATAATACTTATTCAAAATCACTTCAAAACATGCATTTAAACTTTGCTGGATGTGTCTCGATTATACCCAGTCCGATCACCATATTTGTACATTATGTTCTAGCAGCTACAGTATTTTAGTTATATGCATATACATTTGCAGTAAATGAGGTAGTAGTTGGGTCGGTGGAGTACATAGAAAACGACCCGCCACTGTACGTGACGGTGGTGGCGCATAAGGGGCTTAGACATACACACATGATAAGTGCATTCTCGCGCATCCTTTACATGAGTTCATAGTATAGTTGCATTCGCTTTCTCGTGTACTCTAGCAGCATTAGCTTAGTTATGGCGCAAAACCATGGGAGGTAGGTTGCCCACGCAACAAACAGATCCCTGGAGCGTTCCTTTATTATTAGCATCCACCTGCAATGGTGTGAGCTCGCCATTGCTTATATCATGGGAGCATGCTCTCTCATTTTAATACATTCTACAGGCGTTTGTAATATAAGAGATTTTGTGGAAGAAAGCATACTTTGCAAGTGGTCTTGACATTAATATATACATATGTGTAAAGACTGTCTGCCATCAGATGACCATTTTACCGTTCTTCTCATTGTCCAGGCCTGCTGGCCGGGTCATGCTGATAGTGATAATACACTGCGGGAGGTGAACTGTTACAATGTCAGCGTATTGCGCTAGCTCATGTCCGCCTTGTTCGTGGGAACGTGCTCACAGCGGATCTGCCAGGGTGCTGCGGCAACAGGGAGGTGACTCTCCAAGGGTGGGGGCCGCGCTTCAGTGCGCTGAGCTCACACCATCTTTACCAGACAAAAAATGGTTTCTGGGCCTAGCTAAATTTGTGTGGCAATCAATACGTGTGGGCAATCGATACGTGTGTTTGGCATTCCATTGAATATATATATATATATATATATATATACACTCAACAAGATAAAAAGTTAAAAAATTCTCTTTTTGTTTTGTATCTTTATCAGTTCTGCATTTATTCAAGTTTAGTACCAACACATACACACAAGTTCATATTCAGTCATTCTGCTCAGTTGCATCGTTTGCTGTTGTCTGTGCCTCCTCATCTACCTCCTCTTGTACGTTGCTATATGCCTTCCGTACATCGGTCAAGTGCACCCAGTACCTCAAACCTTTGACCTTCACTGCCGTGGGCGTGCAAAATATTACTTCGTATGGGCCATGGAATCGTGGTGCATTCCACCGACGCACAAAGCTTCTGACATAAATCCAGTCGCCTGGCATTAGCTGTAGCTGTTGCCCTGGCTCCGTGACAGAGCCTGTTACATTTCCCTCTTCTCTAGTGAAGGGTGGGGAGAGTTGCTTTGATATCACGCGCGCTGCCCTTGTCAATTTCCTTAAATAATCTGTGAACTCATCTCCCAATATCGCGGCGCTTCTGTGAGCGTCTGAGTGTTCGCGCAGTGGCGAGTGTGCTGTGTTCATCCGTCTCCCAGTCACGATCTCGTGCGGGGACAAATGGTGGTCTTTGCTTGGCTGATTTCTTAATTCAAATAGCGCAAGGGGTAGGCAGTAAATCCAATTCTTTTTTAATGAGAAGCATAGTTTTGATAACCTGCCCTTCAACAGTCCGTTCATCTTTTCCACTACGCCATTACTTTGAGGATGATAAATTGAACATAATTTATGTTTTATTCCCAATAATGTAGTGACTTCCTTAAAGAGCTCATTCACAAAATGAGTGCCGTTGTCTGAGCGAATCACGTCACAAATTCCCCAGCGCGGGAACACTTCCCTTACTAGGCACTTGGCGGCGCTCTTGGCATCAGGTCGTGCGCAGGGTCCTGCTTCCACCCACCTCGAAAATGGGCACACAACCACGATCATGTATCGTGCGCCATTACACCTTTCCCCCATGTCTGCGTAATCTATATGCAGTTCTTTGAATGGGCTAATGGGTTTAGGAATTGTTCCCCGGAGAGTGCGTAATGTCATTCCTGAATTGTATATTTGGCATGTTGTACATTCCATTGCCAATCGAGACACATGCTCCTGGAGACAGGGCACGAACCATTCTTCCTGTATTTCTGCTGCGATGTGCTGTTTGGTGTTATGTGCAGGGAAGTGTAGCTGCTGAAATGCAACCTCTAATAGCTGTATTGGCATTACCACTTTCCCCGAGTTGTTTTGCCGCCACAGCAGGTCTGTTCCTGACTTGCTGCACCCTCGTTTTGTCCACATTAATTTTTCTTCTGCACTGGCTCCTTCCTGCAATTCTATTATTTGTGATATGGGCATCATATTATATCCTTCTGGGGGCTCTTCGTTTCTCTTGTGCTTAAGCATGTATTCACCTGTGTCATTTTTCTGAAAATAGGAAGCCTCCTTGGCGGCAGCGTCCGCTGCCGCGTTCCCTAAAGACACAACATCTGTGTTGGATGTATGTGCTTGGCACTTTACTATTGCTACTGCTGTAGGGTTTTGCAGGGCCTCAATTAACTCTTTCAACAATGCTGCATGCTGTACTGGTGTTCCGTCTGCCCGCCTAAATCCCCTACGCCCCCATCTTGCTAGGCCTCCATGTACTGTCGTTGTCATGTAAGCTGAGTCTGTGTATATTGTCACTGCACAACCCTTTGCTGCATGTAGTGCTTCTATGAGCGCAATCAGTTCTGCTGCCTGTGCGGAGTAATGTGATGGGAGGCGGTATTGTACCAGTGTTTCATACTCACCGTCTTCTAACCTCACTACTGCCATGCCAACGTGTTTTTCTCCCGTGTCCACGTCAATTGATGCAGACCCATCCACAAAGTACACTTCCCCCTCGCTTAGAGCGTTCTCACACACCACTGTGTCCTCCCCTCTTTCTCCTGTGTAGGTTGCACAATCGTGGTTCTGCATGTCCTCTAGTGTGCACGCTTCTGTAATGAATGTGGCGGGGTTCACTGTCTTGCATCTCACTATATGGATGTTGGCGCTGGACAATATAATCTCGTAGGCTGTCGCCCGCTGTGTGGTCAGTGTGCTTTTTGATCTCTCTAGTATTGCAAATAATGAATGTTCCACAAACAATGTCACCCGGCAACCCATTACTATTGTGGCACTTTTCTCAATCGCGAACGCGGCTGCAGCAAGTGATTGCTCACACGCGAAATGGCCCTGCATCACGGCATCTAAAGTACCACTATAGTAAGCCAATGGCTTGTGTCCTAAGGATGTTTTTTGTGTCAGTACTGCTGTCATGAGTGTTTCTTTGCAGTGTGAGAATAGGTAAAATTCGCGTCCATAATCAGGGTTTGCGAGTACTGGGGCGCTTGAAATCAAATCTTTTAATGTTTGGAAAGAGGAGCTCATCTCTTCCGTCCATTCCATCTTCCTGTTTTCCTGTTGGGCCACCTTTAATGCTTGTAATAGGGGCCTGGTGTATGCCGCATAATCTAATATCCATGCTCGGCAGTAATTGCACATTCCCAGGAATTTCTGCATGTCTTTTACTGTTGTGGGTTCTCCTACTGATCTTATGGCTTCTACTCTGTCTGGTATTATTCTTTTCCCATCTTTTGAAATCAGCTGTCTCAGGTACAGGACCTCTGTCAGACAGTACTGTAGCTTTCCCTTGTCCACCTTGTACCCCTTGTTGGCCAGCAAAGTCAGTAATGTTATGGAATCTGTTCTGCATTTCTCTTCGTTTTGTGCGCAGACTAGTAAATCGTCTACGTACTGAATAATGGTGCTCTCAACTGATAGGTTTCCTAGGTCTTCATGTAATACGCGGTTGAAGATGCTCGGGCTCTCGCAGTATCCCTGTGGTAATCTGCAATGTTCATATCTTTTACCCCCCAGTGTGAAGGCGGTAAGGTATCTACTCTCTTCAGCCAGGGGTATGGAGAAAAATGCGTTTTTCAAGTCTACTACTGTGAAATGTGATGCCTCTTTCGGGATGCTGCATAGTATTGATGCAGGGTTCGGGACTAGAGGGAACTCCTTCTGAATTACATCATTGAGGGGGCGTAAGTCCTGTATCATCCTCCAAGACCCCCTATTGCTTTTTTGATTGGATAAATACAGGTGTTACATGGGGAGTTTGAAGGCACTATTAACCCTTGTGCTAGTAGGGCATTTATTGTCTCTTTTATCCCTTCTTCAGCTTCACGAGACAAAGGATACTGTTTAACTCGCGGTAAAATTGCTCCTTGCTTTAGTTTTATTACCACAGGTTGTACTCTGTGCAACAGTCCCACATCATGGGGGCCTGTTGTCCATAAGTTGTTTGGTACGAGCCTCATGTTGTCATCAAAAAATGACGGTGGTGCTCCTACCACTGTCATCAATTGGACGGGGGTCTCCCTTGCTTGTATTAAAATATCACAGGGCATCGCTATTTCCATTACTATCTCACCATCCCCTTCTGTGTCTGAAAAGAGATCCTCATCTGTTACCTCTCGTAGGGCGATGTTGGCGTTTGTGCACAGCACTGTGCGCCACTCACACCCTTCCTCGTCCACTCCAATCACAGCGATCCTTTTTGCTGACACTTGTACAGCGTGCAAGTCTAATGATACCACTGATCCTGGTGCTGTGTTGGGACACACTATGGGGCGGAAGAGGAACTCTGCCGGAATCCTCCAGTCCATGCTTCTTAGCTCGGGAATTATGAGGGCCAGAGTCTTTAGCCCTTTGATAAACATTTCCTCATTTTGTGGCAGCCCTCGTATTTCCTGTGTGGTTGTGTAGGCTTGCACTACCAACATCGCACGCAAGGGGCATATCCCGGGTGTAGAACACACTAACCCTCTCTCGGTAAATGATATGGTCATGTTGAGTTTACTCAGAAGATCCCTCCCTAGCAAGTTTATTGGGGAATGTTCGTAATACAATAAGGGTGCCTTCACAGTCTTACCCCCCACTGTTACATCCAAAGCTTCTGTGTAAGGAACTTCAATTACAGCCCCAGAGAACCCCTGCGTCTCTAACTTCCTGTTAGATAACGGGAATCGGCCCTCTCTGACACATGATTTCTCCGCTCCCGAATCAACCATGAATATAAACTGCTTGTCTCCTATCTGCGCCCCTACCAATGGTTCCTCTGCTGCATTGTAGGTGGTGGATAGAACTGGACACGCAAGTGTTCTCTGTGGGCTGTCCTATGCGGGGTATCTCATCGCCCCTCCCTCATTAAAGACACTCCCTGAAACCACTGACATGCCGCTGTAAGGTGCTGGTGCGGGGGCCCCGTTTGCTGTTGTCGCGAAAGGGTTACCTGGCGTGTATTGCATACTGTCATTGTTTTGTGGGTGGTTCTGTGTCCTATACTGGGGTCCCTGTTGCTGGCCCGTGGTACCCTGGCCGGGGTTTCTTAGTTGCTGCTGTCCCATTGGGAGACCATATGGGCTCCCTGGGTGTGGATGACCATAATTCTCCTCCTCCTGGAACCCATTGTTTTGTCTACTTCTGCACTCCCTGGAGTAATGCCCCCATCGTCCACAGTTCCAGCAACTCCCCTGGGGGCCTCTGGGACCCTGCCATTCATTTCCTCCCATTCCCCCGTACCCATGTCCGCCTCCTCTCCGGCCCCTGTACCCACCTCGTCCCTCTCGAGGGGTCCACTCTTGCCACTGCGGACCTCCACCTTGCTCCTGCTCAGTCCACTGCCGCTGTGCTGTTCCCGCCCAATTAGTTGCCACCCTTCCTTGGAGTGCTATCAGCCCCTCCTCCTCATCATCTCCCTCCCTACTGTGTGGGAGCGCGGCTACTGCTGCTGCAACCTTCACTAACTTTGACTGTACTAACTTCGCCTCGTCTGCCAATCTTTTCTGCGCCACCTCCTTCTCCCTCTCCTTGATTCGTTTACAATGGTGTACTATTATGCTCTGAATTTCTGGCCATCCCTTTGCTTCAATACCTGCTATCTTGTCAAGCGCCTTCTGCACTTCCTTTGGGAGCCCTCTCTTTATAATAAAATAAAATAAAGATGTCGATTGATACCAGGGCGTGCCCGTTTCTGCTCTCCACATCTCTTGGACCCGAAAAATGTAATCCATAGCCTCTTCCCCGTCATTCATTGTACACTGCATCACTGACTGTAAGTCCGGTGTATCTGGGAATGTGTCGCGTAAGGCATCTCACACCCTAGCACGCACTGTATTAAAGGAGGCCCCATCATGGCGGTCACAGTCTAGCGTTACTCCCGGGAAACCGGCCTTAACCCATACCCTTTCAGCCTGATCGCCCACTGCTGATACGAGCAGACTTTTCACATCTCCTATGGCTAGGGGTACCCCAGCAGTATGTTTCTCAAAGGCATATATCCTCCTGACAACAGGGGCAATAGCTTTAATAAATTGGCTTTGTCCATCTGTGCCCATGGGATATAGTTAGGCCTCCCTCCTCCCCTGTGTATCAACGGGAGCTGTAGCCTTCCTTTTGTCGTTGCGTCCGGACCCGCTTCGGCTGCTGATGTTCCCAGTGATGCCATTTTTCCCACTCTGTTCCTTAGTCGCCCCGTCCACTCATCATCCAGGGTTCTCATTGAACATGTACCTTCCTCCCCCTCGCTTCCCCCTCCCATCGCCATACTCAACCTGTCGCTTTCTTCTAACTCGTCCCTTATATCACACAGCAATTCCTCTCTAATTCCCCCAAGCCTTTCTTCGTTTACAACATCTCCCTCTCGGGACCCTACTTCTATTATTCGCGTTGGTTCTTCCTCATTTCTGAACAGGATCTCGCCCTTTTTCCACCCCTCTTCGTGCTTTCTATTTTCACCTGGTGCTCTGGACGTACGCCCTGATCTAGTTGCATCTAGTGCTGTTCGTTCGCATATATCTTTTATCCTTGAGAGCTCATCTTTTGCTATCGACAGTCTTGATTCTAAATCATCTGTGAGCTTCTCTATATCTACCCTTTGTGTGCCTGCCTGGGCTTGCTCCCTCGTGCTTTCATATGGCGGCGGTGCCGTGGGCCGGTGGGGTGTGGTATCTTTTGGGGGAGGTATGTAAGTGGGGTCACTGTACCCCTCTGCGGGCACCGGCTTCTTTAATATCGGGTACAAACTTATTACCTCTACTGGTGGCTCTACACTTGACACTTCTTTGACATCTTTCTGTATCAGTAGTGGATTGTCTGTGGTGGACGGGAGACCAGGATTTAATGCTGGTGTTTTAGGCGGTGGTATCTCTTCAAATAACCTCCAAAGATCTAATATTTCCCTCCTATTTTGCAGCTGCTTTCCTTTGTATTTTAGGAAAATGCATGTGGCCACCGTATCCAGAACACTTTTATCAAATGACCCTCCCTCGGGCCAAATCTGAGGTAACCCCTCTCCCTTTAGCTCGGTCACCCATTGGTCGTGATATTTTTTAATCCGCTCCACGTATCCCGGGAGATTCTTACAAATATGTGATAAGGGTGTTTCAGCCCCCATCTCTGTGCCCTCCTAGTACTGGTGTGTCTCCGTGTGTTTGCAACTACAATGTAAATGTAGTATCAGTATTATTCTTTATATTTTACTTCACATTCAATGTTGGGTCCCTTTGGGCTCTCCCCCCTCCCTGACTGCACAATACAAAACTGGCCGCACACAATGTCTATTCTGTTCTCTTTGGGGGGGCACATACAAGGGGGCACATACAAGAGCAACCCAACCTTTATTGTGACAATGTCGGCCTGGAAATCAAAAAGGTACTCACTCACTTTACTATATTGTCGTCTTAGAAGGAAAAAAACTTTTATCCAACCACACTTACCATGACCATTTAACTATTATACATTTATAACCGCTTCACACATTCACAACATCAAATTATCTTCTAGCACATACGAGGTGCACACACCTCTCGGCACCACTCAATTCACCATTCAAGCTGCCCTCCCTTTCCTCCCTAGCCGGCTGTCCCTGTTCGTCTTATTTGAATATCTGGATGCGCATATATATATAGATATTAACCTGCTTTCCCCCCTTCTAGTAGGACTCTTCTTCTCTTACTGTCTCCCTAAGTTTGTGCTAATCACAGTTCTTTATTCTCCCCCTACCCTTAAAGAAAAGAAAGGAAAAAAGTAATAGCGGTCACTAATGTACTCTCAGTGTCCCCTTTTGCTGAACACTTTTATTTTATACTCCACTTCTTCATATATTCCCAGTACTAGTCAAGATAGCACTATGCGGCGCCGCCTTCCACCCCCTTTCGGAGCTAGGTTCCCGTCACTTTTATCTCTTATTCACCTCTTGATCCTAATGGCCATATGCAAAGAAAAAGCAAGGAAAATTTAAGATGATCCTTAGTAGATCCCCCCCCTTCTCGTTATCTGTCTTACACTTCTTTCCCCGCTCCCTTTAGAATCGCTCGCACTCAGTACTCACGTGCCCGTCTTGAACCGATAGTCTCCGAAACTGGGTCCGTCCAGGCAGTGTCGCCGTCAGCTCAACAGTCAGCCCCGGCTCCGGCGAGCGGTACTCAAAGGGGATTTTTCAACCGGGATCCCGTACCCTCTCTCTATTGAGTGCGCACTTCTTAGTGTACCGGTCGCCGTTGGCGGGCAGCCTCCCGGAGCCGGCTCACCGTGCGTATCCCTTTTCGACCAGAGATTCTCGTGCCAAAAGGAGACGGTTATAAGGAGTTAGGAAGAAATAAAAATCACGCTATCGGGGTCACCACTGAAAGCGAGCGTCCCCAAACAGCACGATCCTCCCCGCAATGAGAGACAATGAAAGACTCTCCCAGAATGGGAATAAGGCCAAGACAGAGTGCGGGTGAGCGTAAATGGGAGTTTATCAATCAGAATAGGGCATGCAAAGAACTCTGCAAACTCCGAGAGCGCTCTGTCTGACAATAGCAAAGACAGGCGTATATATTTACAAAAAACTTCATCAAAACCTACATACTATAGGGGGCACAAGTTCATTGGGATTGGGTGGCGACGACTTAACTATAGGTGCTGTTGCGGCGTGGTTGGTCTTGGCTGGAGGACGTCACTGGTCAGCCTCGTGGGTTGGGCTGGGCCTGGCAGGTCGGCTTGAGTTCATCCGGGCAGTGTTGGTGTGCCAATGCGGCCTGTGGCAGAGATGAATGCCTTTCCTGACTTACTTGCCCTCAGCCATGCACACCGCAGTCATTCAGTCATTTACAGTGTTATTCTCTTTAGTAAATCTTCCAATAGGTTATTTTATAGGTTAATGCAACACAGGAGGAATGCACCTTGTGAGGGGTCTGGAGGTAATACATCGAGGCCTGGTTACCCGTGTCCTGTTGACCGGGGCCATAGGTCGAGGGGCTAAGCTTCGGGGCCTGGGACGGGCGGTACAGGTCTTTCTGCCTTGTTAGAAGTTGTTAAGGATGTTCCGCTGTGTGTTGTCAAAGTGTTGGGTGTCCTGATTGCACAGGGCCATAAGTCTAAGATGGTCCGGTGGGTTGTGGGGTTTACGAGGGGGCGCGTGAGTTTAGACAAAGGTTTACTGCTGTGCTGTAAATAATGCAGGTGGCTGGCCGCGGCCTTGGGTGCTGCAGTGGGGCTACAAATCTTTGAAGCGGCTCCAGTCTGGTTGGGGGAGGTGGGATAGCGCAGAGCGGGCCTCTGTTCTCATGTCTTGGCAGCCTTCGCAGGGTGGGAGGGGGAATGGCCTTGTACGCATTCACAAAGGTATCTCCCTCGTGTGTTGCCGAATGTAGGTAAAGACATCACAAACATTTGAACACTTTCTATAATACTTATTCAAAATCACTTCAAAACATGCATTTAAACTTTGCTGGATGTGTCTCGATTATACCCAGTCCGATCACCATATTTGTACATTATGTTCTAGCAGCTACAGTATTTTAGTTACATGCATATACATTCGCAGTAAATGAGGTAGTAGTTGGGTCGGTGGAATACATAGAAAACGACCCGCCACTGTACGTGACGGTGGTGGCGCATAAGGGGCTTAGACATACACACATGATAAGTGCATTCTCGCGCATCCTTTACATGAGTTCATAGTATAGTTGCATTCGCTTTCTCGTGTACTCTAGCAGCATTAGCTTAGTTATGGCGCAAAACCATGGGAGGTACGTTGCCCAGTGATACACGCAATAAACAGATCCCTGGAGCGTTCCTTTATTATTAGCATCCACCTGCAATGGTGTGAGCTCGCCATTGCTTATATCATGGGAGCATGCTCTCTCATTTTAATACATTCTACAGGCGTTTGTAATATAAGAGATTTTGTGGAAAAAAGCATACTTTGCAAGTGGTCTTGACATTAATATATACATATGTGTAAAGACTGTCTGCCATCAGATGACCATTTTACCGTTCTTCTCATTGTCCAGGCCTGCTGGCCGGGTCATGCTGATAGTGATAATACACTGCGGGAGGTGAACTGTTACAATGTCAGCGTATTGCGCTAGCTCATGTCCGTCTTGTTCGTGGGAACGTGCTCGCAGCAGATCTGCCAGGGTGCTGCGGCAACAGGGAGGTGACTCTCCAAGGGTGGGGGCCGCGCTACAGTGCGCTGAGCTCACACCGTCTTTACCAGACAAAAAATGGTTTCTGGGCCTAGCTAAATGTGTGTGGCAATCAATACGTGTGGGCAATCGATACGTGTGGGCAATGTCTCCAGCGGGTGAGCCCTCCACCACCTGGGCCCGGGTGGAACGAGGGAACGCCCAATGAGCCATAGCCCTCACCTGGGGAGAAAACGCAGGCGAGAGGGGTCTCCTGAACCAGTCCTCCCCTACACAATGTTCATGTGTGTTGCACATTTCTTGTTTAAAAGCGTGTTGACACAATGCACTGAATTTCGAATGTACATGTAAAATCAATACAAATGTGTTATAAAAACGAAAAAGAAAAATTATTCAGCTCCAAAGAAGTTTGGGAGAAGTCTCGCTGGTTTGGGTTCATTTGTGTGCAAAATGATACACACAATAAATTAAAATGGAATAAAGAAGGGAGAGAAATGATAGCAGAAGGAGAGGCATCAGTGTAGCTTAGCGTGTGCGTAGCCAGAAGAAATATTGTCTTGCTCATCTGTGAGTGTTATCAAAGCAGGAAGCACATTCAACTTAACAGGCATATATCTCAGAAGATGATTGCACCTACTACAGAGATCTCAGTAATACATGCAGTTCAATCATTTGAAACTGGGTAAGAAGAAGCTGTGCATCCTTATGGAGTTGATAAACAAATCAAGTTTAAGTGGGAAATGGTAAGATTGTATATCAGTCAGTCACATGTCAGGCATGACTGCATCTGCCTTTCATCAATCAGAGTGTTACAGTTTTCATTATTGAGGTTTATAATATTACAATATACTACATTCATAATAGCCACATACCTCTGAAATGCCTACAGTGCAGTGCTGAGGAAGAGTCAGTTGTGCATTAGGGTTAAATGACTGTTCACCCTGCTGGGTTTGGTTCCATGAGGACTACTGAGGATATGTAATTAATATTACAAACAGTCCATGGAGGCAGGACAACCACATCAGAAAGGCCAGTAAGATTGATGCAGAGTCAGTCATTCATTACACGGATTCAGGATCTATACTCTGGCGTTCCTTAATGGAACTAAATTTAGTCAGTTAGATGCAAATATACGAGTTTTGTACCCGAGAAACATATTTACAGTATGAGGCCTATGATATAATAGGTTATTTAAAACGTGATTAATACCCAGAGGTTTCTAAGCGCGACCCGGGGATGAAACCTGTGTTGCTCAGTGTCGTCTTGCTTCCAAGAAAAGCAGCTTGCCCCTGAGCTATCCTCCTGAGACGTGGATGCAGGGAGCATCATGTTTGTTATTGATGCTAACGGATGCAAGGGGCTGTCCAGTGCATCATTTGTGCTGCCTGGAGAAATGTGTAGGCCACCTTTTTGAAAAAGGTGACCTGAATATTTCTCAACAATACACTACATTAAATGCACATATTATATTTGCACTGCATTTTGTGAATTTGGCATTGAGAATATTTTTTTAAAAGATTATAATGTTTTGTCAGCTGCAAACTAGCAGTTAATTCTGGTATCTACATTAAAGAAAGAACCAGGTTCCAGCCATTGGTCACTTTTATTTGCTTTGAGAATCCCTAGCAGGGCAGCTTCTGTAGTTTTGACCTATTCCATTAATTTTATACTTCGTTTGCTATGAACATCTGCTTGCAGGAGCGTTTCTCAACTCTTCAGCATTTCCTCAGCATGGATTGTTGCGTGCTTAACCTGCACCTGTCAACCAAATCTTTAAAGTGTTGGCTCAACCTAAATTACCAAAAGAGCACCTGGAGCCTGCCCTTGGGTGGTAGCTTTGTGCGGTATAAATCACCATAACATAACATAACAAATCAGGTGAACGTTTAGGTGATTCAGGGTTTCATTTTATTTGGTCAGGATTACTGGAGAGGCCTGATTGTGAGAGGGTGCTCCCGTCATGCTGGACTGCATGGTGCGGAAATGCTGCAGAAGCAGGAGAAGTTAACCCTTTTGGAAGAGTGACGATCGGAGAAACAATAAGACTGTTCAGACATATATGATGAATACGAAATAGGATGTTGCAAGGACATTGATGTTTTTGTAAAGTTTGCAATCACAACAGTGGGAGTCATTTCGAGGTTGGAGGTAAGTATTGGTTTTTACCAGCATGGCGGAAAGAGCGAGTCCGATCTGGTACCACGCCGCTATTTACAGGCTATTCCGACCTCGCGGGCACGAGCTTTCCGCCATGCCAGTAAATCCCCTAGCGGCATACCACTAAAGGGCCCGTTAAACCCCTTACCGGCATGAAGCGAGACGTTCTTAACAATACTGTAAATTACGGTCACCGCTAATTAACGGATACGGAAATTACGTCATCGCACAGGAACGGGAAGGAGCGCGGCGGCCATCTTTAAAAACACAATCCATTGCCATCCTCTCCAGGCAGCACCCTTGGGACGAACCTGAACCTCGGAAAAGGCCTACACAACCACCAGCTATGCCCAAAGCCCATAAAAAGTCAGCGGACCGCCTCCGCAAGCAGCGCTTCAGCCCAGAGGAGCTGCAGGCCATGGTGGTCCACCTGGAGGAGCATGCAGACGTAGTGTTCAGCAGCGACATGCGCAGAGAGGCAGTGGTCCGGAAAAAAAACATATGGGCAGAACTTGCTCAAAGGGTGAGCGCAGTAGGCACCACCCCCCGCACCCCCAGGAACTGCCGCAAGCGGTGGGACAACTTGCGGTTGAGGGTGCGGAGCATCCTCGCAGCCAACCGCAGCAACTGCTGACTGGAGGTGGACCAAGTTCACCAATGAAACTAGCGCCATGGGAGGAGACATGCGCTGCATTGATTGGCACAGAATCAATCGAGGGCGTCGGTGAAATGGAGTGTGGGGCTCCGTCGTCTGCTGATGGAGGTGAGTGTCCAAAGTCAACACCGCCCATGGCAAATACATGCTGAATACACTTCCAAGCCCCGTCCAATGCACCTTGTCATACTGCCCTCCACCCATTCTGATAATGGCAAGACAACTGCCACCAAGGGACAAGTGCTACCACATAATGCCCACCAACCACAGTGCAGTAACTAGCACATCCCAATAAGCACATTGTGCAGCAGGCTTGGCAGTGTGCGAGTCAGACTGCACATGACCAGGCCAGGATTAGTGACTCCCACACCTGTGTACATATCCGACACATCCGTAGAAACCAGTGATGTAGTAACGGCCAAAATGCCACCAATCCAAAATGACTGAAATGTGAATGCTGCCATTAATGATATTAGCGTCTCACACAACCACTCATGTTGTACCTTTGTTCTAGACCCACAGGCAGTGAGCATGAGGGCGATGAGCCTGAGAGAAGACGTCCCACCACATCCAGTGCCAAAGGCAGGGACCACTGCGTACCGGCCAGGAAGGACAAAACCACCACAGCTCCTCCAAGGCCCATTGAGGTTGCACCACCCCCATCCCTCACTGCATCAGCGCCTGCAACAATCACCACACCAAGGTCAGAGGAGTCCAGCATCTCTGGGGAGGTGGCAGCCACGGCCCCTCTGCAGATCGTGGACAGCCCCTTGTCCATCTGTGCGGCATCAGAGGAGGACTCCTACCCCACTGTATACACCCCCGAGCCCTGCAATGTCCCCCAGGTGTCGTGCAGGGACTCTGGGGAGGGTGACACACCAGTCCAAAGTGCACGTGGCGATGCACCGGGAGACGCAGATCCCGTGCCCAGTACCCCATTCGAGGCCCTGTCAGGGCATGTCGACCCAATCCCCTGCAGGGATGATACGCCATCCCAGGAAGCACTACGTGCAGGACAGCTCACTGCCCTCATCACTGACTTCAATGAGGAAAACCGCCAGGGCAGGTTGGAGTTACTCGAGGAGCTCAGGCAAATGTGTCAGGTGTTCACGGAAAGCACCAACCGTGTGTGTGAGGCACTTGGACGCATTGCAGACGCCCTTGTGGCAGCACGTCCCATTCATGCGACTCAGCAGGAGGACACCCCCTCAACCAGCCCCCCCACCCCGGCAAGCCCAGCGCGCCGCTTGCTGAATTCTCAGCGGCGCAGGAACATGCCCCCCCCCGGGCACCGGGAGCATGGATCAATAGACAATGCTGCCACATGTGGCCTCAATGTGCCACACGGGACTACTGTTGCAGAGTTGGGGGGATGGGGGTGAGGGTGTGTATGGGTGTTGGGGGGAGGGGGTGAGGGTGTGTATGGGAGTTGGGGGGAGGGGGTGAGGGCGTGTATGGGAGATGTTAGGAGCGGGGTGAGGGTGTGTATGGGAGTTGGGGGGAGGGGGGCGAGGGTGGAGGTTTTGTTGTTCACGTGTGAACCTACTAATACAATACACTGGTTGTGCATAAAAAATATCAGAGTGGACATTGATCAATGTACATGTGTCTTTTAATGACTCACAGTGCATGGTGTACATGTATCCCCACAACCAGTGCCCGATGCCCTATCATCCTGACACCCTCAGCTGACTTGAGTGTCAGAAATATTGTCAATCAATGATTGCCACATGGCACATTCCTCCTGTGCATCTGCACTGTGATGCTGTCCTGCCAATTCTTCATCCACCCCCTCATCATCATCTGGTGGTAGAAGTCCCAGGTCAGGGGGCAGTGGCACGTTCCGACGGATGCACATATTGTGCAGCTTTACACATGCCATGGTGATCCTGGCCACCTTCTCGTGGCTGTTGATGAGTGCTCCACCCGAACGGCTGTGGCAACAAAATGGTGCCTTCAACAGGCCAAATGTCTGCTCTATGGCCACCAGTGTACGGGTATGGGCTCGATTGTAGTCCTCCTCATGCCTGTTCTGTGGGTTGCGGATAGGGGCCATGAGCCACGGCTTCAAAGGGTAGCCACCATCACCTGCATGGAAGGGGAATGAAGGTAAGTGTTTGTACATTGATGGTGGCGAACTGTAGCAGTCTTGCATGGCAGCTGGTGATTCCTGGCCATACACACATGTCCCTGGTTGCATCAACCCCATTACTGGCCCGGCTATGTGTCCTGTGCCATGGAATGATGGAGGTGTAGCTTCTTCAAGATGGCTTATGGTGTGCACTCACATCTTGTTGCACGTGCACCGTATATGCGTGCAGCAGTGTTGGCCTGAATTCATTGATGTGTTGGGTTCTGTGAGATTTGGTGGCAGGGGGTGTTGACTGTAGTCAGTAGCATACTTGTCTTACTGCACTGATCAGTACCATGTTGACTTGCACCACTACTATGGGTGTGCGGAACCAGTGACACGCTGCTGTATCCCTGTTGGGCTCACTTTTATGCCTCCCAGGGACGTCTGTCTTGTGTGGTGGGATGCAGGAGGCTGCGAGATAGTGCATATTCAGTGCATGGTGCAGGATGCCCTTACGGTGTGTGAGGTCCGCCGATGAGTGGTGCTTGTGTTGTGGTATTGGGCCAGGTTACCTGTCGGATGAGTAGTGTTGTATTTTCTACATTCTAGCATTGCTGTGAGTTTAGGCAGTCATGTGCCATATCGATTGCCTTGGGGCACTGTGTTCTGCGTCAACATTCCCACACAGGTGTAGTATGCACCCCCCCTTTCCCACCAAGTTGGGGTATGCATCCACCCTACTCATGGCCCCAATGCGCTGCCATGGCCCAATCAGGTGACTTACCAAGCAGCCAGGCACGTTGACCAGCATGTTGCTCCATATAGCGTGGTAGCGAGGAGTTCCGCAGGACCAGGGGGTCATTTGTTGATCGGGGGTATCGGGCACAGCCATGTGTGATGGCTTTACTGGCATTTCATACCATCTGGACGTCAATGGAGTGGTATTGCTTGCGGTTGCGATACGCCACCTCCATTGCATGTGGAAAGACCAATTCCACGTGGGTGCAGTCGAGGGCACCTATGCAATTTGGCATGCCTGCCAGTGCATGGTAGGCAACTTATGTATCCAATATCTCCTGGGGTGTCCGGGGTAGGGATATGTAGTCCCTTGTGGGTTTGATGAGGGCATCCAGCACTTGGTTGAGTATCTGTGAAAATATGGCCTGTGGTATGCCATGCATGTGCCCCAATGTATGCTGCTACGTGCCTGTGGCAAGGAAGTGGAGAACAGACGCTACCCTGAGTAGAGGGGGGATTGCAGTGTGGATTTCTATGAGGCTCACTATGTCGTCATGTGTCAGGTCCACTATGGTGGTGATGGTGTCCCGGTCAAGGCGGTACAGGGTGTGGATCTGCTCTGGTGTGAGGTTGAAGGGGGAGGCTCTGATGCGAGGGATTGGGGGCTGCCGACGTGGTAATGGTGGCTGCACCGGTAGGGCATGCTAGGCCTGTCTCACCCTCCTTCTCCTCCTGTGTATCCTCTGTGGTTGGGGCTGTGGTTGTTGTTGTTGCTGTTGTTGTCGTTGCTGCCTTGCAAGCAGGGCCTCCAGCTCCAGTAATCCTGCTACAATTGGTATCATCTTGGTGTGGGAGGGGGTGTGGTGAGTGGGTGTGCTCCTTTTGTGCTGTGCCAGACTCCATTGCCTCCACCTGTGCTGATTGAGTGCACCTGTGCCTCTTGGAAACACTGCTCAGGGTTCTTAACACCTTCTCGGCGATGCCGGTATTTACTCCATGCCGCTAAGGTACTTTGCGGCCTTGTAGAGGCCGTTTTTTGCATGTCCGCATGACTTGGGATCAGCTCCGGTTTACGCCATGCCGCTAATTTCTGCATGGGGTGTCGTGCGCATGCCACGAGACCGCTATTTACGGCCTCGTACTTTACGGCGCCGTAAATAACGGTCTAGAGGGTCAGAATGGGCCGTAAAGGTATACGATGCCGGTAATCCTTTACCGGCATCGTTTTTCCCTTAACGCCCAACTCGGAATGACCCCCAGTGTCTCCAATTTGGAGAATATTGAGGATATGGAGGATATGGTAGCTAGCATATGCCGAGTATGTGGAAAGGGATTAGTGTGGTTATTTGCATTCTTTCACATAGTATATTCACCAGTACCAGACAGTGATCGAAGTGCGTGAAAAGAAGTAGTGAAAAGTAGTGAAAATATGTTGCCTGCTGGCCTGCCACGCTCCCCACAAACCCTGTCACCATGTCCCGTCCCACACACAATACAAACCACCAAACAAATGCACCTGCTGTTTAAGGGAACGTTCAGTGCAGTGCTCTGAAGAGCAAGTTTCAACTTCTTCCTACAATTTTACTTTAAAACAAAACCATACCGGAACGGTTTCTTTTCAAAATAAAAGTATAGGAACAGAAAACTAAATTAATAAAAGTAGAGGAGCACTGCTCCCAACTGCTAATGCCCACTTCGACCTCTGATCCCAGAGTATGAAATGCATTGATCACATTATGAGGCCGATTCATGGAATAATCAGCGCGGCGCAAGTGGGCAAAAACGTGCGAATCGCAGTGGAATAGCGAAAATCGCAGTGCAAGTGCGAATATCGCACGAAAAGCAGCGCACATCGATTCATGGAAGGCCGTGCGTGAGAAAACCATCGGATGTGCGATAAAAAATTGCGCGGCGCACGTTGGCGCACAGGCCATCTAACTGCGTGCGCCAGGTCACAGCGAAAATCGCACAGGCCACAGCGAAAATCGCACATAGCGCGACGCACGAAACAAAAGTAGGCGGAACACGGGGCGTAACACTCGGAATGGGGAACAACTTGCCAAAACGTGGGCGTCACGGGGGAAGTACAGGGTACAAGTGCGCGGAACGCCCACACGCTCGTCTACAACACGTATTCATGGAATAGAATAGGGCAAAAAAGCGCACGCTCAAACCAGCGCACAGGCACAAACACGACCGCCACAAGAAAGCAGGCGGTAGCGTCTCTGCGCCTGGAAGAAATGTGCGCCAAAAGGTGCGCCAACAAATAGCACCTATATACAGCCATGATGAATGTCCCATACTGTGGCCCTCCAGGACAAATGACGTGCAAAGGGGTACCCACAAACACGGACACCCGCTGACAAAAAATCTGTGTGCGTGTATACCGGGGTGCGCGGGAAGTCTCACACGCGATTTGGCAGGGTACGTGGATTTCAGGGGTGCACGGGAAGTTCCACGCGCGATTTGGCCGGGTACGTGCGCGGGAATTTCCATACGCGATTTGGCTGGGTACGTGGATCTCAGGGGTGTGCAGGAAGTCCCACACGCGATTTGGCAGGGTACGTGGATTTCAGGGGTGCGCGGGAAGATGCACACGCGATTTGGCAGGGTACGTGCGTGGGAATTTCCACACGCGATTTGGCTGGGTACGTGGATCTCAGGGGTGCGCGGGAAGTCCCACACGCTATTTGGCAGGGTACGTGGATTTCCGGGGTGCGCAGGAAGTTGCCCACGCGATTTGGCCGGGTACGTGCGCGGGAATTTCCACACGCGATTTGGCTGGGTACGTGGATTTCAGGGGTGCGCGGGAAGTTTCACACGCGATTTGTCAGGGTACGTGGATTACAGGGGTGCGCGGGAAGTTCCACACGCGATTTGGCCGTGTACGTGGATTTCAGGGGTGCGCGGGAAGTTTCACACGCGATTTTTCAGGGTACGTGGATTTCAGTGGTGCGCGGGAAGTTCCACACGCGATTTGGCCATGTATGTGGATTTCAGGGGTGCGCGGGAAGTCCCACACGCTATTTGGCAGGGTACGTGGATTTCAGGGGTGCGCAGGAAGTTGCCCACGCGATTTGGCCGGGTACGTGCGCGGGAATTTCCACACGTGATTTGGCTGGGTACGTGGATCTCAGGGGTGCGCGGGAAGTCTCACACGTGATTTGGCCGTGTACGTGGATTTCAGGGGTGCGCGGGAAGTTCCACACGCGATTTGTCAGGGTACGTGGATTACAGGGGTGCGCAGGAAGTTCCACACGCGATTTGGTTGGGCACGTGTATGACAGGGGTACGCGGGAAATTCTACATGCGATTTGGCTTTGTGCTCCCAGGTATTCCCTGTACACCCTCCACGGCCCCTGCAGGTAGCACACACCACAGGGGACTACCCTGCACACCTGCTCATGTCACCCAGCACCCCCACCCCCCAGCATCCAGGGGCACCCTCCACCAGGCCCCCGCTCATGTCTCCCACCACCCCCACCCCCCAGCCACCATGGGCAGCCCCCACCAGGCCCCCACTCATGTCTCCCACCCACCCCCAGCCACCATGGGCAGCCCCCACCAGGCCCCCACTCATGTCCCCTATCACCCCCACCCCCCAGCAGTGCAGGGGCACCCTCCACCAGGCCCCCACTCATGTCCCCCTGCACCCCCACCCCCCAGCATCCAGGGGCACCCTCCACCAGGCCCCCACTCATGGCCCCTATCACCCCCACCCCCCCGCCACCAGGGGCAGCCTCCACCAGGCCCCCACTCATGTCTCCCACCCACCCCCACCCCCCAGCCACCATGGGCAGCCCCCACCAGGCCCCCACTCATGTCCCCTATCACCCCCATCCCCCAGCAGTGCAGGGGCAGCCTCCACCAGGCCCCCACTCATGTCTCCCACCACCCCCACCCCCCAGCCACCATGGCCAGCCCCCACCAGGCCCCCACTCATGTCCAACTCATGTCTCCCAACACCCCCACCCCCCAGCAGTGCAGGGTCAGCACCACCAGGCCCCCACTCATGTCTCCCACCACCCCCACCCCCCAGCAGTGCAGGGGCAGCCTCCACCAGGCCCCCACTCATGTCCAACTCATGTCTCCCACCACCCCCACCCCCCAGCAGTGCAGGGTCAGCACCACCAGGCCCCCACTCATGTCTCCCACCACCCCCATCCCCCAGCCACCATGGGCACCCTCCACCAGGCCTCCACTCATGTCTCCCACCCACCCCCACCCCCCAGCAGTGTGGGGCACCCTCCACCAGGCCCCCACCCATGTCTCCCACCACCCCCACCCCCCAGCAGTGCAGGGGCAGCCTCCACCAGGCCCCCACCCATGTCTCCCACCACCCCCACCCCCCAGCAGTGCAGGGGCAGCCTCCACCAGGCCCCCATCCCATGTCTCCCACCACCCCCACCCCCCAGAAGTGCAGGGTCAGCACCACCAGGCCCCCACTCATGTCTCCCACCCTCCCCCACCCCCAGCCACCATGGGCAGCCCCCACCAGGCCCCCACTCATGTCCCCTATCACCCCCACCCCCCAGCAGTGCAGGGGCAGCCCCCACCAGGCCCCCACTCATGTCTCCCACCCACCCCCACCCCCCAGCCACCATGGGCAGCCCCCACCAGGCCCCCACTCATGTCCCCTATCACCCCCACCCCCCAGCAGTGCAGGGGCACCCTCCACCAGGCCCCCACTCATGTCTACCACCACCCCCTCCCCCCAGCATCCAGGGGCACCCTCCACCAGGCCCCCACTCATGGCCCCTATCACCCCCACACCCCCGCCACCAGGGGCAGCCTCCACCAGGCCCCCACTCATGTCTACCACCACCCCCACCCCCCAGCCACCATGGGCAGCCCCCACCAGGCCCCTACTCATGTCCCCCTGCACCCCCACCCCCCAGAATCCAGGGGCACCCTCCACCAGTCCCCCACTCATGTCTCCCACCACCCCCACCCCCCAGCAGTGCAGGGGCAGCCTCCACCAGGCCCCCACCCATGTCTACCACAACCCCCACCCCCCAGCAGTGCAGGGTCAGCACCACCAGGCCCCCACTCATGTCTCCCAGCCACCCCCACCCCCCAGCCACCATGGGCAGCCCCCACCAGGCCCCCACTCATGTCCCCTATCACCCCCACCCCCCAGCAGTGCAGGGGCAGCCTCCACCAGGCCCCCACTCATGTCTACCACCACCCCCGCCCCCCAGCAGTGCAGGGGCAGCCCCCACCAGGCCCCCACTCATGTCTCCCACCACCCCCATCCCCCAGCAGTGCAGGGTCAGCACCACCAGGCCCCCACTCATGTCTCCCACCACCCTCATCCCCCAGCCACCATGGGCACCCTCCACCAGGCCTCCACTCATGTCTCCCACCCACCCCCACCCCCCAGCCACCATGGCATCCCGCACCAGGCCCCCACTCATGTCTCCCACCACCCCCACCCCCCCAGCAGTGTGGGGCACCCTCCACCAGGCCCCCACTCATGGCCCCTATCACCCCCACCCCCCAGCATCCAGGGGCACCCTCCACCAGGCCCCCACTCATGTCTCCCACCACCCCCACCCCCCAGCAGTGTGGAGCACCCTCCACCAGGCCCCCACTCATGGGCCCTATGACCCCCACCCCCCAGCATCCAGGGGCACCCTCCACCAGGCCCCCACTCATGTCTCCCACCACCCCCACCCCCCAGCAGTGCGGGGCACCCTCCACCAGGCCCCCACCCATGTCTCCCACCACCCCCACCCCCCAGCAGTGCAGGGGCAGCCTCCACCAGGACCCCACCCATGTCTCCCGCCACCCCCACCCCCCAGCAGTGTGGAGCACCGTCCACCAGGCCCCCACTCATGGGCCCTATCACCCCACCCCCCAGCATCCAGGGGCACCCTCCAACAGGCCCCCACTCATGTCTCCCACCACCCCCATCCCCCAGCCACCATGGGCACCCTCCACCAGGCCCCCACTCATGTCTCCCACCCACCCCCACCCCCCAGCCACCATGGCCATCCCCCACCAGGCCCCCACTCATGGCCCCTATCACCCCCACCCCCCAGCATCCAGGGGCACCCTCCACCAGGCCCCCACTCATGTCTCCCACCACCCCCACCCCCCAGCAGTGCGGGGAACACTCCACCAGGCCCCCACCCATGTCTCCCACCACCCCCACCCCCCAGCAGTGCAGGGGCAGCCTCCACCAGGCCCCCACCCATGTCTCCCACCACCCCCACCCCCCAGCAGTGTGGAGCACCCTCCACCAGGCCCCCACTCATGGGCCCTATCACCCCCACCCCCCAGCATCCAGGGGCACCCTCCACCAGGCCCCCACTCATGTCTCCCACCACCCCCATCCCCCAGCCACCATGGGCCCCCTTCACCAGGCCCCCACTCATGTCTCCCACCCACCTCCACCCCCCAGCCACCATGGCCATCCCCCACCAGGCCCCCACTCATGGCCCCTATCACCCCCACCCCCCCGCCACCAGGGGCAGCCTCCACCAGGCCCCCACTCATGTCTCCCACCCACCCCCACCCCCCAGCCCCCATGGGCAGCCCCCACCAGGCCCCCGCTCATGTCTCCCACCACCCCCACCCCCCAGCAGTGCGGGGCACCCTCCACCAGGCCCCCACCCATGTTTCCCACCACCCCCACCCCCCAGCAGTGCAGGGGCAGCCTCCACCAGGCCCCCACCCATGTCTCCCGCCACCCCCACCCCCCAGCAGTGTGGAGCACCCTCCACCAGGCCCCCACTCATGGGCCCTATCACCCCACCCCCCAGCATCCAGGGGCACCCTCCACCAGGCCCCCACTCATGTCTCCCACCACCCCCATCCCCCAGCCACCATGGGCACCCTCCACCAGGCCCCCACTCATGTCTCCCACCCACCCCCACCCCCCAGCCACCATGGCCATCCCCCACCAGGCCCCCACTCATGGCCCCTATCACCCCCACCCCCCAGCATCCAGGGGCACCCTCCACCAGGCCCCCACTCATGTCTCCCACCACCCCCACCCACCAGCAGTGCGGGGAACCCTCCACCAGGCCCCCACCCATGTCTCCCACCACCCCCACCCCCCAGCAGTGCAGGGGCAGCCTCCACCAGGCCCCCACCCATGTCTCCCACCACCCCCACCCCCCAGCAGTGTGGAGCACCCTCCACCAGGCCCCCACTCATGGGCCCTATCACCCCCACCCCCCAGCATCCAGGGGCACCCTCCACCAGGCCCCCACTCATGTCTCCCACCACCCCCATCCCCCAGCCACCATGGGCCCCCTTCACCAGGCCCCCACTCATGTCTCCCACCCACCTCCACCCCCCAGCCACCATGGCCATCCCCCACCAGGCCCCCACTCATGGCCCCTATCACCCCCACCCCCCCGCCACCAGGGGCAGCCTCCACCAGGCCCCCACTCATGTCTCCCACCCACCCCCACCCCCCAGCCCCCATGGGCAGCCCCCACCAGGCCCCCGCTCATGTCCCCTATCACCCCCACCCCCCAGCAGTGCAGGGGCAGCCTCCACCAGGCCCCCACTCATGTCTCCCACCACCCCCACCCCCCAGCCACCATGGCCAGCCCCCACCAGGCCCCAACTCATGTCCAACTCATGTCTCCCACCACCCCCACCCCCCAGCAGTGCAGGGTCAGCACCACCAGGCCCCCAAACATGTCTCCCACCACCCCCATCCCCCAGCAGTGCAGGGTCAGCACCACCAGGCCCCCACTCATGTCTCCCACCGCCCCCATCCCCCAGCCACCATGGGCACCCTCCACCAGGCCTCCACTCATGTCTCCCACCCACCCCCACCCCCCAGCCACCATGGCCATCCCCCACCAGGCCCCCACTCATGTCTCCCACCACCCCCACCCCCCAGCAGTGCGGGGCACCCTCCACCAGGCCCCCACCCATGTCTCCCACCACCCCCACCCCCCAGCAGTGCAGGGGCAGCCTCCACCAGGCCCCCACCCATGTCTCCCACCACTCCCACCCCCCAGCAGTGCAGGGGCAGCCTCCACCAGGCCCCCACCCATGTCTCCCACCACCCCCACCCCCCAGCAGTGCAGGGTCAGCACCACCAGGCCCCCACTCATGTCTCCCACCCACCCCCATCCCCCAGCCACCATGGGCAGCCCCCACCAGGCCCTCACTCATGTCCTCTATCTCATCCACCCCCAAGCAGTGCAGGGGCAGCCTCCACCAGGCCCCCACTCATGTCTACCACCACCCCCACCCCCCAGCAGTGCAGGGGCAGCCCCCACCAGGCCCCCACTCATGTCTCCCACCCACCCCCACCGCCCAGCCACCATGGGCAGCCACCACCAGGCCCCCACTCATGTCCTCTATCACCCCCACCCCCCAGCAGTCCAGGGGCACCCTCCACCAGGCCCCCACTCATGTCCCCCTGCACCCCCACCCCCCAGCATCCAGGGGCACCCTCCACCAGGCCTCCACTCATGTCTCCCACCACCCCCATCCCCCGGCCACCATGGGCACCCTCCACCAGGCCCCCACTCATGTCTCCCACCCACCCCCACCCCCCAGCCACCATGGCCATCCCCCACCAGGCCCCCACTCATGTCCCCTATCACCCCCACCGCCCAGCAGTGCAGGGGCACCCTCCACCAGGCCCCCACTCATGTCCCCCTGCACCCCCACCCCCCAGCATCCAGGGGCACCCTCCACCAGGCCCCCACCCATGTCCCCCTGCACCCAGGTCCTCACAATCACCAACCATGTGCGTAATGGTCAGCCTCCACAGCCAAAAGGCCCTACCAAGTAACCCATTCACCCACATGGAAATGAAAATTACATGTTACACCCCCAACGTACATAAAGCAAATGAACCCATGTCTGTCACACACAATGCTTGCAAATGATTTTGAAAACACCCAACATGACATCCATGAAACCAATGAGATGATACCACACAGTGAAGTATGAAAACAAAAATGTATTAAATAAATATGAATGCAAATGAAATGAAACAAAGTACAATGCCAATGAAAAAAAGAAAAGGTGCATGTCCGTCCCAAAAAATGAAAAACACCAAATCCCAAAAAAATGTACTTCAAAGTCACATTAAAAATGAAATCAATCCGACAGAAAAAAACAAAAATCCAAACACCATTGCTCCATGGAGAAGAAAAAATAAAATTAAAAAATAAAACAATCCAATGAAGAACTATGTACAAAATATCCAAGGGTCCATGAGCCCAACTGAACAAAGGAAACCTACAAAAAACCCTAACAAAAATGCAACTATATACAAAAAGTGGAGCTGTGTCCGTCGACTCCAAATCATAAGAATAAACAAATGAAACCTAAAACTAAAGAACTATATACAAAGGCGGCGGGCAAGTCCAGCGGCTCACTCCGTAGTGTTCCGGGCCAGGGCATCATCAAACTCCTCGTCTATGTCCCGGAGGTGGTCCTGTTCCATGGCCCCGAGGGTCCACAGGGACGACGCCATCTGCTCCTCCAACCCCCTGCGGATTGCCTTGACGCACTCGGCCCGCCTCAGTGCCCTCCGCATGGAGTTCTCCGCCCAGACCATCGTGAGCCGCTCCTCTTCCGCCCGCCGCCGCTCCGCACCTATCTGCTGGCCCAACCGCAGCCACACGGAAGACACTTCCTGTCGTGGGTCCTCCTGCCCTCCGGCCGATGCCTGCCCCTCCGATGTTGATGGCCCCGAGCCATGATGCCTCCCACGTTGACTCTGCTGCTGCCTCCGACGCAACTGCCTCTGCCAGCACGACGGCATCCAGGCTGATGGAATCCACCGACGCCGTCATGCACGTGCCCTGCCTGATGATGCCGGCACATCCTCCATCTGCTGGGGTACAGTTGCTGTGGTGTTCACCCCTGCTTGACCTCCGACTCCCGACTGTGGCAGGGATGGGATCCCCACCGAGCTGGCTGCATAGGTCAGGGCAGGTCCACAGGGGGCTCTGGTGGCATCTGGGCCGGAAGACGGCAAGGAGAACGACTGGCGTATAGCCTCCACAGAGGAGGAGAGGGCCGCCAGATTGGCCGACACATGCAGGAAACCCCCAAACATGGAAGATCCCAATTGGGCCACGTCGGCACGGTGCTCTTCGTGATGATGTGCGTGCTCCTCCCGGGAAGCACGCACGTCATCACGAATTGCACCCGCGCGCATCGCAACCCCAATCAGGACCTTCTCCATACGGACACGGGTCCCCTCGTCCGCAGGTGGAGGGGAGTCAGGTGACATGGACATCCCCTCTACCAGCGGACGGGCCTGGGACGGGGCAACCCTGCTGGTGCATGGTGGTGCACTCACAGGGTCAGGGACAGTGACATGCACAGGCCCCTCCACGGTGACCTGTGCTGCCTCCTGCCCCTGGCCCTGGACTGCACCACTTGCACCAGCAGGGATGCCCCCACCAGGCCCCATGTGTGCCCCTGTGGCGGCCTCCTCCTCCTCTGTGGAAACCACAAACCTGGATGGCTCCTCACCGTCTTCCACCGTAGCAGGCCCCTGTGGGGGCTCACCCACCCCTTCCGCTGCAGCCGTGGGGGCATCCCCGCCGCCTTGCTCCACAGCGCCATCTCCGCCCTCTTCTTCACTAGCCGCTGCGTAGAGGGAGACAAAGAACACAAGCATCAGGGTACTGTACAATGGTCCCCTAGACAGGAAGCAATAGCAGATGAGTACCACTGTCAAAGTACACTTCCATCATGTCCCTCCACAACACATGGGTCAGTCCAGGCAAAACACACACAGTAACAGGCATGGTGCATGCCATGGACATTTCCATACATGTCCAATGGACTCTTGAAACATACAATGATATGGAACTCACATGCATCATGGGTCATGCCTATCACATGCACACACTTCACCTCAGTCACATCCATCTGGCCCCATACACCCCAAACACAGCGGATACAAGGGTAACTAGGCTGCATCAGTGAATCTGTGCATTGTCACACACATGTGTCATGCATCCATGGCATGCACAAGTCACAGACACGCAGGTCAGGCACACAGACATGGCTACCATATATGTACCTGCCATCAGCACCCATCCCTCACCCCCACCCATGTCCAGGAACAGAGACTGGCATGCTCTCATGTCTAAAATCTGCATAGGGCTCCCCATGTGGCATTTAAACACATGCAACAACCATGTGGTTCACACATCACTGGTCGCACATGCATTACCATGATGTCCCTGCACACATACATGCATACATGGCCTATGTCACACATACAGGCAAGTATCAGAGAACCAGCACACCACAACATGCCCTGTCTCACACAGCAATGCTTGGACACTTACCGCTCAACTCCAGATGGGTCTCCCTCTCAAGGATCTGGGCAAGGAGCGCTGGGCGTACGCGTTCCAGGACCCTCATCTGGATGGAACTCATGCGGCCCCGGCCCCCCTCCACGAGGCGCCGGGCCTTCACGAGGGTCCTGGACCTCAAGTCCTCCCAGCGCTTCTTGATCTTCTGGACGTCGCGGGTTGCCACCCCCTCCGCGTTGATGGCAACCACACAGTCGGCCCAGATCCTCTCCGGTCCTTCCTTGCTGGCGCGGGACGATCCAAAGAGGGCATCATACTGCACCAGGACATGCTCCACCAGGACACCAACTTCGGTGGCAGTGAAGCTGGTGCCCCTCTGCCCCTCTGGCCTGGGGTTGCCACTGGTGCCAGATGTGGAAGTGCCCGACATGGCAACCCCAGAGGCAGGTGTGGGTGGGCAACTGGGTCCTGGGGCTGGGCTGTGAAGCGATGTAATCCCAGTCGGGAGTCTTCAGTTCCAGCAGGGGTGGACACAGCAACTGGACCCCTGCAGATGGCTGATGTGCAGGCACCAAATGGCAGGGCACGGTGGCAGCAGGCAGGCAGGCAGGCAGCAGCAGATGGCACGTGGGAGGCTGCTCGGGGCACTGGGGGGCAGTAATTCGGCCTTCTGGGCAGGAGCGTGGTCTTCCGTGTGTTCGCGTGGCCAGCTTGATACGGAGTGATTTGGCACGTTAAAATCCTGCACGTCAGCGTGAAATTCGAGGAAAGGCCCTTAGCGCGTAAGCGCGTCAGCAAGCATACGCAATTCTATTGGACCAAAGGCCCTCAGCGCGTAAGCGCGTCTGTGACGTGACCCGCACAGGTGTTTCCCACACAGCACGTGATGACAGAGCACACGTGGAAAGACTGCACGTCAGAGTGTCATTGCGTGTAATTGGACACCACGTCAGAGTGTCATCGCGTGTAATTGGACAAAAGTGCGCGTACACGCGATTGGCCTATGTACGTGTATATCAGGGGTGCGCGGGCAATAACACACGCAAGTACGTTAGCGCACCTGTATCCCGGGGTGCCCGGGAATTTCCACACGCTATTGGACTGGGTACTGGATTTCAGGGGTGCGCGGGTCACACGCTCGCCTACAACACGCGCAACGCATACATTTGCGCGCTAACAAAATAACAAGCTCAGACCCAGGATGAACATACCGTTCCTAGCAGCAGTGGGCGTGGGCTACCAAAGGAGGAGGAGGAGGATAGTCAGGGCCAGAATATTCACACCCAAAACCAGCCTTTTCGGGAAGCCTGATGACCAGGTGTATGGGAGGTACAGGTTTCCACCACACATAATACTGGACCTGGTGAGTGAGTGGGAGGATGACCTCACATCACCCACCCTGTTCTCCCAAGCACTCAGCCCCCTGGAGAAGGTCCTCAATGTACTGCACTTCTTAGCCACAGGATCATTTCAGCGGACAAGTGCCATAGTGGGTGGGGTATCACAGGCCACCCAGTCACGCTGCCTACACCAGGTCTTGAACATCATCACTGCACGCCCATCAGTCCGCAGGCACATATACCTGCCCAGAACACCTGCAGAAAGGCATGCTGCCGCCCTGGATTTTTACGGTGTGGCACGATTCCCCAAAGTGCTAGGTGCCATCGACTGCACCCATGTGGCTCTACGTCCCCCCAGGGCATCAGAGCACATCTATAGGAACCGCAAGCACTGGCATTCCATCAACGTGCAGGTAGTATGTAATGCCAAGGGAATCATCACCTCAGTATATGCCAACTATCCCGGGTCCACCCACGACAGCTTCATTTACCGAATGTCCACCCTAAGCCGGGACCTAGAAGCTGGGCGGCATGGCGATACATGGCTGCTTGGTGAGTATGAATGCCACTGCACATGCATGCATGTCAGATACTGAGCAAGGTCACAACCCCACCAATGATACCAATCACCACCTCCACAGGGGACAGTGCCTACCCTCTCAGCCCCCACATGATGACGCCAATTCGGAACCCCACAACGCCACCCCAGGTAAGATATAACACAGCCCACATTACAACCCGGGGCATAGTGGAGCGCACATTCGGAGTGCTAAAGTCACGCTTTCGCTCCCTTGACCATTCTGGCGGGCAGCTGTTGTACGCTCCCCCAGTAGTGTGCAGGATCATAGTGGCAGCATGTGTCCTGCACAACGTTGCAGCACGCCGGGGCCTGGCCGTGGACATGGTGGTGGCCCCACATCCCCAACCACATGCACAGCCGCTGCGCATGGGAGGGGAAAGGGCACGGGGGAGGCAGCCCATACACAGCTAGTGGCTAATTACTTCACATAGAATTACACCGCTGTGAAGTGCACACTGCCCTGGCACATTCCATCTGACAATCAATGATGACTCAACCTGACACTGATCCTGAATGTCTGGAGAATCAACCGTCAAAACCATATCAGCCTGAGATTGTTCACCTGGAAGTGTTACAATGTGTGCATCCCTACCCACACAGACACCACCAATGCAGTTTTGTGAAGAAACACATTCAAGCAGCTAAAATGAATACCCACTTTCAAAATGCAACAAGAGGACAGTGCCATGTCAGCCAACCCATCCCCAGCATCGCCACACGACACACCGTGCCATGTCATGCTATTTGCAGGTAAACAAAGTAATCCTCACAACATGACACTAGTGTCACAATGTACAGTGTCCCTAATTGAAACTTGCAACACCTGAAATGCTCACAGACAAACTTGAGCAGGTACTACCATCAACATGACATCACAAATGTTATAAATTAGTAGTCTCACCACCTGGAAATGCCTGCACTCCCACCACTACCAACTGTGCAGTGTTGGCGCCATGTAGAGTTGTAGGTGCACTGCTGCCAACATGGACCCCATCTCCAAACTAGAGGGCCTTGTGTAGACATGAGGAAGGGACCTGCAAATTGGGAGGTAGACACAGATGATGAGTTACACATCAATGCAACATGCAGTGTACAACACAACAGCAATATGCACTAGGAATGTATACACAGTATTGACTAGACTACCCACACATGTAGTGGGAGTCCAATGTCACCATGTACGTCAATGTCACTTGGGCACACCCTTTGCAAGCCCATGGAAACGGGAAGCAGGAGGGGTGTGTGTGACTCAAACCCAAGCATCTGAACCAAATACATGACAAGCCTGCATGTGCCCAACCACAATGCAGCGTATGCCCACAGGAACCACGGAAGGCAACAAATTGTCGCAAAAAAATAATTAAAAATAAAAATAAAAATAAAAATAAAAAAAAATAAAAAATGGCCATTGATGGGCCCGGGGGGGTTGGGGAGGCCACCCAGGAGGTCCGAGGACAGGGTGCACACCAAAACCCACCTGTGTGGATCCTGGGAAAAAAAAACACCTCCATGGGCTCATGGCCCACACGGCTACCCTATTGTGGGACTATCACTGCTGTCGCTATTATCACCCTGTGCAGCTGCATCCGGAGGTGGTTGCACTATGGGAGGCAGCCCACGCAAGGCCCTAGTCTGCTCCTCCATGGCTGCAAGCATGCGGGTGTGGTAGGTCTCGTTCTGGAGGATGAGTGTGCGGAGGTCCCCATGCAACAACTCACAGGATGCCCGGACCTCCGCCCTCGTTGCCTGCATCTCAGCTGAGAGCGTACGGGTGAGACGCTCCAGCTGCTGTTCTGTCTTTTGGTGTGTTGAAGCCTCAAGCTCAGCAAGAGTCGTCCTGAGGTGAAGGAGCTCCTGCCTCAGGGCTTCACTGTGGCCCTGGGACTCTATGGAGATGGCCTCCTGCAGAGTTGCCAGTGCCGCCCGCCTGTCCCTGTTGGACGCCAACATGTCCTCCCTGTGTGACTGGCAGATGGAGTCGGTTGCCTGCTGTAGTCGCTCCATCAGCCTTTCAGGGGGGACAATGGAAGTGGCCACCCTATCCATGGCCTGAGCCATCATCTCGGATGATGCTGCCTGTTGGGTTGCCATACCGTAAATGGATTGCTCCCATGCGGTATTGCCAGGTGGCGTACGGCCACCACGTCGGCGGGCACCACACCTGTCTGGGGCAAGGCGAACTGCGCCATGCTGTGCCGGCACTGCCTGAGGACTGCATTCCCCCTCTGATCTGCTGGCCCAGGAACAGGATCAAATGTCGCGGAGTGTGACCCTGCATCCGTAACCACCAAAGGCGTAGCTGCCAACACTGACATCCCCATTGAGGGTTCTGACCCTGGTGCAGGTGGGTGGGACAGAACAGAATCCCTCCCTGGAACACTCACCTGCGACGGCACGTAGGTCTCATTATCCGAATCAACACCTGAGTACAGCTCGGGGGAGGTGCAGCCAGAGACACCCCTTGAGAGCACGACCTGCAGCACTTGTGGGTTCTCACCCACCACCACACCACGTCCCTCACTGGTGGTTGGTCGGCCCTCGGACCCCTCCTGGGTCTGCACCATCTCCACAACCCCAGCAGTATCAGGTGCGTCTTCCCCTGCAAAGACATAAAAACAAAGAAATGGAAACAGGCATTAGCACCATGGCACACAATGAGGGCTGAGAAGCAAGAGAACCAGTACTTGATTGACACATGTCCCACATGACTAAAACCCTCCCATGCATGCACCCTCACTGCATATGAAGGGCAGGCAAATGGCACACACTGATGACACCAAGATGGAAGAGGAACACATTTTCTGCATGCTGCCTGGCAGTGGCATCACACATTGGCCTGTGATTGCCAGGTGAAACACACATAAACACACTTGTGTATAGGCGCGTTACAAATACCATATCATATCATATCATATCATATCATATATCATATCATGTACCATTGCTATTGAGTGAAGATGGAGAGGAGGGCAGCACCTATTCATTCAGTCCAGTTCCCGCATGTAATAGCTTTTCTAATTCAAACAGGTCAGATTTTTCACCTGGAGCTGCCAGTCCAAAATGGTCCAATTGCACAGGGACATGTGTGAACAAATGATATCCAGGTAACAAAGTCACTCCACTTTACCATAGCCATGTCAGACATGTGACTAGAGGACTGCGAAATGCCTAGTAAAAGTGGTGGAATGCAAACAATCTGACTGAATGAACAGTGAAAAATAAGCAACAATGTTGTGGCAAGGTGACACTTCAAGGGCAACTGGCGTGCAGTTGGTCTAGATGTCTACTGTTGGCAGAAGGGATACTGCTATGGCCAAATGCAGCTGCGCAGGATGTATTGCATGAAGCACATGGCTGACCCATACGACTCAGGTGCACACACTCTCACCTGGCACACAAACAGAAGCCCTCACACACCTCATGCACATGGATGACACACACATGCATGTGCACTCACCGGACAATGCCTCGTAATCAGGCAGATCTCCCACGCCTTGGATCTGTTCCTCCGTGACGTAGGTCCCAGCGACTGACTCATGTGGAGTGAGTTCCATGTCTACTACTGGAGACCCACCTCCAGTCACTAGAGTTGCGGCATGACTTGAGGCCAGCTTACTCTTTGCCCTGCGCTTTAGGTTATTCTAGCGCTTATAGCAATCATTGGCTGTGCGCCTCACGATTCCAAGGGCACTTACGATGTCCGCAACGGTCTGCCAGTGTGCCTGGCGTTGTGCAGGTGTGGTCTTGGATCCTGCAACAATGACCATCTCGTTATCATGTGCGGTCACATACTCGACAAGTGCATTCAGTTCGTCATCCGTGAAGCTGGGCTTCCTCGACGGGCCGGACTGTGTAGCCGTGTCTGGGGCATCAGCCTGTGCCGGACGAGCACTCTTCCTCTTCCGCTTGACAGGTGGTGGTGATCCTGAGTGTCCTGCGCCGCTCTGGACACTAGGGGCAGGAGCCCTGGTGGACTCTGTATCAGGAGTGTGGGATTGCACACTCAGCATGGGAGTTGGTGCAGGCATTGGCTCAAGTGTAATGGTGTCAGGGGGAATGTCAGCAGGATCGACTAAGACCGACACTGTCCTGGCTGGGTGTGTGAGAGCTGGGGTGGATGGAGCCGCAGCTGCCCCTGCAGCCTCTCCGCCCTGCCTACTTGGGGCAGCAGATGACCTTACTGCCCCAGATGCACGTGGCATGATGACATCAACGTGCACCAGCGCACGTGTCATAGGCCTGCTGACCTGGAAGTCAGCCATGGAGTCAGTCAGGTCTGGTGCCACAATGGGCTGGTCCAACAAGGGCTGAGCATGGATGGTGTCAGCCACATCAGCCTCAACGGGAGGGGGGGGATTATGGGTGCCCTTGACTGGTCCTCCACACATGGGGGGACAGGCTCACCCTGCAAGTAACGACCACGTCCCCTACCGGATCCACCACGGCCACCACTTGTGGCTCTTCCACCTTTGCCACCCTTACGGAATCCTCGCCTCCCAGCCATGGCACTGATGTTAATGTGCGTATGGGAGTGGCTGTAAACTATTGTCCTGGGTAATTGGGGGTCAAAGGGTTGGGTACCAGATGGTAATTGTACCCTAGTGCTCTTGCAAGGCTGAATGTAACCCCTGGGGAAAGATGACGGGTCACGCTACGCACAGGAGCCCCAAAAAAGGGAGATGACGTGCACGCAACCCCTCCTAGACCACGTGTGCAGAAAGAAAAACCTGCACTACGCTGTGGCACCCAGTAACACAAGAATGAACGTATGTGTGTCACACGCAGCCTAGAATGACCTCTGAAGGGGTAGGCTACACATGGGGCAAGCACAGATGTTAGATACGTGCGTGACTCACCGTCTGCCAGGTAAAAGAGCGTGAAAAAGGAGCGCGTTTGGTTGGCAACACCCCCGCCAAAAGAAGATTTGTACGCTGTCTGAGGAGACAGGACAACAGTAGAAGGGAACACTGTTTGAGGGAACAGGCCCAGGTAAACCAGTAAAAGAGAAAAAAGAGAAAAAGCTGTCAGAGATAACAGGGAATACGAACTTGAAACGCCGTGAAGTAAATCGCGTGTGAAACGACAAGAAGTACAGAATTCACCCACTCGCTCTCCACGAAAAGCACGTACAAGGAAATGGTGTTCTACACGTACCTTTTATACAGGCCCACACGTCCAGCGTTACTTACGCGGCGTGTACGCGCTAGGGCCATTTCCACCAATTACACGCTTTGTCACTTCTGCGTGTAGGGCCATTTTCACCAATTACACGCTTTGTCACTTCTGCGTGTAGGGCCATTTCCACCAATTACACGCTTTGTCACTGCCGCCTGTACGCGCTAGGCCCATTCCCACCAATTACACGCTTTGACACTCGGACGTCTTTCATTTTTTTCACACGCAACATTTTCAAACGTGTGCCCAATTCAACGTGCACGTGACTTCATAGACGCGCATACGCTGGCGACGCGTTTATGCGCTAAGGGCCTTTCCTCGAATTACACGCAGACGTGTTGGATTTTTCACGTGCAAAATCACTCCGTATCAAGCTGGCCACGCGTAAGCACACGGAAGACCACGCTCCTGCCCAGAAGGCCGAACTACTGCCCCCCAGAGCCCCGAGCACGCTCCCACCTGCCATCTGCTGCTGCCTGACTGCCTGCTGCCCACGTGCACTGCCATTTGCTGCCTGCACATCAGCCAGGGGTGCTGTTACTGTGACCACCCCTGCTGGAACCGAAGACTCCCGACTGGGATTCCATCGCTCCACAGCCCAGCCCCAGGACCCAGTTGCCCACCCACTCCTGCCTCTGGGGTTGTCATGTCGGGGCAAACACCATCTGTGACTACTGACAACCCCCGGCCAGAGAGGCAGAGGGGCACCAGCTTCAGTGCCACTGAAGTTGGTGTCCTGGTGGAGCAAGTCCTGGGGCAGTATGATGCCCTCTTCGGAAGTTCCCGCGCCGACAAGGAAGGACGGACTCGGATCTGGACTGACATCGTGACTGCCATCAACGCGGAGGGGGTGGCAGTACGCGACTTACAACATGTCAGGAAGCGCTGGGAGGACTTCAGGTCCAGGATCCTGAACAAGGCCCGGCGCCTCTTGAAGGCAGCGGATGCCAAGGGGCGCCGGGGCCACTTGTCGGAAGAACAGATGAGGGTCCTGGAACGCATATCCCCAGCGCTCCACGTCCAGGTCCTAGAGAAGCAGACCCGTCTGGAGTCGAGCGGTGAGTGTACATGCATCCTGATTGTGAGCAGTGCGTGTGGTGATTATTCGGTAGTGTGCAGGTTGCACATCTGTTTGTATGGGGTCGAGTATGGGTGGGGGTGTACATGGCCGTGGGGCTGACACATGCGAGGGCTGTAATGTGTGAGACATGGATGGTGCTTGTGTGTGTAGGCTTGCATGCCAAATGCAGTTGTGTGGGCACACATGTTTGGATGAATGTGTATGTAAGTAGACATGTCCGTGATGTCACGCACGTATGTTGTTTTCGGCTGCATGTATGTGCACTGTGTACATGTGCATGTGTGTGTATTTGACAAGGGTGCAACAGTGATGCAACATGGATGCATGTGACAGCGGTATGTGGAAGCCTGATTGGCAGATGTGACATGGATGCCCATCTGAACAGTGCGACACTTGGCAGAGGTGTACACATGCATGCAAGAGTGGTGGTGTGTGTACATGTGTGGTGCACTTCCTGTGTTGCATGTGATGTCTGGCTCACCTTTGGCAGCTCATGCTGTTGTATGTGTAGGGATGGTGGTGGCAGTTGCGATATGGCTGTGGTATGGCTCATGTGTGCGAGTTGTAATGACATGTGTGTTGGGGATTGTGATGACATGTCTGAGGTTTGCCAATGCCACTCATGTGCAACTGTCATGTGTGTATGTGTCCATTGTACAATGCCCTGATGCCTGTGTTTTGTTTCTCCCTGTCTGCAGCGTCAACTGATGAAGAGGGCGGAGAAGGTGCTGTGGAGCACAGCGGCGGGGATCCTACCGCCAGCCGGAGACGCAAGGCCCGGCTCCCCTCCCGTGTTGTAATCTCGTCGGGGAGTGAGGAGTCCGGTGCCGCGTCCCAGGCCGCAGCTGCCGGGGGGAGGTCCAAGAGGCGGAGGTTGGAGTTGGACTCCTCGGCAGCAGAATGGGCAGCTGGGACCCCACAGGGCCCAACAGGGGAAGATGGCACGGAGTCATCCAGGTTGGTGGGGGGTTTGGTGGAGGAGGAGGCCGTGCAAGCACCAGAGACGGGGTCTGGAGGTGGGGATCCCACTGGTGCTAGTGGTGCAGTGCAGGACCAGGGACAGGAGGCAGCACAGGCCGCCGCGGAGGTGCCTGTCCCTGCATCATCTTGCACCAGCAGGGATGCCTACGTCCAGACCCGTTTTCAGGCAGGGGATGAGCTCACGTCAACTGGCCTTCCTCTGCCTGCGGACGTGGCTATCCAGGTCCGGGTTGAGCCTGTCCTGGCTGGTGTGGCGTTGCGTCAACGGGCGATGCGAGGTGACCTGCAGTCTTTTCATGGAGAGACTGCACGTCATCTCGAATGGCTCGTTGACCACGTCAGCCTGCTGGGACAGGTCACCCAGGCCGGATTCCTCCGTCTGATGGGGCTTGCTCCGACCCCCTCCTCAACTGGACCCCCTACACGCCAGTCGTCCTCTGTGCCATCTTCCCACCCATCAGTCACCTGGGTGCCCTGTGGAGCTGCCTCTGACGGTGCGGCCAGGCTGGTGGAGGAGGCATCCCTGCCACAGTCGGGAGTCGGACGTCCAGCAGGGGTGGCCACATCAACAACTGCACCCCAGCCGGCGGAAGATGTGCAGGCAGCAGGAGGCAGTGCACGGGCAGAGGCAGAGCAGCAGCAGCAACGTGGTGGGGGCCATGAAGGCTCGGGGCCTTCAACATCGGAGGGGCAGGCATCGGCCGGAGGGCAGGAGGACCCAGGAGAGAGAGTGTCTTCCGTGTGGCAGCGGTTGGGCCACGCCATAGGTGCGGAGCGGCGGCGGGCGGAAGAGGCGCGGCTCACAATGGTCAGGGCGGAGAACTCCATGCGGAGGGCCCTGAGGCGGGCCGAGTGCCTCGAGGCAATCCGCAGGGGGTTGGAGGAGGACACGGCGTCGTCCCTGCGGACCCTCGGGGCCATGGAACAGGACCGCCTCCGGGACATCGAACAGGAGTTCGATGATGCCCTGGCCCGGAACACCACGGAGTGAGCCGCTGGACTTGCCCGCCGCCTTTGTATATAGTTCTTTAGTATTAGGTTTCCTTTGTTTGTTCTTATGATTTGGAGTCGACGGACACTGCTCCACTTTTTGTATATAGTTGCATTTTAGTTAGGGTTTTTTGTAGGTTTCCTTTGTTCAGTTGGGCTCATGGACCCTTGGATGTTTTGTACATAGTTCTTCATTGGATTGATTTTATTTTTCATTTGACTTTGGACGACATTTTTTTGGATTAGGATTTGGTGTTTTTATTTTTTTAAACGGACATGCAGCTTATCTTTTTTTCATTCCCATTGTAGTTTGTTTCATTTCTTTTGCATTCTTTCTTTTTTTTAATACAATTTTGTTTTCATAATTCACTGTGTGGTATCATCTCATTGGTTTCATGCATGTCATGTTGGGTGTTTTCCCATTCAATTGCAACCATTGTGTGTGACGGACATGGGTTCATTAGCTTTATGAACATTGGGGGTGTAACATGTAATTTCCATTTCCATGAGGGTGAATGGGTTACTTGGTAGGGCTTTTTGGCTGTGGAGGCTGACCATAACGCACATGATTGGGGATTGTGAGGAACTGGTGGAGGCTGCCCGTGGTGGCTGGGAGGTGGGGGTGGGTGGGAGACATGAGTGGAGGCCTGGTGGAGGGTGCCCATGGTGGCTGGGCGATGGGGGTGGTGGGAGACATGAGTGGGGGCCTGGTGGTGCTGACCCTGCACTGCTGGGGGATGGGGGTGGTGGGAGACATGAGTGGGGGCCTGGTGGAGGCTGCCCCTGCACTGCTGGGGGTTGGGGGTGGTGGGAGACATGAGTGGGGGCCTGGTGGAGGGTGCCCCTGGATGCTGGGGGGTGGGGGTGATAGGGGCCATGAGTGAGGGCCTGGTGGAGGGTGCCCCACACTGCTGGGGGGGAGGGGGTGGTGGGAGACATGAGTGGGGGCCTGGTGGGGGATGGCCATGGTGGCTGGGGGGTGGGGGTGGGTGGGAGACATGAGTGGGGGCCTGGTGGAGGGTGCCCATGGTGGCTGGGGGGTGGGGGTGCTGGGAGACATGAGTGGGGGCCTGGTGGGGGGTGCCCCTGGATGCTGGGGGGTGGGGGTGATAGGGCCCATGAGTGGGTGCCTGTTGGAGGGTGCTCCGCACTGCTGGGGGGTGGGGGTGGTGGGAGACATGGGTGGGGGCCTGGTGGAGGCTGCCCCTGCACTGCTGGGGGGTGGGGGTGGTGGGAGACATGGGTGGGGGCCTGGTGGAGGGTGCCCCGCACTGCTGGGGGGTGGGGGTGGTGGGAGACATGAGTGGGGGCCTGGTGGAGGGTGCCCCTGGATGCTGGGGGGTGGGGTGATAGGGCCCATGAGTGGGGGCCTGGTGGAGGGTGCTCCACACTGCTGGGGGGTGGGGGTGGTGGGAGACATGAGTGGGGGCCTGGTGGAGGGTGCCCCTGGATGCTGGGGGGTGGGGGTGATAGGGGCCATGAGTGGGGGCCTGGTGGAGGGTGCTCCACACTGCTGGGGGGTGGGGGTGGTGGGAGACATGAGTGGGGGCCTGGTGGAGGGTGCCCCACACTGCTGGGGGGTGGGGGTGGGTGGGAGACATGAGTGGAGGCCTGGTGGAGGCTGCCCCTGCACTGCTGGGGGGTGGGGGTGGTGGGAGACATGGGTGGGGGCCTGGTGGAGGGTGCCCCGCACTGCTGGGGGGTGGGGGTGGTGGGAGACATGAGTGGGGGCCTGGTGGAGGGTGCCCCTGGATGCTGGGGGGTGGGGGTGATAGGGCCCATGAGTGGGGGCCTGGTGGAGGGTGATCCACACTGCTGGGGGGTGGGGGTGGTGGGAGACATGAGTGGAGGCCTGGTGGAGGGTGCCCATGGTGGCTGGGGGATGGGGGTCCTGGGAGACATGAGTGGGGGCCTGGTGGTGCTGACCCTGCACTGCTGGGGGATGGGGTGGTGGGAGACATGAGTGGGGGCCTGGTGGAGGCTGCCCCTGCACTGCTGAGGGTTGGGGTGGTGGGAGACATGAGTGGGGGCCTGGTGGAGGGTGCCCCTGGATGCTGGGGGCTGGGGGTGATAGGGGCCATGAGTGGGGGCCTGGTGGAGGGTGCCCCACACTGCTGGGGGGGTGGGGGTGGTGGGAGACATGAGTGGAGGCCTGGTGGAGGGTGCCCATGGTGGCTGGGGGATGGGGGTGTTGGAGACATGAGTGGGGGCCTGGTGGTGCTGACCCTGCACTGCTGGGGGATGGGGGTGGTGGGAGACATGAGTGGGGGCCTGGTGGGGGATGGCCATGTCGTTGGGGGGTGGGGGTGGGTGGGAGACATGAGTGGAGGCCTGGTGGAGGGGGGATGGGGGTGCTGGGAGACATGAGTGGGGGCCTGGTGGTGCTGATCCTGCACTGCTGTGGGGTGGGGGTGGTGGGAGACATGAGTGGGGGCCTGGTGGAGGGTGCCCATGGTGGCTGGGGAATGGGGGTGGTGGGAGACATGAGTGGGGGCCTGGTGGAGGGTGCCCCACACTGCTGGGGGTTGGGGGTGGTGGGAGACATGATTGGGGGCCTGGTGGAGGGTGCCCATGGTGGCTGGGGGTTGGGGGTGGTGGGAGACATGAGTGGGGGCCTGGTGGAGGGTGCCCCACACTGCTGGGGGGTGGGGGTGGTGGGAGACATGAGTGGGGGCCTGGTGGAGGGTGCCCCACACTGCTGGGGGGGGGTGGGGGTGGTGGGAGACATGAGTGGGGGCCTGGTGGGGGATGGCCATGGTGGCTGGGGGGTGGGGGTGGGTGGGAGACATGAGTGGAGGCCTGGTGGAGGGTGCCCATGGTGGCTGGCGGATGGGGGTGCTGGGAGACATGAGTGGGGGCCTGGTGGTGCTGTCCCTGCACTGCTGGGGGGTGGGGGTGGTGGGAGACATGAGTGGGGGCCTGGTGGAGGGTGCCCATGGTGGCTGGGGGATAGGGGTGGTGGGAGACATGAGTGGGGGCCTGGTGGAGGGTGCCCCACACTGCTGGGGGGTGGGGGTGGTGGGAGACATGAGTGGGGGCCTGGTGGGGGATGGCCATGGTGGCTGGGGGGTGGGTGTGAGACATGAGTGGAGGCCTGGTGGAGGGTGCCCATGGTGGCTGGGGGGTGGGTGTGAGACATGAGTGGAGGCCTGGTGGAGGGTGCCCATGGTGGCTGGGGGATGGGGGTGGTGGGAGACATGAGTGGGGGCCTGGTGGTGCTGACCCTGCACTGCTGGGGGATGGGGGTGGTGGGAGACATGAGTGGGGGCCTGGTGGAGGCTGCCCCTAGATGCTGGGGGGTGGGGGTGATAGGGGCCATGAGTGGGGGCCTGGTGGAGGGTGCCCCACACTGCTGGGGGGTGGGGGTGGTGGGAGACATGAGTGGGGGCCTGGTGGGGGATGGCCATGGTGGCTGGGGAGTGGGGGTGGTGGGAGACATGAGTGGGGGCCTGGTGGGGGATGGCCATGGTGGCTGGGGTGGGGGTGATAGGGGCCATGAGTGGGGGCCTGGTGGAGGGTGCCCCACACTGCTGGGGGGGTGGGGGTGGTGGGCGACATGAGTGGAGGCCTGGTGGAGGGTGCCCATGGTGGCTGGGGGATGGGGGTGGTGGGAGACATGAGTGGGGGCCTGGTGGTGCTGACCCTGCACTTCTGGGGGATGGGGGTGGTGGGAGACATGAGTGGGGGCCTGGTGGAGGCTGCCCCTGCACTGCTGGGGGGTGGGGGTGGTGGGAGACATGAGTGGGGGCCTGGTGGAGGGTGCCCCTGGATGCTGGGGGGTGGGGGTGGTGGGGGACATGAGTGGGGGCCTGGTGGAGGGTGCCCATGGTGGCTGGGGGATGGGGGTGGTGGGTGACATGAGTGGGGGCCTGGTGGAGGGTGCCCCACACTGCTGGGGGGTGGGGGTGGTGGGAGACATGAGTGGGGGCCTGGTGGAGGGTGCCCCACACTGCTGGGGGGTGGGGGGGGTGGGAGACATGAGTGGGGGCCTGGTGGGGGATGGCCATGGTGGCTGGGGGGTGGGGTGGGTGGGAGACATGAGTGGAGGCCTGGTGGAGGGTGCCCATGGTGGCTGGCGGATGGGGGTGCTGGGAGACATGAGTGGGGGCCTGGTGGTGCTGTCCCTGCACTGCTGGGGGGTGGGGGTGGTGGGAGACATGAGTGGGGGCCTGGTGGAGGGTGCCCATGGTGGCTGGGGGATAGGGGTGGTGGAAGACATGAGTGGGGGCCTGGTAGAGGGTGCCCCACACTGCTGGGGGGTGGGGGTGGTGGGAGACATGAGTGGGGGCCTGGTGGAGGGTGCCCAACACTGCTGGGGGGTGGGGGTGGTGGGAGACATGAGTGGGGGCCTGGTGGGGGATGGCCATGGTGGCTGGGGGGTGGGGGTGGGTGGGAGACATGAGTGGAGGCCTGGTGGAGGGTGCCCATGGTGGCTGGGGCATGGGGGTGGTGGGAGACATGAGTGGGGGCCTGGTGGTGCTGACCCTGCACTGCTGGGGGATGGGGGTGGTGGGAGACATGAGTGGGGGCCTGGTGGAGGCTGCCCCTGGATGCTGGGGGGTGGGGGTGATAGGGGCCATGAGTGGGGGCCTGGTGGAGGGTGCCCCACACTGCTGGGGGGGTGGGGGGGTGGGAGACATGAGTGGGGGCCTGGTGGGGGATGGCCATGGTGGCTGGGGGGTGGGGGTGGTGGGAGACATGAGTGGGGGCCTGGTGGGGGATGGCCATGGTGGCTGGGGGGTGGGGGTGGGTGGGAGACATGAGTGGAGGCCTGGTGGAGGGTGCCCATGGTGGCTGGGGGATGGGGGTGGTGGGAGACATGAGTGGGGGCCTGGTGGTGCTGACCCTGCACTGCTGTGGGATGGGGGTGGTGGGAGACATGAGTGGGGGCCTGGTGGAGGCTGCCCCTGCACTGCTGGGGGGTGGGGTGGTGGGAGACATGAGTGGGGGCCTGGTGGAGGGTGCCCCTGGATGCTGGGGGGTGGGGGTGGTGGGAGACATGAGTGGGGGCCTGGTGGAGGGTGCCCATGGTGGCTGGGGGATGGGGGTGGTGGGAGACATGAGTGGGGGCCTGGTGGAGGGTGCCCCACACTGCTGGGGGGTGGGGGTGGTGGGAGACATGAGTGGGGGCCTGGTGGAGGGTGCCCCACACTGCTGCGGTGGATGGGGGTGGTGGGAGACATGAGTGGGGGCCTGGTGGGGGATGGCCATGGTGGCTGGGGGGTGGGGGTGGGTGGGAGACATGAGTGGAGGCCTGGTGGAGGGTGCCCATGGTGGCTGGGGGATGGGGGTGGTGGGAGACATGAGTGGGGGCCTGGTGGTGCTGACCCTGCACTGCTGGGGGATGGGGGTGGTGGGAGACATGAGTGGGGGCCTGGTGGAGGCTGCCCCTGCACTGCTGGGGGGTGGGGGTGGTGGGAGACAAGAGTGGGGGCCTGGTGGAGGGTGCCCCTGGATGCTGGGGGGTGGGGGTGATAGGGCCCATGAGTGGGGGCCTGGTGGAGGGTGCTCCACACTGCTGGGGGGTGGGGGTGGTGGGAGACATGAGTGGGGGCCTGGTGGGGGATGCCCATGGTGGCTGGGGGGTGGGGGTGCTGGGAGACATGAGTGGGGGCCTGGTGGAGGCTGCCCCTGCACTGCTGGGGGGTGGGGGTGGTGGGAGACATGCATTGTTGATCAGTAGTGCAACGTGACATGTGGGTTGGCTGGGGGGCATGCCCATGGTGGATGGGTTGCCTGCGGGACATGAGCAGGGGTGCAGGGTAGTCCCCCGTGGTGTGGGCTGCCTGCAGGGGCCGTGGGGGTTGTCGAGCGTACACCTGGGAGGACCCACACGGCCAATTCACGTGTAGTACTCCCCAGAACCCCTGAAATACACGTACCCTGATGAAATCGCGTGTGGAACTTCCCGCGCACCCCTGAAATACACGTACCCTGCTTGCACGGGGCCAATCGCGTGTGGAACTTCCCGCGCACCCCTGAAATACACGTACCCTGCTCGCACTGGGCCAATCCCGTGTGGAACTTCCCGCGCACCCCTGAAATACACGTACCCTGATGAAATCGCGTGTGGAACTTCCCGCGCACCCCTGTAATACACGTAGCCTGCTTGCACAGGGCCAATCGCGTGTGGAACTTCCCGCGCACCCCTGAAATACACGTACCCTGCTCGCACAGGGCCAATCGCGTGTGGGACTTCCCGCGCACCCCTGAAATACACGTACCCTGATGGAATCGCGTGTGGAACTTCACGCGCACCCCTGAAATACACGTACCCTGCTGAAATCGTGTGTGGAACTTCCCGCGCACCCATGGAATATATGTAGCCTGCTCGCACTGGGCCAATCGCGTGTGGAACTTCCCGCGCACCCCTGAAATACACGTACCCTGCTGAAATCGCGTGTGGAACTTCCCGCGCAACCCTGGAATACACGTACCCTGCTCGCACGGGGCCAATCGCGTGTGGAACTTCCCGCGCACCCCTGAAATACACGTACCCTGCTGTAATTGCGTGTGGAACTTCCCGCGCACCCCTGTAATACACGTACCCTGCTGATTTTGGTGTGGAACTTCCCGCGCACCCCTGATGCACACGTACACAGGACAATCGCGTGTGGAACTTCCCGCGAACCACTGAAATACACGTTCCCCGCTTGGCCAGGGTTAGCGCAGCCCTTTGCGATTATTTGGGGATTTTGAAGGCTTTTCCTTGCGCGAGGGCGTTCTTGGGGGCGTAACTGGCGCTGCTGCAGGGTCGCTGCGCCACGCTGCGCCACGGCTGGTTTTGGATTCGAAAATCCATGAATGCGCTGTGCGCGGAAATCGATTTTAGCGCACGCGGCTGGCGCAGACAGTCGCACGCGGACACTCTGCGCCAGCTGCTTGCGACACTTTTCTGCGAAATTCTATGAATTACCCTGTATATCCATTACTTTTCAGAGTTTGAAATAGGGATTTTGAATGTCTTCTTAGTTATGCAGTTTCCTTGCACTTACACAGCTGTTCGTTTGTCTTATTTATTTCTGACTTGGAATGTTTTCTTCACTGCCGACTACCACAGCATATCAAGACGCGGCAAGAGGTGTACTTTAGAAAATGACTTCAAAGTTTCATCCTGCAGGATTTTTCTGAACATAGCTGGCTGGTAGGAAAATGAAGGGATATCGTTCTTTCTCTGCTGAACTGTAATCAATCCATTGCACTTAAAAAGTTTTCTCCGGGCAGACAGTTCGATAAGATTAAGAAAATAAGCCCAACGGTGTCGTGTAGACAGATGACAGACACTTGCATTCAAGTCTGTTCAGGGAAGGACAGTGAGCATAGGCGAGGGCTTGCAGAGTATTTAAATCCTTAAGGGTCTACGTGATTTCGTAACACATCATTTATGCAGGAAAAATACAGGTTCTAATATAACAAAAAGTAATATTGTGCACAATTATTCCTGCCTCCACCTAATAACCAAGTTCGATACAATGAACATTCTTGAGGCATGTGCTTTGAATGCCATTTATATAATTTGCTTGATTATCCCTTTGTCCTTTCAGGCACTTGAAATGTAAAGATATGGACAGAGCACTTCAGTCATATGGGCAGTATTGCAGACATGTTTCACCAGTGCATGATCAATTGTCACTAGTGCAAAAACTGCCTTCGTCTGAATTATTATTATTATTATTATTATTATTATTATTATTATTGTTGTTGTTGTTGTTATTATTATTGATCACACCTAGCTTTTGGAAGCAATGGGGTGCTTTGCAGTCATAGGGTGAAGACATTGCAGATGAGAGAAACAAGGGAGCAGGGGACAAGGGAGCAGGGTGCTAACAACATGGGAGAGGGAGAGCAGGCAATTTGGAAGCCAGGGATCTACAAGCAACCAAAGGAGGAACCAGTTGGGATCAGTTCACTGAATTTCAGGTAGGTTGGTGAGTGGAGGGTGCGTGGGCCTGGGAGCTAGGGAGGAGCCATTCATTGAAGAATAGGGTATTGAGCTCCTTCCTGAACTGCAATAGCAAGGGGGCGAGAGTGATCTTGACGGGGGGGGCGGTTCCAGAGTCTTGGGGCATTTCTTTTCTCTGTAAAATGTGTTCATAAAAAAGACAATTTGTGGGAATGGGATTCGATTAAAGATTTTCAGTGGAATCACATAGATCCCAGACTCGTAGGGGGGGGTCAGTGCAGTTTGATGAGGGTCCAGTGATGTGGATGAATATGCTGAGTCCTTTGATGAGTCATGCTACACCATGCAGGACACATCTCAGATGTGCACGTTCATTTACAGCAAGGCCTTGCAAAAGGGCATTGCCACAATCCAAGTCGGAGAGGAGCAATGCCTGGACAACGGATGTGAAGTTGTTTCTTGGGATAAGGGTCTTGATTTTTCACAGAAATTATGTACCAAACCATTTGTTTCATCCTTGCTATGTGCTGCTTAAACCAGAGGTGCCAGTCAATGAACCCAAGGGACTTGGCACAGGTGGACAGCTTATGTGGTAAGCCCTTTAGGTGCACAGCAGAGAGCAAGGTTTGGAAGTCAGAGTGCTCAGTGTTATTGGTCAGCAGTAGAAATATAGTCTTGGAAGGATTCAGGTTCAGATAAGCACTGGATCAATCCACGACTGGATCAATGTGAGACAGGCCTTGAGCTTGCAGATGTCTTCAATTGAGGAAATGTTGAGGAAGAGTTTCATGTCATCTGTGCATTGGTGGATATGGATGTTGAGCAGAGCAAAGAGGCTTCAAAACACTTCCATGTAAATATTTCAGCTCAAGGGAGAGAGATATTTGCAGGGCTACACAGGTAATGGTTATGGTTTGTGATCTGGAGGAATGTATTTGTTTGAACTGGTGGCGATTAGCAAGGCAGGATGTGAACCAGCTGAAGATGAACTCTCTGATCCCCATTCAGAAATATGGATTGTGAGTGAGTGTCTGGTGGTCTACTGTGTCAAATGCTTCTGAGAGGTAAAGGAGAACCAGGAGGCAATGATGGCCAACCTCATGGTTCTTATGGGCATCGTTGGTAGCTATGCTGCATTCTGATCTAAAGCTAGATTAGTAGGACTGAAGGAGGTTGTTGGTTTTGATGTGTGCCACACAACTGCTTTCTCAAGGAGCTTACCTGGGATGGGAAGATGGGTGACAGGGCTGGAATTTCTGACGATGTCAGGGTCCAATATTGGTGTCTTGAGAAGCAGGATAATTTGTCTGGTCTTGAGGGTGTAGGGAAGGCACCTTAATTTGGGGATCTGTAGGTGATTGTCAGTTAAGGGGGAGTGCTACAGTTGGAAGAGTCTTGAGTATGGCGGCAGGGAGGATGTTGTCCAAGCAGGATGCGGCCTTAAGTGATGCTAGGGTGGCAGTGAGGTTTTCTATAGTGAGTGTCTTGACTGTTGTCCAGGTAATTGTGGTTTTGAGAAATAGGATGTGTAGTCTTTGTCAGTTGGAGCGTTGGTGTCCATTCTTTGACTGGTGCAAACATGTCTTGAAAGAATGCGTATCTTGAATTAGTGCAATTGTTTGAAAGTGCAGTTACACTGATGCAACATTTCTGGAATATGGCCCTACATCCCGTGGTAATAAATATGTTTATAAATGCACATTTTTCATAGGTTCTGTATCATTTAATGCTTCCCAAAAATCAATTAGTTCATTAGCAAGGCAACTACATATCAGCTACCTATAATTAATACATGTCTATATACTATTATATAAACCATAAAGGAATAACATGAATTGAAAATGGATGTCCCTTAATCTATTAAATGAAGACACTGTAGTGCTTAACAGTACTACACCTGGAAGATAACCGGTATTCATAAGGCCCTATTCCGTCTTCCCCTCCATAGTACTGAATGAAATACTTGTGTATGAGCACGATATAAATAAAATATAATTTAATTTGCTTTCATTTCAATTATAACGGTATGTTCTTCCCCCAAGAGACAGTTATGTCACATTGCCTTTTAAGAAATATTATTTTCCTTTTTTTTTTTTAAATAGCCTCATGCCATCACAATTAAGGTATACCTAACCATTTTATGTAAAGGTCAGGGTTAGCATAATGCCTGCTTTAGTTACCCAGCAAGGTTTGCCAAAAGTGTCTTCTTAATTGCTCTGCTGTACTGGTCATTTAAGCAGAGCATAAATGATATCCAGTACATTATCAGGCATGCTGGTGGCTTATGATTGTCCTCAGAAAGAGAGACCTTGGTCAAACCAGTCTGAAAAGTGAACATGCACTTCTTCCAAGAGGGATACAAGTGTCCACTGGCAGCCATAATGTATCAAGAAAGTTGCCTACAGTAGTATCCTGTGGGAATAGGACCACCTAGTGTTGGCTGGTTTCCATAGTAACCTTGATTATGTGTGGCATGCAGGAATGCCAAGATGGGCTGGGACAGTATATTGAAAAACCTCAGATTTTCAGCCAAAGACTGTTACTGAGCCTGAAGCCCATCATCCTTTGGCTCGCAGCGAGAAGTCAATGATAAGTTTCTATTTCTGTCTGATCAGTGCGATGAACATTAACGGTCAGAATCTCCATTGTACAAAGTCACTGAGGAGCATTTTTCAACTCTGAGGATTAAATATCCAATCTAGAGGAACACTTTGGGGACAGTAGGTACGTGTTATTACAGAATAAAGTGGTGCTTCCATTCCCAATTCTGGAAATGAGCCAGAGAGTGTACTTTATCCTCTTTCTAGTCATGAAGTCCTCAATTAATTCTGACCTGCACTTGATTTAATATAATGTAACTAGTACATCACAAAGCAATGGTACTGTATTATTACAAAAGAAGAAGAAGAAGAAGAAGAAGAAGAAGAAGAAGAAGAAGAAGAAGAAGAAGAAGAAGAAGAAGAAGAAGAAGAAGAAGACTTCACCCTTTATTCTGCCAATACATTCAGAATAACTTTTGAGTCCCATGCAATTAAGAGATGACTGCTCCACATACAGATGCTGCAAGCTTGACAACATTCTAATGTTTAGCGATGGGAGAATAACACATTCAGCTCTGTGTTCTTCACTTTGATTTGTCCCATTTGATGTGGGTACCTATGCAGGTATTGGCTTGTATAGTAGGACTATGCCATACACAAGGTGTTCACTTTTGTTTTGTCTAGATGACTGGGTAATATTTGCTTCATGGTTTTCTGAGGCAGCCTTTCATTTGTGAGTTTTCCCAAATGTATCACCTGCAAATTAAAAAAGAGCCAGCAGCATATGTGCCACAATCATGACTTGGTGTGCCTGGGGGGTTCACTTCCCAAGTTAGGGAACATCTAGAAACTTTGGCCTCATGAATATTTAAGAGTGGTTAGCTTTTTCCCATGGTCCTTCATTCCCCTATTCCTTCATGAGACCGCCCATTCGGTTTGAGGATTTTATATTGCGCAGCATGACAAACGTAATCGTATCTAGGCGCAGATGGCAGAACGTTTACCAGGATTGGATACAGGTACAACAACAATTTCCATTGAAAAGTGTGGTCATTGTTCCTTAGCTTATTTAAACAGATACTTTTAACCGCTTTCCGAAACTGAGGTAAAGACTCCATCTTCCTAACCTCCCATGGGTGACTGCTAAATAATATAGGTCTGAAAACAGAGAATCTTGGGTCATCTCAATACACACAGGAAGATGAAGGAATAGCGATAAGGAGCTTGTCCTGTGATTGAAGTGACTGTGTTAGCTGATAAAATGCAGAGAACATCGCAACTCAGAAATAGGTGTGGACTTACTTACACAACACGCAAGCCTAACACTGGCGTTCAGCGCCTTTTGAAGTCACCAAACTTGTTTGGCTGTAGCGCCAGCTAAGAGGCTATTGCAATAAACCCGCTGTGAGTTTACAAATGCTCCAACCACTGCTGTGTGATCATTCACAGGGACAAAAGGAAGAGCGTGTCGAGTCAGGCACAACGAATAAAACACAGCCTGCACTTTGGCTCTGATTTGTCCTTCACAACTAAAATAATTCTGATATATGCCACTGAGATTTCTTTTACCTAGATGCATACTTTAATTTAGTACCCAGCAAGGCTGGGGACAGGGGGCATCTAGCCCCATTGAGCAGATGTGTTGGTCCAAATAGGGCAACCTCCATCTTGTTTGAATTAAGTTGGAGAGAATTAGCAGACATCCAACTGCTAATTTTGTCTAGACAAAGACTTATCCTCCACATTATCCAATCTAATTGACACCTGCATGTCGACCGCATATGACTGGAAGCAGAATGTGTGTTTCTGCAGTATGTCCATTAATAACCCTAGGTAAAGATTGAATAATAAAGGAAAAAAGGGAGAACCCCTACAGGACTCCACAATCCTGTGAGAGGGAGTATGGCAGGAAATCTCCCAACCTCACCTATTGCTTACACTCTTGTATCAGAGGTCCTACAAAGACAAGTAATGACTGGAACACCAAAGTATTCCAAAAAGGAGCGCACACCAAACAGGAAGTAACACAGTTTATGATAGGCCCAGATTCAGCTGGGAGCGTACAGTTCAAACAGCATGGTGGACCAGAACTGAGTGAAGAGAGCTGTCAATGCTGCCCAGTATGTTCACATATTTATACACAAAAAGCATAATTTGCATGAGAATAGTTGAAACATTTGTTGCTACACTTTATGAAAGCAGATTGGTGGGACTTCATCAGTCCACTATATTCAAGCATACATTAAGCAATTATAATTGCTCCATTAAAAACTGGATGTCATCCCACTATCTCGCTCAATACTGATAAGACTGAAGTCGTATTATTCCCCTCCAACATGCTTCCTCCTCCCTCTCCCCCTCCTTCTATTCATTTTCCCCCCTCTAATCTTCTGATCTCCACCCATGCTCATAACCTTGGCATTCACTTTGACTCCTCCCTCTCCTTTACCCACTATATTTCTCTTACCTCTCGTGCATGTCGCTACACCCTTTTCAATATTTGTAAAGTCTGCTCCTCTCTCACCTTCCATGCTACCAAACGTTTAATCTCTCCCCTCATCTTCTCTCGTCTTTTCTATTGTTCTTCTTTCCTCTTCGGACTCCCTGCTTCCCATCTTGCCCCCCTTAAATCCCTCTACCACCTGCTCTCCGCACCCTCTGTCTTCTCTCTCCTCACGACTCCATCTCTAATTTGCTCTCCTCCCTTGGCTGGCTTCCCTTTCACTCCCAACTTAAATTTCACCTCCTCCGTCTCTTCTTTAAATCTCTTCATGACCTTGCTCCCCCCATATCTCTCCTCTCTTCTGTCATTCTACACTCCCTCCCTCTCCCTCCAATCTGCCAATCTCTACCTACTTTTTGTTCCCCCATGTGCCTCTTGTTTCCGCTCCTTTCAGCTCCTTGACCCCTACACTGGAACTCCCTACCATCTTCTATCCACTCCATCCCCACCTATTCCTCCTTCTGTGCTTCTGCAATCTCTCCTTCGCCATTCACCAACCTGACACTATTAGCCCCCTTTTCACCTTTCTCTCTCTCCCCTCTTGTCCCCCTTCATACTTCTCTTTTCCTGCCTTGCTCCCTCTTACGATTCCTCCCCTCCTCTTGCTTCTTCACTTTCTTTCCCATTCTTTCCCCCTCTTCCTTCCCCTTCTTCTCCCCCTCCTTTTCCTGTTCATCCTCATAGGCAAATTGTTCTACATACTGTTTTACTGATTTGACTCATGTTTGTAATTTCCTTCTACTGTTATCAGCTTCTATATATTCTTGTTGTTAAATTGTAAAGCGCTTTGGAGTATAGCGCTATATAAAAACAATAAATACAAATACAAATACAAATAATTGGTCAGTGCCATCCTGACCCCCATTGTCTCACATCATCCATCATGATGTCACAAGCTTCCCTACACCACCCACAATTATGTGCCCCAGCATTACGTGATTGTGTTAACCACTGGAACTTTATTCATCTGAATTGATCAGCTCCCATGAAGCACATAAGACAACCAGAGTTTGGCAAAGGGGAGACATTCACATGGCATCCATCCAAAGTGGTGCCCCGCGGACTTCAGCAAGGACACAAAACTCTGTTGTACCCTAGGGACACTGAAATTCTCCCAGTGATTGGTTCCCCCTCTGCTCGCCCCCTCGTCCCAAAGCCCTCTTTCCAGTCCCAGCTGCCAAAGGGCGATTTGAAACTGCTTACCCCACAGTGTTTGAATTTTATTTGCCTGCATTTATTTTTTAATTCTCTACACTTCCTTGTGTGCACTCGAGTGCCTGGCTCGCCCGCATCGAAATTACCTGTTAGTCCTGTCAAGGGTTTTGACCCATGTTGAATCCTTAGACAGGGTAGATGTGGGGATGAGCTGCCGCCGCCCACATTTATGCCAGAATCCAGGAGAACTGCGCAGTTGGCACAAGACCACTCCAAAGATACAACCTTCTTGTGGGGGGTTCCACATCACCACTCTACTGTAAGGATGCCATCAAAACAATGTTAAGCAAGGGTCCTATACTATCAAGCAAAAGACCACTCTATTGAAATGCAGTAATTCAAGACAGATCCCAAAAATGGATGCAATACCGGTACTCACCACTATCAGAAAGCCGGCGTTTTAAAACCACCAGACTTTTGTGTAAAACTGAACAGAGGAACCCAAACCAGGCCAAGGAAAGACTTGCTAAGAGGTGGATACAATGTAAAACTATATTCTGAAATGACTTGAAGGAAGTAATTATTTAATGTACATGTAAAAATTGTAAGTTTTGATTTAAACTGGGAACTAAAGAGACATTTAGTTGAATTCTGCCTGACAACAACCCCCGACAGGAGTTGAAACTTGATCAAACTGCATTCCCAGGCCTGGCTGCCTCCTGCTTCCCCACCAAAAGGAGATGACACCTCTCTGATTAGATTAGGGGAGGGGCACCTGCAGGAGGTTGAACAAAGCCTTGTCCTGGACTCAGGCAAATGTTATATTGGGGGGGGGGTAAAGTGGCTTCCTCTTGGGAGAAGTGGGAGGAGAAGTGCCTGTGAGAGCCAGCTGAGCTTGGGGGAAGTGGATAAACCAGTTATTCCACCATGTGATGTGGGAAGCCACACCCCTTTTTGACCAGGGCATAAGTTAAAAAGATGGATAATTCATAGTACGGACTTGTCAGAAATATATAAGTAATATCATTATTCTTGTGATTTTTCTGTGCACGTTTTAAGAGGTGTTAGGACCCTGTGGTGTATTCTGTGGGGTTGCTAGCGGAAAATAGGGTCTTACTCCAAATGTCTGCACGTTAAAAATCTGAGACTTCATCAATTAATGTCCATACTCCTTGCGCACATGTGTGTAATTTTTGGTAAATGTCCGATATTGGTAAACCAGTCAAAAAGCGCAAAATGTTGTCATTTTTTAATGCAAGCCCCCAGGAAGACCAGAGGCGGACAAGCATGGACCATAAGGAATATATAATGTGTACATGTAATTTCAACAAATTGTGTATCTGGGAAATATGTATTTGAATCAAATATAGATTTGTGGGCAAATTGACCAGGGTAGGCTCCTCTGACCCATAAACAGACCTCATCATGATGACAATCCATTTCCTTCCCCCAATCATGGGGGAGGGGAGAATTGGGCCAATGACAAGTAGAGAGGGGCAGGCTCAGTTATGCCACGCACACACCCACTTCCAAAACACATAAAAAGAGACTGCTGGGACAGGTAGAAACATTCATTTTCCATTTCTGCGGAGCATTTTGAAGGCCGACATGCCATCCAGACAGAGACCAGAACCAGAGACCCATAGACTACAGAACTTTGAACCTAGAAAGCCCACTGCAGGCAAAAGTATTCTCAGCAGGCCTTCAGAATCCAGCAAACCTAACCAAACTATTCAACAGCCGGGCGAGCTGTTTGAATCCTTTGGCAAGAACTTTTGCCGGAACCGCAGACCAGACCGCTGTGAGCAGAACCAGAGATCCGGATCGCTGTGAGCAGAACCGGTACCTGATTGACCCGCCGAGCAGAGAGAACCGCCGCTGGACGTGTTGACCAGATCCGTGACGAGGCCTATTTCAAATTTATATTGTGAGTACCTAGCAGAACTGTGCAGAACCAATCTCTTAGTTAAAATAATCTAATTCAAACTATTTTGCCTATTAGAACTGCCTCCTAGAATCGTGTCATTCTGTCATCTTTAAAACTGAAACTGTCATCTGTCATCTGTCATTCTGAGCTTTAAAAATTAAAATCCGAAAAACTACCTTCACAAAATCAGCCATATCTCCGGAACCGTTTGTGCTAGGAGCGAAATTTCATCTTAAAGCTAAGATTCTGAGCTTTCCAACGAGCATAGAACCGACTTCCTACTCCTTATAGTGCCTCCGTAATCGCGCTCGACGCACGTGACTGAATTTGACGCGATTTGACATTTTGCACAATTTCAGCCACGTGTAAAAATCAGCAGCTTCTTGCTTTCCTTTGCTAAAATTCGTTTTAACCTGCTGGTTACACATAGAGCATTGCTAAAGTGAGCCTGAACTAATATAAACTAGATATCACCCACCCTGAACCTCTAGAGGGAATTAAAAGCATTTTTAGCACATGTCTCACTTCATTGTCATCACATTAAAAGCATTTTGGGCCTGTGTTTCAAACTTCTACCTGTTTCCTCTAAGCTTGCTGGGGGGAACTGAATTTCGTATTGTATTTGATTGCATTCCTGAGAACTGTGTGCTCCTCTTTCCATCTCCTTCCATTTCTTACATTGCATGGGGGGGGGAGGGTGAATTGCCAGAGAAAAAGCCATTATCTTATCTTTTGCTAAAATCATATCAAGTTATTTCTGTACTGCATTTTATTCCTCATTGCTTTTCCCTTGAAACCATAAAAGTATTTTTGCTACTTTATCCATCCCATACTAACTCCTCATTGATTGTAAAGAAGTGTGCTAGCGCCAGATTACCCATTGTTGATCAACAGTATATCCATAAGTGTGATATCAATTATTAATTTATTATAAAAGTGTGATATATATCTTGTTAATTTTACAAATAAACCTTTTAATTTGCAAAACAAACCTACTTCTTGGCTCAGTGGGGTCAGGGGGATTCTAAGAGGGGGGTATTATACAAGGGTTGTCATCCAGAGTACTGAACTGAACATAAAAATACATCAATAAGGGTTTTCCTCAGCATCCCAGACTAGGCATTGACTTAGCTGTAGTGTTGATTGAATATCGCTTACAGTCCGATCCCCCTGCAGCTCGGTTCTCCTGGGAACTACCACCTTTCAACATTTCTCCAGTGCACTGCTGTAGCTGAGCACTCGAGAAATTCATGTTTGCCCAAGACACAAGGCCTGTGGCTGTGAAGAGAAAAATGCTTTACTTACCTACTGCCAATACTCCAAAATGGCTCGTATTATGCTACACTACCTTTTCCACCCACTACCCCTGCCCCTTATCCATATCCCTATCCACAGCTTGCCCCTCTTCTCATGTCCCACTTAGTATCCCCAATCCCACTCTTCTCCACGTACCACCACAGCTGTGCATGACATTACATAGTACAGCAGACAATGATTTCTGCACCTCCGGGAGTGCCCCCTCTCCTGCCCCACTGTGTCCGCTCATCAGTCACGCAATTGATAGGTGTGCCCCCCTTGCAGCACTGAATGTTCACCTTTTCTGCATTCTGAAACTCTTAATTAACTAGCTGAGACGTGTCCTCGTTCTCTCAGTCATTTGATAAGGATACCATGATCCACCATATGAAATGCTGCTGACAGGTCTACCAATACTATTAGAGAGAGTTGCCCTTGCTTTGAAAGCTGTAGAAGTTCCTCCCAAACTACTATTAGCACAGTTCCCATCCCAAATTTTGGGCAGAAATCAGATTGAAAAGAGTCCAAAAGGGATTCCTTTTCTACAATTTGCTTGTGACAATTTTCTCCAGAATTTTCCCTGTCAAGGCCTATAATTCTGCTGGTTATCAGGATCCAATTTAGATAATTTCAGCAAGGGAGAGATTACGGATTATTTCTGATCAGATGGGACTAAATCTTAATCTAGTGATTTGTTAACAAATAAAAATGTCATAAATGGAGCAATATCTGCTGCCAAACAGGTTGCACTGCATGCAGGTAAATCAAAAAAGAACATAATTTGTCAGTGGAAGTGCTTTTAATAAACCGAAAATAGTTTCTTCTGAGTACCAGTTTAAATTCGAAAGACAAAGGGCCTCCTCACGAGTTGGGCGGTAACAGCGCCGGCGCTATTAGCCCTACCGCCAAACCCCCGGCGCTATTAGCGCCGGATGACGGGTTTGGCAGAACGGTTATTGCCCATTCCCCATTGGGCCCATTCGGGAATTCCTCATTCCCCATTTGGCCCAATGGGGAACATTTGCGCAATTACCGCTGGCGGATTTCCCGCTGGCGGTATACGCACTAAAAATTGACAAATTTCCTGCAGATTTCCCCCCCAGCTCAAAGCTGGGGGGAAATCCGCCAAGTACATGATCTGGCGGACCCTTAAATGCACCAGTAATAGTGCTACCGCCACATTTAAGGGTTAGCACCAGACTTGTGATGAGGCCCAAAGAGCCTGATCTCAATAAATCACTCTTGCTCTGGTTTTAGTAGCTTATTTAGGGAACCCTCTGCATCCTATACGCATTTGATTTTAACAATAAAAATCGAATTGAAAGGCTAAGTGATGAGTCCCTAACCTAAAAAGCAGCCTTAGGTGAAAAAGTTCATGATTACCCAAAATAATTCTTCCAGCGAGAGGCTCCTGCAGAGTAGAGAGATCTACACCCCACTCTCTGCTTGGAAAAGTGTCTGATCTGCAGAGAGTTGAAGCTAGAAGACCAAAGGGCTCTATCAGGGAGGTATTAGGTAGAGCGAGTTGCATGTAGCTGGATCTAAGGCTCTAGAAAGCCTTATGGATGATGCAGAGGATCTTTAACTTAATCCTCGCAGCAACTGGGAGCCAGTGGAGAGATTTTAGGGCTGGAGAGATGCAGCGCCTGTGCTTGAGGTCAAGGATAAATCGTGCTGTCCTATTCTGGATTAGTTGAAGGGGGTGCAGGGAGAAGTTGGGCATATTGAGGAAGATGTTGTTGCAGTGGTCCAGCCAGGAGAGGACCAAAGCTCTGGAGACATTGCATTTCTGGGCAAAGGTGAGGAAAGTGAGAATGCCTCTGAGGAGGTGCAGCTGAAATGGTCCTTTTTGGCAATTTCCGTGATGTGAGGAGAGGAGGGGAGAGATGAGTCAAAGCATACAACTAGGTTTGTTGCCTCACATGTGGGTGAGCGGAGGGTACTCATGGAGGTTGGCCAGAGTGTAGGAGGGAAGGAGGGAGCTGTGGTCCCAACGAGAAGGATCTCAATGGAGAGTGAGATGGAGGAGAGGAAAGGGCCCAGGTGAACCTGTAAGGTTTGTCAGAGAAGAAGGAGGTCAACCAGTCCAGAGCCAGGTGTGTGATGGTATAACAGAGACGATGTTTAAGGGTGGCATGATTGACCATATCAAAGGCAGAGGAAAGGTCAAGAAGGGTGAGAACGGAAGGAGAGTTGCAATCAAGATTAGAGAGCAAATCTTCACAGGTGTTCAGGAGTGCAGTTTCCTTGCCTCCGGCTGCTCTGAAGCCAGACTTGTGGTCGTGGATATAACCAACAGATTCACTGTGGTGGATAAGATGGGAGATGGCCAGATTCTCCAAGAGTTTGCCCAGGAAGTGGGTAGTTAGCCTCACGGGAGGGGTCATGCAAAATGCTTTTTGAGGAGACACAAGTGAGTGCTTGTGGAGAAGCGGGAAGGATCCTGTGGCAAAGGAGTGATTGCAGAAATCACCCAAGGGTGGGGCAAGGGAGCACCTGTTTGAATGAGACTTTCATAGAGCGCACTTGTATAGAGACCTCATCAGGTGATAGGTGAGAGAAAGAGGAAAGAAGGATGGAAGGGGGAGGGGAGCCAAGGGAGGCCTGGGAGTGGATGAGGAAGCTGGCGTGGTGTAGAGGAGAGTGAGGACAGGATGTCCTGAGTTTTAGTGCTGAAGTGAGAGGCCAGCACAGAACAGAGGACCAGGAGAGGAAGAGGAGAGATGGAGACTGCAGTAGGATTGGCGAGTTCCTTGCAGATTTTCAAACATTCAGCCGTGTTGTTAATGGCCCCAGAGATGCAGGCTTGGATATAGGCCCTCTTCTTAGAGCAGATCTATAGCCTGTATTGCCTTTGGAGCAGGCAGCAGGCCATTCTGTCAGAGGATGTGCTCAAAGTCTGCCACTTCTGCTCAGCAGCTCTGCACTTGCGTTTCAGAGCGTCCAGGTCGGAGTCATACCTGCGCTTGGACGGAGGCTTCATGTGGATCCTCATGACAGGCGCAAGAATGTCCAGAGGGTTGGCGATGGGGAGTTGAAGGTTAGTGAGGGCAGAGTCAGAGTGGGAGACAGGGTGCAGGAGTGGGAGGGGGAATGAAGATGACAGCAAAAGCAGCAACTGACACTTACTTCATTGGTCAAATGATGAAAAAGAAGACCGGTAGTGTGGGCGGGGGCTTGGCCAGTGGATCCAGGAGGTCCAGGTGAGAGGTGAGCATGATCAGACCAGGGGAGAGGTGTAGTGAGAGGATTGAAGATGGGGATGTATGCTGAGATGAGAGAATCCAAGGTGTATCTGGCTGAGTGCATTGGACCAGAGGGAATATTGGAGAGGGAAAGAGAGTCACAGAAGTTGCAGAAGACAGAGGCTGCATCAGGAGAGTCACGGTGAATATTAAATTCTCGGAGGAGGAGATGCTTGGAGGTGGAGGCAAGGAGAGAAGAGGGGAGATCAGACCACTCTGAGGGAAGAGGAAGACCGGACTAGTGGGCCTGTAGAAGGTGGAGTCAGCAAGAGGATAGGAGAGAAACTAAGTCTGCAGAAAAGGCATTCGAAGGAGGAGTAGGACTGAGAGGATATGATAGTAGCAGAGACCCATTTAGGGAAGATCAAGGCTAGTTAGGCCTTGGCTTAGAGAGGATCTTGTAGCCTTGTGGATGAGAGTGTCAAAATCTGTGACAGAACTGGCCGCGAACCACGTCTCTGTGAGAGCGAGGATGTTGAGGTCTTCAAGGTGGTGGAAGATGTCAGAGGAGTGTTTGACGGCAGAGTGAGAGTTGAGGGTAGCTAAGTGGAGCAGATTGCCACTTTTGAACATCTTCCAGGGAGGGGTACAGGAATGTGGTACAGCTGTCAGTGGTGGCAGAGGGGCTGGAGGGGTGAAAGAAAGAGGAGTGGCAGGAGAATGGAGGACATTGATGAGAGACAGAGGATGCCTATCAAGAAGTAGGAGGTTGGGCTGAGAGCCCCGGACCATGACAGTGCCATTCAGGTAGACATTATTGCTGGCCCTAGAGGAAAGGAAGTATGCCAAGAGTACTTTACAATGGGTGCCACCATTAATGGGTGAGGAAGAGAAAGGAGGGAGCACTGTGACCAAATGGGGAATCCAAAGGTACGTAGAGGGAACGACAAAGCGGATGCCAGTGACAGTCTGCCTGGAAGAAGCATTGACACAGGTGTCAGGGATGGGCAGGCCAGGATGGAAGACCAGTAAATACTTCTTGAACTTTTTCCTTCCATACTTCAACGAGAGATAGAATAGGTGATAGAGTAGCAGTTAGCGAAGATAGGAGAGATTGAAAGCACCATGGAGGGAGAGCATGAAGAGAAGGAGGGGGAGGAGAGAGAGAGGGAGAAACTGCAGTGCACAACGCCCAACTTCAACACAGCAGCAATACAACCATCTAGATTCAAGTGTCCAAGATAAAGTGAAAAAAACCTGGGATTCAGCATACAGCAGAGAAAGCAAAGACACCTAGATGAAAGGATCCTGGAAAGAGGGAACAGCTTAGACTTGAATATACAGCAGCAAAAGCAAAGAAAACTAGTAGCAGGTTTTCTGGATCAGGGGCAAAAGTCTAGATAGAGGGGTAGAGGGAGAAACACCTACATTTCAACACCACACCAAATGCAAGACACCCAGATTCGACTTTCATAGTAGGAAGGAAAAAAGCCTTGATTTCAAACACAACAGCAAATGTAAAACACCCAGATTCAACGTTCCTAGATAGAGGAAGATAAGCCTAAATCTCAACACAACAGAAAATGAAAGACACCTAGATTTGACTTTCCTAGAAGGAGGGAAAAATCCTACATTTCAAACACAACAGGCACATGCAAGATATATGGATAACCTACAACTGTCAACAACATGCAGCAGACTGCAAACTTAGCCAATAAGTGTAATAATAGAGGAAGGACAGTTAAATAGGGAGCAGTAATAGCTGTTCCCCCTGCCTACACCTTTATTACCTTATTAGTCATTTACTGGTTGATGGCTGTGCGGCATGGTCCACCAGCGACCAAAAAGGCAAACACAGACTGGAGCTGCTACAGTGTGAGTTGCATTTTGTCTTGGGTCCTTGACCAGACTGGGCTGCATGGGCAGTGTAGCTGCCCTAGAGTAATGACTTAAGGGGGGAACCAGAGCCAATCAAGTATTGGGGAGGGATGGCAGGCAGGCATGTAGATGGGGTAAGCGAAGAAGGGCTCAAACTGGGAAACACAGACCAGGGATACGCAGCACACAGAAAGAATTAAACAATTGTCACCAAATACAGGATCTTAAGCTGTACAGGGGGTATGAAGGAGGCCGCAGGTCATCAATCTTATTTGTTAAAAAGTCTGATTTGTCATTAAAAATCACCGCTTTATATTCTTTTAAGGCCTTTTTGATATTAAAGGCCACTCTAGTGTTGTATATTCTCTACTTCCGTTCGGTGGCCCTATAGTCTTTGTTATGGATGGTCAAGCTTGTGCTAAACCATTGTTTTGAGATTTATTGAGATGTTTTGGGCCTTAATGGAGCAGCCAAAGAGCAAATATTGTCCACAATGGCTGCACCTTGCTAAAAGAAGTCCTCACAAACAGGTAAGGGGTTGATGGCAGCTAAAGCTTTCCATATAACATGCCCTTAATAATATAAAGTTGCTCTGTGTACTTATTCTGAGTAACAGAAAACCGTCTCATAAAATGGTCAGACCACAAAACTTTTCAGGTATGAGCCACTAGAAAAAGCGAGTGCAGGACAAGGCGCGGTGTTGTGCGCCACAGGTTCACAGGAGACAATGTCCATTTGATATGTGGTACCTTGCACTACGTCCATGCATCGTATCCTTTAAAGAATGAGGATTGGACCCTCTTCGGAAAAGCCTGTGCAGGACAAGGCTGCAGTGTTATGTGCTGCAGGTGTTTGGAGATGAAGGAGCAGAGTGTGAGTAGGCTGCACAGCCGTCGAGCAGCTGTGACCGGAAGGGTTAAGTGGTGCAGAGTGCGAGTACACTGAGCAGCCGTCGACCAGCAGTGACCATAATGTAAGTAAGGTGTATGCAGTGAGAGCAGCCCCTACTGCTCTCTACTGTACTGCCAGAACTTTTGGTGCACTTCCACCTATATGTCTGACTTACTGTAGTCTGTCTCTGTGCAACTTTAGGTTCCCCCTCTATTGCGGTTAACTGTAAATTGTGTTCTGACTCCTTGCTGTGTCCCTAGACTGCTGTTGCTAAACGTTTTGTTCTAGGTCTGTTTCCCCATGCCTAGGTTCCTACTCCTCTGACATTGTTGCTACTGTATCCCCTAGACCCTCCCACACTCATACGGTTCTTACTGCATCTCTGCTGTCCCACTGGGTCCTTCCCACTTCTAGGTCCCACTGTGGTTACTGCTGTTACTGTGTCTCTGCTCTCCCATTAGGCTCTCTCCCACTTCTAGGTCCCCATTCCAATGAGGTTATCGCTGGTACTTTGCCTCGCTCCCCCTTTTTGTGTGTCTTGTTGAGTGCCCTGACTGCTTCTTGTTGTGTGCCATGCCTTGCTGCATGTTGTGTGTCTCTACCATTGTGTTCCCCTATGTGACCCCCTCCCTACTACTGTGGTCCTGGACTGTTCTCCTCTCCTCTCTCTCTCTCCATCCCTCTCACCTCCTCCAACTTTCCTCCTCACATCCCCTATGTTGCTGTCCATTTCCCCGATCTTCTCTAACTGCTACTCTATTGATTATCCTTTCCCTCTCACAAAGTATGGAAGGATAAAGTTTAAGAGGGATATCCTGGTCTCCAGCCCAGGCCTCCCTATAACTCATACCTACATACCTACATTCACCCACGCCAGCAGCCGCCTCAAGGAGAGGGCAGGAGCCCCTCCTCACATACTTCTTCCTGATCCGTGGTGATCCTGCAGCAACTCGTGCTACGAGCATCGCCCTCCACGTGGATCAGACGATCCTTGATGTGCCTTCCACGTGGTAAGGCCCCACTACCTGGTCCACATGCTGCCCAACCTGCTGATTGTGCATTTGCAGGGCCATACCTAGCAAGCGATGCACGCATGCACTGCCTGACCTCCAGTGCCTGACCCTATGATGCCGGGCACAGCGCGGCGCCAAAGCGAGGCTGCTACCTCGTTGCTCGGAAACTAGCCGAAACTTCTACGGCCCACAACCACTGGCAGACAGAAGCGCCGGCAGCCACACAAAGGCCATACAAAGGCCGTGTTCAGCCCCTGGAGCCCCATTCACCCACGCCAGCAGCCGCCTCAAGGAGAGGGCAGGAGCCCCTCCTCACATACTTCTTCCTGATCCGTGGGGATCCTGCAGCAACTCGTGCTAGGAGCATCGCCCTCCACGTGGATCAGACGATCCTTGATGTGCCTTCCACGCGGTAAGGCCCCACTACCTGGTCCACACGCTGCCCAACCTGCTGATTGTGCATTTGCAGGGCCATACCCAGCAAGCGATGCACGCTCGCACTGCCTGACCTCCAGTGCCTGACCCTATGATGCCGGGCGCAGCGCAGCGCCAAAGCGAGGCTGCTACCTCATTGCTCGGCAACTAGCCGAAACTTCTACGCCCCACATCCGCCGGCAGGCGGAAGCGCCGGCGGCCACATGAAGGCCATACAAAGGCCCTGTTCAGCCCCTGTTTGGCGAATGGAAGGCGCTGTGTGGCCTAGTCCTTTGTCCCTCCTTCCAGAGATATCTTGAAAGGAAGCTTGCCCTCTGCCATAACGGACGCACATACCTACGGTAAGCCTTGGGGCTTTTACTTGCACCTTTAGCAGGGAATTTTGAAAAATGTACACTCAAGACCTACCTGGCACCCACTAACTAAAGGCCACCACACAACTCATGCTGCACTTCGGCAGATGTGCTGATTAGCCCCTGCTCATTATCGTGCAGCTTAGACAGTCCTACTGCATGAGGTTAGCCATGCCATAATGACTGCTCTGCCTCACAAAGATCCTCCACGCCTGTGGTGAAACTAGCCTCACAAGCTACCTATGACTAAGTTCAAAGGGGAGCCACTCCGTGCCCCTTGCCTAGCCAATGTCTTGGGTACCCTGCAAGCCTATGTTGAAAATTTCCCACTTTGCCTTTGTATATTTTAGTCATTGCCTATGCTGATCTATGCCCACTGTGCCTCTTGTGCAACTTAGTCATTGCCTATGTTGAACATTTCCCACTTTGCCTTTGTATAATTTAGTCATTGCATATGCTGATCTATGCCCTCTGTGCCTCTTGGGCAACTCAATCATTGCCTATGCTTGAACTTATGTACTGCTTGTGCCACTAGCTTTATGCCATCACCTGATGCTATCCATTGCTCTCAGACATAGTACTCACTACACACTTTGAGTCCTCCATCCCTGCCCACTGGCATAGCTCTTCCCTACTGCCCATTGGCTTAGCTTACTCCCACTATGTATTGGTGCCTGACCACACTCCTCCACCTAATGTACATTTACACTAGACGTTGGACATGCCAGCCCCACCTACATACTAACCAATACACAAACACTAGCACACCTAAGCTAGCTATTACCCACACCTTGTGGACTACCACTATGGACACGGCCAACCCTTACTTGGATGACCCAGCACTCTGGATATGCCGTTTTGCAACTAGACCAACTCCAAATCAACCATGTGATATTACTAATAGAAACCTCAGACTCAATTCTAGAACCACACCACTAAAACAATGCCCATACTTGAAGCTTTATAATAGCTCATCCCCACACTGTAACAACATCAAGTACAACTACACCGAACCCTACCATACTCTCACCACCCAAGCATCTCAATTAGAAACTCCAAACTAGGAGCAGGACTGCGATCCAAAACCCCCAATCATACGACCACAAGAGCAACAAACCTCGGCGCAGTAATAATACTCTAGCTAATCTGGCCATTGATTCAGACAGCAAGCTAACCCCCATCACCTTACATGGCTCATCTCTACAATCGCAAAAAACTCCTGCAAAAGACACATTCATCAAAGCAGCCTTGGTGAATGCTAGGTCGCTATCCGCCCACGCATTGAACATTGCTGACTTCATAACTCATGAAAAGCTTGATCTCCTTGCAATTACGGAAACTTGGCTTAATGCAGACTCTGGTCCATATTTGGCCCTTGCTATACCAAATGACTATGCTACCATAAGATGTGATAGAAACACCAACCAAGTGAAGGGAGGCGGACTTGCCCTCATCTTCAGAAATACTTTCGACATTAGAGTTATTCAGGACGCTCAAATTCCTTCTGCCGAATCCCTGTCCGTCAAATTGCCACTATCACCTAACCACAAAGCAACAGTGCACCTTATCTACCGACCACCAGGACCTATTTCCTCATTCATAGAGGATGTTGTATCCCTTGTTTCCACCGACACCAAACCTAATTCACAAACTATCCTACTAGGGGACTTCAACCTGGGTTTTAATGACCCCACGAATAATAATGACCATGATCTAGCTAACGCCCTATCAGACTTGGGTCATACCCATATTATTCACGAGCCTACTCATATTAAAGGAAGAACATTGGACTGGCTCACCAACCTCAACTGCTCGATTGATCTTCTTTCCAATGATCCATGTATTTGGTCTGATCATCATAAAATAACCTTTTCCATCAAAGCCAACACACAACACCCTGCTCCTATCATCGCTCCAGCCACCAGCACTAGAAATAAGAAAGACATCACACCAGACAAACTCCTACCGCTATTATTTCCCCTTCTTGACAACGTGGCCACCTCCGACCCCACAGTCTTAGTAGACATTTACAATCAGGCAATACTGAGAGCCTTGAATACCATCGCCCCCCTAAAGTTGCGGAAACCTAAACCACAACGTCACCTAAACACTTGGTTCACGCCGCACCTTAGAGAACTACGTAAAACTAAGAGAAATGACGAAGCACATTGGAAAAAGTGCCCTTCAGTAAATAATAAAACTGAACTAACCTTAGCAACTTCTAGCTATAAAGAAGCCATTATACTTGACAAAAAGAACACCTACAACAAAAGGATTGAACAAGTGGAATCTAACACAAAATAACTCTTTAAGATTCTAAAAGAATTAGAATCCCCTATTGCCCCCATCGATAAATGTGTCACAGATGCACTATGGTATTTACGAAGCCCCTTTTCGATATCCTGGACTATCTGGGTGTCACGTACACGAATTATGCGGATGACACCCAGATACTCATTCCTATCTCTGGCGACTACGAAAATGATAGCAAAACCCTCAATGAAATATACGCAGTAATACAAGCGTGGATGGCACGCCATGGACTTTGTCTCAATGACGTAAAAACTGAGTTGATTATCCTTGGCACTCATGCTAAACTAAAAAATCTAAATACTGCTTTCAAATCGTTCACTATTGATGGTAACCCCATCCCTGTCTCTAACAATACTAAAACCCTTGGTATCTACCTCGATGCCACATTATCCTTCACTAAATAAACCAATGCAGTAGCGTCATCAGCCGCCTACACTTGTAAACTCATTACCACATGCAGGCCGTTTATCTCCACACCTAACTGCATTACTCTTGCTAGAACATTAGTCTTGTCCAAAGTAGATTACTGTAATGCCCTCTACCTGGGCACTAGCTGCAAAAATATTCACAAACTACAAGTAACTCAAAATAACGCCATTAGGGCAGCCCTCAACATCCCCAAGAAGTCGCATATCTCCGAGACTAGACGTAACTTGCATTGGCTCCCTATAGAGCACAGAATATCCCTCAAAGCTCTTGCCCTGACCCACAAAGCCAGGGCTAACCTCACACCATCCTACATCTCCAATCAATTTACCCCACACATATCTACAAGACCATTTAGAACAGCTCTAGTTAACACCATGTCCATACCGAGATTCAAACTCCAAACTCGGGAGGAGTTAGTTTCCCTGTACAAGCCTCAAAGCTTTGGAACACACTACCTGTTCCAATCAGGTCTGTAACCTCCTTCAACGTATTTAAACGCAACACCAAACGCAGGCTTCGTGACCTGGACACGTCGACAGCTTAGCTTCCTAGTGCTTAGATCTACTGCCTACCCATTGTACATATTGTAGATAATATTACTGTCTGTCTCACCTTCGGCCCACCGCCTTAAATTGCAACATGTATGCCTGTACCTGTAATACTAATGTATGTATTTATTTGTAACCACAACTTGTAACTGTTGCCTACTGCTTGCTAATGTAACTGTACTTTTATGTAACATGTTCAAAAAACGTACGCGCCCGTATGCCCCTGGGCCTGGTTGCGCTTTATAAATAAACCAAAGACAAATCAGTGCTTCCCCAGACAGACTCTCTCCGCCATCTCCTTCCATGTTCCCTCTCCTGACCCATGGGCCCTTCATATGGTCTATGTTCTCTCTCCTATCTCCTCCCCTCCCATTAATCATGGCACCCAGTGGAAGGTCCTCTTGGCTCTTTCCACGCCTCCAGAAACCTCATTAATATCTCTCTGAATAGGACTGTCTTGGTCCAGGGCCCTCAGCCCTATCTCCTCCTTTTCGACAGGCGCTTACCGGATTTTATCAACTTCCTCTTTTCTCCTGCTACTGCTTCTAACATCTATCTGGCGCCTTTGCCACCTCCTTCCTCCTTCTCTCTGACCCCCATGCCACATCTTTCTATTGCCTCTGCCCGCTATAGGGCCACTCTACGCCCTCTGATGGGTGTACCTCCCTCATGTACCCCACCCCAAAGTCTTTCAAATGTGGCAACATGCTCCATGTCGCTACTCTCAACTCTCGCTCTGCTGTCAAACACTCCTCTGACATTTGCTACCTGACATAGATGCCAAAACTCTCTCTGAGACGTGTTCATGGCCAGCTCCATCATGAGTTTTGACACTCGCCTCCCGGAATGCTACAAGATCCTCTCCAAGACCAGAACCAACCGGCCCAGTGGTGGAGTGGCCCTGATCCTTCCAGAGTGGGTCCCTGCTTCTGTCATTCCTACGCAGGCCTACTTCTCCTTTGAATGCCTGGTCTGCAGGCTCTCTATCTCTACTGGCCTCTCTCTGACTGTGGCCACCATCTACAGGCCACCTGGCCAGGCCACCCTCTTCCTCTCTGAATGGGCAGACCTCTCCTCTGCTCTCCTTGCCTCTACCTCTCAGCTTATAGTCCTCTTGGACTTCAGCATCCACCTGGATGCTTCTAATCCCTCCTCTGGACTCTTCTGCAACCTCTGCGATTTTCTCTCTCTTTCCATTCTTCCCTCCGGTCCGACAGACTCTTCCGCCACATGGGGGATGCTCTCATCTCCTCAGACATCCGCCTCTCTAACCCTCTCACTACTTCTCTCTCATGGACTGACCACTTTCTGCTCTCCTCCCACCTGGCACTGTGTGTCCCACATGCAAAGCCTACCAAAGCACAGCCACCTTCCTTTTCGGTCATTCGGCCCATGAAGCAATTGTCAGTGGACACCTTTGCCTCTACTTCTCTATTCCTCTTATTCCTGCAGCTGATCCACACTCTGGCACTGCCCTTTCAAACCTGCTTCTCTCTATCTCCAACACTGTGGGCATCCTTTCCCCTGTCATGAAAATCCAACAGAAGTCGACCTCCAAGTGCAACTCTCAGTATGACTTCAACCTTGCCACCCTGAAACTCAAGTGTTTATGTTTATGTTTTTTGAGTTTATATAGCGCTTTACTCCAAAGTGCTTTACAGAATAAAAACAGCTACAATAATGAAAGAAACATAATTTACAAACATGAAACAAACCAGTGGTACAGTATCTAGAACAATTTACTCAGAAGGAAGGGATGAGAGGGGTAGGGGTGAGGAGGTGGGTGAAGGGGGTGTCAATGTCTGATTTGAGGTCTGTGGGAGGGAGGAGGGAGGAGGAATAAGGGAGGGTAAGGGGGACCCCCAGGTGACCTCCTACGCCCTTTGGTGGTTACAGTATCCAAGGTGAGGTCATCGGGAGGAGGAGGAAGGAGGGCTTCAGGTGCATTCTCTGATAAACTTGCCTGCCGCCTGCTTCAAAGGCAATACAGACTTTCTGTCTTCTCCAAGAACAGAGCCCACATCCAAGCAACCTCTAACAACACTGCTGAACTCTTTAAAATCAGTACACCTGACAATGTTTCAAGACATGTGCGATCTATGAAAGTTCTGTCTAAAAAGGTGCTCACCTGCTCTCCCAGAACCATCAAGGACCACATTGACACCATTGCTTAGCCTTGGCAGATTTCTGCAATCACTCTTTTGACACTGGATCTTTATCCTCACTTCACAGGCACTCTCCTGTACACCCCCTCCTAAAAAAAGCCTTCTGCCGATCCTTCCTGTCGTGCAAACTATCGCCTGATTTCTATGTCTCCTTTCCTGGGCAAACTCCTGGAAAAGTTGGCCCTCTCCCAGCTTACTCTCCACACTGAATATGTTGGTTGCCTCCACAATTATAAGTATAGCTTCAGAGCAGACAGAGGCTTGCAAACTGCTCTTCTGAACACCCGTGAATATCGTCTCTCTAGTTTTGATTTTGGCTCTCCTGCTGTCCTCATCCTCATTGACCTTTCGTCTGCTTTCAACAAAGTCAATCACTGCACCCTGATCAATCGACATGGGCATCACAGATCAGTCTCTGGCGTGGCTGACCTCCTTCATCTTGACCCGGCCCTCCCAGGTCGACTTAGGTCCTTCCTCACTACCACCACTCTCTCTCCATGTGGTGACCCCCAGGCTCTATCCTCTCACCCTGGCGATTCAATGTCTACCTGGCCCCTTCGGACTACCTAATCTCCACCTTCTCCTTCAACTTTCAGTGTTATACACATGACACTGAGCTCTCCTTCAGGCTTCCCTCAGACACCTTGCTCGTTTTTGACTGAATAATGATAAAACAGAGCTCATCATCCTAGGCTCCACTGCCCACTTATCTAAACTTAGGCGGATCTAGCTTCCCAGTTAAGGCAGCTCAACTGTGGAACTCCCTGCCGCCTTTCCTAAGAGAACATCAAACCTTCGCCAAATTCAGACTGAACATGACTGCCTGGCTGAAAGAAAATGGCAAGTAAACTACCATGCTATATCCATACAACAGCTGCCTCTACTATATAGAGGCTAACACAAGTATTTGCTACACTCCGCACCTAACTGTTCATACTCTTTCTCAATGCACATTTTTCTGTATATTGATGACACCTATTCTGTATATAAATTCGTATTACTTTGTATTTAGTCCCTCATGTAAATTGTGTTGTCCTATATGATCCTTGATGTATATTATGTACCAATGTAACTAAGCTGAATGTATTCTTATGTATTGCGCCCTGATGCCCTAGGGTCTGGCGCGCACTATAAATAAAATAAACAAACAAACAAACAAACAGTCTTCACACAATTCAGGATTGGTGCTCCCCCAAGGATCTCTGCCTTAATGACAGTAAGATGGAGATCCTTCTCATTGGGACCCATGATCCCATTTTCACTCTCTCACTGTGGCTGCCCACCTTGGGCTCTCTACCCTCGCCTTTCTACGAGTCAAAATACCTTGGTGTCATTTTCGACTCCACTCTCGCATTCTCTCCTCACATCATAGACCTTGTCCAGAAGGCCCACTGCCAGCTGCACCTCCTCAGAGGTATTCTACCTTTTCTGACGTTCCCCCTAGATCCTCACTGTCTCCTGAGCTCTGGTTCCCTCCAGGCTGGACTACTGCAACAGCCTCTTTCTCAATCTAACTGCCTCTACTCTAACCCCTCTGCAACTAATCCAGAACAGCACTACAAGATTTATCCTTGGCCTCAAGCCCAGGGACAGTATCTCTCCAGCCCTGAAATCTCTCCACTTGCTCCCAGTGGCTGCAAAGATAAAGTTCAAGACCCTCTGCATTGTCCACAAGGATTTCTAGGGCTGGGACCCGCACTACATCTAGCTCACTCTGCCTAAGTACCTTCCATTTTGAGCCCTTTGATCAGCTACCTCCAATTATCTAAGGGTCAGACGCTTTCCATACAGAAAGTATGGGGTTGATCTCTCTCCTCTGCAGGTGCCTCAACTCTGGAATGGCCTCCCTGCCCCTCTCAGACTTAAGCCGGACCACCTGAAGTTCCAGAAGCAGCTCAAGACCCTATTTTTCTCTTCTGCCTTGTCTTTCTCACTCCCATGCTAACCTTCCAGTCTAATAAGCTAACTTGTTGTTTGGTACCCTCAGAGTCTCACTTGGTATCAGGCTCCTCTATGACCAGTCCCCCTTGCACTGACGGCTGACCTACTGTGCACTTAGGGGCTGTAATCTGTAACCCACGGCCAACTTGCACTTACCCAGAACCGTGCGGCACTGGTTTCACTTATCCTGAGCCTTATTGGCCCTGACCGCTCTTCCCCTACCCTCTGCCTGGCATTTTCCCCCACTTCCTTCCTCCTGCCCATCTTGTTGTAGCACTTGCACAATCTGAATGTCACAAGGCCTAGTAAGATTGTTTGTCGTGTCTTACCTCTGTCTTCCCTCCCTTGTCTTGTGGTGCCTAGGAACACTTGTGTACAGGCGCGTTATGCATGACATATCATATCATATCATAGAATGCCCTTGCCTCTAGCTAACAACACATCAAAACAATGGCCATGTACATGAGAGGGTGACAACACCAAGTGGGTCAAATGATGGTTTTCAGAAATGTCCCAATGTCCTGTGGAGTCATCTCCTAACCAGTCAACCAGCCAGATATTAAAATCACCAAATCATAACAAATCATTAAACTTAATCCCTATAGACATCAGGTAGTTATCTTGCTTTTCCAGGAAACGTTTAGCAGGACCTGGTGGCCTGTAGCCAGACAGGATTGTTAGTGAACACCTGTCTTAAGTACATAAAACAAGATGGCCAATCTGAGTGGTGTCCTCCCAACTTAAATCTTAAAAATGGGAGAGTTTCATGCTTTATGTGTAGACCACTGCAATCCCCCCTCCTCTGTTCATGGGTCAATTAATTCATTGGATTACATATCCTTCAGGGAGTAGGCAATGAAACGGAGCATGGGAGCTGTTGTTAAACCATGCCTCTGTGATAAGAAGTATACCTAACTGATATCCTCAATTATATTGTGTAATTCAGTGCTATGTTCTACCACTGATGTATCATTTAATAGATTCGCTTTTAGCGAAATACCCCCTAAACCCTTTATGATATCAATATTAGAGCTTTGGTTTGCATCAATCCCAGATTTCTACATTTTATCAAGTGCTCAAAGTGGAAGGGATCTGTAGTTGTTTCTGAGATCAAACAGGACATTTAAATCCTACTTAACACCCATCATAGAAGAAAAACAAATACGTTTAAAGATAATAATCTCACGTACTGAATCAGCAGTGTCAATCGTGAGTCTAAACCCAGCTGGCTGGGTCACCCGCTGATCACCACAGTGGCCGCAAACAGGCCTAAACAAGCTTTGCTTCATCGGCGTTGTGCTGACGCGGGACAGTTAAGGCCTGTGTTGCCAAGAAGTGGCAACACCCCTGTGCGCACCACAAAGTAGCATGGGAATTGAAGTGTCCCAAGGGAAAACAGTGCTTGCAGATGTCCTTTCAAAACCCAAAATGATATACAGGCAATGATGGACACTGAGTGGCTTAGTGCTTCCCATTGGCATTGTGGGTTGTATAGGAATGCCATTAGTACACCTGGTGACGTTTCCTTTGATATTTATGTTTTTAATAATGTCTGGGCTGTGGTGTTGGATACATTATGTGCATTACAAGCGATCCTGAAAACATCACAGGAACGGGTAATGCTTAGCAGTTGTCTTCAGTTGTTTTCAGTCTAAAATTCCATGCTCCTGTTATTTTGACAAAGACACTGCATTGCCACATGTTTGATACAAGGTTTTTACTTCCTGTAGTGCTGTGAGTGAGGGTAAAAGGGCCTTATGATATGATATGATAGATGCTTAGTGATGGATGCTTAAATGTTACTATTTCCAAGGAATATGAAAAGACTGAAGTGTCTCTGTCCAAAAGGGGTGAGGGGTGATACTCTGGGCAGAATGGGTATATCTTGGGCAGAATTAAATAGGTATTCCCTTCGTGATATTAGTAAAGCAACAGCTTGGTATGACTCTTAGACATTTATGAATCACAGGCTGCGACTGTGAGGGGCTACCTCATTAAAGTATGCAATAGTGGCTGTGGCATACGTAACACTATGAGGTAATTCGTGTCAATCATAAAACCACAGATACAGGACCAAGCAGTGTTTTGCCTCGCTTGGTATTTTGGGTAAAATGATGCTGTTAATAATGAATGATCAAGACACTTGCAAATGTTATCAAGTTAGGTTCCTTTCTTGGAGATAACGTTCCTTTTACCCATAGAAAAAAGGTAATTACCGATTGAGATCGTCAAACCATTACACAATGTTCCTGTGGCCATTGCAAACATACCCAATGTCAAGGATTGCAATATTTTAGCGATTTTAGATTTCACCATCTTTGCATATAAAATATTCTGGTTGACTAATGATCATTTGATGTTTTCCTGTTGTTTGTCAATAGAGGCTAGATCTCTTGGTATCAACTTGCACAATGATCTATGACATTTGTGTCTCTCTAGGATCTTTCTTTCTGAATCACTTTAGGCCTCCGCCTCTCGCAACTTGTGTCTCTCTGGGTGAGAGTGTTATTGTCAGATTAGTGTTTTTAGCATCACAATATCCACTAGTAACACGACCAATGGAGGAACATATCTTGAAGGGGGTGTTGTATGTTTATGGTTAGCAGTAAAATGAAAGCAAATGAGTTATCTGCCGGGTGGGGCCGAGACCATAGTTATATCTGTCCTAGACGAATGTTGCTGTCATGTTGCAGGGCACCTTTTCCATGTGTCTGATGAGGGAAGCTGAAAGACCCTTTGGGTCATGAAAGGTCTGTGATCGAGCTTGTAGGCATCCAGAGGCCAAGGCTGCCCAGACTATAATTCTCTACTTTTGTTCATGATAATTTTTTTATATACTATAACAAAGAGACAGCACTAAGCATCCAGTGTCCATCAGGCAAAATTAAAGATTGTCTTGTCACGCCAAAAGGAAAATATATATTTTTTTTTCATCTGAGAGCAACCCTTTCCCAGACGGAAAAAATAAAAAACATTAAGAGAGACAGATTTATGTTCATTTACAGCAAAAGAAGCTTTGAAAAATAAACATTATGTAATTGTGCTAACGTTGCAAAGGGCATATTTATAAAATATAACCATATTCAATTTTAAATATCACCCCTAGTGTATATTGTTGGCAGGTATCCAGTGATGTTATCTCTGGTGGAGAAAAAAAGCAACAGCAAACATTGATCTCCCACTATCCAGCACTTTCTCCACATATAAAACTGGAGTTTGTTTATGTAATTATTTTAGTTCAATCACAATTACAATGATACACATGTCTTACTGAGCAAATCACATTGTCAAAACGTGGCTGGCATACTCTTATTGTGTTTTGTCAAAATACCCCTATGAGAAATGGGAGGAGGGCAAATAGAAACAATAAGGTCCCTGAATGTTTTTGACAAGATCAAAGACAATTTTTGGAACATAATAATGACCACAGTTATTTAAATTTGATAACGAGGTCTGTGATTAAAGGGCTGTATGCGTGAATCAATAAATACGTAGTGGACACAGGGTTGGTACTCATTACATTTTTCTCAACACTGCTGGGCTCGTCTTAAAGAGACAAGCCCAGCGTAACATCACCCCCGGACAAATGTCCTTGCAACAACAACATTAACATTCTTCAACTAGGCATGACGGTTTCTTCACGACACGATGGGATCGACCATTGGTGGCTTCTCCCGAATCTTCCTCTGGCCCTTGCGTTCTCTTCATTCCTGGGCGAGGTGAAAATCTCGGTGGCGACCACAGTGAGTCTCTCGGGTCCAAAGGCATCGGTTCCAGATCCGGGGGTTCTAGCCCCTCATGGCCCTGGATGGCAGTGAGCTTGAATTGCGAACAATTCCGGGTTATTTCCCGCTCTTCATTTTCAGCTGTCACCATGGTTCCTTTTGTGGCCATCACTCCGAGCGGCTGTGGGGAGAACCTTGGGTCAGTCTTTTTGACCACAGTCTGTTGGACCAGTACTTCGTCTCCAACCTGGATCTCTTTTGGGCGTGCACCTCTTTTCTCATCTGTTTGGATGCGGGCCCGTTCCTTCCGTTCCGCATCTCTCGCTAAGACTTCCGGGTCTACTTCCGGTTTGTTGGTGGGATGTCTTATGATACGTGTGCGAACTTGGTATTTCACCATCATTTCAGCCGGTGTCCTGTTCATTGCCTCATGTGGCGTGTTTCGATAGTCCCTAAGCATCCTGCATAGGGCCTGATGAGGGTCAACATTTTCTAGTCTGGCTCTTTGTAGGGCCTTCTTGATAGACGACATGAACCTCTCGGTCATCCCGTTGGCTTGTGGCCATCTTGGTGTTATTTTCTGGTGTTTGAAACCCAGATGCTTGGCGAAGGTTGCAAAGTCATGGCCACAAAACGGCGGGCCGTTATCCGACTTGATGACTTTTGGTATGTCCCACTCACTCACAACTTCGTCAAATACAGCTGCTATGTGGGCGAAAGCTGTTGACGGCGACTTCTTTACGATTGGGAAGCGGGAGTGCTCATCAATGAACAAGAGCAGGTACTCCCCGGACTCGAAGGGCCCATAAAAATCTACTGCCACTCTTTCCCACGGGTGTTCAGGGATCTGAGTTGAGTGTAGCGGTGCTGGAGCTTCGGCCCTGCTGTGCATTGACATGTCATGCAATTTCGTACCCAACGGTCTACTAGCGCATCGAGGAATGGGAACCATACATGGCACCGAAGTTGCCGTTGTAAGAGGATTCAAATCAACACTACAGCTAAGTCAATGCCTAGTCTGGGATACTGAATGGAAACCCTTATTAATATATCTTTATGTCCAGTTCATGCGTTCTGGATGACTACCCCTATATAACACCCCTCTCTTGGAATCCTCCTGACCCCACTGAGCCAAGAAGTAGTTCTGTTTTGCAAGTTTAAAAGGTTTATTTGATAATTTAAACAATAGATATATATATCACACTTTATAATAATTTAATCATTGAATATCACACTTAATCTGATATGATAAAGATGACAACGGAGAATCTGGCACTAGCACACTTGTGAATAGGAACAGAAGAATAAGGTGGTAGAGAATACTTTATATAAGTCAGATGGATGTAATGTTGAATGAAAATGCAATACAGAAAATACTCAATATGATTTCAACAAAACAATGTAATCACTTTTCTCTGGCAATTCCCTCCCCCCTTTTATGCAATGCAAGGAAATGGAAGGAAAGCACACAGTTCTCAGAAATGCAATCAACTGTAATTCAGTTCACCCCAGCAAGCTTGCACTACAGAAGTTGGAAACACAGGCCCAAAGTGCTTTTATATGTGCTGGCAATGAAGTGAAAAATATATGCTAAAATGCTTTTAATTCCCTCTAGAGGTTTAGGGTGAGTGGTATATGCTTTGAATAAGTTCAGGATCACTTTAGCAATGCTCTATAATGGTTGTCAGGTTGCAAACGAATTTTTGCAACGGAAGGCAAGCAGCAGCAGATTTTTACACGTGGAGACATTTGCAAATCGCGGTAAAATTCGCGGGTGCGTTTTCCGCGATTGCGGCAAAACTATAGGGGGTAGGAATGCGGTTCTAGGTTCGCAGAAAAGCCACGATTCTCAGCTTTCAGGGGAAAGTTACTGCAAGTCTCTAGCACAAACGGTCACGGAGATATGAGCGATTAAATAAAGGTCATTTTTCAGATTTGAAATTTTAAAGTTCAAAAAAGACAAGTGCAGCTTGCAACTAGAAAATGACAGGTGACAGCTTTCCAAATGACAGGTGACAGTTAGGAGGCAGTTCTACTTAGATTAAAATAGATTGAATTATATTATTTTAACTAAGAGATTGGTTCTGCACAGTTCTACTAGGTACTCACACTATATTCTTGAATTAGAATGGGCCTCGCCACGGATCTGGTAAGGTTTTCTTCACTCGCCCCGGACGGTCTCTGCGCACAGCGTCTGGGTCAGCTCTACTCTGCTGGTCTGGTCTGGGTCTCTGGTTCTGCTAACAGTGATCTGGGTCAGCTCTGCTCTCTCTCTGGTTCTGGAAATTTGATAGATTTGAAGTCTCTATGTCTGCTCTCTGAAGGTTGAGGGAGGTAAAGTATGGATTTTCCCGGCAGAGCTTCCAGCTGCAAATGGATTTGAAGGTCCCCATCTGTCCTGACTGTCTGCTTTTATGTGTTTTGAAAATGGGTGTGTGTGCAGCATCACTAGCCCCTACCCCTCTACACTTGCCATTGGCCCAATTCTCCCCTCTCCCATGATTGGGGAAGGAACTGTGAGTCAGAGTGATGCTGTAGGTTTTATGGGTCAGAGGATCCTCCCCTGTCAAATTGCACACAATCTATATTTGATTAAAAAAAACATATTTGCACAGGTACACATTTGTTTAAAATTACATGTACCCATCATGCATTACAGGAGGTATACCCTTGTCCAAATCTGCTCTTCCTGGGAGCTTGCATTCAGAAATGGCAATATTTGCACTTTTTAACTGATTTTGCAATTTCGGACATTAACCCAAATTTACACACATGTGCGCAAGGAGTATGGACATTAGTTGATGAAGTGTCAGATTTTTCACATGCACACATTTTGAGTAATATCCTCTTTTCCGCTAAAACCCCCCTGAACATACCACCGGGTCCTAACACGTCTTAAAATGTGGGCAGAAAAATCACAAGAATTATGGTATCATTTAAATAATTTTCACAAGTCCGTACTATGAGTTATTCATCTTTTTAGAGTTATGTGATGTTCTGGCCCCAAAGGGGTGTGGTTTCCCCCCAGCACAAGGTTGAATTTCTGGTTTTTCCAGTTCTGCCAAGCCAGCTTGCTCTCACAGGCAGTGCTCCTCCCCTGTCCTTCCAGGAGGAAGCTCCATTTACGACTCCCGCCAATAAAACATTTGCCTGAGTCAGGACAGGGCTTTGTTCAGAGCTCCTGTATTCTGTGGGGGCTCCCCTTAATTCAATTATCAGAGAGATGGCATATCCTTAGTGTGGCCAGCAAAAGGCAGATAGGCCTGGGAACACAGCTGTGACTCAAGTTTCATCTCCTGTCGGGGGTAGCTGGTGGGCAGAATTCAGTTCCTTAAGCCAGGTTTCAGATAAAATGTCACTTTTTGTTACCCAGTTTAAGTCAAGACAATGTTTACATATGCAGCTCGAATGCTGATTCTAAGTTTAAAACCATGACATTTAAACAATTGCAACCTATGTGACACTCAAAAGTAGGTCACTCATTTCTTTTAAACATTTAGATTTTTAGTGTCTTTTAGTCCAAATTTACTTAAACTGCTGAAATCCACAGCTCAGCCAGTCTTGTTATAAACCTTCAAGTCACTTCAGAATATAACTTTACATTGGATCCACCTCTCAGTAAGTCTTTCTTTGGCTTGCCTTGGGTTCATTTATTCAGTTTTACACAAAGTCTGGTGGTTTTAAAACGCCGGCTTTCTGATAGTGGTGAGTACTGGTACTGCACCCCTTTTTGGGATTTAAGAAAATGAATTCCCAACCGTTATGGGTTTGCTTTTGGCAATCAGCATTGCCATTCCCAATGGTTTCAGACTACTGTGTGGGTAGTCCAATGGTGGTTTTAGGCAGTGTCCTTCTGTGCCCATAACATCGGCAAAAATGAGTGGCAGCCTATTCTTCATGCATTTCCCTGTGCATTTTCTGGGAAGCTCTGGCCATCATGATGTTTTCCATGTCAATACTGCACAGTTTTGAGGTAGGGCTTGGATGCGTGGATAAAAACATCCCACACCGTTTGGTGCTGTCCGCCCCGCGGTGGCCTTCATGTGCCGTCTTTATAATGTCCGACCGCAGGGCTGCTGGGATTATTATTCAGCACCCTCGGAGGAGTATGGATTTGTCCTTGACAGCCAGCTCCGTATGAACTTTTGCCAGCCTTTCCAGTTCATCTCGATTTGCGTCTTGATGTTCCGTCAGAAACTTCCTGTAGGTCTTCCATCTGTTGTGCTCCGTGCGGTTGAAATGCCAGTGCCAATGACGGATCGGCAGCTGACGCCTCTGCGACAGCCTCCAGTGATATTGCAGGAGGCAGTGCGTTCGTGGTGACATATCTAATGTATTCTATATCTCCTTTTCTCGGCGTGGCTTCTCCTGTGGGGTGTCTCGACAGGTAATCCGCTGGGTTGTGTTCCCCCCCCGGACAATGTATTATTTGATACGCATATTCTTGCAGGCGGATGCCCCAACGTTCAATTCTTGGCGGCATCTTGGTTCGTGGGTTGCCAAACAGTGAGAGCAGGGCTTGGTGGTCCGTTATTAGGGAAAAAATGTTCCTATGACGAAATTGTGAAAGTGTTCACATGCCCAGACTGCTGCTAGACTTTCTTTTTCCGCCTGCGAGTACGCAGACTCGGGTTTTGAGAGAGCTCTGCTGGCATTGGCCACCACATGTCTTGGGTGGGTGTCCACTCAATTTGTTTGGGCAAGGATGGCACCCAGCCCGACTGGACTTGCATCAACCACGATTTCAGTGTGCCAGTTGGGGTCAAAGTAGGCAAGTTTTCTGGCTTCCGCTAGATATTGCTTGATAGAGTCGAATGCATCTTGGCATTCTGCCGTCCAGGCGAAAAGCATGTTTTTCTGAAGGAGTTTCCTGAGCGGTTCCGTGATTGTGGCATAGTGTGATATGTATCTTGCGCAGTACCCTGCCATCCCTAGGAACGATCGCATGTCTGCTATTTGCCTTGGTTCTTGTAGGCTGAAGATTGTCGCCACTTTGTCGGGATCTGGTGTCATTCCGTCCGCAGAGAATATGTGGCCAAAGAACTTCAGCTTGGTCTTGCTGAACCGACACTTGTCGACATTGAGGGTGAGACCAGCGTTTTGAATGGCTTTGCAGGTGGCGCGGAGAGCAACATTGTGTTCATCCTTCGACTTCCCGAATACTAGGATGTCGTCGCTGTAGTTAAGTGTCCCTCTGATTGGGCGAATGACTTGTCTGATGGTTTCATGAAAAATCTCTGCGGCTGACGAAATGCCAAAGTTGAGGCGCTTATAACGGAATAGTCCATCATGCGTGGCGAACGTGGTTATGCCCCTGGATTCTGGATGGAGAACCAACTGGTGGTAACCCTGATTAAGGTCCAGTTTTGAGAAGAGGGTGGACTTGTTTATCTGAACGATCATGTCCGCGATTCGGGGGCCGGGGTGTCGCTCATGCTGGATCGCGGTGTTGGCGACACGCATGTCTACGCAGAGTCTGAGCTGTCCCCCCTCTTTTGGCACGATGACCAGTGGGGAGACCCACGGGGTCGGACCCGTCGCTGGTTCGATTATATAATTTTCTAGGAGTTGTCCGAGTTCGCTGACACTGCAGCTTGGAGATGGAACCCAACTCTCCTCGGGTGCTGGGGGACGGGCCGAACTGTGGGGTCAATATGCAGTTTAACTGAGGGTCCTTTCAATTTTCCTAGGCCTTTGCAGATGAGGGGGAATTCTTTCACGATGGTGTCTTTTGATATCACGTCCGTCTCCCTGGGTTCCGCTTGGACATTTGAGTTGGCTCTGATGAATAGATCTTGTCGCCGTCTCGGACGTGTATGTCTATGAGTCCCAGGGACGAGGCCGTCCTGTAGCTGAGGAGGCACCTTCCTTTCGTTATGCTTGTCGTTATGGTACGGTTGCCGTGGATGAGGTGACGGGCGAAGAAGCCAATTGATTGTAGTGGAGTGTCGGCGTCCCATTGGTATATTTTGGACTCAGATGGCACTAAGGCTGGTTTCCTGGGAATTTGGTGGAACTCCTTTTCACCCATTATGTTGACCGTAGCTCCTGAGTCAACCAGGAAACAGAATTGGTGGCCTCCTATTTCCATTGGTATCTTGGGTGCTTCACATGCTTGAGAGTCGCTAACCTTGAACCATAAATATTCAAATTCAGACAGCTTCCGATTTTGGGTGTGATGATGAAATGTCTGAGACATCTGTCACTCAATATTGGCCGGAGGGCTGTCCTGCTTCAGAAGGTTGTAGAAGAGGTCCTGGGCCTCAGGATAAGGGTATCTGTGATATGGAGAGAAACAGGTAAAGCAAGAAAGGGAGGTTTAAGGTAAGATATTGTGAGAAATTGCCATTTAGTAAGGGTGTAAGAGCCCTCGCTATTTTGATTTGTATTACATAATACAATTATGTGGGTAATTCTAACTCAGTAAGCATGGTCTGCTAACCCCCCCCCCCGCCCCCTGCATGGTGTACACCAAAAGCAAAGTGACACTAGGCATTGCAGTATCGCTCTCCTGACCTGCAGCTTCTATTCATAGATATATTTATACTTTAATTAAACAAATCAATTATACAAATATTTAACAACGTATAATACCCACCCCTGCAAAAGAAGCCAGAAAATGCAGACAAAATATTTGTAGGCTCTTTGGATACTTTAGCAGGGAAGAAAAAGGTAAGAATCACAAAGGGTATGTTTCTTAAGGAAAGAGCTGCACCAAAGGCTTTAATCAGACCCCAAAAATGGACCAAGGGGACAGGTGCTCTCAATAATACCTGATTTAAAAATGTTTAGGTGGTTCGACGTGGTTGAATCACACTTTGAGATGTGATGCGTGTAGGTTAAACTGGGTTCAAAGGCCACGAGTCACGTTGATCCCATGCATTGAGTCAGAACAGAGTTGGGATCGAATTGGTGCTCTGAGCAGTTCGAAGTCAGCATCAAGTAATGAGATTGATGGATCATCAGGAGGTGCACCAGCTGAAAAGGTGACAAGGATATGCTGGGGTAATCTGGATTTTCACAGGTGAGTGCCAAAGGTAGCACCACAGGTACTGGTGGTTCAAAAGCAGCAAACACAGTTTGAATGCAGTTCAAAGTAGTTTCACTGATGAAAACAGAGGTTCTGGCTGCTTTAGCAATGTAGATGCAGAGTCACACTGCATGGGGCTTTAGGGCAAGGTGAGCCCATTTTAGTCTCTGCTTTCCCAAAATAGGGAAAGCAGAGACCAGCTAGCAGAGTGGTAGCCAGAAGTCCTCTGTATAGTCACTCTCAAAGTGTCCTGGGGATAGGTATTGAACCAAGTGTTCCTTTTTATTTGAATTTTTTTATTTCATTGTGTTAGTTTAAAATAAACTTTTACAAAACATCATCTGAACCAATCGAGAACAAGTTAAATGTTTATGTCCTCCTGGAATTTCCGATAAAAAAAACCTTTGCTTCTAGGGTGTTCCTTCGCCTTGGAACAACTGTCTTCATCTCTGGCAGAGGCCTTTGGAAAGGATTGTTCTCCCAAAAAGGTCCAAATTAATTATTCCTGATGTCCTTCAAGGTCTAAACATGAATCAAATAAGAAGTGGGAGACCTCTCATTTACAAAGGCAAATGGCCAACCAGGATTGGAAAAAAAGCAATCCTGATTAAAGGGACCAATCCCTGATAAGGTAACACATTACCTTTGCCTTTTGGCAGCATACACAAAGTGCTTTGCTTGGGCAGGAAGTGTAGGTGACAGGAAGCAAAGAGAAACCCACATGAAACCAAAATGGAGGGATCCTTCCACTCTTGTGTTATGCTCTGCCTGACTGCCTATATCCACCCCTTCTCTATGCCTGCACTTCAAAAATATTTTTGGTATCCCACATCCTCACGTGAGACTAGCACTTTTGTTTGGGGTGTCCCAATCGAATCCCGTTTCCCAGGCATGCCCCTTCTCGGGGCTGCCCCCCTGGAGACAGACTTTGCCCAACCAATCAAATAATCAAATAGAGGCACAGTCTTTCTGCCTGCTTTTCTGATGGAAAGCAGAACAAGTAAGACAGACTAAAATACACACATCCGTTCCCTGGCTGCACTGGGGTCGTAGTGTTTACATGTGTATGTTATACATTAAATGTTGCTATTAATAATGATGTGAACTACCAGCTACCATAGCACAACACAGGTATGGCTTATATCACAAGATTACCTTGCCACCAGTTTATGGTTTATCATTATTGTCATGGTTTTAGAACAGTGCTGTAGATTTAAATGCAACCTCTGCACTGCAGTGCTGTTGCTGTCACAGCAGCTGTCAAATAGGGCACCTTTGAAATCTGCACTTACCCTCTGCCACTGGAGAGCAGGGACTACAGATCAGTAGACTGACACAGCAATGCAGACTTACCACCTTGCTGTTTGCATGAGGCTTTCTGAAAGGGGGTGGGGCAGTTTTGCAGACCGCCCTTTCTTCTGAAATGGAATTACCCACATCATTTCATAATTTAATAAACATCAAAACGTGAGGGCTTTCACACCCTTACCACATGGCAATTCCTCACGGGTATGCCTTGACGTAACATGACAATTACATTATGTGGTTAAATTAAAGCAGTGGTATGCCTGTCCTTGAACTTGGTGGCCTCCCTCATAATGTAGGACTGTTAATTGGAACACATGGATACGACTTCTGGGCTTTTCCAGCAATGCATTTGGCCTTACCTTAGCAAAGCAAGAGGTCCAGTGAGCTGATCTTTTGAGAAAAAACAAAAAACTGCATACACAAAACACTTGGAAACACTGTGTGGACAGAAAAGTGCAAGCGTCACATGCCTAGAGAACAAAAGCCACAACTGAATCACATCACATGAAAAAAGGTGTGAAAATGTTTGATACATCCTAATACATCCTAATCATCAATGCAAATTACTATGATGATCTAAGTTTAATTACTTTAAATGAGTTAGCACTGATGTTATCGGTTGGAGTTAATCACATTGTGCGTGTGAATGCATTCTAAATTTGATAGGCACAACTGAACGGGAAATATAAGCAATCTGCATCGCCAACAATTCACACCTTTGCAGTTTGACAAGACAATAGAATGTTGATTTTTTAAGCTTGGCCTTAGTAGAAATTGGCTCCAAATGAACAAGAGATGTTTTACATGAACATTTTGTATTTGATAATAAAAAAGTCACGTTGCACCTATCACGTGTCATTGCTGCCAGATGAGTTAACTTAATGAAGAACAAACTGTTTTTCCCTACCTCATCACCCAAATTACCTGTTCCTATTTATGAATATGCACATAGCAAAAACAAATGTTTACAATCTAAGGATTTGCATGAATCATCATTAGTCTTGCTTATGCCCGATCCATCTTAAAATGATGATAAATGTTTTATTTGTTCCTTTCGCTACCAATAAACAAGGATTTGATTTTTCTGAAGTCCTTGTAGCTTGTTCGTTTTAAACATGCACGCATTGAAAGTAGTACAAATGCTGAATACACATGCGACTGATAACAAGAAAAAGGAAAACTGACGTTATGGTTTAGAAATGTATTGGCTAAACAATCTCTTGTAAAACATACATTTAGCAAACTTTCGCCAGAGATGCAGGACAGTGCTTGAAATGACCATATCAGCAATGCACATCACATTGCATTGCGGTAGAGTTCACAGCATTGGAGGGGATGGGTCAAATTCTCGAAATCTCAAAAAATGCGAAAAGACTAGCACACACACAAAATGCTCAGTGGAAGGGTGTGTTTTTAAAAAAAAAATGTCTGCTAGTTTGATAAATGCACAGGTCACCTCATTCTCAATGGTGACCTGCACTTTTCCAAGGTTCAGTACTGTAGCATGCAGTTACGAAACCAATGTGCGAAGGCTTCTAGTAAGAGTGCATTTCACATTGCAGGCCCTTAAAGTGATTGTCCTTGTGAAATGCTATAACACATTTAAAAAAAAAAAAATCGGTCTTTGTGCGAAGATTAGAAATGCAAGTAGCAGAGCAGCAGTCCACATCTCTGCTTTTCCTCTTGTCCCAAACTTGCCAGTGGAATGCCTTTGATGTTTGTGCATTTCAGAGTGCATCCCGTGGTGTGCATTGACTGACATGTAATTGTATGTTCTGGTATCTGTAATGTTTAGTTCTGTGACGGTTTGCAAGTGACAACTTGGCCCTGCTTGAAATGTAATTTCTCAGCCAGGAGAACTCCCTCCCAGTGATTGATCATGTGCCTGTTTCGATTTCAATATATGGCCTTCTGAATATGCAGGACCGGATGCAGTACATACTTTTTCCCACAGTCAATGGAGTTTAAAGTGTGAGAATCCCTTGTCTTTTGTTGTAGTGTTTTAGAGCTTTCTTTTGTTGCTCTTTTATTGAGTAACCACCACATCATTCAGATATCTCTGGGCTCATTTGATTACCATTTTAGCAATTATACATCAGCATAAATCATCCATTCTTGTTAAAAAGTGGTCATGGTGTTGACGTAGCTCAGTAGCACTATTTCCATTCATATACATCAAATAGATACCAGGCATCAGAGGTTGTACTTTTGAATTAGGACGTGACTTGCTTTTAACAGCAATTAAGAAGTACCACTTTTCTTGACATATTTTTGGCCCTAAGTACACAAATTGGTACAGCCCACATGTACAGAGCAAAAACTGTCCAGATGCAAACCTACATTACTGCAATCAATGTGTGCTGCTCCAGACATTTTCGTGAAAGAGAACGGCCTGAAAACTGGGTATATCATTAACAACTCTATCTATTATTCCATATTTCACACATAGTTTAAATATCATATTATAAAACGGTATTTTAGAATGTAAAAAGGAGATGCTACTGATAACCACGTATACATCTTGAAGGCTGCAACTTAGCTGTGCAGAAGGATGCAATGCCACTGCATTTTAGCTGTGATTTATCTGTGCAGCCATTTCATTTTCAAAGTGTTGGTGTAGCTGTAGCATAGCTGTGCAGGGGCTGTGCAGGATCTGTATTGGGGCTGTCAAACACACGAAAAATGTAAATGTGAAGGCTATTTTACAGCTAAAGGACTGCGATTCACATCCTAATCACATCCTTCATATGCAAATGAGCCACAGCTTGCTGACAGCTCCACACACATCCTTTCCCACAGCTAGCCTAAGGCTTTGGCACAGCTTTATTGACAGCCTCTGCCACAGCATCATGACAGCCTCCCACATATCCTATATCACAGCTACCCTAAGGCTTTGGCAAAGCTTTATTAACAGCCTCTACCACAGCTTCATGACAGCCTCCCACACATCCTATTTGACAGCTATCCTAAGGCTTTGGTATAACTTTAATGGCAGCCTCTATCACAGCTTAGTGACAACCTATTCTGAACCCCTGGTATTTAGACATACATCATGATTTCCTAATTGCAGCAGTATGAACTAATGATTTACATTGCTGCATTAGAATGCTACACAGCAGCAGTGTTTGAGAAATGTTTAACATGCTGTGTGCAATTTTCTAGGTGTTGTGAGACACCAACGGGTGTCTCACTTACTAGTTCCTTGGGATCCTCTCTCAGGTGGCCAGGGCACAGCCATTGCCTTTGGATCCAGGCCCTGGGGGTGGACCAGTGTGGGAAGATCATCTGGGTGGTGGATCTTTGGGGAGTGTGGGTGAGGCAATCGATGGTGAGATGCAGTATTCCCCCCTTTCCCATGTTCATACCCCATCCTATTTTATAGGATTCTCCCATGTTCCAACGCCCCCTTTCTACACAAACACTGGGTCGAGGAAGAGGACGACTGAGAGTAAAGAGGCTAACACTGACATATGTCACTGGACATGTCCCGTTAATCAGATAAGGTAAAGTCAGGCACTTGACCGTAATCACATACATCTGATGCCCATTAGCTCCCACTACATGGATAAAAGAAGGAACATAGAGACACACTCTGAGCAAGGTGAGACATGAGAAGAAGCAGATCTTCAGGGACCAGAGCAAAGGGTAGGGGAACCCTGAAGATCCCTGCAGGAGGTTGTTCCCTCCCGGAAACTGTGAAGGATGCGTGGAGAAAGCCGAATCACAGACAAGAATAAGACTGCATTGTGTAACAAGGACAGCAGCAACCCTCCTGGGTGAACAACAGAGTTGGGGAGGTGAGGCCAAGCCTGTGGTATCAACATTACTCTTGAATCAAAGCCGCAGAGACAAGAAAAGAATGCACACAACTGGTGAGTTAGCGAAAAACATGAAAGGCCGAATTGTGTCAAGGAAAGTTTGAAGCTGCAACAGTGTATCTCACAATTAAAGGTTGCGTGCATGCTGATGAGATGCGAAAGAAGGCAAACCAGTAGTGAACTTTTAAGTTACTGATAACTGTGAAGCAAGTGATACAGAGTAGAAGAGTCGTCCGGCGAAAGGAAATAGCCCACTCGAATGCCTCTGCGAAATGTTTGATGTCTTGCTATAGAGCAGCAAAGTGAACGAACTCTGAAATGTGGAATGGTCAAGATTAACCGGACGAAAGGCAAATTTAAAAGGTGATTGCTTTAAGAGGAAGTTTTCTTTGAACTGAAATACCAAGACCAAGAGACACTGGGGCAAATAACATAAGGGAGAGCTGAAGTGAATATTATGTTAATAGAACTTAAAAAGCGCAACATTTGCCCGAGGGCACCTTGGCGCTAAGGTCCAAAAGTAGTCAGCAGAGACATGATCAATCTGATTTAGAAAAGAAGAGCCTTCAGGGAGCAGCAAATGGAGAGATGGGTATCCATTGTGCAAGGGAGAAAAGGAGAGAGTTCCAGACCTTTGCTGCAGCAACGGAGAACGCTCAACCGCCTATCTGGGAATATTTTATCAGGGGGACCTTAATCGTTAGCAAAGATTGAGAGAAAAGTGCTCTGGAGGGCACATAATGTTTCCTGGAGATATTCAGCCCCCAGTTTGTAAAAAGCTCTACGGACAAAACACAGAGATTTGGCCACCACACGCTTTCCAACAGGGAGCCAGTGTAGCTTGCGTAGGAGGGGAGTCATGTGAGAACCAAAAGGGGGGTGGAACACAGCTCTTACAGCCATATTTTGCTGGAGTCAACAAACCAAATAGGCAGGTTGAGCCAGATAGAGGGCGTTACAGTAGTTGATACTGCTCATGACTAGAGAAGATATGACAGGAGTATGGAATTGACAAGGAATAAATGGCAGGACTTTCAGAGGGTTCTCAACTTGACACAGCCAGCTTCACAGACAGCTGCTTGTCAGACATTGACAGAGATTCTGAGATTTTAACACCCAGATCTTTGACCACAATAGCCAGCACAGGTCAGGGTCTGAAAGTAGCAGGCCAGAAGTCAGGGGAAGACAGATGCAACTACCAGTACCTCTGTCTTATCACCATTCAATTTGAGCCAGTTCCTGGTCATCCATCCACCCACGTCTGAGGGGGAAAAAGTTGGAAAAGTGGGCCAGGTCGAATACAGAATGATATTTAAGGAGGGCAATACAGACCCATCGATCTTGCTCTGAATGGTGGTGATCTTTTTGTCCCAAAAAATTGGCAGGGAGTGATGAAGATCCTGTGATCGAATAATATTTGAATGTGACTGAGCAGATTAGGATAGAGACTGAACTAGACTAAATAGCACCTTAGGTTGATTAATGGCAGCTTCAATCTTCCTGCTAAAATAAGCTTGTTTAGCAGATAGGATGGCCTTCTGAGGTACCTCTGTGGCTTTGTCAGCTGGGCCATAGCAAATACTCCATTTCCTTTCTGCCGGCCTGCCTAAGGGATTTAAGGACAAAAGTGAACCAAAGATTAGATTAACAGGTTTTTATATGCAGGCTTAATAGTGTAATAGTAAAGAAATATTGAGGCTGAGTACCACAAATGAAATACACCAAGCACGGCTTCTAAAGATTCACAGATCTTTAATCGACTGTACAGTTTACAAAGAAACACAGATACAGATAGCTATCTGGCTCTCAGCACCCTGCAATGAGTACCAGCCCATCAAAGTGAGGAGAGAGAGTGCTGGACCTTTAAACGTCCGTACTTTTATGCAGTTTTGAGAAATATTGTCCAGCCCCTCTTCACGTTAATTATCTTCCGTCTAGAGTTCGTGCCTAGTTCACATTCGGTTGACATAATATTTTACAAAGGATTATACATGTTTGTATTTCCACAGTGATACAATGGCAACACGTGTTCCCAAATCCTACAGCAAGCTCCCTTTATAAGTTGCATACAATCAAATTCGGCCTATATCCACGCTTGGAGTTTACTTTGCATTGTTCCCAACGTGTATTCGCGGATGAGAGAGTCAGCTCTTGGACAGCCTAAACATTAACAGAACTCAAAGGTCGGGAGGATTGGTTGCAAGTTGAAAACACAGTTCACCATTTTAGAACAGAGAATCGTACGAACAGAAATCAAAATGGCGGATGACTCTAAAATGGCAGCAAAGTTGATCAAAAATTGGAACTTTGCAACACAGTTTTCCCCATAGAGTGACTAGGCTTAGGCCAATATAAATCAAAATGAGGCGCTATATGATTTCCGTTTAACAATAGAAGCAATAGAGTCAGCTGCCCTAGTGAATGCAGCAGAGTTTTCAAGTGATATAAATCGGACAGAGGGCAGTGAGAGACAATTTGAGTGGCTAAATCTTGATGTGAGTCAGAATACCAGCTGCACTTTCTAGATGTTTGTCAAGGTCGCGGCGACAGAGTGGTCACTGACTGCACTGAGAATGCAACAACATGATGGTCAGACCAAGAAATAGGAAGAGCCGGAGAAACATAGATTGTAGTTACCAGGGCAAAAATAAAATCAAGGGTATCACCCAGCCGATGGGTCAGATAAGTGACATGGTGGTTTAAGCCTAAATCCAGTAAGGATGCTGAAAACTGAGATAACATATACTTGCTAGGTTTGTTAGCTGGAAGATTAAAATCACCAGCATTGAAAAGGTTCGAATATTTCTGCTGGAGTTCAGACACAAAAACTGGAAAATCATCCTAGTACGTTCAGTCAAGTATCAACAGGTCGCAACAGGAGTAACTTTATAAGAAGTTATAAACATCAACACGATACCCCCCAGGATTGGAGGCGAGACGGTTGCAACGCAGAATGGCATAGGCTGGAGGGAGAGTTTGTATGACAAAGGGATCAGAGTGGACACAAAGCCAGGTTTTGGAAATGTGGTACCCGGTAGGGCCTTACTAAACCCTGGAGGACAAACAGTAGAGTCAGGAGCTATGTTTAGTAGATCAGACTGGAACTTATGAAGAAACATATTAGGCGAGGAGACCCAAGGCCCGGTCTTTGCATGGATGAGCCCAGATGGGCTTGACATATGCATGGCTTTGGTGCACAAGACTCTGGTCTGCTGCGCACGTCCACTGCGCTTCCTACCCAGCCTCTCATTATAAATGCATATTTCGCACAAGCTAAACCCTCCCACTGAGGGGGAGTAGACAGTAAGAACAGACCGCAACACAGCATGTCTGAACCGGAAGCCAGGCACCTTCCAACTGACAGGCAGAAAGTACAAGGAGACCAAGATTAAAATGCTGGCCTGACAGAGGAACAGCAATTAGGTGTCCAGTGATCCACCTGCATGCAGTAGCGAGCTGATAGGAAAATAAAACAAATAACCTCCAGCCAAGCTGGCTGTACCTGATGAAGTGAATGTCAAAGTGGTCCTGCGTAGGTCTGTAGGGTATTTTGTGGAGATTTGGGGCCTGACGGTATTTTATTACCGCCGAAAAATAACTTAACAATAATCACTCTTTGTATTCAGATTTGGCCATGTGCAACAATAATACAATGGACATGCATTATTTCAGCACCCAGACCTGCATATTTGGTATACGTGGTTGGTGGTATTTTGGTGAGCATAATTCCCTTGTTTTATTTGTGGCCCCAATGTCCAGAATCCCTTATCTTTGCTTAGATTTTTCGTGTGATCACTAGAGAGACCTCAGACCTGCATTCTAGGAATACCACATTTTCCAGTGATAGTGTTGGTGTGCCACCATGGGCGAACTCACTGACTTATTTACGACAGAGAGCTATATGTGGTAGTCTTGTGGTAATTTCCACTACCTTATATACGGTAGGGAGCTATGTTCAGAGAGTCTCTCTTCCCGTTGGCTCATGTACCTCCAACGAGCTATGCTACAGTCACTCACAATTATTCATACTGATTCTGACATGCACACATCTGTCTTAAAATGACCATTGCACTGTTTAAAAATCTCCCCACATCATCAGCATTGTAATGGTAAACAATAAACATCACCCGTCTGTTTTCAAATATTTTTCTGTATTATAAAAGTTGTATTTAAACACGACCTCATTCTTTACAGAAATAAAATGGTACAGTAAAAGCATTGTCTATGACACACTGCAAAGAGCGTGGCGGAGAACAGAACTCAAATTGCAACATTGGTATTTGATTAAGACACGCACAGGAATCCTACACTGACTGCATATTTTCGTGCACACACACGGCTCCCACGCTTATGTAATTACCTTATCTGAGTTTTCTTCAGCTGTTCTCTTTCTGAATGTAGCTCCCTTGAAGATTAACCCCAGTAAAAGGATCGCCTTTCCTTCTCAAACCGGGGCCATTGCCTGGAATTCTCAGCTTTTTCAGATAGGAACGCCTCAGCCAGTGGAAAGGTCCTTCTTTCAGCTCTCCCCAATCTCGACTGCAGCAGGACACAGGAATCTGCATTCAGTCAGGAGCCCCACAGCCAGGTCTTCTCCCCAGTAGTGCAGAAAATGTCTGTCGGGAATTTTCCCCGTTACTGCCCACTAAAACTTTCCTCTCAGCCCTCTGTATGACGTGTCCCAATGAAATCCATCATCTCTCATCCTCCTACTCTTCAACAATAGCTTCGCTTATACATTTGCAATTGTTGCAAATCTGACTTCCTTCTTCCTGCAGTTACTGTGCACAAAAACACGGAGAATCAGGCAGAGAAGAGAAGAAAAAAAAATCTGCACACACATTTAAATGGTTTTCAGAGTATGCCTAATTCTGCAGTGGAGAACACATTTTATTAGTGGGTTATATTAAATAAGGTTTTATTAGTCAGGTTAATGGTTAATAGGTTAGCTGTTAATTTTCAAATGTGTCTCTCGCATTTCAGGTGAAAAATAGTGTGCATTTTTAAATGAGCACGTGTGCTTTTAACTGTAAAAATAGATTTGCATCTTATATGTTAAAATCGTTTTTGACTGAATAGCCTGTCTTTCCTTGTTAATCTGCTAACCCATATAGCAATGCACCGCACCCTTGTGGTGGTGGTGCTGCAAAAAAAAAAATTTGCTACTTGTGCAGTAGTGCTGTACTCTGTGCTGTTTGCTAAATATCCTTACATATACCCTCCTTTTGTTTTTAGAACTTGGCTATAATCCAAGCCAATTCCTAAAAACAACTTGTTCTTTCTTTTTCTTTTAAAATGCATGTGTATTGGGATATCTTTCTCTTCCTGACGTAGTCAGTAAAATCAGTAACATTTTCATTTTTACTGATAGCACAATCAACCATCCACCCATGATTAGCACCAGGATAGCCAAACCCACTATTGAGCGTTCCCCCCAGGTTCCCCAATTAAATCTTTCCACTTCTATTATGCCCAGATTACTAATTGTAATATTGTTTTTTCTTTGTGATTCAATAAATATTCCACATCTGGATCTATTGGAAAAGTATCCCTTTGAAAAAAATCGATATTTTCCACTTGGCTTTCCCAAACATCATTTGTTACATGAAACAATGTTAATCCCCCAATTGACACAATTGCATCCTTTGGAACCTGTAAATAAAAAACATAATATTTTACCTGTTTAACCACGTATGTTCCATGGTTTAAATGTACTACCGTCATGTTCTTTAAACAGGTGCTGACCAACCATTTACCTCTGACCATCTTAGCCTGTGCCATTTCTTCACTCCCCATATTACTAATAATCACTTCACATCCCTCTGATATATTTGGGTCAGATTTCAATCCACAAATAGCATCTGTGGCATCAGGAACAAACGGTTTACCTGGACACATATAATTTTGTTCTTTAAATGTTACACATGTTTCCAGGTTTGGTATTAAATAAACTTCAGGTTCCCATGACTGAAATGCCACCACTTTTGGAGTCTTAATCTTAATGAATTTGTCCTCTTGCCAAAATCCCACGTTGTGTACCCACTTCGTTTGATAAATAAGTTCAGGGGCTACAAATGGGATGCATAGCAAAAATCCGATCTCTAGTCTTTCCAAGTCCACATATAACGGCATTGCATTCCCCCATTTCGAATGCAATTTTTACCTGTATAAGGTCAATTTCCCTCCTGGTCAATCTTTCTATCATTTGACGAATGATATCCTGCGAAACAAAATACAAGGGAATATGTCCTTGAATCAATTGTGAAACTGCAGTTTGAACTTCTCTCATATAATTCATTAATAGTCTATCAACAGGACTCATTATGTTCAATATTTCATTTAAAGTTCTGTCATGCTTAAGTATTACTTTAGTCGCCCGTTGCATCACATCCGCTTGTTCATTTAGAATGATTGCAGTTTCATTTATGAATCTTACTTGTTCATCCAGTCCCCCTCTAATTCCATCTAATGTCTTTTGTATTATTTCTAGGTCAATACTCAGTTGTTGTGCTTTAGTACTCAGTGTTCCTACCGAAATAGAATTGGCTGTTGATATTGTGGTACCTATTATTGCTCCAATAGACATTACCATTGATATCGCGAGCATCACCGCACCTCTCTTTCCTCTCTTCTTCTTAATGTCTGCTGAATTCACAAATGTTTTTTCCAATTGCATTAATATATCTCTTATTGACTGCTTAGCGTCCTCTTTTCTTATTTCCAGCCACTCTTTAGTCTGTTCAATCTTAATTCCGGTATTGTTCAAGTGTTTTTCAATCAAAATCTCAGGATTTAACGGTATGTATATATTTTGGAAAATCATCCTTCTATCACTCATGATGAATCCTGGTGCCTCTTCCACCGCGATACCAGATGCTGGTCCAGGTTCAATGACAACCTGTGCTTCTGAATTCTTGAAGATCCCTCCAAATATCATCATCATTAAACATGTCATCGGTATCATCTTCAATGCTGATCGCTTTGTAGCCTTGGTCTTCACCCCTCTTTGGGGCTTTCCCGGAATCCGTCCTCGCGGGCTCCAGGACTCCATCGTCTCCCGTGGCCTCTGGTCCCAGAACCTCCGACCAAATAATGTTAATTTTCTAAATCAAAATAGAAAATAAACAAATTAAGTACATAGCACAATACTAATTTCCACCTTTTGCCAAAAATAAAACATGCTTGGTAAAAATATTTCGTTTATATTTTTTTTCTGTTTTTTTTTTTTGAAATCAAATACAAGTTAAAAGAAAACAAGCATATATTAAACAGCCTTCAATATTTAATACACTTTCTCTCTGCACACCAACCACGAGCTTCCGTTATATGTGCATTTATTTATTTATTTATTTATTTATTTATATTATATATTTTTACATATATTACAGTGTTTATGTGCCATCATAACAATCAACTTTTTTTAACTTCTTTGTCACTGCCTCCTGATTACACCCATTTATTTTCTCAAGGGACTCTATCTGTTTCTACATGCTCAAGCTGCCTGATCTCATGTCTGGGATGGCATGGTTTGATTTGATTTACATGGACAAACTGCTCTATTGCTGTTTCACCTTCATTTTTCAAAATTTTATACACTACAGGAGAGACCTTATCTATAATTCGAAATGGCCCCTGCCAGGCTGCTAGAAATTTAGAATTTTTCTGTTTACTTTTTCCAAAATGAAACTTGTACACCTGATCCCCTACACTGTATTCCTTTACTGATGTCTTTTTATCATAATATGACTTTGCACTGTCAGCAGCTCTTTCCAGATTTCTCTGCACAAAAGCAAATGCATGTTGCAAATGTCTCCTCAGTTCATCAATATATTCATGAACTGTGGATGCACTCACAAGGGTTTGCTCATGTGTTCTGTATAGTAGGTGTTGTGGTAACACCATTTTCCTACCTGTTAAGACCTCATGGGGGCTAACACCTGTTGCTTTGGCAGGAGTCGACCTGATTGCCATCAAAACCAATGGTAAACGCAAATCCCAGCTGGAACCTGCTTCTGCCACAAATTTCTTTAAAATATCCACAACAGACCTATTGCTTCTTTCAACTGTACCTGAAGACGCCGCCCGATATGCGATATGTAGTTTCCTTTTCACACCTAGTATTTGCCATACCTTACTCATTAGAGCACTTGTGAAATGACTTCCTCTGTCTGACTCAATTCTTTGTGGCAACCCAAACCTTGAGAACACATGGTTCACCAGCAATGTGGCTGCTGTTTGCGCACTACAATCTGGTGCAGGAATGCACTCAATCCACTTCGACATCAAACATACCACACTCAAAATATAACGGTGTCCCCTGCTCGACCTTTTTAAAGGACCTACATAGTCTATTTGCAAATCTGACCATGGGAGAGTTAGGCCTCTTTTCATCAATGGTGCTCTATGCATTGGTGAAGCAGGTTTAAATTGGGCGCATACTAGACATCCTCTAGTATATAATTCCACATCTTGGGACATATGAGGCCAGTAAGCATAATCTTTTAGTATTTCTAATGTTTTTTGTGAACCTCTATGGCCTGCAGTTATGGCATCATGTGCATGGTGTAGCATTAGTCCTCTGCATGAAAGGGGTACTACCCACTGTATTTGCCCTGTTATGGACTCTCTAATCATGAGCCCATCCTGTAATCTAATTCGTGTTTTGTTCTTTAATAACACCCTCAACTCTTCTTTTCCCATACAATCTTTTTCTGTTACAGGATTTTGTTCAGGATCTATCAAATGATTATAATAGATTCCCAAAATTTGATCATTCTTTTGTGCCTCAATCAAATCTTGGTCTGGCGTGTCATGACTCCACTGCACCACCGGTTGATCTACCTCCTTTGGTGCTTTAGAACGTGTGACTGCATCAATTTGTATTTCACCCATTAAATAATCAATAGGTAGCAATTCTCCCATCACAGCCCCAATCTTAGCCAGATGGTCTGCCTTATCATTTCCCTCCTTATCCTCTCCTGGTGTTTTTAAATGCCCACGAATTTTTCTCCAGTATATTGTTAAATTATTTTCTGACACCAATTTGTCTATGGCTTGTATCATTTTTCCATGTTTAAGTGGCTTTTTGTTGTATGTAACCATGCCTCTTGCTTTCCAACCAGGCAAATACTCCACAAAGCTATTCCGTGCATAGTCAGAATCAGTCACCAGGACAATTTCACTGAACTTTTTATCAACTGCAGTAGCAATTGCTTTATAGATGGCTGCCAATTCCGCCACCTGACTGCTCCTATCTCCAATCCTCATCCCTATACTAGGAACGCCTCCACATTTCAACCAGACATTTCCTATTCCTGCCACCAATTGTTTATTACTGTCATTTTCAATGTGAAAAGCACAACCATCCACATATACAGTTGGCAAATCCTTGCATGTTTTTTCATCAAAAGCTTTGTGTGATGATTGTTCAAATTCCTGCAAACTAGTTTCCACTTCCATTTCATTTGGTATTTGTTCAGCTGCACAGTCATGTAAGTCAGCTAACCCTTGAGCAATTGGGCTCTTTTTATTTTGTCCATATCTCGCTTCTACGGGAAAACCTTGTAATGCCAGCGTCCATGAAGTGATTCTGGATTGCGCTAGATTGCCTGATCTAATTCTTTTACTCTCTAAAAATTGCAAAGGTTGATGATTTGTTTCAATAATCACCTTTTCTCCCTGAACAATGGGGCGGAAATGTTGTAGCGCCCACACAGTGGTTAATAGGGCCTTTTCACATTCATTAAATTTCATTTCAACTTGGGAAAATGCCTTACTTGCATATGCAATGGTTTTGTGATTCAAATCGTGTTTTTGTGATAATACTGCTGACATACAATGTTCAGAAAAACCTATTTCTATGAAGAAATCCCTGTCCTTTATGGGGTATGCTAAACATGGTGCCTTTACAAGACATTCCTTCAATCTAGCCACTGCATCAGACTGCTCTCTTTCCCATCTCCAGGGAGTATTTAGTTTAAGCAGTTTAGTCAATGGTTGAGTGATTTCTGCATAATTCTCAATGAACTTTCTGTTATAGCCTGTCATCCCTAATAAACTTTTTACTCCTTTCACATCTTTAGGATCTTTTAATCTTTGTATGGCCTCTATTTTCTTCCTTTGTGGATTTAGCCCACGTTCAGTCACTTCATGCCCTAGAAAGTTCACTTTTTTCTTGCACCATTGTGCTTTTTGCAAAGATACTTTGGCGCCTGCTTTCTGCAATTGGCCAAGCACATGTCTTATTTCATCAAAATGGCTTTTAAGGCTTTCATTTTTTATCAGGACATCATCCACATAAACTATTGTTCCTCTTTCCGCTGCATCCGGCATGGCCTTTCTCAAAAATATGCCAAATTCACTCCCACTATTGATGTACCCGAACGGAGCTCTAAGCCAGGCATATTGAGTCCTGTCAAATGTAAAGGAAAATAAGTGTTGTAGCTCCTCTGCCAATGGCACACACCAATATCCAGAGGTGAGATCTAATGTGGTAAATACCTTTGAACCATGTATCTGAGCTAGGCCCTGATCAATGAATGGTAGTGGCCATCTAGATACTGGTACTCTTTTATTTAACTCTCTTAAGTCTGCACACAGCCGCCATTGACCATTTGGCTTTAACACACCTAAAATAGGCGTATTGGATGTGCTATGAATGGGCCTGATTATTCCCCGTGATTCCAAATTTTTAATAATCTCTGCCAATGATTCTAAACATGCCAGCGGTAGTCTATACTGGCGTACAAACACTGGATTTCTGCTACAACCTTCTGGTAGTGTGGCCACATGTAAATCAGTTATACCACAATCATAAGCATCTTTTGCAAATACATCCTTAAACTCCATAAATATTTCCCTCAGATTGTTTCGATCCTCATCGCTGTCACATGCATCCGCTAAGGAGATCTGCTCTTCTACCATTCTGGAAAATTCTGGAAACTCTTCTGGTAAAGGAATCTCAGCGCTTTCCTCTAACTGTGTGGCTGTATCTTTTTGTAGAGCTCCCACTTTTAAATATTTTGGCATATCAGCTTCCACTTCAATGGGCTGATTTCCTGTTTCATTTTCATTTAAATTAAATATTATGCAATCCTCTTGATGGCAGCACACTGTCTCATTTGAATCATAAGGATACACAGAATGAATTTTAAATATTCCTTTGGGCTGAGAGTCCAGGTGTTCTGGCAACTCGCCCTTGGCATCTACATATTTTTCAGGAATATTCCCAATCACCATGTTATTTAAATCTGCCGTATAATGTGATTTTTGTATGGCCATTCCTAATGGGGAGTTTTCCTCTAAATGAATATCCTGACAACCTTCATTATTTACCATGATTTTTACAGATCCCTCACCAATGTCTACCAATGGAATGTATTCATAATCCAGGCCTTGCTGTTTTATGGATTCATTCAGGCATACAAATGCATCAGAGCCTTTCATCTGCTGTCCATTTTTGCATTTCAGTGTTATTGCAAACTGTTTTGTGAATGCAGGAATAATAGTATTTTTCCTCATTTGTAATTCGACTGCATAAGGAACCAGTTGTGCACAATGATAAGCCCTTCTTTTGTCTTCAAATTCAGGTGCCGGACCACCTAGGCGTGACCATATTTTTTGATTAAGGAAATCTAACACCATACACATTCTGTGCATGATGTCATTGCCCATGTAAAATTCATTTTGTGCTCCACTCACTATCCATATATTATGGTAAATTGTTTTCTGACCAATGCTAATTTTAAGCATGCATCTGCCTGCAATTCGGTTTTCAAAGTCTGGACTGTCCAACCCAGAAACATATTGGTTTTTAATCCTAAATTTCGGGATTTCTTCCCTCTCCATAATTTTTTGCAACAATTTCTCATTAATGAAACTCCTTTCATGTTCAAGTGCTAAAGTGGCTTTTATTGTTTTAAGATAATCATTTATACCAACATGAACCCATGGTTGCTCATCTTCCATGTGTATTTCTGCCAGAGTGGTAATGTGTTTTTCTGAATCTGTTTTAGGAACAATATTCTGTTTGCATGTTTTCTCTTTTAAATAGAAACGTAATGTGTGCTCATCTATGGCAGTCTGCCAATCTTTCCTTGGGTCCAAGTATATTTGTACAGGTAGTTTTTCATTGTCGCTCTGATCTTTGTCTTGACACATTAATATAACAGTGACACTAGGTATGCAGCTATTCTGGAGATATACCTCCACAGCATCATTTGTTTTGGCAACGGTGTGACATTCTTTTATATTGCTGTTTTGTGATTTTAGTTTCTTAGGCCTCAATGGTTTTTTGGTTAAGGACCACAGCACTCCATTCACCCCATCTATGAGAGGAGACAATCTTTTCAGGCAATCTGTCCCCATCAGAAATGGAATTTCACAAATAGATGTGATCAATACCTCTTGTTTCATTCTGTGCTTTCCTATTTTTATGTCAACCTCAGTTACACCTATGATGGGCACCTCCTCCCCATTAAAGTTATGCACTGGGCCTTGATTTGCCTTCACTGTGATCTGACTCTGTGGAGGCCTCCCTTCATTGATACTCTTTACCAGCTCCTTGGACATAATTGTGGCCTGTGCGCCAGTGTCAATCATAGCGAAGGTGTGGCATTTTTCTTCTACAGTGATGGGTGCATAATATCTGTCCTCAACTTCCTCTAATACACATAAGAAGTGTGAATTCTTACTGAGTTCAGGGCTCACCTTTCTCAGATCTTTCTCACTTTTGGCTAAGCACATTGGTAAATGAAAAGACATTTTTTCCTCCTTTTTACCCATTTCTGTGCGAGACATTTTATTCATTTCTCCATGTTCAGAGGTTTTTTGGAGTGTGGCCACTGTTCGCCCATCCATCTGGGTAACATCAGAGACCACATTACAACCTTCCAACTGAACATGTGTAACAACATCATTCAGCAATTTGTCATTTTTTAATTCTGTGCATTTGTGATCATTTAGTGTAATACCAGCCCTTTCAGCCTCTTCAAAAATATGTGGCTCAAAGAATTCTTCAGGTGATTGACTTGTACCTTGCTTGTGAGTATTTCCTTTTTCTGTCTGTGTTTGGTCATTGTTTTGCTTGCCCAGGGAAGGAGCTATGGCATCCCCACTTACTCCCTGTTCACTGGTATTCCCCATGCATGAGTCATTTTTCTTAACTCTGTCCCTTTGTTCTTTTGGAATTCCTAATGTTTCTTTTTCATTTGTGCAAATCTTTACTGTTTTATTTAGCTCTAAGTTAAACCGTACCTCTTTTTTAGAAGTATTTGCACTTTCTATCACAATTTCATTTACTGGTACTTTCATTTTTAATCCATTAGTCACCTCAGAGTTGTTATGCAAAATTATATCAGAGCAATCTGTCATTTTGGCACTGCGATTATCATGAGTACTTAGTCACTTTTCGGAAGCCCCCCGGTCATTGCTATGGCCATCAGCCCCCTCTTTGGAAGGTTGTTTTTGCGCTGTATAGAGCTTTCCTATTTGCTCAGCTAACATTTTCACTTGGGCCTCAAGGCACTGGAACCTTTCCATCTCTCTAGGATCCTCTTTCTGTGGCCTAGGTCGATATTGGTTGTTTTCCCCCTGATTGGATCTATTTTGATACCTCTCAGGTGATTGATGTTGGTTGGGATGGTTTCTGAACTCTTGATTCATTTGTGGAGGGGAGCGGGTTGCACCCATCCTTTGATTATAGTCCCCTGGTGGGGAATCATTGTACTGGCGTGGACTGTAGTTCACGTTTTGCCTCATGTCCTGTCTCTCAGATTGTGGGTACTGGCCCCTATGTTGATTTCCATTATCAGTAAATCGATCCACATATCGGGGCCTATCCTGATTACCATATATCATGGTGCTGGGATCAAATCTGCTCTGTGTCCCCAATGACTGGTAGGGACCATCATTTCTTTGATCTTGATTTTGTCTCTGGTTATTGTTCATACCTGCCATATCAGACCGGTATCTTACCCGGGGTCTATCCCCTAAATATCTAGGGCTGATGTAGCTCTCTCTATTACTAGGATCATGTGTTTGGAACATTGGTACAGGAAATGGCGATCTTTGTTGATTACCCCTTTGTTCAGGTGTCACATTATTTTTACCTTGGCTTTGAGCAGACTCAAGGGACATTTTGGCTGACCTGATTTCCATTACTGTGGCCGAGGGTTCTTTAGATTTAGGCCTGGTATCTTTCATTTTATCACTTTCTCTACCCTGACAATAGAGTACCTCATATAGCTTTGTGCTTTGATGTACAATCCATTCAAGGGACTTGTCACGGTCAAATTCACGGACCAATTGGGATATGATGTCTTTCTGTAGCCCATAGAAGTATGCAGTTTTAAACTCATTGGAATTTGAGTCAAAAGATACATCAAAGCGAGAGAATGCTCTTTTTAAGTCTTGTAAAAATTGGCGAGGGGATGTATTAGGTCCAGCAGTAATTGTGTACGCGACTTTCTTTGCCTCCTGCAATGACTGAAAAGGAGAAAAATGACGCCTAATTTCTTTTTCAAACTCCAGCCATGTCATATTCTGCTGTTCATTTAATCCCCTTATGATGCTGGCCGTCGGGGCATCTAAAGTTAAATGAAAATATTGTCTGTACTGTTCCCTAGGTATCTGGAGTGCTTTAAAAATGTCATGCACCGCTTCTAAGTGATCCTCAATGCAGCATTCACCTCCCTTTTTAAATGGTTTGATCAGGGCTTTAATGGATTTCATTATTTTTATGGGGCTACTTGTTGCAATGCATGGAATTGCACTATTTTGTGAGTCAATCCTGTTTTCAGGTGTATGAGATTGGTGACTGCCCCCAATGGGAGTATCAAATCCCCCAAGGGCGCTGCAACCAAGTTCAGTCACCGGCCCAGTCACTGGGGCACTAGCTCTTTGGGCAGAGCTAGACTTCACCTCCACTCCATTAAATGTGGTACCCTGCCGCCTCTCCTGGGACCTGGGAATGCACATTTGCTGTTCTAAGTCCTTACACTTTTTAAGGAGTCTGTTGGCTTCATCATGCAAATAATTATTTTCATCACTCATTTTATTAATCACCTCCTGCATTTCGCACATTTGCGTTTGGCATTCATTGAACTCTTTATTTCTCTTGTCTCTTTCTTGGATCATTTTAATCATTTCTTGTTCTGCACTCTGGAGATCACCTTCTTTTTCACAATGTTCTTTTTGTAAAATCTGCATTTCTGAAACAACCTCATCTTTATCCTGCCTAATGTGATCCACTAAGGCTTTTAAGTGTGCCAATTCTTGCTCACTATCCTCAAATTGTTTCTTGCTTTTGGATAACTGAGTATCAAAGTCTCTGCATTTTAATTGCATGTCTTTTTGGCATACATCCAATTCTGCTCTCAACATTTCCTGATTTTTACTTGCACCCTCTAATTCAGTCTTTAACCTGTTAATTAGCTGAGTATCATTCTCTTGCATTCGCAGGGATTTGTTTAAAATAAACCATATTTTGCCGCATAGCCGTATTAAACAGTCTTTCTCTGCACTTTTATCGGCTGCATTAAATAATCTTGTAAGGCAGACCTGAATTATGCTGCCTTCTGCAAAAATATTGTCTAGTTTTTCTTTCTGCACCTCACCCTGAATGCGGTTACTCCATTCTAACGTACTATTCGAAGACCAATTCCCATGTGCAAATAACTTTGCCTCTAAATATTGCACTAGATCTGAGAATGTGGTTTCCCTTTGTGACATTCTGAAATTCGTTTTTAGTGGCACACTGCTATTATAAAATGGGTTCCCTTTAATGTGCAAATGGCAGTGTGAGACACGCTTGCCACGCCCAGTAGGTACTCTATGATCACTTTCCCGGCCTGCAACGCACCATAAATATGTAGGGTATTTTGTGGAGATTTGGGGCCTGACGGTATTTTATTACCGCCGAAAAATAACTTAACCATAATCACTCTTTGTATTCAGATTTGGCCATGTGCAACAATAATACAATGGACATGCATTATTTCAGCACCCAGACCTGCATATTTGGTATACGTGGTTGGTGGTATTTTGGTGAGCATAATTCCCTTGTTTTATTTGTGGCCCCAATGTCCAGAATCCCTTATCTTTGCTTAGATTTTTCGTGTGATCACTAGAGAGACCTCAGACCTGCATTCTAGGAATACCACATTTTCCAGTGATAGTGTTGGTGTGCCACCATGGGCGAACTCACTGACTTATTTACGACAGAGAGCTATATGTGGTAGTCTTGTGGTAATTTCCACTACCTTATATACGGTAGGGAGCTATGTTCAGAGAGTCTCTCTTCCCGTTGGCTCATGTACCTCCAACGAGCTATGCTACAGTCACTCACAATTATTCGCGCACCCGTGTAAAGCCCCGTTAAGTCCCGCTTTGCCGTGGACGCTTCTCCAGTGCTTTTACGGTCAACAAAGGATTTGCTGCTGTACTCACTACAAGATCCAGCAGGCTTTGCTGCATCAAGGGCTGGGTGGAGCTATATAAGCTCAGGATCGCGCGCACCACGCGCGCGCACCCGTGTAAAGCCCCGTTAAGTCCCGCTTTGCCGTGGACGCTTCTCCAGTGCTTTTTCGGTCAACAAAGGATTTGCTGCTGTACTCACTACAAGATCCAGCAGGTGAAAGGAAGAGTGAACTGTGCACTATATGGAGAAATTATAGCCATAAAACAGACTATATAACATACTTTTCTCTTATTTAGGCTTTGCTGCATCAAGGGCTGGGTGGAGCTATATAAGCTCAGGATCGCACGCACCGCGCGCGCGCACCCGTGTAAAGCCCCGTTAAGTCCCGCTTTGCCGTGGACGCTTCTCCAGTGCTTTTACGGTCAACAAAGGATTTGCTGCTGTACTCACTACAAGATCCAGCAGGTGAAAGGAAGAGTGAACTGTGCACTATATGGAGAAATTATAGCCATAAAACAGACTATATAACATACTTTTCTCTTATTTAGGCTTTGCTGCATCAAGGGCTGGGTGGAGCTATATAAGCTCAGGATCGCGCGCACCGCGCGCGCACCCGTGTAAAGCCCCGTTAAGTCCCGCTTTGCCGCTTCGCCGCGGCAACGCGGCTAGTGCTGGTTATTTAAGCTGGTGTTTTGTTTTACAGTTAGATTCTAGGGAAGCACATTGTATTTAGGTGCTATTAAAACTTGTGGCGTCCGGAAAGAGGCACCCCAGTGCTAAGATGTTTACACTTCGTACTGGCATGCCTTGCACCGAACGAGTTCATGCCTTAATGGAGTCCACTTCAAGAGACAGTCCAGCGTTGTTTACAAAAATGGTACGACCCTCTGCCAAAAGTGCACCGTGGGACAAGCGAATAAAGAAGAGAAGCTCACGACTGGATTTCGTCATGGGCGACTTAAGGAACTTTGGGTTCAACAGTTGTCGGACATCACGCTCTGTAGCTAGAATGCCTGAACTTAACAATCTAAGTGTATCGAATATAGAAGCGCAGCCCCTTTATAATGACGTAGGGGCGTGCTCTGCTCAGCAATCTGTGGTGAATTCACAAGTGACACAGGTCACAGATGGTGACAAGGAAGTGGAAGAACAGCCATGTAACATTTCACTGTCTGATTCAATGATACTCCAAAATGCCCGTTCAGGGGTTGTTAGCTCAGCTCCCCTTCAGATAGAAAGCCAGGATGTTGGTGTTGCTAAAGATGTTGTAATTATTGAGCTGGAGTCATCGGACTCTTGCTTTGTGGCCAAGGACGACACTTTTGATCTTTCCAAGTCGCCAGCATTGTTTAATACTGGAGACATTTCAGAATCTGAAAGTTCGATCTCATTTATTCCGCCGACTCCCAGGAGACCAAATGGAAATAGCTTGATTATAAGTCTGGATCTCGTGTTAAAAAAAGATGATCCTATAACACTGGAAAAAATGAACATGGCTTTGATGTCTCTAGCTAGACTGTTTGAAACTTTAGACTCCAAAATCAATGTAATACAAGATAATGTTGATAACTTCCAGAGATCTCAGAAGGCATTTAGTTTGTCCTTGGCCCGAAAGCAAGAGGCTGATGTTGATCAGGCAGCCCATTTTTCTAAACAACTGGGTATGTTGTTATTAACCTGCCAAAACATTGATGACCAGCTAAATGGCAAACTGAACCCAGTTACAGTTGGGGGAAATATACAAAGTGTTAACACTGTTGTGCCCTTTGTTGAGGGCATTATAAGAGAAGTGACAGCTAGGGAGACAATGAATGTACCAATGGGGCTACAATCTGACCCAAGAATTGAAATAATCAAATCTGTTCACGGTGGGAAGGGAGGAAAGTCTGTGAAGTCTGTGGAGATGACACTGGTGAATCCCTTACCCGATCAGTTGATACTGAGGGAAGAGGTGGCAAGGGTTCCTATGGTTGATGATTCAAAAATCAGAGAAACACAGCAGTTAAAAGGGGCGTACACGATATTTACAAAAAAATCTAAGGGCCCCTCCAATCAATCAATGTTAAATCCAAAGAAGTCAAAAAATCAGAAGTACAAAACAACGGCTGTGAGTGGGTCTACGAAACAATTCTTTAAATCCCTGTCTAAACCAAATAGATGCTCAATGTTAGCTTCTAGTGCTATCACAAAAAAATATCAAAATCTATCTCAGGAAAGACAAAGAATGTTGAACAAGGGCAAGGATCCCAACCATAGGACTCTCCCTTATGCTCCCTTAGATGAGTTGGTGCATGTTGCGCAGGAGCTGGGGAGCGGATCTACTAATGTAACGGCCCCAACCCAAGTGCCACCTGTACCGAAGAACAAGCGAGTGAAAGCTAACCCAATGCCCAATGTCACAGTCAATACGCAGGACCTTAGGAAAGCTGTGGATGAGTATATGAGTCAATACCATCCTAAGCCATATGTGACTCACCCTCTGTCTCAGACTTTTAATCCATCACTGGAGGAACCTGAATTAGGGGATGATGAAAACACTAATGGCGAAAGCACCCTCCCTATTCAGGAAGTAAAGTCCTCTAAGAATGACCTACTAATAAATAAAACAATTGTGGATGTGCAAGACAACCTACAAAATAATATTCTATGCACAATTAAAGACTGTCTAGTTGCTTTGACCACGGAACAAAAAAGTCTTAAATCTTCCTTGAAGGCAATGAGGAGTGGCCACTCTGGTGTGGGAAACCCATCTCATGAAGAATGTATCTCTAAGAATGTAACGTTTAAATCCCCATTGGAGGAGATCCAATCTTACAAGAATAGAGATTCACTTAGTAAACGGAATCATTCTGATGTTAAGGTACCACACAAGAGTAAAAAGCCTACCCAATTGTTTTCCCTGTTCCTCAGTTGTCGGGGGGGTTCCTTTCCAACATACATAATGAACAGAGGAAGCATCATGCAAATATTTGCAGATATCCCAAATTTGGAGGATATCTCCTCAGGTGATGTAGTACAAGTGGAGTTCCCCGATGATAATGATCCAACGGTGTCCTGTATGTGGTTAAGTTCTCGCATCATTTACAATATCATTTGGTCCGCTAGATCTGAATTTTTTGATTTGGGCTTTGATTTAATTCCAACTACTAAGGAATCCCAGCCGGTGGAAGCTATCACTGAACCAGCTAGTCAGGTAATCAGTGGTGAGCATACCTCAGGTAGGGGATGCAGCTGTGGGAAAGCATAACTAGGAACTGATGACCCTGATGTTCGAGGTCAGAAATTGGTAGTCATGAGCTGGAACACGAGGGGATATAAACATTTGTTAAATAATGCTAAGTGTGATCTCAAAGATTGTGATCTAGCCCTTTTGCAAGAAACCTGGTTGACTGTCCCCCTATCGTGGAACAATCATTATGTCCATTTAGTTCCAGCAATTAAGGGACAGAAAGGTAGACCAATGTCTGGGTTGATGACTATCTCCAATATGTCCACGATAGCTATTATCTCTGAGGGGCCCAACCCAAACTCCTATTTGCAATGTTCAGTAATTATGTTCCAAAAGCTGAAATTTTTAGTCATAAATATATATTGGAACCCAATTGCAATTTCAACCTCTACTCTCCTTAATGATTTGAATACATTAATGGAAGACAATATAACTATCCCGGACATTGCGCATGTAATATTAGCCGGGGATTTGAATATGCATTTGCTGGCATCATCTAAGAAAAGGAGTTTGGATCGGGTTTCGCCGTGGAGAACTTTTATTACTACGTGGGACCTAATTATGTTAAATGGGGCAGTGGAAACTGATAACCCTCCATCATACACGTGGTCTTGTGGTGCTCAAAATGCTATAATTGACTATATGTATGTTGATAGAAGGCTGTTTGAGAAAATCTCCGAGTTTAGGGTAGTTCCCACCTTAGCGAGTGATCATTGGATTTTGAGAGCTGAGTTTGTGATCCAAACCAAGGAAGAACTTCGCTCCAGTCCAAATCAATTGAGTGGTCTAATTATAAACGCCCAACGAAACAGACTTCATTGGTCAAGCGATGCACTGCAAACATTTGCACGCAGTGTAACGAATGACCAACAGCGACTGATAAGAGGTATGGATGTTGCTGATTATCATGATAAAATGCATCTCTTTGCCCCTGCTTCAACCACAGAAACTAACAAGAGCAGGCAGCAGCATATCCATATGTTTGATTTGGCCATTAGAGATCGAAAGAGGCAATACCGAAAACAGAAAAGACAGATTTCTAACTTACCGGTACAGTATCGTGAACTGGCTCTACGCAAATTGAAGACCAAATATAGAAATTGGATTCGAGGTCACAAAGCTAATATGTTCCAACATGATGGGGAAAAATGGTTACAGATGGTCCAAACTAAAAATACATCACAAATCTGGAAAATGATAAATAATGGAGCAGGCGCTCCGCAGTTAACGGCACAACTTAATGGCGTGTCGGAAAAAAGTTGGGTCGCCTACTTCACTAGTATCTACGCTCTTCCGGCGAATAGTACCTCAAAGCTGAATCTAGAAATATTGAATTCAGCCTTTCAGATTAGTTTTGACCGTGAAGATGTTTTGTTTTATATCAACAAAGCTAGCTCTTCAAGAGCTCCTGGTCCTGACGGTTTATCAAATGATGTCCTAAAACAGAATCCGGAGTTATGGGCATCTATTCTCTGTGCTATCTTCCAGGTCCTGCAAACAAAACAAGCAGTTCCTCCGTCGTGGTGCAAGGCCATCACAGTGCCAATTTATAAGAAAGGCGACCGAACAAATCCGGCCAGTTACCGTCCAATTTCTCTTCTTGACGCCCCTGGCAAGATTTTCAGCAGAATTGTTTTAAGAGACCTTGACAATTGGGCTTCAGAAGAGAATCGGCGAGATCCATTTCAAACTGGTTTTGTGCGAGGTCTTGGCACAAGCATCAATATAACGACCCTCAATGCAATCAAAGAGTTATACGCCACAAGAAATCAACCAATATATCTGGCGTATGTTGACTTTCGAGTGGCCTTTGACTCGGTAGATCGGAACCTATTGTTGGAGAAGTTGCTGAAATTTGGCTGCCCACCCTCACTTGTGCATTTGATACATTTACTTCATTCGAACACTTCAATGAAAGTTAAATTGAATCTAGAAGGGCTGCTATCAGATGAAATACCAACCAAACGCGGCCTAAAACAAGGCTGCATCTTAGCCTCTACATTGTTTAATTTGTTTATATTTGATCTTGGCAATGAATTCAACAATGTTGTGAATGACGCCCCGAAACTTGGCAACCAGGTCATTGCATGGCTCCTGTATGCAGATGATTTAGTTCTTATCTCGCAAACACCGAGAGGCCTGCAAAATATGCTTGATAAACTTGATCAGTATGTTGCCAAAAACAACTTGACCTTAAATTTGGAGAAAACACAGGTGATGGAAATGGGGAGACTTGGACTTAGATCAAAGAAACAGTATTGTTGGCTTTTGAACAAACAGAGGTTGAAAATAGTCAATGAATACAAATACTTAGGAGTCATATTTAGCAACTCCTCCACTAATATACCCCAAAGAGATGGTATAGAGAGTAAATTGTCCACTCCAATCTCGCAAGCGAGAATCTTGCAATATAAGTATGGTAAGTTCTCGTGCAAACACATTCTCACCTTCTATCAACAAAAAGTAATCCCCATTGTTACCTATGGTTCAGAAGCCTGGTCACCTCCACAGGCTGGTTATTGGAACAAAATTGAGGCTAGGTTCTGGAAGAAAGTTCTGAATCTTCCAAACTCTTGCCCAAACGCACTGCTTCGTTTCGAGTTGGGAATTCTCTCAGTGAACATACAAGTGTCCTGGAAGAGATGCTGCTTATTTCGGAAATGTGTGATGGGCTTATCCAGCAATAGTGTGCTAAGAATTCTGGCAGACTACTTATTGCGGTCAGAACATTTATTCCCATTAAATTGGAGAGCGGCTGTTTTGTCGGATCTAACAGAAGCTAATATCACATTAGATCTATTACTATCCAATCCTACCAAAGCTAAAACCAAATTGTATCATTTAGATTGGCACATAACGCAACAGAACTGTATGAAGCTAAAAGATTTTGATAGAGCTATGTTTGGGCATAATAAATTCCAAGGAACTGCTGATTATCTATTAAAATGTCCTTCCCATAAATTGAGAAATCAAATATTGCGATTTCGTTTGAATCTATGGCCAACGAAACAAGTTCTGCTAAGGAGGGGTATTATTAAGAGAGACTGTCTTTTTTGTCGATTCTGCAATGATGCAAAAGTCGAAGAAACATTGAAACATCTATTGATAGAATGTGCTGCATTACAATCACAGAGAAAGGACTTGGTTGACAAACTAACAAGGCATCATTACATAAGACGCTCTAATGATGAGCTATGGTATGAGCTGTTCGCAACTCCAAAGATAACAATAAGAATAGCCACTATCCATTTCCTAAACAAAATATTATGTCCCATACTCAAGTGAGTAACCAATTTGCCCATTGGAAGAAATGGAAGAAATGGGTTAGTACTTGGCTCTCTATATATATCTTGATTGTGGTATGGTTGTATCTGATTTTAACATGTGATTGCAGGCTAATTCACAGGACTAGATTCGCTAACTGAAAGTAGCTGTGCAGAGGGCTCTACTTATTTGTTTTAATTATTAGTCAAGCAAATGCTATGTAATTCCTACTATTCATCTTACACAATTCCTTTTTCTTTGTTTTCTAATGATGTATGTATCTTGTTTTAAACTTCGTTTTGAAAGGTTGATTTAATCAGCCATCCAAAATAAAAAAAATAAAAAAATAAAAAAATAAAAAAAAATTATTCATACTGATTCTGACATGCACACATCTGTCTTAAAATGACCATTGCACTGTTTAAAAATCTCCCCACATCATCAGCATTGTAATGGTAAACAATAAACATCACCCGTCTGTTTTCAAATATTTTTCTGTATTATAAAAGTTGTATTTAAACACGACCTCATTCTTTACAGAAATAAAATGGTACAGTAAAAGCATTGTCTATGACACACTGCAAAGAGCGTGGCGGAGAACAGAACTCAAATTGCAACATTGGTATTTGATTAAGACACGCACAGGAATCCTACACTGACTGCATATTTTCGTGCACACACACGGCTCCCACGCTTATGTAATTACCTTATCTGAGTTTTCTTCAGCTGTTCTCTTTCTGAATGTAGCTCCCTTGAAGATTAACCCCAGTAAAAGGATCGCCTTTCCTTCTCAAACCGGGGCCATTGCCTGGAATTCTCAGCTTTTTCAGATAGGAACGCCTCAGCCAGTGGAAAGGTCTTTCTTTCAGCTCTCCCCAATCTCGACTGCAGCAGGACACAGGAATCTGCATTCAGTCAGGAGCCCCACAGCCAGGTCTTCTCCCCAGTAGTGCAGAAAATGTCTGTCGGGAATTTTCCCCGTTACTGCCCACTAAAACTTTCCTCTCAGCCCTCTGTATGACGTGTCCCAATGAAATCCATCATCTCTCATCCTCCTACTCTTCAACAATAGCTTCGCTTATACATTTGCAATTGTTGCAAATCTGACTTCCTTCTTCCTGCAGTTACTGTGCACAAAAACACGGAGAATCAGGCAGAGAAGAGAAGAAAAAAAAATCTGCACACACATTTAAATGGTTTTCAGAGTATGCCTAATTCTGCAGTGGAGAACACATTTTATTAGTGGGTTATATTAAATAAGGTTTTATTAGTCAGGTTAATGGTTAATAGGTTAGCTGTTAATTTTCAAATGTGTCTCTCGCACCATAGGCATTTTAGGTGAAAAATAGTGTGCATTTTTAAATGAGCACGTGTGCTTTTAACTGTAAAAATAGATTTGCATCTTATATGTTAAAATCGTTTTTGACTGAATAGCCTGTCTTTCCTTGTTAATCTGCTAACCCATATAGCAATGCACCGCACCCTTGTGGTGGTGGTGCTGCAAAAAAAATTTGCTACTTGTGCAGTAGTGCTGTACTCTGTGCTGTTTGCTAAATATCCTTACAGGTCTATGGTAAAAGCCTTGCACATTCGAAAGTCTTCCACATCAAGGAAAGGTCAGAGCCCGACTCAGGGAGACCAGAAAAGTGAACTAAGTTAGGGGAAGGGAACCCCTAATGAACGTGAATGAAGCTTGGGGAAGGGAACCACTGTTAGTGCTGTGATTGTGAGGTCTGAGCCCGGCTGACAGAGATCTACGTTGAATCAGGTACTTTGTGTTGAATGGTCCGAGCTCGACTGAGGGAGACCCACATGAACTGTCGATGCCTTGAGATGTCCGAGCCTGACAGAGGGAGACCTATGTGAATTGTTGATACCTTAAGAGGTCCGAGCCCAACAGAGGGAGACCCATGTGAACCCTTGTTGTACTGTGAAAGAACTTTTCGAAAGCTGGAATAAGTGACTTTACTGTCGAAGGCCAAGCAGGCCTTGACCCACGTTTTGAACTGTCTTTTTTCTTTACAACTTTGAGCCAGAGTGTGTCATCCTGTTTACGGGGGCCACCTTACCCCGTGCTGTCCAACATGGGGAGGAGAGATGACCCAGCTACCTTGATCCGTTATGTTATAACACTGACTTTCCCTTGCATATACATTTCCCTTTACACACTTTTTGTATAAGAGATAGGGCAGGAATTAGGTTCTGTTAATATAGGCCGTTTTGGTTTGACAAAGACTGACTAGGACTATGTTTTCTTTATTATTTGATGGTAGAGACTACTCCCATCACAACTATAGGGCAAAGTAGGAGGTTTTCCAAAGCCCAAGAATTGAATAAAGTTTTTGAAACTTGTAACTCTTGTGTCAGTATCATACTTGTGATACCATGCCTCCCTTACATATGGTTGGTAACAGAAGGGACAACCTGGGGTTGGGCAGGACTAAAAGGGCTAGAGAAACATTGTATACAAGGGGTTTGTCCTGTCCTCAAAACATTTGTAAATGCAATAAATTCTTGCAATAATTATTTAAACCTTCAGAAGCAACCAGCAAAACAACTAACAAGTTTGTGTCACTGGGAAAAGAAAAATCCAACCACTGAGATTTAGCTACAGCTGCCTTTTTTAATTTGGCTAGACATGTCGATTTCATGTATTTTTAGATAAAGCAAAATAGCTTTTTGTGACAAAGTGCTCAGACAGTATGTGAAAACAAATCTGTAGATAATACATACAATCAACGGCAAAATATGTACCCACAAAGGCACGATTTGGCTCAATATTACTTCATATTAGTCCATTCATGTGCAATCATTACAGGTTCATTGGGTACTGTTTGCACAGTATAGCCATTCCAACTGGTGTTTCAAATGCAGCATTTTCTACACAAATTAGTAAAGCATTGTGTATACAGAATGCATATATTGCACGTTGATACACATAAGACCCCTGATATGTTTTGCGTGGAGGTGTCACCACAGTCACTAAGACCAAGCCAAATGGAGCCAAGTGTTAGCAGGTCTCCCTGGGGATAAAGATATATGTGTATACTCAGTGTTAGGCAAAAGGATGGAGCATAGCTGAAAAAGAATGTTAAAAAGGTTAAAAACACCCTGTAATTCGTGTGAAGGTAAGTGAAAGCCTGGAGGCCCTGTGGCCCAAAGGACTGACCTTAAATAGAGCTGGAAGGAAGTTTGAGCTCTCAATGTTATTTCTTCAACAAAAAGACAGACTCATGTGAAGGTCAATGTCTGGAAACAGCTCCTATTACCAAGTGTAACGGTAAGGTGATCTGATGTGGCCTGGAAGGAGGAATGGATATTGTGAGTCAGAAGTTAGAGGTTGCATGAGGTAGTGAAGAGTAAAGGTGGCACTAGGCCAGTAAAATTAACCTTGCTGGCCTGGTAAACGGCCCTGGGTTCTGGGTCCGAGGAGCAAGAGGGAGCAAGGGGCAGGGATTTGGACCCAGAGGGGGTGGGTTTGGACCATCACAATGTTCTAATTGTTTGAGGTGGGGTATTTTGCAAGGGAATGCAGGAGCAGGTCTGCAATGGGGTATAATTACATGTCACCACAGCAGCGCCAAGGGCCCCAAAGACTAGGGTATCAGCAACAGGGTCAAGGGTATTAAAATCAAGGGTATTCACAGGGGCAACCCCAGACAACTAGCAGCCTCAAGTATCTGATATAGAGGTATGGCACCCGCTGCAGCAACAGCAGGGTGGTTTGGCCATGGTCAATAGGGTATCAGGCACAACCAATGCCCCCTTTGGAGGAGCAACAATGATGGGGGTAACCCCTTCTCATTCCCTGGAAGGAACACATATACTGATTAGAACAGCCCAAAGAGAGCACTCGGGTGATCGGTCTTGTCAACAACCATACACCCTACCTTTGGTGGGGGCAGAGATAGGAAACAAGCAGTTCATATTTATGGTAGACTCAGGTGCAACAAAATCATGTATCATGGAGGGAAATATTACATTATCAGCAAATATCTTGATATGCAGGTATTCTCTGGGGCTATATACATAGTTCCATACACTACGAGCCTGACATAAAGGTGGGAGGGAAGGTGGTATTTATTTATGTATTTATTTATTTCCATTTGTAAAGCGCACAGTCAGCCTTGGGCATTGCAGCACTGTTGCAGAGAGCTTACTTAGTTACATGAACACAACATTGTAAACATACATTTGAGTAGGGTACAAGAACAGCAGGAATGTTTTACATTTGGATAGAAACACACTGTTCCTCGGTTACAGTGGAACAAAGTGGTGCATGTTAATTAAACAGTTTAGTTTTAAGAACTTTTCGAAAGATAATGTAGGATGCTTCAGTTATGAGCTCTGTAGGTAGGGCGTTCCAGTGTTTGACTGCTAGATGTTGGAAACTGGCCCCACCAGCTTTAGCTCTTTTGAATGTGGGGAAAAACATCATGTTAGCATGGTGTGGTCAAGTGGGTCTGGAGGAGGATAGAGGAGTGATCTTTGCTGTTAAGTAGGGTGGTGCAGAGTGTGATATGCATTTATGTGTTATGTCTTAGTTTTTAATAAAATCTGTACAAGCTCCCATACTATATTCTGACAGTTCCACTATTAATTTACTGGGCAAGGATTTGCTCATTAAACTAAATATGACAATATCATTCACAGATCGTGGTATAGTTTGCGCCACATCTGGGATATGGCAATAGGAGCAATGCTGGTAATACATACAATGACAGGGGAGGTAGTGGTTTGCGGTACCCCATGAACCCGGATATGTTCATTTATGGTATTACTGTGCTTTTGGAGTGGTGCTTCAGATTGCTAAACATTGTTGGCGAGTGCCTACAGATTTCTCTTTCATCCAGTTGTGTCACCTGAGGTAGTGGTGGGAACAATATTTTCGCTGGATATACAGGCACTGTTGGTTTCTGACAAAATGGTTATCCTGAAAGGAATAGACAAGGATGGGTGTGAAACGCGTACAGAGCTCTCTATAGATCCAACGGTACAGTTAAAGGCAGTGACAGATGATGAGCTGTTTGAGAACAACAACAAAAACAGGGAGACATTTTTAGAGATGACAGTACTAACTCCACTTCTATTTCTTGATGAAGAAATACAGCGCATTCCTTTGCAGTTGTGGACTACAAATCCACACAATGCAGGGGTACTGAAAGACGGGACCCCTGTGCGTGTAACACTGAATCCAGGTGTAGTGCTGCCCAGGGTAAAACAATATCCATTATCAAGGAAAGGGGAGAAGGTTATCAGAAATACAATACATGCTCCAATGGGCTAGGGGATAATTGTGCCATCAACATCTCTGTGTAACACAGCGATATACCATGTCAAGAAATAAACAGGGGGCAACTGGAGAATGATCCAGGACTTGTGCCCTCTAAATGACGTGATAACAAATGAGTTTCCAGTCATGACGAATCCTCCAACTCCCCAAAGAATTCACTTCACTAGAGTGGATTTGAAAAATGCATTCTTCTCGATTTCACTCCATCCTGAGTCGAAGTTGCTCACAGCATTTACACAGGGGCAGAAGTGGTTCGAACATACTAGGTTACCTCTGGGGTAATGTGAAAGCCAGAGCATATTTAACAGAATACTGCACACTGATTAAGAGAATTGTCAGGTGCCCAGCATGATTATCCAGTACATGGAATGGAGGAGAGCTCAGGGGTAACATGCTCGCCTTGGAAGCAAGACAGCATGGAACAACACAGGTTTGATCCCCGGATCTGCGCTTAGCAACCTCTGGGTATTAAGCGTGTTATAAATAACCTATCGTATCATATCATATCACACCACGGACAACATGTTAGTGTGCAGTGACAGTGAGCAGCAATGCCAAAGGTATTCAATCACACTCTTATAATTGCTGGCCTGTAAGGGGTAGAAGGTTGACTAGGCTAAATTGCAATACTGCCAACAGGAGGTGCTCTATATGGGACTGTTCATATCAGCAAATGGTAAAAGGATACTACCAGATAGGGCAGCATCTGTACGCACCACCGCCATACCCGCCTCAGTTAAAGAATTGCAGAGGTTTCTGGGGCTCTGTAACTACTGCAGGGCATAGATCTTAGATTACGCAGCATGCACAAGACCACTTCTGCAGCCCCTTAGGGAAGCACAACAAACACATGATCATAAGTTACAAGGGACTGCAGATATGATCAAACAGTTTGACCATCTAAAAGAAGTGCTTAGTTCAGCTCCCGTACTTACAACCCCAGACTACGCACAGGAATTGTACTTGTTCTCACATTCTGATGGCCAGCTCTTGACCGCAGTGTTGACACAGAACAGTATTATAGACCATAAGCCATTGGCCTATTACAATGGCACAATGTATTCAGTGATGCAGGGGGAGTTCAAATGCGAACAAGCTTTAGAAGTTGCTTCATTTTCAAAAGAAATGAGCTCTACTATTGTAATGAGGTTCTCACTTACGTTGTATGTGGAACATTCTCTATTTGCAATCCTAGAAAGGTCAAAGTCCACCCTGACTAAACAGAGATCTTTGGCGTACGAGATTATTATCTCAAAGCCCCACATTCATGTGGTTAGATGCAAAACAGTGAATCCGCCAACCTTTCTAACAGTTATGCTCACTGCTGAAGATATGACATTGCACAACTACACCACATACGAGGGGGAGGAGGATGACATCTCCAAATCAAAAGATTGTTCATTGGCAGAGGGTGAGGTACTCTTCATTGATGGGTCGTCCACAATTGACCAGGCGGATGGACAAAGACATACAGGGGCAGAAGTGGTTTGACTTCAGGAAGGGCAGTATGAGATGATTGTTCTGAAAAGATTGCCCATGTAATATTCTGCACAGGCGGCTGAACTCATAGCACTTATTGAAGCATTGAGAGAATCCTGGGGGTGCCACGTCACAATATATTCGGACTCAGCATACGTCACAACAACTGTGCACGCCGGTCTTTCCCGCTGAAAGAGGAGGGGGTTTCGGAGGGTGGATGGATCCCTAGTGCCGCAAGAAGCACTGCTATAAACACTGATAGAAGCATTATCCCAGCCATCGGTTGTGGCGGCCATCAAGTGCACCGCCCACACTAATGAGACAGAAGAAATATTGATGGGGAAAGCAGCTTCTGAAGCAGCAGCCAAAATAGCAGCATAACTGCCAAATTAAATGCCTGCTGAGTATTGTAGCGACCCCACCAGCCAGTGAACATCCAACATCTTATGCAGTACTGCCTATCTCCCAGATAATAGAGATACAGGGTAGGGCACCAGAAAGGGAAAAGTAATTGTACCTTCGAAGGGGATGCAAGCAATCCCCAATCGATCTATTATGGAGACAAGAGGGCTCCAGGAAGACAGTAATGCACCAGAGCTGCTAGCAGTAGGATTTGAGCCGTTACACTATCCGTCCCACAGTTTGAAGCAGCACACTGCAGCAGATATAGAGGAGGACTGGTTTATACCAAACGCCCAGGAGAAAGCATCACAGAAATGGTCATACGCTGCACCACATGTGAAAGTTTCATTACAGGGATAACATTACAGACGTTACAGGGCACATTGCCCCTCTCTAATTGGCCGTTCCATGGATAACACATAGATTATGCTGATATGGGTGAACGTAGCAATGACTCCACGTATCTCATAGTAGTGGTTTGCCCTTTCTCAAGGTGGGTGGGTCAGAGCCGTGTGCACATTCAGATGCCAAATGTGCTGCTAGATGTTTGGTACACCAGGTTTTCCCTCAATGGGAATGCACTGTTTCAGAATGCCACAACACTACTTGGCATCAAGCACCAGACATGTTCAATTTTACCACCCACAGGCCAATGGCATTTTGGAGACAATGAACAAGCTCCTCAAAAGCAAATTATCCAAACTGTGTACCACATTGAAGAACTGGGTGCACTGTTTGCCCCTGGCCCTCTTCAGTCTATGTGCACAGCCCAGCAAAGACCAGCATGTGTCACCTAATGAGGTGGTCACTGGTCAGCATATTCACACCCCCATTCCTCCTGTGAGAAGAGCTTCAGACTCACATAGGGCAGCAGCGGTGTTAGATGACGAGTTAAAAGATTATTTGACTACACTAACGAGAGCTATTATATGTGTCTACCGTCAGATTGCACCTTCCAGGATGGTGAAGAGACACAGACGAAACAACCATGATGGGGACATATGCCGAGCACATGACCACACAACCGCTGCTGCCTGGTGACTTTGTGTACATCTGCAATTTTGTCCGTAGGTGGAACAACCCTTGGTTCCAAGGGCCCTACGAATTGGCGATTTGCATTTCCCTCACAGTTAAGGTAAAGGGCTTGCAATATTGGGTACATCTCTCCGACATCTTCAGGGCACCTCTAGAGAGCACGTTGGCACCTCAGTTATCGTAAAAGGAGAGGCAGCAATACCTACACCCTATCTACTTCACTGGCCTATCGAGGCACGATACGTGTGCAGTGTCACACTCCAATGACGGGCTGAAGCCCAGCTGCTAGCGCCAGATTCTTCTTTATTTTTGGAGCTTTCTCTATCTCTCTCTCTCTCCCTCTCTCTATCTCTCTCCCTCTCTTTCTATCTCTCTCTTTCTCCCCTCTCTTTCTTATCTCTCTCTCGTTCTCTCTCTCTCTCTCTCTCTCTCTCTCTCTCTCTCTCTCTCTTTCTCTCTCTCTCTCTCTTTCTCTCTCTCTCTCTCTCTGTAAAAGTATGTCTTATAGGTATCTCCTTTTCTTTGTTTTGTGTGTTTTTTGCTTTAATTTCAGCAGAGAAGATGAACGTCACTAATATGTTATGTTATGTTATGTTATGTTATGTTACTTTGCATTTATATAGCGCCCTTGGGAACTGAAGTTCAAGTCAGTAGAGAGAGTAGAGAGAGTCAAAGGTGCGTGTGAGCATCAGATATGTGTGCAGCTGGTGTGGCATATGTGAAATAGCTGCTTCTTAGCGGTAGGTGTGGTGGTTGAGAGGCCAATAGTATGTGTTCGTTCTGGCAGGATTTATCCAGACCGAATTGTGGCTGCCTTGGGCCTGAGGAGAACACCTGGCTGGGGGGTGTAAAACCAGCAGTGTTAGTTAGAGTGATGGGGAGTTTGAGGCAGATGTTGGTATGAGAACAGCTATACCGAATGTTGTCATAGTATCGCTGTGTTCTATTTGAGTGGTGGTGTAAAGAAGAGAGTAAGCGTGGAGATGTGAATATGGTGGTTTACTGTAGGTGCTTGAGATCGCGCCCACTCCAATAGTTCCATGTACTTCATCCGTTCCATGTACTCTGACTGTGCCGTGCATTAGGACTGTTCCTTTCAAAGCTCTTTCAGACATTCCATGCCCTCAAACCCTTCCATTCCAATGTGGCGCCATTCTGTTCACTCCAACCCGGTTCTATGTACTCCATGCACTCCCATACATTCAATGCCCTCCCATCCGCTCCATGCCCTCCCATCCGCTCCATGCCCTTCCATCCGTTCCATGCCCTCCCATCTGTTCCATGTACTCCCATCCATTCCATGCACCGCTCAATGATATGAATAATTGTTCATTAAGTAGGGATCCGAAGTATAGGTGCACGAATGACAATGTATGGGCTTATGTCTACTGTTTTGGAATAGCTATTATTGTCGGTCTACGTATCAATTTGATGGTACTATTGGGGCTGTATTGTGGGTAGTGTGTTATAGGTGTGGTCCTAGGGGGAGGAATGGGAGTGTATATTATCCAAATGGGACAGTACATATACATGTTAATAATATTAGTGGATTTACATATATTAGAAGCAACAACAGCGAGAGTATGGGCAGAATTGGCAATGGGAGTAATGGTGAAAAGGTTGTTTAACAATTCCAAACAACATGATGTTATTTGCCACCCCTGAGAGCGTGTATAGAACAATGAAAAGAGAAGTATGAAACATGTACGAAAAATGTATGATACATATCAAGGGCTGGGTTTGGATACTATTGAGGATATACACCATCCCAAGTTTACAAACTCATGGTATACTAACATGAGTGTCATGGGAAGAAACGCTGTGAATTAAAGCTGTTAAGTGTGTTCACTCATTCCGACATGTCAGGTGCTCCCAAGGTGTTAGTAGCACAAGCTGTCCCAATTTTATGATATGATATGAGAGTTTATTTGTATAGTGCCTATACACAATGTGTTTCAAAGTGCTTCAAGGCAAGGGAGGGAACACAGGAAAAATACAAACAGTGAACATTCCTACAAGGCCCTGAACAATAAGAATGTGAAATGTACTATTGTTCCGGGCCTGGTGACATTTCAGATAGGGCAAGGACTAAGACACAGATAAGGGAGGGAGGAGTTGGGTGGGGAGGAAAAGGGAACAGACAGGCGTCTAACGTACTAGGCCTGACAATATCTCTGATAGAGCCGGAGGATTACAAGAGGAGTGGGTGACAGGGAGGAGAAGAAGGGAGAGGAACAAAACAAGCAACTATCGTACTAGGCCTGAGGACATTTCAGATAGTGTTGGAGAGGAAGGGGGAGGAAGAGAAATGAGAGTGGGGTGGGAGACACACAATGTAGCTATCCGAGGACAATTCTGAGTAAGTGTGTAGAGTAACGGAGGGACATGGGGCGAGGAGACAGGGAAAAGGAAGAACGGGAGTAGAGGAGTGAACAGAGTGAGCAGTGAGAAAGAGTGGAGAGGCAAGTGGAGAGAGACCAATGCAGTTGCTGACTCAGTGATAACACATAATGTTGCAGGGAACAGGAAATGCAGACAGGATTCAGGATGAAAATGGCACAGCATGATACAAGAGTCAAAAGAGTCCACAAAGTCAAAACCAAACATTTGCAACTACACTGTGATGGGAGAGCACTATTGTATCAAGACAAAACTCCTGCAGTTTTATGATGTAGGGAGGAAGAGGAAGATGGCTAAGAGGGATGGGAAGGCATGATAGACAAAAGTAAACCAAGGCAGGCAACACAAGCAAACAAGAAGGGGGGGCATGGGGAGGGTACAAATCACTGCATGCTTACCTGCTGTCTGATCATGGGTTCGGGCCGGCGTCCTCCTGCAGGTTCAAATAGGAATTGCCCTTTTCTTCGTCTACCCTTAGCTTTGGACGCCCGGGCGAGAGCCACCCTTGATCTAAGAGTTAAGAGAAGGAATGAAGAGGCAGGGCTAAAAAGGTGGGTGGGGCCTAGGCCAGATGACCTAGACCCACTTGCACCTGCTCCACATCTGCAAAGGAAGAGATGCTGGAGGGGTCCTTAAGTAGGGAAAAAGAGCAGCAACCAGGAAGGCACCAGGTGGGCAGGGCTTGCTAAGTGGAGAAAACGAACGGCAACCAGGAAGACAACAGGTGAGCGGGGCTTGCTAAGTGGGGAAAAAGAGCAGCAACCAGGAAGGCACCAGGTGGGTGGGGCTTGCTCAGTGGGGAAAAAGAGCGGCAACCAGGAAGGCACCAGGTGGGTGTGGCTTAGGTCAGGTGACCTGGACCCACTTGAACCTGCTCCCCATCTGAAAAGGAAGAGAGGCTGGAGGGCTCCTTAAGTATATGGACAGAACATATCACAAAGTTGACATGGATTGCAACAATGGAAAAGCAAGTGTGATTGCTCAAAGAAGAAGAATGCTAACTTTTTTTCTGCAGCAAGGGTACAGTCTCTGTCTGTTCGAATGAACGTTGCTATCCTAACTGTCCTAATTGCAGACATGAAGAAGGGAATGGCAGCCATGATGGATTACTACTGGGTCTGTGGCCAACAAGCTTACTTTCACCTCCCACCATCATGGAGGGTCTGGTTCTTAAAAGAGATTGAATCTTCTACTGAGACATTAATGATTTTTGATTAATTTTGCTCACAAATGATATCTCCGATTTCCTAAGGAAATATATACTTAAACAAGATTTGATTCCATACTGATTAAATGAATTAGGTAGGGTTTAATGTTGAGAAATGATTTGTACATGCTTAAAATATCTTAAGTATTAATTTTCAAGTTAGACATTTTTCTTTTGAGAAAAAGAATGAAATCGATTTTAGTGATGTATTTTGATGATTGGTCTATTGTAACATTGTCTATTGAGTGATTCTGGGTAATGTAAAGTAATGTTTTTTTTTTGTTTCGTTGTTTGTGGAAAAAGTCAAACTTTGATGTGTTACAATATTTATTTTTTATTTGTTAAAAGATATTGTAGATCACCTTACCATTGTATCCATGCTGTCCTCACTTGGACTCTCAGGCTCTGTACTTGGGTGGTTGTCCTCCTATCTAATTGACTGATCCTTCTCTGTCTCTTGATCTGGTAGCACTAACCCTTCCCACCCTTTCCTCCATGGTGTTCCCCACCGGTCTGTCCTTGGTCTCCTTCTCTTCTCACTTGTTCTGAATCACAAGCACTATGCACGGAGAACATCCATTTCTATTTTATAGGTAGATTCGGAAGCAGCCTATGTGGATCTGGCACCACAGTGGGTGAAGAGTAAAGAGTCTTCCTGGTCTCCCTCAGCCCAACCGTGAAGTTCGCAGGTAGGATGTGAGATTCCAGGGACACCCTCTGGGGAATAAAACCCTGCTGTGCAGTGTCTTGGCTTTCACTCCCTTCTGCTGATCTTGTGGGAGAGTAGGGGGTTCAGCTTAACATGAGATGTCTGTTGTGTCTGTATGTACAACCATGAAGTCTTGCTGTGTCTACAGATATAATTATCAGGATTATAAACTTGAAAAATGTCTCTGCCTTGTATTAGTGAAATGAGTCTTACCCGTGCAGATGGAAGTGACAGTAACAAAATGGCAGAAGCTGATCTTCTTGTGGAGATCTGCGTTGTAGTTGAGGCTGGGAAGTTCTTAAAGAGCAAAAGGGGCATAATATGTAAAGAGCCAATCGTAATGTGTAACGAATCGGATGAGCAGTGGAGAGGAATCTTACCACAGTAAACCGAGGTGAGGCTTCTGAGTAGCTGCAGTATGCGTCTCTGCATTAGCTGACTTCCTGGTCTGCTGGACGTGAAGCCAGTTGCTAGGGAAACTGAACGGCAGCAGCTTCAGCTTGTTATGTGAAACAAATGCAGGAAACAGATTACGCCAGGAAACAATGTCAACAAGAAAGCCCTGTGCTCCCTCCAAACTGATGAGTATACTTAGATGTTTCACATACTGTACAGCAGTCCGATGTGGTGTGTAAAGAGTAGGCTTGAATGTCATCATGGGAGGCTGGATTGCTTGGGAGTGGCACAGTAACTGATGAAAGGAAAGGATACAATGTTAAAGAAGCAGTGGGTGAGAGGGTAGAAGGAATGATAGTGAGAAGCTCCTCGATAGGAAGACTCAAGGGGATGATCCACGTAGAGCGTAGCAACGTGCTGTTGTGCTGGCTTCACTGCATGATGACTGTGCAAAGGCAATAGGGGCGGAGCCAGACAAGGTGAGGCAGTATAGGAGGCTGGAACACCCTATTGGTTCCAGTACGCCATCTTGGAGGAGGCTACAATGACCAAGCCAACCTGCCTACAATGGTGCCATACAAACCACCTGCGACCACGAGCCATAATATTACTCCATACTAGCGCTCACTTCTTTCTTTGGGCGTTCCTATCCACTTCTATGCATATGTTTACCAACTCTTTGTTTCCCTTTCTTTTTTCTCTGATTTGCTTCACTCCAAAATCTCCAACTTCCTTCTGGCAGTCCAATCCTGGATGAGCACACATTTCTTATCCCTCTCAAACTGAAACTAGCACACCCTGCCTGCTCCCCCATTCTTTGATCTCCCCCTTGCATCCTCTCTCTCTCATGGCTGAACTTTGACAATCGTTTGCTGTTCCAATTGTTGGGCATTGTCTATAAAGCTACCGATGGTTTTGCCCCTCATATTCCTCCTCCTTACTTTCTTTCTACGTTCCTACAAGGGCTCTCCATTCTGACAATCAGTTTTTCCTCTCTTCTCCTAAGCCCCCCTGTGCACAACCTCCCTTTCACGCCTTTTCTTTATTGGCCCCCAAACTTTGGCTCTCTTGTGCCCTCCCCCATGCTGCACCTTATTTGTATGCATCTAAAACAAATTCTTGGTTCTCCTTCTTAGCTCTGAATCTATCTATTGTTTTGCTGATTCCTCTCAATGTGCATTGTTTTATTGTACAAAATTCAATATTGTTCTGTCTATTGTTTTTTTTCTGTCCAGCAAAGTGGCAAACACGCTCTATAAATCAATAAAATACAAATACAAATACAAATTGGTCTGCTTTGAGATGTGGTAACTGCTGATTAGTGTTGGCGAGTGATTGTCAATGGTTTAGATAAGTGTGTGACTCAATGCTTCCAGTGGTTTGAAGATTGCTCAAAGTGGTTCAATGATGACAAATATGGATCCTGGCTGTTCTGGCTCTCAGAGTGCTGTGCAATTCAATCCATGGGCTCAGGTTCAAGATACAACTTTATTCGTGTTCTCATCGATAGGTTGGCAAACACCTGCAGGGGTCCTTTACCTTCACTGAGGTCCTGGGTACTGGTGTAGCTGGCATAGAGGCAGCAGGTCACCCCCAATGTGCCCTGGTTTGGTTAGGGAGCAGAGCTTGCCTCTGCCACTAGCACTCAATTTTCATCTCACTGGTGGAGGACTTTGGAACGATCATCTCTCCCAAAGGAGGTCCAGATGAGTTCTGCTTTCTGTCTGGATGGCCCAAAAATGTATCAAGGAAGGAGTGAGAGATCCCTCTTTTGCAGGCAAAGGTAGACAGGTAATTTGACAAAAGCAAGCCTGCTTTAAGGGGTTCAATCACTGTGCTTATGGCAGCTCAACTTCAGGCTACCCTCTGCCTCCTCCTCGACTTCCCTCATCTCTGACTGTCTGTCTGCTATCCAGGAGTGGTATGCCGCCAATGATTTCTGCCTTAATGCCAGTATCTGCCTTAATGCCAGTAAGACTGCGATTCTCCTCATTGGCACACCAGCTCCCTCCTTTCCTGTAGCACTCTGACCGGCCTCTCTTGGCACTCTTCCTGATCCTACCTTCGCCCCAGTCTTTATTTCAAAGTCTAAAAACCTCTGGGTCATCTTCGACCCTACACTTTCCTTCTCGCCCCACATCTCTGATGTCTCTAAGAAGTCACACTACCAGCTGCACCTCCTCAGGGGTATTCTTCCTTTCCTCTTCTTCCCCCAGAAGCTCACTGTCTCCAGAGCTCTGATTCTCTCTAGGCTGGACTATTGCAACAGCCCCTTTCTAAATCTGCCTGCTTCTACTCTCCACCCTCTACAACTTATCCAGAACAGGACTGCAAGACTTGTCCTTGGCCTCAAGCCCAGGGATCGTATTTCTCCAGGACTGAAATATCTGCACTGGCTCCCAGTGACTGTGACGATTAAGTTCATAACCCTCTGCATCGTCCACAAGGCCTTCTGTGGCTTGGGGCCTCAATACCTTCAACTCTCTCTTCCTGAATACCTTTCCACTCGAGCTCTTCGCTCATCTACCTCAAACTCCCTCATGGTCAGTCGCTTCTCCAAGCAACGAGTTGGTGGTAGATCTCTTTCCTCGGCTGGTGCTTCCCTCTGGAACAGCCTCCCTGCCTCCCTGAAATTTGAGGAGAATCATCTTCGGATCTGGAAGCACTTCAAAACCTTTCTCTTTGCTTATGCTTTCTCTCCCTCTCTCCCTTGCTGACCTCCTGGCTGACACTGAAACTGCACTGGTTACCTGGCCACCCTCTGATCATGGGCCCAGGTACCCTCCCTCGCCAGTCACACTCCTGCACTGCATTCCTGGCAACCTCCCCACTTGGGGACTGTTTCTGTATCCATACAGTCCACTACCAGCACTTGACACCTGTTGTCCACCTTACCCTTGCACTTGCCACCTGCTGGCCTTACCCTCACTGTTGTTTATTTATTTATATCCCATGCACTGCGCTCTACTTTGCCCCTTACCCCCTCGCACTTCTCCTCCTTCCCCTTCTCATGCACTTGGCGATCTGAATGACACTTGGCTTAGTAGGATCGTTGTCTGTCCTCCCTCTGTTCCCTCTCCCCTGCCTCATTGCACCTTGAAACACTTGTGTATAGGCACATTATAAATGCCATATCATATTATATCAAGTGTTATATGTCTTCTTGCATCATAATCCAAGTACTTTGTGCTAAAGGAAGTTGAGGAGCCAGAAAGGAAGGAGATGTACACTGAAAAACAAGATGGTGGAATTTATCCACCACTGCACCAAGCTCTCCTATTGAAAGTAACAATCCCTACTCATATCCATAGCATCGAAGGCCCTTTGGTATGGTAGTGTGAGGCTGCACCTTTTGAATCAGGTGTGTGCTTTGATTCCTGTATACCAGGTCAACTCCTACAGAGGGTCCCTATTGTTGGAGAGAGGTGTTACCTGATCTCACAAAGAATCAAAAAGGGAGGCACAGTATTTCAGTCTCTTGTCCTGCTTGCAGACCGGAACCAGATTCCTGATTAGAATCTACACAAAAAGTGCATGATTCAACTCAGGTGTAGCTCTTCAATGATTATGTAAACCTTCTGCCACTGTATGACATGGGGTATAGTTTATATTTTCATTTTACACAGGCAACAACTGGGGAGTTTATCATAATCATATGGAATGTGGAACATATGTCTGAACCTAAATACATCCTCTGAACTGCTCCTTGGCTGTCACAGAAGCTGTCCAACAGGGAACCTGGGACCTCACATCCTGCTATGTGCAACTGGAGATCAGGAGCTGCAGAACAGGAGACTGATGCAGCAGCTTATTAAAAGGGGGATCTGATTAGCAGGACACTCCTTGTTTTAAGGATGTACCTGTTTCATTGTATTGACTCTAAAACTACAGGGCTTCTACATCATTGGCAAATGGCAATTCCCCATAGGTATGTCATGTGCATGTGTGTGTTGTTGCACTGTCACACTCCATGATAAGGAGTACTTTCCACTCCAATGTAGTCCAGGTGATCCTTTCTGGTTCCCCCTCACCAGTAGTGTATTGGGCCTCTAATGCTATTTTCATCGTATGACCTACAACAGGAGTCTGGGTGCAGTGGAAGGCACTACGACTCAAATGTATCTCAGCATGTGATCATAACAGACAAAGGAGGAACCAAAGATTCATGTATTTGTTTATTGCATGTATTACATGCCCAAACCCGGAGGTATCATGGTGCAGGTTACATAAAATAGCCTTCCCTGGTTACACGGAGAAAAACAGATTTTCAGAGTACATCATTACAAAGTATGGTTAGAGTGCAAGATCTGGGATAACACAGTTCTATGCACAATCTGAACACGGAAGCAAATCTTTAGAAAGGAGTGGGAAGTGAGGTGAGACAGGGGAGTGAGGAACTAGCTGGCCAGGGCAGACACATGGTTAGGATTTGTTGAAGAGCCAAGTTTTTATGATCAGTTGAAAAAAGGATGTTGAGGTTTTTTAAAGGTTAGAAGGTCTTTGAGAATGCAGTCCTACAAACACATTGTATTTGAGGTTTGCAGCATGGACTAACCCTGAGCCGCTCGAGTATGGCACAAATGTGCTATGTTCAAGGTATTTGTATGGACGACTAAGAGGATGGTGGGTATTGTGTAATTTTAGATATTTCTTACTAAATTGGAGCATTGCTAAACAGTGTTTTGTGAGCAAAGGTTAGTAGTTTCAAAGTAATGCTTTTTCAGCATAAGGTTTGTTTCTAAATAATTCTGCAATTGAATAGGGGCTGCCATTTCCAGCATTTTTAACAAAAGCTTAGAATTAGAGATTGTGTGATAATTAGCACAGTTATTAGCATTTACATTTTGCTTTTTTTAATAGGGTTGCGACCCAGGCTTGTTTTAAATCATTGGATACAATCCAATCTCGAAATTAAGCATTAAGAAATTTAGCAATGGTTGGTTAGAGTGAGTCTACACCATCTGTAGTGACCCTGCTCGGCCCTGAGTATTCTACAAAAGTAGTAGGCTTGAGACTAAGGATGGTAGATTTGATGTTTTCAATGGAGACAGCTTGGAATTCAAAGGAGTGCATGAGTCCTTTATAAATAGTTTAGTTGTGCATTTCGCTCTGGAGTCTGGTTTTATTTAAGAATGAGCTTCCTAATGTCACTTGTCTTATTAGAAAAATATGACAATACATATCACACCGTGCTGTGGAGTGACGTACCCATTGAGGGCTAGGGTTTAATTGGTTTCCTTTGTTGAATTAGCAGCCTGATCAATATTTTTGGAAACGTAGGTTCATTTGATGCTTTAATGCCAAACTGATATTTTTCCCTTTGTAATTTTGGAATGAGGTTATTGTGATTGTTAATGTTCATTCTCTATGTGTGCTCTAGATTGCATACTATACCCCTCTGTTTGAAAAGGGAGGCTGTGCACCACTTATTTCCCGTAATGTGTTTTAACATATTTTAACATGTTTGGTTATCATTGGGGCTAGCTGGTTGGTGAGATGAAGAAAATGATGACAATATTTAAAAGATTTAACTTCTGCTGTGTCATCACCTTCAATTTCTAAATCCAAATTCCTGACTTCTGGGCTAATGTTGTGTTTCCTTCTATTTCCATAAAAGATCTGAATAATATTTTTATTAGCCAGGGGGTCAGGCAAAGGATGTCTAACTGGAAAAGCACCAAAGCGTGATCAGACCAGTCAACAGGTACTGTACTGTCTGGGAGAGATATTGTATGAAATTACCCAGTCTAGGTCCAGAAAACGTTGGATATCTTCTTGTGCATTGTACGCTTCAGATCATTCCACATACTGTTCATGGATTTACAGCATTAATAATTGTCACCCACATATCCCTCTTCACTGCAAACAACATTTCTAGTTTATTGTCTTTGCATCTCGAAGATCTTTCACTCAACCTTGACACTGCCTATGGCACTGAGCACCAGGTTCAGTGTTGGGCACTTTTGTCATAATTAGCAGTGGCAATTCCTCTTGTGCTAATTTGGAAGTAGTATCCATTCCACTGGCACACTTTTTGATGCTGGACGTGGTCTGATGTCACTTCCTATGGCCGTCATTCCAAATAAAGAAAGTTGTCTGATATCATTGCAAGGATTCCTTTGGTATGGGTTGGACGGCCATCATAGATGTTTCCTGTGTCAGCTGGTTTTATTTTTTAAAATTGGAGCACACACTCATTTTGATATTCTGGACTGCAGGCATCCTGGGATGGCGGGAGGCTTCCTCTGCAGTCAACCAGCAGTCCAACCCCCGACACTCTAAATCAGGCCCCACTATTTACATACATATTTGTATAAAGCTAGCTTTCTTTCACCATGTTTGATGTAGTCTAAAGCCTAAAACAAAATGATTGGTTCATTATTTCACACTCAGCATGTGCCAATTTGAGATTCTATACAATTGGTTTAATACATTCATGATACATTCATCATACACCCCAAAAAATACTTTTTGATGAAGGGACCTATTTGTAGTTATTGTTTAACACTGACATGCAGCTAACTTTTCAAAACCACACACCATGGTTGTTCTGATTATCTACCATCCCCCTGGTCTCCTCTCTAGCTTCTCTGACTTGTTAATCTACTTTCTTTTGCCTGACCAGCCCGCAAGTTATCTCATAGGAGACTTTAACCTCGATCGCTCTTTAACTAATGCTGCTTCACTCCTTTTTCCACAATCTTATACTTTATCCACTCTTCCATACCCCCGCTCATATTTCCAGCTTGTGCCTTGATCTGATCTTCTTTTCAATTCCCTCTTACTCTCCTGTATCTGCTCTCCCTATCTCCTCATCGCACCACTTTCTCCTGTCTCGCTCATCCCAACTTGCTCTCTCTGTCGACACATCTTTCTCTCATGTCCCCTTTTTTCATCATGACCTCTGACAAGTGTCCCTACTCTCTTTCTCCTCCACTATTCTCTCTACTCTTGCACCTACTGACCTCTTTTCTACTTTACGACCTGATCTTGCACTCTCCACTTTGAATAACAACCTGTCCTCCGCTACGGACACACTTTAAACTCGCTCTCTGTTTTTCCCTCCCATTAAGCTTTGTTGCCTTATTTATCCTCTGCTCTCCATTCACTTCACTCAACCAGCAGAAAAGATGAGCAACACTCGAAAAAATCACGCTCTCAAGATGATCTCAACCACCTGCCTGTTCTCCATTCTTCCTATAATTCCTCTCTTTTGGCTGTCAAAATATGCTTTGTTTCCTCATTCAGAGTATCCATCTCCCCCATCCTCATTGTTACTTTCAACCTATTTATTAACTGCATTCTTTGCCCTCTTTGGATCTATTTAGCCTCAGAATTCACAAATTACTTCATAACAAACATATCTTCTCATTTTTCTTCTTTTTCTCTGGCTCCTCCTCGATCTCTCCCCGTTCCTCTTGTCTAACACTCCGCAACTACTTCCTGATTTTCTTCATGTTCTCTGTTGGTTGATGCTGACAATTCAATCTTTCTCTTCCGTGCTCATCCTACTGCCCCTGCTCTTGATCCCGTTGCTGCCCCTCAAATCTGTCCTTTGTTATTAACTTATCTCAACGCTATCATAAATGATTTAGTTAGGACTTATATTTTTCCCTTTTCCCTTAAACATGCTACTTTTATCCAAAAAGGTAAAACAGCTTCACAGGATGCTTCTATTCCCTCCAACTTTCATTCTCTCTTGGTACTTTGTGTCCGGCCCTACAATGGTTTAACTCACATCTTTCTGCTAGGAACTGTTATTCCCCTTGTCCAGTAGCGCCTACTCTCCTAGCCCTGTACTCTGTGGTGTCCCCCAAGGTCCTGTACTGGATTCCCTCCTTTTTTCTACCTATACAATTCCCCTTTTATTTCATCGCTTACTGAATCATTTAATCATTCATCTTTCATGCCAGTTCTACACAGATGACTGCTAGATTTCCTTTTCTTTTTTCTCTTTTTCTGACTCTCTTCACTCATGTGTCTCCAATCTATCCTTGGATGCCTCACTGTTACTTTTCCTCAATCCTTTGAAAAGTGAAATTCTCTGCTGTCCCCCACTATTTCCTCTCGCCCACTATCTATCCCCACTGTCTTTTCCCCCTTCCTGTATTTCAACATCTCCTCCTGCTCACAAGTTAGGTAATAGTTTAGATTCTGCGCTCTCCTTTTCTCAATACATCTCATCTACTGCTTGCATCTGTCATTTTTATCTCTTTAACCTATGCACATTTCTCCCCGTTCTCTCCTTCCAAGCCACCAAGCTCATCATTTTGACCTTTATCTTTTCTAGACTTGACTGTTGCTCATACCTACTTGTGGGCATTCTATCTTCTAATCCCACCCCACTGTTTTCTATCTTTAATTCTGCAGCTCATCTTCTTTGTCAGTTTCCTCTTCTCTCCTCTCTTAAGCACTCTTTTCTCTCAATTTGCTTCTTTCCTTTGTCTCCTGACTTCTTTTTCACTTTCTTTGAATATCATTCAAATGCTTTGATGGTCTTTCTCCTTCCCATCTTTCCTCCCTTTTCTTGCCTTTAACCACTACACAGTCTTTCTGTTCTCAGCATCTTCAGTTACTTACTTTTCTCAATCCTCCTTGTGCTCCTTCACTGTTCAGTTTATTTTCACTTTTGGCTCCTAAATTATGGAAAAACCTCCAGCGTGGTATTTGTGTCTCTTCCTTCTTTCATATCTTTCGATCCCTGTCTTAAGGTCCATCTCTTAATATCAACTGTTTCTGATTAAACTGTCCCTTATCATGTGAACATTAGTTTTGTGTACCGTTTCTTAAATATATTGTTCAGTGCTTTGGCAAAAGCACTCTAAAAATGCAAATAAAATACAAATAAAATACAAAAATGAGCATAACATGTGGAATTCCACAAAAATGCTGAGCATGTGTTGCATGTATCATACTAGTAGACACAATATAGGAGTCAGCGTTAACATTACTGGGTTGTTTTATTTACAGTAACCAGCAGACAGCTGTTTGAGCTTCACTGCAGGAAGGGGAAAGGTGAGGATCTAAATATGGGTCCCTGACAGATAACACCCTCCCAATGAGAGATGTATTGCTGTTTTCATGCTAGCATACTTTTCATGTTGCAAACAGTGTTTTGATTAAAAATGAGATGGGGCGCAGTTGCCAGTTTCCACATTTTTAAAATGGCTGCCATGGACATAGGGAAAAGGGAAATACACTTGTCCCTTCTTTCTTTCCATTGTGCCTATTTATGCAGATAGGCCTGGCTGTGCTGGAACAGCAAGTGGTAATCTCTGCGATGGACAAGGGGATGGGGTGCGGGAAATGAGTGGATGGGGAGGTGGACATGCTGAGAGTGTGAGGGAGACGTTTAGTGGAATGGAGGGTCTACCTGTGTAGTAGGGAACATGGCAGCCCACTGCTTTTGAAGAGGATTATAACACCTGGAGTACCATAAAGTTTAGACAGCCTTAAAATGTCCTGATTGGCTAGGCGGCCCAATGCACTCCCATCACCGGGTGCTGAATAAGGTTAAGATAACAGGGCTTCACTGATCTAATTGGAGATTGATATGCGGAATCAGGCAAGAGGCACCAGCATAGAGACAAGTAAAAGTGATGTTAAATGTATGTGTAGCCAACCAGTGGCCCGGGACTGTGGAGCCCACTCAAACTCCATTGAAGATGATCAAATCGAGTTCTCCTATCTGATGCAAGCTGGCCCTTGAGGGCATCTTCAGCTAATATCCTCTGCTGCTGCTTTCATGGGTGTACACTGAAATAAAGGGCTGGGTGAAATGCAACTCGCTGCACTCCTTTCTCCTTTCCCAAAAAAATAACATGTCTTGAACTATGAGTTACACATCTCATAAGAACCCAAATTCACACCTTCAAAACATATCCAAAGACTGGTACATTGACAATGTTCAAAAACAAATCTAATAAACCACCCGTGTCAAACCTTGAAACGTCTAACACTTCACCCACATTACTCCACTACCTACTTCATCTGGGCACTCTCTTTTTCAACTACATATGCATGTAGACACCCCAGAATCTCCTCCATTCCCCTCCTTCTCCCTGGTTAGCATGTTCAACTCCACCCCTTCTTTCCCTCCTTCTATCTCACTTTTGACAGAATAAAACTTACCTGTTATGCATTTTCAAACCCCATAGAACCTTTACCTCTTCAGTATACTGTACATACTTTCATTCCAGTCGTGCCCTTCCCATTATCACTACTCTTCCTGACCATCTTTCCCCCTCACTCTTGTATGTCTCCTTAGCAATTCTGTAATATACTCTGCTGTGGCTTGAACATATTTGCTTGCTAAAACCTTATTAAATATAAATGGTATGTGCATGTTCTTACATGCTGGCTGTGACCAGATGACTTGGGCTCCTTACAGCACTCATGCTATCTGGCGTCTGTATATAACACACCAATAACACACCAATAAAATGCAAAACAAATAAAGCAACATGAGTGGTTGACTTGAAGAAAGACTATCCCTGCACAATTCTGCAATGTGTAACTTCCAACAGTCCAAGAGGTGATCACTTTCCCTATGGGTGTCTTTAAGTGCACGGCCTCAGTGTCACACAGCCTTTTGGTTCATGAGTGTACTGGCTTCTATCCACATCAGGCAAATGACTGGTAGACCAAGTTAATCAGGAACTCAGAGATTTATATTTAACTGGCTCTTCATTACTCAGGGCTGTATGAGAGCTGTGGAAGAGCCTAATAATTCCAGTCAAAGTTGTCTCAACAGGGAAAGGTCCCCTGTCCACAACAATCCCAAGCAGACCAACTACGGGCCTTTAGAAAGTCCTCTAGTTTTGTGAGTTTGAACATGTTATGCAATGTTATGTTATATGCTCTTGTACCGTGCACTGCTGCCACTTATATAGTTTCTTGACACTGGTGGTTCTGCAATGTAAGGACAGTGGGGGGGGGTTGTTAGTAGGATTGAGAGAGAGAGAAGAACAAGAGAGATTTGATGTGCTGTTGGCAGATTCTGTTCGGAAAAGCTGGTCAGTGAGCGTTGGTGTGTTTTTGGTGGTTGGTAGCTGTCATGACATGTTGAGGTATGATTGTGCATGGGTGATTTGTGTGTACCTGTGTTTGGTTTCATGTTGGCCATTGTAAGTTGTGTGTGTTTTTTTTGTTTTTTGTTTTTTAATAATTTGACACTTACTCATGCGCCAGATCCCTTAAAGTTTTTTGTTGTACCATATATTAGTTGTCAACGTTTTCACAATATAGGTTCTTTTGTACATCCTAAAACTTGCTTATTACAATAAATATTTTGTCATTCATACCAAACAAATGTTTACAATATAAGTTTGTTGTACAACATAAATGTTGTTTGTTACTATCCTAATTCTTTTTCTGCCCCAAAAATTCTCACAGTGTGAATTTGCTGTACATCATAGACGCTGTTTGTTACAATCCTTTGAACATTCATCTTCAGGTCTTTGTCAGGGCTATTATACCAATAATGGACAACATAAATAACACACACAAAATATTTACAATGGCATTTCATCAATAATAATATAATAGTACAAACTACACGCCAGGTCACTGACGATTCACAGGGAATGGGAGAGGGGAAAGGAAAATTAAATATTTTTGGTTAAGAAACTAGGCTTTTTCAAATTCAAAATGCCTATTACCATTTCATATATTGGGTATACTCATATGATTGCTACACAAACACTTTATCATGATCCATTGACCTTCCTTTAGTCCAAATTATTGTGATTCATTGGCTTTCCATTATTCTATTAATAATAATCCTTATTCCCTTTTAGACCCTTCAAATAATGCACCTGTGCAGCCCCAAATCCACCACCAATGATGACTGAGTGCCGACTAGATTGACTACATTAATATAATTCCTCTGATAGACACAGTTCTATAATTCACCCTACTTGATAAGTTTTGTTAAATCCTACCTCTCTCAAATTTTTGTCCTTTGGAAATACGAGTAACCTAACAAATTGAAATTTTGTTTAGTTGTGGTTTTAAAAATAATTAATCAACACCACATATCTGCTTAGTATTTGATTACTTACGTATATGCTCCACACCGGCCTTACACTTATTCTACCTCTTTTTCATCATAGTGATCTCCCTGTTCTCCAATACCTACAATCAATAGTTGATATTATTCATTATATAATGGCTCTCAACATGTAGAAATAAATATTTCAAGCACATATCATAGATTTCAAAATGTCCTTACGTTTGTGCATCCGTCATGCCTGACTAAGCTTGTTCACCCTCTCTTAGTAGTCAATTGCAGCGTTCCGTATGGCGTGAAGGCGCAATCTTGAATTTGCTGTCTATTTATAGTAGTTATGATGTCAGACATTGGCATCCTACGTCAATAACGTCTTGCGTCATTGTTTACATTCATCATTGTTGACATTCACCCAGATCCACTCCATCGGCCATGCGCAAATCATTTTTAACCTTTTGGTTTCTTGTAACATGAAAAGTCATCATCTGGTCTTTGCAAACAGATATCCTACTCGGTTTTCAAACCTTAAAACTGGGTGTTTTACCATACATTATCCTACTAAATTTTATAACCCTAAAAATAAACTTTGTACCATCGGGCATTGCTGTCCTCCAACAAACAGGTCTCCCACCTTTATTGACTCTAGCTGTGACCTGCTCCAATATCAATACGTTTCAATGTCAAAATAATGTCTACCCGTCACACATATTCAAATCGACTTAGACATTGTTGACATTATAAAATCTGACAGTCTAATGTCCCCTTATTGTTGCCATTGCTAGTCTCAATGCATAACTGTCCTTTAGGCCTGCTCGTACTACTAACTGCAAATTTGCATATGAGTTTCTAGTATGATGGAATTAAAACAATGTCAATCTTTTATATTGTTCTAAAAATCGTTTGATCTATGTTAGAACAAACTATTACATTCTAAGTCCATATTTACAAGAACCGTCTCCCCATACTCATCTCAACAAAAGTAGTTTGTTCTTCAAAAACAATTGGGTTAATGCCCTAATCTGGCAAACCCCCAAAAGTTCAACTCCATACTTTTTTGGGCAATTCAGATCCATTGATATCTACTAAATTGTGGCAAATGTGAGCGGTTCTAATTATTTCAAATATTTTCAAAGAATCACTTTCTCAAGGATTCACCTTTATATAATAGTCATGCGGCAAAAAATGTCACCGACGACAGAACAAGAACTGCATCCATGCTTCTTCCCACACAATGAAAACATCCATGTGTTAAACCTACAACAATTATTGTTTACATTTCAAACCTGACTCATTGGTTGTATCACATTTCCGACTTTTTCTTATTGTAATAAATGCATTTTTCACAAAGAAATGGCCCATTTCATGGTCCATGTTCAACCCTGTCAATATTGTTATGTACTTGCAAATCATGTTTGGTTCTGGTCTTCTAAGAGCCTTCTCTCTATTACCCCATCTTGGGTCTTTCTTTACTATTTTAAGGCCTGTAAACCTGATTCGAGCTTTGTCCTCCATCTCATGGCACTCCTGCCAATGCACTGCTGATGGTAGTCTCATGTCTGTTTTCTGCAATGCATTAATATGCTCCCTAATACTTATAGAAAGCTCACATATAGTACTACCAATGTATACTAGTTTGCACACAAATATAATGCCATAGAAAACATACTTTGTCTTACAATTCATGAAATCTGTAATGTTTAAGTCTTCATCAATATTAATCCTCAGACGTTGACATTCAGTGGTGTACCCACACATACTACAATTCCCACATGTGTGAAACCAATCAGATCTCGATGTAACCATGTTATGTTAGTTGTTGTTTTTTAGAAAAGATGGACATAGCACATTTTTCAATGTTGAGGTTTTTGTGTACACAATATTGGGTTTGGTCTCTCTGAGACCCCACTGATCTTTTACCTATGGAGGAGCAGGAGCTCCATATGGGCACTGCAGGAGCAGTGTTCAGCCCAGGAGGAAAGAGCCCCTTATGCAGAGCAAATTCGGTAAGCAGACTGCTATTCTGCACCTGATTTCAGACCGCCGTTTTGAAATTCATCGCAGTACATCTATTTACTGAAGTGGATTTAACTAGCACCACTGCTTGCACTTCGATTGAAAATATGCTTCTAAAATTGTAATTCACCGCCTGAAAGCCAAATTTGCCATTAAGCACCACGAGGAGTGCACTTTCCAATTTGGCCGACCTAGATTTGCTGGCCTAGCACACTCCACCCAACCAAGCCTAAATTCTGCTGCCAGGCTTCGGATTGGCTACTGGTGCCTACATTACTAGCTAATAGGTGCCGGCAGGTGTAAGCCGGCCCACCTCTGCAAGGCCCAGGAAACAAGGCAGCTTCCTGTCCTTAGCCTGTCACTAGCCGTCACGCTGTCCACAAGGAATGATGTCCAACCAGTTGCCGACCCTGACTATAAGCTAACGCCATTTCTTAACGGCATATAAAAACTATGCTAGTTGTGAGCTTCGTCTTTTAGGCTACATGTGAAGCTTGTCGCCTTTCCAAAGCTCCATCACACATGCTGCGCACTCGTAATGCACTTTGCTGCTGCAATTCACTAACCTCCACATTTTGCCGCCTCCCCAGTGTGACCGCGAACATCTGTGAAATACGATTACTGAGAGATAGCACTAGCATTTTGGCGATGCGTAACGCTCTGCGCCCATATCTTGTATCTCACTCCTGACCCTTCTCTGGTCACCACCTCCGTCCTCCCGTATCCTGCTGACTTTGTTGCTGCTCCTCCTTCGAGAGTATATTGTAAAGTTTGAACACAGAGCACTACTTAAGCCCAGTCTTCCAAGCAGTACCCACCTGTGTGCTTCAGTACACTGGACATGTACTGGCCTTGCAGCTACTCTAAATACCAACTGTTGGTATACATATTGCATGCTTCAAACTTATGCTGCCAACTACGCTCTCTGCCCACATAGGCCATATGCTCCTACACTGTAATGATTGTATAGTGCTGACCTATGTATCTTTAAGCCAGGTATCACATGCTGATTAAAACGCCTTCTTGACTAATCCGCTGATAGCCAATACCTCAGCTATTCCTACATTATTAATTGGGTATTAGCTTCTCATTGCAAAGTTGATTAAACTAATCAATGTAAAGCCGACCCTAGACAGTCATTGCAAAACTGCACATTTATGTTAAACCTGCAAACTGATGTTAGCTTCTTCACGCAAAGTTGATTTTAAACAACCTTGGTAAAGTCGATTCTAGAAACCCTTGAAAAATTGATGTTAGCTACTCTATGCTATGTGGAATCTAGGCACCCATGCAAAGTTGATGTTAGCTATTCTTTAATAAATTGAATCTGAACATTAGTGTTAACCATCTATGCTAAGTGGATTCTTGGTATTCTATGCTAAGTGGATTCTAGGCACCCAGGCAAAGTTGATGTTAGCTATTCTTTAATAAATTGAATCTGCAAATTGATGTTAGCTACTCTACACTAAGGTGAATCTAGGCACTCCATGCAAATTGATGTTAGCTATTCTGGACTAAGTTGAGTCTAGGCACTCTATGCAATTGGTTGTCAGCTACTCTATGCTAAGTGGATTCTAGGCACTTTATATAAAGTTGATTCCAGGCACTCCATGCAAAGTTGATGTTAGCTACTCCTTGCAAAGTCGACTCTAACCATTCCATGACCAATTGCCAGGTACAGTCAATATTTACCAGACACAAGCTCTCCCTGCAAACTCGTTCCCAGCCATGCCATGCTAATTGCCCAAGTACGCCATATATAGTTGCCTACCTTCCTATACAAACTGACGCTAGTCACTCCGGTTACCTGACTCTAACCGGTTACTTGACTCTAGCCATTTTGCGTAAACTACACCTAAACCCTAGGCATCTACTGCCGCACTATGCACCCCAGCACCTCTCTATTGGTAGCTGCAGCCCTACTCCTCACACAGCTAACACTGGCAACCATGAACCAATCCAAATACACACCATGCCCTACCAGGACCAGAAATACTAGACTTCGGTCTAGACTCTCCCCCTTACACAAACCGAAACCCACCTGACAAAATATACCTAAATCGACATATCAGCCCTAAAAATGCTCCCAGAAACTGGCCACAATTTAAGTCTCAAGTAGCTGCATCAGCTATATTGAACGGCCCTACCCCACCATCCATGAACTCTAAACACCTACCCAAAACTACCACAGTAGTAGGAGTTCTAATAAATGCCAGATCGGCAGTGGCCCATGCCATAGATATAGCAGATATCTTAACTTCAGAAAATCTTGATCTCCTAGCAGTGACAGAAACCTTGCTACATGATGCAGCAGGCCCAGTGCTTTCCTTGGCTATACCAAAAGAGTACCTAAGATTGGACAGACCTAATGGGTCCAGAGGAGACGGACTAGCCATTATCGCCAAACCTGATCTAGAATTAAGAATTTCTACACTACCACCACTAAAATCCTGTGAACTACTAACAGTTAAACTGGCCATATCTCCATGTTGAATATTTACCTTATATGTAGACCTCCAGGACCTCCTTCGAGGAGGATATCTCCAGCTTAAAAGCCAGTAATATGAAAGATTCTTCTCAAATAATGCTCCTAGGGGACCCTGATGATAAACAAGCCCAGGCCATAACTGCCATGCTTAACGAACATGGGCTATCACAAGAAGTCTTTGCCCTTACCCACGACAAAGGTAGGACCCTGGACTGGGTAGCCACTGCAAACTGTCCAACTAAGATCACTAAAATCACACCGCTACCCTGGAATGACCACTCCATGATTGCTTTCAATCTAACACTCAAGAGAGAAGCAAACAAAACCAAAATAATGGCACCCCCACTCCTAACCAGATCAAGGAAAAATGTCACGACAAACAACATCCTACCTGGTCTCCTCTCAGTGATCAACGCCATACCAAGCAACTCCGACCCAGATATGTTAGTAGACATTTATAATGAAACTATGGCTAAGATTCTAGACTCCATCGCCCCAATCAAGAACTGCAAAAGCAAACAACAGGCGCACCTGAACACTTGGTTCACTGCCTATTTAAAAGAATTTACAATGGAAAAAAGGAAGCTAGACACAATTTGGCAACACACACCCTCAGAAATTTCAAACTCTCAGCCACTAAACACAAAAATGATATCATTCAAACTAAAAAAGAAATCTATAATGAAAGAATATCCAAAGCAGGCTCTAACACCAAGGAATTATTTGTTATCCTAAGCGAATAAGAATTCCCCATACCTCCACCGGATAACAGGGCTCATACGGGTACATCTGCTGAAGTTGGTTGTCCTGGTCTTCTGCCCAGTTTGCCAGTTATTCCAGTCTATCACTGCACACAGGGCAGCACAAAGGTGGTATTTCAGCCCATGACACACCTTTGCACCATGGCCAACGAGGAAGGATTGGAGCCATTCAGGAGCAAGTGTGCTTTGCTCCTTGTGTTAAAGGGACTTCAGAACACCCCTGAAATCAGAAGACATGATGCACCCTCATAAGTGGTCGCGAACAGGTCTGAAGTAAGCTGAGGTAAGGCAAGAATAAGTATGTGGTTATGAGCCAATGAGGACAGGCCTTGCCTTTCAAATCGCACACTTTCTATGCCACTGTTTTCCTTACCTAAAAATGGCAGCGCACTGGCTTTGTTTTCTAAATAATAATGCATGCTAGACTAATGCCAAACTTCATAGTGAGTTCTGAAAATGTTGTTTAACTGATTCCATCCTTCAAATCCTTTAAAATGTGTGATTTATATATCATGTGAATTGTGTATGCCTCCTGATCATGTACATCCAATGACCTTGACGTCAGCGTTCTGAGTTCTTACAACTCAGAACGCTGAGCCTTAATAAGATAATGTAACTGTAATCAAAGTTATCCCAGATAAAACGTATGCACACCTGGGAAGGAATGTCTGCGAAATGATCTAAACGTCAATACAAATATTAGGAAACATTGTTGCTGATCCATAGTACTAGTTCAAACAATATATGACACATAGTAGTCCACAGAGAGGAAGAGCGCATAATGGATTACATGGAGCACAACTTTGATTAGCCTGTGTCCAAAATCATTTACCAAGATGTGCAAGACTCACTTTGTACTTGAAGCTTTTGCTGTACTCATCTAAGCCAAGTGCAGCTACATGTGCACCTACTGAAACATGAAGAAACTGCAACGCTGCAATAGAATAGCACATATGTAGAGCTTCGATAAATCCCTTTGGTGTGATGCTCGTGTTGGCTGTTTTCCTGTGCTTTTATTTATGTCGAATGGTTCACAGCTCATTAAATAAAACAGGACTGCACACGCGTAAACAACAATGAACACAATAACGTGAACACATTAACGATTTGCTACAAAACGACTTATTTTTAACTCCAATCATGTCAAAATTAATCTTGCAAAGAATTGTTTAACAGCCATATGTCTTTGTTTTTATAGTAGTGCATTGTTGAGTTGGGTTCCTGGCCAAGCAGGACACTGACACCAGTGCAGGGACAGGAAACATCTTAATTGAGCTCCAGCTCTGGGTACAGGGTGCATGATTGCATTTAAGCCACATCAGCTAAGTTACATGGACAGAACATCCACCAACATCTCCTCTCAGTCAATCCATCTTCTCAACTCACATTCACAGAACTATTCAGAACATAGCATTCTCACACACAGCTTTTCAGGTCAGTCACTCCTAACATCCATGCTTAAAGGGCAGGGTGCAGGAAACGACAAGACATACACGCATGGTGTATATGTATTGAGATGGCCCCTGTACACCCAACCTCTGAGCCTCTCCTATGATCTGATGCTAAATGTTCTTGGATCTGGAGCACATTACATGCAGTTATTTCTGTATCATGAGAAAGCACAATAATCGACGATATGTCTAAATAAATAATTAAACACGTGAAAGCCACATCAGGCATTTTTTAAAACATATTTTGAATAATTACTTGCACTTTTGTAGGTTTGTGGTTTGCAACATATATTTATATGCATTCCGATGTTTACATTATTAATGGAAAAGGCTGAACTCTGCCTTTTCGTTTCCGAAATAAACCTCAGCAAACATCCAATGCCACTTTCCTTTTACAGTTAAAGTAGCAGAGCAACACTGCAGGAAAGGCTATTAAATGTGTTAGCTCCATCATTTAATCTTGGTTATCGTCTGTCCTAGACAGACTGTGGCCTGATTTCCCAGCCACGTCATCCCTTTAGGCTCCACAGGATATGTTTTACCTACCTTCCAAGAGATGTTCAAACCGAGTACCAATTTATTTCCATTTTCTCAGATAATTTAATGGAAACTCGAATTGCCCTCTGCTTTTTAAAGTGCAATTTCAGAGGCAGGTCAAGTAAATCAAAGAAACTATTTTTTTTAAAAAAAATGCAATGATGCAATCGCAATACAAATAAAATGCCCATTCAGCGAAGACTATTGTATTTCTCTAATTACATGGTCTGAATGTACAATTACATTTTCTAATAGATAAGGCTAAGGCAGTGACAGATTACTGTCTGCAGAGGCCTGTCTACAGTCTGCGTTTAGATAAATGCTTTGAGCCTGGGACGGACTGGGCACAGCTGCAAATGGCAATTCATTCCTTTTGTGATAGACTGAACAGAAGCCAAAGGGGAGTTTTATGCTGAAATGTGATGTTTTAAAGAAGATGTATTCAGCAACACTGGTCAAAACTGCTAGTTGCATAGTGAAGTAACTCAAACTGGCCCACATTGACGACAAAGTGGCCGACTTTGGCCCAAGAAATTAGGCCACACCAGCATTTTGCGATTTTGGTTCAGGCATTGGCCTATTGCCCTATAAGCAGTGCGAGCTACCCTGAGCCAGAAATATATCATACGGTGAACACTGGTAAACATGCTGCTACTAAAGCTGGTGTATTCGACATTTTCAGGTGGTTGGTTTAGTTCACAATTCTTTACACGATTAAACTTCATGTGTCCCATACACAAATGCAAATGAAGGTGACACTTGCAGCGTGAGTTTGTGTATCCCATCTCTCTGGGATCTCTTGCCAGTTCCAATGGATCAGAATCTAGGGATGTGACTGAGGCTTCTGTGAGGGATCAAGTACCATCGAGATGGTGTGATAAAGCAACTGTTATTTGAGCTCTTGAATTCACCCAGTGGCTGGGAACTTCCAGAGCTTCTGAGCATGAATCAAGATAATCACAGCCGTTTTCCTCTTGAACTTGGCCTCACAACTATTTATGATTGCTTGCTCTTCTTAGGGGTGTATAAGGTAAGGCAAGGAACCCTCTTTTTTTATAAGGGGGCTTGACTCCAGAGGGTAAGGTGAAAGTTTTGAGAAAAGAGTGGAGTCAGCAGCTACCCTGGTCATTGACGCTTTGGTAGGATTCTTTTTGGGAGGCAGTGGAGCTAAATTAGCACATATCTATTAGCTCTTAACATGAACACAAAGAAGTTAGATTCTGTTCTGACCAGACCAGGTAACGGTTCCCCTACCACCATTACCTGTATTGCTCATTGTAATTCATTACATCCAAACCAACCCGGTTTTCCAACTAGTTTCAGAGACCGTCGGTCCATTTTTGGGCTCAACTAATCGCCAGCGACTTACCCAGATTCTGGCCCATATCAAACCACGCTAGCCATGACGCTCCAACTACCCTAGGTAGGTTCCTTTTTCCGCAGTGTCTCTCTCTGAACACCCCACGTTTTTAAATCTTCCCCTATAACACTCCATCCTTTGTCTCACCAATTTCAGGTGCCTGGCACTTAAACACTCCTGTGCTAAAAAGTTCCCCCAGTCCTTAAGACAGTCCGGTACATCTACCAGCAGGTTCCACATTCTCAACCGCTGGCCGCTACATCTACTCACCCTACTAGAAACACCTGAACTCTGTGTGTGTCAACAATTTTTACGTACTGTCGCAACACTAGCAGTACATGTAATTACAGTCACTATTGATGTACTAACCCACCTATATGCATAATCATTGCATAACCTTGTGTAAAAAATGTTTTTTCTGTGCCAAGGAAGGCATATTTCGATTTTTTACTCTTGAAAAGTTTTTATTACTCTTGAAAGTTTTTTTACTCTTGAAAATTTAATACATCTCAACCTTTTATGTTTGACAAAGAATCTAACTTCTTTGTGTTCATGTTAAGAGCTAATAGATATGTGCTAATTTAGCTCCACTGCCTCCCAAAAAGAATCCTACCAAAGCGTCAATGACCAGGGTAGCTGCTGACTCCACTCTTTTCTCAAATCTTGCTCTTCTTAGTCCATAATGACTGTAAGTGTTTTTCCTTTTTACAGCCTGACCACCCTGCCTTTACCAAGATTCATTGCTGTGAAATGGAGAACAACTTTTTCTCTAGGCAGGGAATTCTGGAGATTTTGGTGATTGTGTATACTGATATTGTATGACTTGTACAATTGTGATGTGTTCCAGGATGCCAAGATGGGCTGAGAGCTGGGCCAGGGTTTTCTATTCTTCATGCAGTTTGGCTGTGCATGGGAGAGATAGGTGGTAACACGTTATGAACCGTAAGGGCAGCGGGCAAGGGATCAGTGGGCAATGTGTTAGCTGGGAGGGGTACACTAATGATATTGCTGTATGTCATCATCAGTGATCATATATACACTCTTTATTCATCTTTTTGGAAGTTATGAAACACAAAAGACTCACCCTTAGTAGCAGATCATTGAATGAGGAGACCCAAATGTTTTCTGCCATGATACCAATATTGTCCCTGAATGTATGGGGTCACCATGAACCCAAAACAATATAGTGATTATTGGGGGAGCAGAAATTATTGAATCCTGGATGAGTACTCTTGTAGGAAACAGACCTTTTCGCTTGTCAAACTTTACTTCCAGAATCTCATGACAATTAAGGTTTATTAAGTTTTATTTGGACATAAATGTGTATCTCTAGGATCAGTTGGGGCTCCCAGAATAGGGTGATGCCTACTGCTCACCCCCAAACTGCAATTGGACTCCCACCACCTGAATGAAGGCTTTCCAAACCCCATGGTGATTCTCAAATGCCAGTAAAACTATAACCATGGAAAACCTACTGTCTTGAACTATTTGTTTTTCCTAAAGGAGGGCTAAACATATGTGGCCTTTTCTAAGTACCCCTTCAGAACATTTCTTAAGGACCTCACAGTTTTCCGGTGTTTTTCTGGTTCTACCCTTCTGACGGCCAATTTCACAGATTCTTCACACACCCACCAGTTTCCTATCATCTCTCAAACCACTCCCCCTCCTTATCACTCTCACTCTCTTGCCGCACTTCTCACATGATCTTCCTGTTCCTCAGTCCAATTCACCTTACTCCTTCTCTCATTAGTTTTTTCCCGACTTTCTACACTCTCTCTCTCTCTCTCTCCCTCTCTCTCTCTCTCTCTCTCTCTCTCTGTCTCCCTCTCTTACTCTCTCTAGACTCCCCTCTCTCTCTCTATAAATATATATATATATACATATATATATATATATATATTTTTTTTTTTCAAGGAAAAAAAACTTTAGTTGCATTGATATTAATGTGAGGACTTAAACACAACAAAACCTCTGAAATTCTGCTAAAGTGCGCTTAACTTCACACCCCCTGTTGCACAGCCTATAACCACACTTCATCACAGATCACATTACTAATTATATTACAACTATAACTGGCATTAAGCATGGCCTTCAGCCATGGTCAGTGTGCATGACAAAATATATGTTAACAGATTAATTGGTACCGATTATGACGTTCAGTTATTGACAGTCGTCACAACCTTCACCCATGTGCACTGAATATTTTAAAACACTAACAGGCTCCCAACCGTAGATGTTGGCCTTGACCAGTGAATACAGCTTTCAACCTTGTCTACTATATATTATATACACTCATCTGGCACTATCCATGGACTTTAGCACAATGCTGGCCAGTGGCCATAATCTTTGGCTTTTCCCACTATTAATTCTAACATAGAAATTGACCACTAGCCATGATCGTTTTCTTTGAGCAGTTTGTACATCTTTTGGCCATGTCCACTGTATATTTTAAAACAATACAATGCCATAAGTGATGGCCTTCGGATGTGCCCACTGTGTATTATACAACACTAACCAGCCACTAGCTATGGCCTTCAGCTGTATATACACTATCCAGCCACCAGCCATGGTCTTCAACACAATACCTGCCAGTGGCCATGGCCTTTGGCTGTGCCGGTTGTATATTCCAACATATGAATGGGCACTATCTATGACCTTGAGCCATGGCCACTCACTACAGCTTTCAATGTTGCCCACTATATATTTTAAAACAGTGAAGGGGCTACTAAGCATGGCTTTTAAATATGCACATTGGTATTTTTGAACACTAACCGACCACTACCTATGGCCTGTGGTGCTTCCCAATGTTTCCATCTTTTGTCATGGCCAAGTCCATGGCCAACATTGTTATTAAGGTAATCAAGGTTTTCATGAGCTAATTTATAAATTGTGTTATGTTTAATTCTATTAGTTATGTAATCAGCTATATACAATGTGATTTGTGTATTGTTCACATTAATATCCCTGCAACTAACATTGATTTCCTTTAATTTCAAGGAATTTGACATTATATAGATTTTATCTGCACATGGCCACTGGCCATGGCCTATGGCGGAGCCCACTGACTATTTTAGAACACTACCAGAACACTAGCCATGGCCATCAGCCATGTAAATTTTGCATGGCGGTGTGCATTTTACAACTCTACCACACCACTAGCCATGGCCTTTGTCTGTGTCTGGTGGGCATGACCACACAATAATTTAAAACACTTGCGACCCATCACTCAAATATGTTCACAAACACAAACACAAACTCATGTTGACCTGTTTTGACAGTAGTATTGTTACATATAAAATATTGCAGACTTTGAGAACTCATAATGTTGTTAGGCAATGCACAGTGAGATTAAATTATTTCCTGAGGATCTCTCACTTTGGTTAAGCATTGTTTTATGGCCATCTCTTGCTGACTGTTGTGCTGCACTGTCCAATCCCCACAAATCACATTTAAGCTTCACTGAAAAAGTAAAAAAATGACCAACTGCAAGAATAATGTATACCCAGGTACTTTTGCCCCCATAGTGAAAATTAAATCAAAAGCTGGCACCCATGAATATACACACAAATAAGGAAAGAAGAGGAAGGGACTGGGCACGGAAAACACTAGAATTCATCCATATAACAAAAGGTAAAAAAGAACATTTATTTGTTTTCGCATTTTATATTTTGTAAATCTTTTTGTATTTTCTTTCTAAAGAATGTGGTAAAACTATTCACACTTAAAAATATTCCTGGCCTTCACAATTGGCTGTATATTCTAAAACAGCGTTGCCCAAAGCAACTAGCATGCCACTCCCACCTCGATCAAGCTGTGACAGGTTTTGCACATCAGCACAAAGTTTGAAAGATAGGGTGCACGCAGAATGCACTGGGGTTGGGCATTAGTTACTGAAAAATAACTAGTGAAGGAATTGGAACTCTATGGCACAGATGATAAATGCTGTATTAATCTTGCTCCATGTGCATTCACCTTATGTTTCACATGAGCCTTCCTAGCCGATTAATCCATTTCAACCCAATGTTTGAAGCCACCCTCCGCAAAACCTTACCCCATAAATTGCACATGACCTTCTCCTGTTTTAAATGGCGACTATCAAAAGGGTTAATGGACTTTGTATCCCATGGCAGACTTCTTTTTCAGTTGTGAAATGCCTGTGTGTCTTTCAACTGAATAAAGACACTATTAGTACCCCCAGTCTATGGGCACTGGGGAACTACCTGACATGGTAATGCCACCCTGGCTCAGGGGTTATTGTTAATTAGTAACCTGGCGAGAGACAATCTGAATGCAACAAGCATTCTGATTGGCTCTCGCCAGGTCCCTACCTGGCCGGGAATCCCTCCGTCGGGATTCCACGGCCTTTGTCCACGACTGGGGGCGTGGCATCTCCTCAGCCAATGAAGAGGCTCGAAGCGGGGCCAACCCCGCTCCGAGCCTCCCCACGGCTGTGAGGCTGCCTTCGCCTATTCCCTTCCCTTCCCTCCCTTAACTTACCTTCTTGGTCCTGCGTCCCCGGCGGGGGACGAGGGAAGCCTCCAGCCGCGTGGAGACTCGGAGCGGGGCCATCCCCGCTCTGCGCCTCCACACGACTGGGGGCTTCCCTCGTCCCCCGCCAGGGACACAGGTACGTTTTTTTTTTCCTCCTCTTCCCCCGTCCCACTCCCGCCCTCCCAACCCCACTTACCTTCTTTTTGATCCTTTTTCTGGGAGCAGACACACTGGGAACACTTGTGTTCTCAGCGTGTCCGCTTCCGATGGCCGCCATGGAAAGGGAAAACGGACTCCGCTTTCCCTTTCCATGGCGGCGGCCATTTTGTTTTTTTTTTTCTCCCGAAACGCTGCAGCGCCATAACGCTGCAGCGTTTTGGGACAAAAAAAAAGCTTTTAGTGCCGCGCTCACGCAATTTTTGTGGACCGGGGTACTAATAGCAATAGAACCCTTGCGTTGGGGGCATTACCAACTCTGGTAATGCCCCGGGGCCTTCGGTAATGACCCCGACGCTCGGGTTCTATTGCTTAACTAGTAGCTTTCTGCAACACAGATGTCCAATATATTACATACAGACACTAATTCACCAAACCCATGTGTAAATTGATTTCTTTACATGTTTTTCTTTTTTTTAAGTAGTATATGTAGAAATAAAGTGATACAAATATAGATCTTCTTGAATCTGCAAATAGAAATCTGTAAGAGGGTAAACAAATGTGTCTCTAAGAGCAAGCTCCAAATAAAACAGCAAATGCTCTCTCAGAGTTTCCACTGTAAATCAACCTGTAAATATTTACTGACACTTACTATCTGCTTATCCAAAAGATCCACAGATGTTTATATCAGCAAAAGAGGCATCATGTGCGCAGCGTGCATTCTGCAATCATAGCCTACATTGTTATTAAGAAATCCAAAGTTTTTATAAGCAAACTTATAAATAACATTCTGGGCCTCATCACGAGTTGGGCGCTAATCACTATTAGCCCTACCTATTATTAGCGCCGGATCATGGGTTTGGCGGAAGAGTAAGTCCCTATTCCCCATTGGGCCCATTCAGGAATTTCCCATTCCCCATTGCACCCAATGGGGAATGTTTGGCGCTATTACCGCCAGCGGTAAATCCGCTGGCGTTAATAGCGCTGAAAAGCAGCAAAATAGCTGCAGATTGTCCCAAGCTCAGAGAGGGGGGGTAAATCCACCAAGCCTGTGATTTGGCGGACCCTTAAATGTGGCGGTAATACCATTACTGCCACATCTAAGGCTTACCGCCAAACTTGTGATGAGACAGTCTGTCTAATACCATGTGTGTTCATCTACATACCATATCTACATATGTGTCTTTTTTAAGAAGGTGGAAACAAATTACCACTTAAACTAGAGGGAGAAGAGGGGGAGATGGTGTTTCAGCTGAGCATGCCCTGTCCAGTGCAGATACAGTAAAGAGTATTGCCCCAGGTGGCACAAGTGGTGAAAAACAGAGACACAATACATGCAGGAGGATTTGGAGAAAGTACCAAAGAACATATAGACTGTGAGACCCCATGATGTGGGAATATTAAAAGGGGTAGGGTAATTCACATTAAGATAAAAGAAGTACTGCTACCACGAGTGAAGCAATAGCCCCTCTTATGCGAAGCATACAAGGGCATATATGAGACACTGCATGCCCTATGGCAGCAAGGCATAACACAGGATTTTACATCACGGTGCAATGCAGCAATTTATCCAATAAAAAAATCATTGGGTGGAAAGTGGTGTTCATACAGAATGTACACACTCTTAATAACATTATCAAAGCAGAAAGTCCACTGGGTCCAAACCCTGTAACAATTTTCTGAAGCATCCCAGTAGAGGCATGCTACTTCACAGTGGAGGAGTTGAAGAATGCTTTCTTCTCTATCACCCTGCATCCTGACTCTAGATATGTCAGTGTGTTTAGGTATCGTGAGGCGGGATTTGAAAACACAAGAATGTCTTAGAGGTAGTGTGAGGGACCCAGCATATTTAACAGGGTAATACAAATGGATGTGGGCAATTTAAAAGTAGGAAGCACAGTAATACAGTATGTGGATGACCTTTCAGTGTTCAACACAACAGAAGAAGAGTGCATGAAGGATTTAGTGACACTACTAACATTACTGGCTGACAATGGGTAAAAGGTGGAGAAAGAGAAATTGCAGTTTTGTCAAATGGAAGTGGTTTACGTATAGCAGATTGTGTCAGCCAATGGAAGAAAAATAACACCAGAATGAGTTGAGGCAATATATAAAACACCCCAACCTAAAACAGTGAAATGAATGCAACAGTTTGTAGCCTATGTAATTACTGCAGAGCATAGGTTTTTGATTACTCTACATACACAAGGCCACTCCTCCAAGCACTCAAGGAAGCTCAGAAAAACAAAAAGCAACATAGAATGGACAACTGAAATGAATGAACATTTTGACAAACTCAAACATGAACTGGCACACGCACCAGTATTGGCTACACCCAATTAAATATAGAAGTTTAATTTGCCTTCCCATTCAGACGGCAAGGTAATGCCAGCTGTACTGACACAAAAGAAGGGACAGGGACAAAAGCCACTGGCCTGTTACAGTGGGTCCCTAGACCCAGTGATGCAGAGGCACTTTCCTTGTGAGCGGGCATTTGCTGCAGCTGCATAACCAATTGAGAAAGCTTCAACAATAATGATGGGGTTCCTAGTAATTTTGTATATGGTACATGCAATGTTTGCAGTACTAGAGAGGTCCAAATCAACACTAACAACTCAGAGGGCATAAGGGTATGAGCTCATACTAACAAACCCTGCAATAAAAGTGGTGAGGTGCAGGACGGTAAACCAGGCAGAATTCATTGCAGAACCAAAAGAGCAGGGAGAGTACACACATATGATTGCCTTGCATGTATGAACAGTAATGAAGGGAACGTCCTGGTAAAAGAAGAAATATTTGAGGGGCGTGCATGATCTTCATTGATCTTCATTGATGGGAGCTCAAGGTTCTACCCATATTTGGAATGAAGGCATTCTGGTTAAGAAGTAGTGGGACACAAACATCAAATATACAATGAAGGAGAGTTGATAGTGTACTCCCAAACACGACTGCCAGCACACTATTCTGCATGAGCAGCAGAACTGTTTGCATTAATTGAGGCACTAAAGTGCATGTCAGAAGTGCGTGAAGTTCATATATTTTCGTACGTAACATCAACTGTACATTCAGGACAAGTGATGGCTCACCAGTGCAACATGTTTTTGAGTAAATGATTTGAAATGATGCCTCCCAGTAGAATTGGCAATAATAAAGGGTGATGTTCCCTGGCGAAGAAGAGAAAATGCCACTTGTAGCATTGATGAAAGCAACTAAAGTAAAAGATACATTGCCAGAAAGCTTTAGCGCAACCCTAATTGTACAAACAATTGATTTAAAGGAAGAAGCACCAAATGATGAAAAAGAACTGTTGGTGGCATGACAGCACAGGCAAAGTGGTAATGCCAAAGAAATTGTTGAATGTGGCCCTCGAACAGCTTCACTACCCTACGTACATATTGAAAGAACATGTGGCTACAGGTATAAGTGAGGATTGGTTTGTGCCCAATCTATATGAGTATGTGTCTGAATTTGTGCGTATTTGTATGGCTTGTTGGAAATTCTTGCCAGGTTACAATTTGAGAGTGGTACGGGAAACATTGCCATGACCAGAGGGGCCCTTCCGGCACTTGCAAGACATATGTACCTCTTATAGATACATGCTTACCGGGGTGTGTCCATTTTCACGTTGGCTTGAGCCTGTCCATGTGTCTATAATAACAGAGGTATTCCCGAGGAGGGGATCCCAGAGATAATTCACTCTGCCAATGGTCAGCATTTTGCGAATGATTTGATTAAGGAAATAACTGACCTTCTGTGGATACAGCACAAACCATGTACAGTTTACCGGTCACAAGCAAACGGTTTGGTTGAGAGAATGAATGGTCTACTAAAGGAGCACTTGGCTAAACTAACACAAACACTTGGTAAGTCTTGGTTGCAATACGTACTCACTTGCACCCTTTACTTTGCGGAACTCGCCTGGAGGAGATCATCATCTCACTCCACATGAGATTGTTACAGGCCGAAGAATGCATGTGCCTATGTCACTGGCATGTACAATCTCTGATGCTAACTCTTCTTCTAATATTTTGGGGGAGGAATTTCACACGTACCTCACAGAATTTACAAAAAGACTTGCATATATATCCCAACAGACAAGCACAATAGTTCAGACTGAGCAAGCAGAAGAGCAGGGGAGGGAATTTCTGCAAGCAGCACCTCTTTATACTGGGCACATGGCATTCGTAAAGTACCATGTCAGGAAGTGGAAAGATGACAGATGTTCAGGTCCCCACACGGTGGTCTACACAACTCCAACTGCTCTAAATATTGAAGGACACCACAGATGGGTCCATCTCACCGACATATGCAGGAACAAATGCACCTTTCGGGCCAGAGAAGAGGAGTCAAGGTGGGCGAGAATACTTCATTTTCCATTAACTTTATGTTTAGTTTAGTTTAGTTTAGTTTATTATTTATAATGCGCCGAAAAGCCCAAGGGTAACAAGGCGCAGCAGATACAAGAATTTGCAAGACTTAGTTACAGACAGTAATATATGTACAGGTATGAATACAGTAATAATATCAATCAGCGGTAAATATAACATATGTACAGTTAGCAGTTGTGTATCCAGGATGTGGGCCAGGAGGTTCTAGATGATGGCTGTCTTCAGCCAGGATTTGAGCTTTGAGCGAAAGTTTTGGTAGGGTAGGTCCATTCTAAGAGTGGGTGGTAGGGAGTTCCAAAGCTTGGCTGCTTTCACTGGGAAGCTATTCCCACCTATAGTTGCACGTTTGTAAGAAGGGACGGATAGGCAGTCTCTGTAAGCTAACCTCGTCGGTCTTATGGATGTTAGTCTGTGAAATCTGTTAATCAGATAGGTAGGGGCTGCATTATTAATGGACTTATGGGTGAGTGAGGCAGTTTTTAAGGAGATTTTATCTATAATGGGGGTCCAGTATTCTCTGGAATAAGGTTCTATAGAAGACCAACACATGAAGGGGAGGGTGATGTGCAAGACAATGTTTTTATGAACAAATGGCAATGTAAATCTGCTTTTTGCAGTGTGATAATATTAATAAGCATTAGTATAGGATTGATATTATTACTATGCTTTTTATTCAAAGAAAAAAGTGCTTTACAAGCAAACGTGGGTGCCAAGAGGGGGACAGGAAATGTGTTCAATGAAATAGAATTGCATCTTGACACTAAAAAGGGCAGGGTATACCATTGCGAACCATCTGGTACCAGGAAATGTTACGTGTGGGAAGAGAAAGAGCGAACAGCACATCCTCATACCTCATCCTCATACCACACATAATAGGGGCATCCAAGCTTTTCCTGACTCAGGATGCATCATATCAGGAAGCAGGATGCCTAAAGCACCTATCCTCTGCAAAACTAGAGGTCTATTCCAAGGATCAAGTGTTTCTGTCCAGTGGGTGGATAAAGGGGAAGAGGTGTACACAGGTAATTACGTGCAAATTGAAAGGGTGGCAAAAAAGATGATAGTTGAATACATGCCAAAATGCTCTGAAAGGGTGCAGCAGGTCATTGTGTGAACACAAGTTACTGCAGTGTATTCCCTGGTGTCATACAAGACCATTAATGATAATACAAGAATCAGTGTGGTATGGTGGCCAATGGGAGGGGGGAATAATGCAAAGCTGTGCTGAAGGTTTGGTGGGATTAGAACACACCGCAGTGTCCAAAATAAATTATAGCTGCAAGGCAGTCTAGAGGAAATATGTGTATGCATTGGCTTGGATAAGTGAAACTCATCAACCAGTTTACATCAAGAGCTTTACATTATTCCCTTGTTGTTTCAGGTCCAGTGGGTCCATCCATTTGGGTATTTACAGTGGTTGTGCTAAGGTGATGAGGACTGAGGTGCTGAAGCAGGGGACAGCTGTCATCATGGACCTATGGTGGGCATGTGGATCGAAGGCCTATGCCCGGCTTCTGCCTAATTGGAGTGGGGTTTGTGTGATTGTTACACTGCACAGCCCTGCCCTGGTGGTGCCCTGAAACAGCAGTACCAAGGGGCTTTTTCAAAAGTCAATCGAGCTGAAGAAAAGGTGGTTCAGCAAAACCAGGAGAAAGCATTGCTAAGCAGAAAGAAAAAATCTAATATTTATTGATACGAAAAGAGTGCTGAAAATGTAGCTGCAATTCCTGTTGAGCTTCGACTACTCTCCAAGGCAGCCACTTTGTTCACGTCTCTACTGCTTTAGGTGTGCAAGCAGCAGCTAATTCTAAATGGTTCCAGCTGACTAGGTACAAGTTGCTGCAACTAGTCAATTCAACAGCAAAAGGCCTACACGTAGTAAAGGAAGAGTTGGGAGTACTACATTTAGTGTCTCTTCAGAATCGGTATGTTTTGGATCTTCTTTCTGCTATAGAAGGATCAGTTTACACCAAGTCTAGGAGCAGTTGCTGCACTGTAGTGCCCGATGGAGAAGCTTCAAATGGAACTTTGAAAGCCACTATCAGCAAAATACAGACACTCCATGAAAGGATGACAAATTAAGCTAATGGGGTGCATTCAAACAACTGGCTAGACAGCATTTTCACATGGGTACCCACCAGGCTTTCTGGAGTACTTAGAGTGTCTGTGCCCACATTGGTCCTCATGCTTGTCACCTTCTGCGTTGGCAAAACTCTTTTTAGACTCTATACTAACAAAATAGAGGAACATTTTTGCTGCCCCTCAATGTTGACGGGGTAAATGGCAAAAATGTGCATGCTAACATACTAACCAAGGATGAAAAGTTAGATGATGAAGTTGACTTGGTCACAACACAAACCAGGGATTTAGAAAACTATGAAACCTACTTGATGTCACATGATAAGGATGGACAGGAGTGTATACTAATAGAGGGACCATTGGAAAATTGGGAGGAAAATGGTGGTGATATGACTAGACAAAATAGAGCATGGATACCTCTAAAGACAGTGGAAGAGTGGGGGTTGGGGGGAGGGGAAGAATTAGATATTGATGGATCAATATAAGGGGGGAATAATTTGGTGAAAATGCAAGTTCAGCGCGGTAAAAACCTATCAGCTGCCGGAGTAGCCCACTAAAAGGTGAGGGAGCTTTATTGATAGCCACATAGTTGTATGCATTAGACTGGAGAATGCCCCAATGAATTATGTTCTAAGCAAACAACCTATAGGTAATAAGGCTTGAATTACAGATGAGTATGTGGAACTTAACATAAGACCAACACACCATAAAAAGGCCTTGGTGCTTACTTTCACTAGTAATGAATTCACATTTTATTAATTTGCCTAGCAGCCGTAGAAGCTGCAGCAATGTCATAAATGACAAATGTGATGGCATCTTTCATGTCCTGGGTGTTAGTCTTAGCAGTGTGCGGTGGTGTTGGGAGTTATGGTTGCTTAGCTTACCATAACCGGTGAACTTCTGGGATTTTCTGGTTTTCCGGTTTTCCGGTTTTCCGTGGAACCATAACGTCCATTTAACATTTTTTAAGTGAATTACATTACAGCTCATAGGCAGAGCACTATTTGGGAGGCTTATAACTTTGTTCCCCCTGGACGAATCATCACCAAACTTTGCAAACAAAGTTTATGGCCCGCTCTGAATTTTGGCAAGGTTTCATTAAGGGGGGGGCAAAGTTATAGGGGGGCCCCAAGTAAATGTCTTTTTCTGAATGGAAAGAAACTTTGCTCACATCTACAGGTCAAACCGCTGGACTGATTTTCACCAAAGTTGTGGTGGCTTGGTCCCGAAAGCATGCTTTTGTAAATTTGGTGAAAATCCGTCTAGTAGGGTGGCAAAAAATGTGTGATATATGACTCCGCTCTGCGGACCAATTTCCCTGTTTGCTCTGTTCTGCAGAGCAGACTCTGATTGGCCCGGAGGGTGGCCTGATGTCCGTGGACATACAACATGCCTGCTGATTGGCTGGACGGAAGCGTGATGAGCGTCATATTTTTTTGAAACGCCTGCCATGTTGTAGCCACACATATCTGTGGATAGCCGGCTGGCAAACAGGGCTGAAAAACATGTTTTGGGGCATCTGGTGTTGGGAAAAGGTGCAGGAAAGGGTGGGAGAGTGAAATATGATTCATATGATGTATTTGTTTAGGTGGAAGACAACTGTGTTGTGTTTGCGGTATCCGCTGACACTACAACAGTTCGCAGATAGGTACTCAGGCGATCAGTTTATGTGTGACTGCAGGCAGGCTTCATTAGGGTATGGGAGTGGAATGTAGAGGATCTGAGGATCTTTGTATAGGCTGTATTATTCTGTGGTGTTTGTGGCCAGCTACTAGACTCTTGGGTGCATGACCATAAGCCATGCACACAGGAGTCTGCCTACTGGTTGAAGTACTGTAATAGTATGCCTAGAGAAGTGTACAGGGCTTGAAGCAGTTTAGGGTAGGGGAGTGGACTGTCTCGAGATTCTTTGGTGTATGATACTGTATGTAGTGGAAGGTAATTGTGGCCAGCTACTATAGTCGTGGGTGCATGGCCGGAGGCGATGTACTCAAGAGTCCAAGAGTGTGCCCACTGGTTGAGGTACTGTAATGGTATGTGTATAGAAGTGGACAGGGTCTCAGGTGGATACCTTATGTGTTTGGGTTGTGGCTACTGGGAAGAGTTTTGGTACTTTATTGTATTATGCTGTATGGGTTGTGGGCAGTTAGTAGAGTCTTGGGTGCAGAGGCTATGCATTGAAGAGTCTGTCCATTGGTTGGAAGTACTGTCATAGTATGTACATTGAGGGGGATAGGGCCTCAGGCAGCTGTGTTATGTGTGTGGGTTGTGGTAAGTGGGCAGATGTTTGGATTATTGGGTACACTATTATGCTTCAGTGGTTGAGGCCAGAGCCTAGACTCTTGGGTGCATGGCAGTAGGCTGTAGGCCATGCCCCCAAGAGTCTAGGCCCTGGCCACAACCACTGCAGCATAATAGAGCCATGCACTCAACTTTTTGACAGTGGCATATGGATTCCATAAATATGTGCATATAATGCAATTTGCCGATTACAAAGAAGTATGACATCAATAATAGTATACTCACTGTATGTATTGTTGAGGCCCTGTGCACCTTTTTTGCATGCACTACAGAATACTGTTCAAGAGGCAATAGCAGATGTCACTAATGTGGTATGTGGAAATGCAGGAGAAATTGTTGTTTCATTGTGATAAAACAAAACAACATGGTAAAGGAGTATTTCGTAAGGTTGTATTGCCTTGCGTTGCAGACATGTGTGTACTTTGTGGACCCTCATAATTAGTACCTCACAAGTACTATACTTTAAAGAACTGTAGTGTGCAATTTGCTCAGTTCCTGTGTTTGTTCCCATAATAAAAATCTGATTTAATTTGTTGTTATGTGGAGCACTCTGTTTCAGTGTTGTGTGCACTGCTTACAGTAATGTTTAAGGTGCATATCTATGTGGTATTCTGGTTGTAGGCACTGTTGCCGTAGGAGGAATATTCAAACTTTTAACAGTTTCTCATATGTGATGGCGGGTATTGGGCACTGGCTCAGTGAGTACATTTTGGTTTCAACAATATTAAGTAGATATTTGCAAGATTGGTTGTTAATCTCTGCTTCAGAGTAATGGTAGTATCATTGCATTCAAACCATACACATTTCTTTTTAATGTACCTGCACTGGTTGTGACTCCCATGTAGTAGATTATGCTTACTGTTGTGAAGGTTTTCATGCCAAGTTATACTTGTCCGTGTGTGAAGCTAGTAATCTTGCAGTTATTTTTGGTACCATCTGCATTGTATCGTAAAAGCATTACTATTATGTATTGGCTATGTGATTGTATCTATAAGGTGGAACAATTGTCGGAATTGCAAGCAGTACATAATATGCCATGGTTTTCATTTTGTATTGAAATGTTACTAAAATGGAATTAATACACAGTTATAGATACATACACAAAGTGCACGTTAGTGACTTGTTTGTGTACCACATGGCTGCAGAGAGTGCATGTATGTTTTCACATGTATGAAATCTGAAAGATTTCATTCATAGGTATGTTTTTGCTTTCCAGTAATTGCAGTCAGTACATTAGGAATTCTTGTGGATCTTCGTGATTGTTTATAGTGAATCTCACCATTCCTGCACAGTAGTTCAATTCCTGCGCTATTCCTGAGACACTGTAAGTGTTGGCAGGATTGTTTGTTGCATTTCTGCGTAGCAGTAGCATATGCAAACACAACTGGTCTGAGCCGTTTAAGTTAATGTTTTCAACAATTGGTGGTGATTGGAATAGAACATTGATTGCTACATTTGCATAGCATAGCATTTTACACCAGTTGTATTGGAAAACTTGAATGGACCAGGCAGTTTTGTGTCTGAGTCATTTGATGGAAGTCCTCGTGGTTTATTTGAAGAGGTAGTTCTCTTTGTTTTGTGAATTTGCCTTTTCTGTACATTCTTCTGTGGTTGTGGTAATTGATAGAGTACCAGCTATTTTCAATTTCTTTTGGTGATACTGTTGGCAGATAATGTATACGTTTTGTTTGGTCTAGTTTTCTTTTACAAAGTTTGCCTTTTTGAGGAACAGGGTGTGTAGAGTGCACTTATCCTGTTGTACTGTACAATACAAGGAATGTCACCTTTGACTTTACTTGCATCAACATTAACTAGACATAGTCCTCCTAGTGTACATAGGTGTGGCAATGTTACATAACTCATGCCTATAAAGACTGTGCTGCCAATGTCAATACATGCTTGATATGGGGTTAGACCTTGTGATTTATGAATAGTGACTGTGTATGCTAGAGACAGAGAAAAAGGTTTTCTGCATACATGCATTTCTTTGAAAAGAAGGAATCAGGCTGTTGAGCATTCTGTCCTTTTAACCTCTGAAAATGTGTCAAAGTGAATATTGACAAACTAAATGCTGTTGTCATGTGGGTATGTCTGGAAGCCAAAAACTGTACCAAGTGTTCTATTAACTAAACCTTGTTGCACGTCAAGGTTACACTTTAGCACTACTATACAGTTTAATGACAATGTTAACATTCTCTCCAAACCAGCTGTGTTGGAGATAGAGTTGTGTGAGGTATTTAGTTGGGTTGTTGCTTCTTGACACGTAGGTACTGTCATACGATGCACGTCCAGTTTGTCTGTGGAGTACATTTTTACTAGTGGTTGCATTTCATTTTTCAACATTGATTCATTAAATTTTGCACAACTTGCTAGGGTTGGCATTAAGGTCATACAGTTTACATTTGTGTGTGCTAATTGTTCCATGACATCAGTAGCAGATGTGTTATGCCTGTATTGCTCATGGATGCATATGCTATTTAAGACAGACTGTGCTTCCTTAGAAAGCCCATCAATGCAAATACTTTTTAAAATGTTGGCATAGGTGAGGTCTGCAGACTGACATATGTTTTCAGTTAATTCTCTGTATTAGAAATGTTGCCAGAGATTTACATTTCCTATGCTGCCAAGTATCTTAAGTATCTTATGGCACAGTTTGTATTCTAAGGTTTTAAAAATAGGTTCACCTTTCACCGGTGTTAACTGAAGCAGATCTCTGAAAACAATAACATGTTTTCCTCCAAATAGAGCTTCATAGTCTGTGTTAAGTACCACTTGCAATCTGATCTGAGGTGAATTAAAGCCAACATTAGGTTGGAGACCATGTTCATCTCATCTATTAGGAGCATTTTCATTTGTTTCAAAATTCTGAGTAGCTCCATCACAGCTTCTGCTGAAACTTTATAGTGGTCTAATTTGTTTTGGTGTTCAAATGGAAGGAGTAGCAATCGGTGTAAAGTAACACCACCTATGTAGCAGCCAGCTAAACCTTTGGGGGCAGTTACAACAGCTGAAAGCTTGTTGTTTGTCAATAGTTGGAAGAACTTGCTGATCATTTTTTATCAAGATTATGTTGCCTGAACCAGCTTAACCACTTACATAAAGAAGTATAGGTTTATAGTTTTGACAGGTACACGTTTTTGTTTTGTGCTGCACACCATGTTCAATTTCTTTAGTTACTTCTAGGGAAATGCTTTTCTGCTCATTGTTTAGTTGTGATTTCAGTAGAGCAAGGTTTTCTGCAGACTGCTCATAGTGACAATTGGAGTTTTCCACTTCAGTCATGGCTAATTCTGCCTCATTTGTCATGAGTGACTGTCCAAGTAGTTCTTGGCTTCCTGTAAGAGAAGGTTGACTGCTGTCAGGAGTGTCTACATTTAGTTTTGCTTGAAGTTCTTCTTCTTGTTGGCGTTCATTGTCCAACATGTTTTTGTACTGTGTAAAGTTTTTATATGATATAGGGCCTCATTACATGGTAGGCGGTACCCATGGCGGTATTAGCACCATGGTTGCCGCTGGTATTTTACCGTGTCCGCCTTGGTGGATGGCGGAATTACCACCCTACTTCAAGGTGAGCGGGGACGTTAATTCCCCATTCACCAAGGCCCTTCCCCATTCCCATTTTTGCCCCCATAGGGCATAATGGGAATGGGGAAGGCGCTAATTACGGTACCGCAAATTGCGGTACCGTAATTAGCACCAAGGTCCCTTTGCGGCACCCTACTTTAACGGCTGGTAAAACCAGCCGTTAAAGTCAAGTCCCGCAAAGGGAACTCGTAGTAAGAAAGTAAGGGTTTACCGGTACCGATGCCCTTACCGGTACCGGTAAACCCTTACCGCCTAACGTGTAATGAGGCCCATAGTGTTTTCAGTTGCTTTAAAAGCATATTCATAGGAGGTATGGGTGTCCAATAAATCTTCTTTTCTCCATGTTTAAAAAAGTTGCAGTAGGGGCATGTAGTACAGTTTCCTATGTTGAGGAGTTTTTAACAAAAGTTTCATATGATTAATGAGGCTGCATTTGGTAAGTTTAACCTGGCTGCCCTCACAACTTTTTACTATGTATTTACCTTTTTTCTCATCTGATTTAATATTATTTTTGTATGAGAAGTTTTGGGCTATGTGGTATAGGCACATGGTTTCCAAATCAGTACTCCTGTTTGGGTAATATGTGTCCAATAAATTGTTTTTCAAAATGTCCTGGCTGTTGTGATCGTTTTTGGCTATTGTTTCTATGTCTTGATATGATTTGAGAACTCTTTTTCTGGATGCTACAGGACCAAGTCTTAGCATAACTATGTTTTCAAATTTCCCATACAAGGCAGTGACAGTTAAACATCTGCGGCTTCATAGCAGACACGTTCTCTATGGGAGAACATTTTGATGCCAAAGCTGTACAATTTTTGTGACAATGTTTTGTCAGATGATATGTCATCCCAGAGGTCTTTCAGCTCTGCTTTCTCTTCTTTGGTTAAGTAGGCTGTGCTGTGCCATAGCATACAACTGCATTGGAATTGTCTGCAATGTACTGCACATCTATGTTTGCATTCCATAGGAGGTAAATGATTGCATTATAATCATTGATGTACTTTGATGAGTCAGATCGTTTTATGCAATGTGTGTTCTTAGGTGATTTGCCTTTCACACTGTGCCTAGCAGATACCATGAAGCTGTTTTCTTGTCCTTTTTGCTGAAACAGGCCTATGGAAACCAAAGCAGCATTTGGGGTATTATGTGCCTTTGTTTTTATATTTGCGCAGACAATACTTGCCACACTTGTGTCTTAGAAACTGCAAACTGTGTGCATGTAGGTCACTATGTGTTCTTTCTGAAGGGATTTTGCAAGTGACATATTTATGAAGGAAGTGCAAAACAGTGGCATCACTGTCCTGACCAAATTTAGGGGTGTCTTTGATCCACAATAGCATGTGGATGTGTGGTACTCCTGTGGCTTGACATTCTTTTCTCCAAAGGAAGTGCTCCACTTCTCCAGGGGAGGAATTGTTTTACTACAAATGAAGTGCAGCATGGAAATAAAGTGATGATGGAAGTACCTTGACACATTTACAGGGTAAAGAAAGCACAGTTCTCCTGGTGTTTTCATGTCTATCCCTGCTTTGTTTTCATTTGCTACAACTTAAAGTGACAAACCATATGGGTGGGCCAAGGTTTTGTGACATCAGAACCAGTATTCTTTGGTAGCATGTATGTTTGCCAAGAGATTTGTAATACTTGACTGTAAAACGTCATCTTTCTCTTGCACCTTTTGAAGTCGCTGTGTAGCAGACATGTTTAGGAAAGTGGAACCTGTTTTTAATGTGTGTGCAACTCCATAACATAAAGTTGCTATCTCACTTTCAAAGAGGAGGTGGAATATGTATTCCAGGATCAATTTTCTGTGGTAAGTTTTAAGGGTGGTGCGTGATGTCATCCCTGTTTTTATAAGGGTCTAAAGGATGCTATTGTAAAACATTTTTTGTAAAATATATTTTTTTGAATGCTTACTTGTGGCTATGTTACCGTTGGTATATGTAGTGCTAGCACTACTGGTAGTTGCATTCACCTTAATGCATTTAGTTTTAGTTTTATATTTTGAAAGAGAAGTCACACTTTTTTTCCTGGTACCAGGCTCCGTTTTGCTTAGTGACTATATTAGCTGTTTTGGTTGAACTTTTTATACAAAGTCTGCTAGAGGTGGATGGCCATTTTGCATGGCTTGAGTTTTAACTGCTCTGTTTCTGTGTTGCTTCCTACAGAGTTGATTTTTGGTAGGAATTGTCTTGTGTCTGTTGGAGAAAAAAGGAACGTGGGGTTTGGAAGTTGTGGAATGTATTTGTGTGTACTGTGAATGAGTCTCTGAATGTGAGGGTAGGTATACACAGAGGACTGTGATTGTGCAAAGGGCTGTTCCTTTTGGTTGGGAAGGTTGTTCTGTTACATGTGTGTGTTCGTGTGGGGAAGGTGTTCTTTAGTTTGCATGACAGTGTAATGTGTTTGAATAAGTAAGGGCATTGCAATGTTTTTATGAAACTAGTGTTTGGTAACATACTGGTGTTCTGATGGCAATAGAACCAGTGGACCTCACAAAGTGGAATGAATAAGGGTGCAGTGATTGCTATGGGTATGGATAACATTGTCTAGGTTACAATAGAAGAACACTGCACTGTCTGAGTAACAAGCAGAACACGACAACAGCTCTGCACTTTCTTTTTTGGAAGTGAACAGTAGGTTTCTTCTGAGTTCAATTCCAGTACAGCCGTCACTGGCTTTTAGCAGGCAGTTCTTCACTGCAATTGCAAAAGAAGGAAGTTAGTGTGTATGTGTGATATTGGTATGGTAATAGCAGTAGGAAAACACATTGTTTTAGATTGTAGGGGGATTTGCTGGCAGGAAGAGTTAGTGTGTGTGTGTAATTGTACAGTATTGCCTAAGTGTGAGATTTGGGAGTATTTGGCTTGTTTGTTTGGGAAGGGGCAGTGCTGCAGTGATAACTGTGCCCTTTGGGGTTGTCATTTTGAAATATGTGAAATGTTTTTCACTATTTGTTTTGGAAATGGATTTGTGGAATTTATAGTAGAGTGAGAAAAAGGGCAGAAAGATGTAGAGATTGGAAAGGCAAATACTGTCTATGGAAGTTTGTTAAGTATCTCCCACATAGATCTTTGCTACATGAATGTAGGAATGATTTTCAGTTGTTGAAGTCATATATTCAAATGTACAGATAGCACTCTTTCCAATGTATACATGTATTTTTTTGCTTTCTTCGCAATGGTGCATTTTGGGAATTGTGCAATGCATTCGTTTAGCATGCTTTCCGAATATACATGCAGTTTCCCTTTTTTGTATGGATTGTGGGCACTTGCATGTGCTGTGGAAATGTTCCCAGTGTGAATCACAGGCAGTGGTGCTGAAATTGAAATATGTAGTTTGCAGCTGTTATTCTAGTGGGCAGAACAAGAAAACTGTGAAAGGAAACATCATTGTAAGTAACTGTCAGTTGATGTGAGGAGATATTAAGAATGACAGTATGATTATTTGTTAGGTTATATAGGTCAAGTGGCAAGCACCCTGTTAAAATGCATGACATATATGTACTTGCTATGCTTTGGTAACATACATGCAGTTTTAATTTTCTGTGTGCATTGTAAACCATATGCATACCTGTAGTTTCTGTTGCTGGATGTAGTTGTGGATTAATCTGGAAGTAGAACACTTGAAGAGTCTTGCAATACTTTTCAATGCAGCTGCTTGAGAATCATAGGAGCTGCTCTCTGAGTTTTGAACAGTACTGAGTTGCTATAGTTAGATGTAGAGATATAAGATTTGTTTGGTAGATGGTTGTGGAACTGCTTACCAGTAGCCAATGAGAGTGTGCTGCAAAGTGTGAAGTAGAAAGGGAAGAAGGGCTGCCCCTGCCTTATGAGATCTGCGAACACTGAGGTAATCCACAGATCACACGTGCTGCATCCGCGGCCTTTCAGCATATTTGACATGGACATGTGTGTGTACTATGTGAAGTATCCAATCAGGTGTTAAGGGTGTGCCTTACAGGAAGGGAGGATAATACTTTTTTCATTGATGTTTTGGTTGTATGGTGAAGATGGCAGTAGTTTGGGTCTGGGTAGTTGGAGATAGATGTATTTCTGCTCTGGACACATATGCGAAGTAAAGAGTTATTTCTAGAGATTTTGTGATTCCAGACATGAGGTTTTGTGGAGGAGTGAGCCTGAATGCGATTTGGAGGCACTGGTTTCTCTTTTAAGAAATCTGTCTACTATTGGTAGTCCAGATATCTTGTTGGTGTACTGTGGAGGAGAATATTTGATTCCTGTGTTGAAGTCCTTTGTGGAGTGACTTATGGTAATGTTCCCATGTGCAAAGGTGTTTTTTTCTCAAATGTTACCAAGAGCACAATGGAACCAACCAACAGTGTAATTCATAGAATTTCGCACAAAATTGGTGCACGCGGCTGGCGCACAGTGTGCGTGTGCGAATGTCTGCGCCAGCCGCGTGCGCTAAAATTGATTTGCGCGCACAGCGTATTCATGGATTTTAGCCTCCAAAACCAGCCATGGCGTAGAGTGGCGCAGCGACCCTGCAGCAGCGCCAGTTACGCCCCCAAGAACACCCCTAGCGCAAGGAAAAGCCATCACAATCCCCAATCCAGCGCAAAGGGCTGCCTAACCCTGGACCAGTTTACAGGGCTGCCAAACAGCAAACGGCAAGCGGGGAATGTGTATTACTGGGGTTCGCGTGAAGTTTCAGACACGAAAGGGCCTGTGCGAGTGGGGTACGTGTATTACAGGGGTTCACGGGAAGTCTCACACGCGATTGGATCCGGGTACGTATATTTTGAGCGTGCGCGGGAAGTCTCACATGCGAAAGGGCCTGTGCGAGTGGGGTACGTGTATAACTGGGGTTCGTGGGAAGTTTCACACACGATTTCAGCAGGGTACATGTATTACGGGGGTTTGTGGGAAGTCTCACACGCGAAAGGGCCTATGCAAGTAGGGTACGTATATTCCTGGGGTTTGTGTGAAGTTCTACACGTGAACGGGCCCTGTGCGAGTGGGGTACGTGTATTCCTGTGGTTCGTGTGAAGTTTTACACGTGAAAGGGCAACGCACATGCGCGATATGTCACAGACGCGCTTACACGCTAAGGGCCTTTGGTCCAATGAAATCGCGTACGTGTGCTGACCCGCTTACGCGCTAAGGGCCTTTCCTCGAATTACACACTGACGTGCACATTTTTTACGTGCCAAATCACTCTGTATCAAGCTGGCCACGCATACACACACAGAAGACCACGCCCCTGCCCTGAAGGCCATTTTCCTGCCCCCAAGAGCCCCGGGCATGCTCCCACCTGCCTTCTGCTGCTGCCTGACTGTCTGCTGCCCACGTGCCCTGCTATTTGGTGCCTGCACATCAGCCATCTGCAGGGGTCCAGTTGCTGTGTCCACCCCAGCTGGAACAGAAGACTCCCGACTGGGATACCATCACTCCACAGCCCAGCCCCAAGACCCATTTGCCCACTCACTCCTGCCTCTGGGGTTGCCATGTCGGGCACATCTCCATCTGGCACAACTGGCAACCCCCAGCAAGAGAGGCAGAGGACCACCAGCTTCATTAACACCGACGTTGGTGTCCTGGTGGAGCATGTCCTGGGGCATTATGATGGCCTCTTCAGAACATCACGCGCCAACAAGGAAGGACGTGAGAGGATCTGGGACAATGTAGTGGTTGCCATCAACGCGGAGGGGGTGGCAACCCGCGACATCAAGCACATCAGGAAGCGCTGGGAGGACTTCAGGTCCAGGACCCTCCACAAGCCTCGCAGAGGGTGGCCGGGCATGCATGAGTAACATCCAGATGAGGGTCCTGGAACGCGTAGGCCCAGCGCTCCACACCCAGATCCTTCGGAGGTAGACCCGTCTGGAGTTGAGCGGTAAGTAGCCAAGCATTGCTGTGTGAGACAGGGCATGTTGCAGTGTGCTCGTAGTCTGATGCTTGCCTGTATGTGTGACATAGGCCATATATGGATGTGTGTGTGCAGGGACATCATGGTCATGCATGTGAGACCAGTTATGTGTGAACCACATGGTTGGTGCATGTGTTTATATGCAACATGGGGAGCTCTATGCGGAATGCACACATGAAAGCATGGCTGTCTCTGCTCCTGGACTTGAATGGGGGGGTGAGGAATGGGTGCTGATGGCATGTACATGTTTGGTGCACATGTGTGTGTGTGCCTGAGAAGTATGTGTGTGACTTTGAAACGCCATGGATGCATGTGACTTTGAAGGCAACATCTTGGTTTACAGGGGCCCTTCTACATGGATGTTGATGTTGATTGCAGGCGCCAGGACTATTTCTGCATGTGTGTTGTGTGCATTCACCCATGTCTTGTGGAATGACAGGATGGAAGTCACATTTGACAGTGCCACTCATGTGTTATTGCTTCCCGGCGACGCAAGGCCCAGCCACCCTTACAGGAAGTACCATCATCCGGGACCGAGGGGGCTGGTGCTGCGTCTGCCACAACGGCTGTGGCAGAAGGGCCGGGTGAGCCCCCACAGGGGCTTCCAATGGCGGAAGACGGTGTAGAGACATCCAGGTTGGTGGTCTCCACAGAGGAGGAGGAGCCCGCTACTGACGCGCCTGGTGGGGGTAGTACCACTGGTGCAAGTGGTGCAGTCCAGGGCCAGGGTCAGGAGGCAGCACAGGTCACAGCGAGGGGTCTGTGCATGTCGCTGTCCGTGACCCTGTGACTGCACCACCATACACCAGCAGGAAGGCCTCGTCCCAGGCCCGTCCGCAGGTAGGGGAGAGTGCCATGTCATCTGCCTCTCCACTACCTGTGGACGAGGGGTCCCACGAACGTATGAGCTCCGTCCTGGTTGGTGTCGCATTGCGCACGCGTGTCATTTGTGATGACGTGCGTTCTTCCTGGGCGGAGAACGCACGCCATCACGGAGAGCAGCGTTGTGACGAGGCAATGCTGGGAGGGGTCCTGGTTGGTGGGTTCCTACATGTGTCGCGCACTCTGGCGGACCTCTCCTCCTCTGTGAAGACTATGCTTCAGTCGTTCTCCACACCGTCTTCCGGCCCAGATTCCACCAGGGCCCCCTGGGACCTGGCCCGACCAACACAGCCAGTTTGGTGGAGCTGACATCCCTGCCACAGTCAGGAGTCGGCGGCCCAGTTGGGGTGGACAGAACAACTGGAGACCAGCTGATGGAGTATGTGCAGGCACCATCAGACACGGCACATGGACAGCAGCAGCAAGAGCAGGCTCTAGGTGGGAGCAATGATGGCTCGGGGCCATCAACATCAGAGGGGCAAGCATCGGCCAGAGGGCAGGAGGACCCAGGACTGGAAGTATCTTCTGTGTGGCAGGGGTTAGGACATGCTATAAATGCGGAGCGGCAGTTGGCAGAAGAGGCACGGCTCACGATGGTCAGGGCGGAGATCTCCATGCAGAGGGTCCTGAGGCGGGCCGAGTGCCTCAAAGCAATTTGCAGGGAGTTGGAGGAGAACATGTCATCGTCCCTGCGAACCCTCAGGGCCATGGAAGAGGACTGCCTCCAGGACATTGAGCAGGAGTTTGATGATGCCCTGGCCCGGAACATCCAAAAGTGAGCCATCGGACTAGCCCGCTGCCCTTGTTAATAGTTTTTAGAGTTAAGTTTCCTTTTCGTTTTCCTTTTATTTGTGGTCAATGGACAATGCCACACAAATTTGTATATAGTTATATTTTTAGGTAGTTTGTTAGGTAGGTTTTATTTGTTTGGTTGGGATCATGGACCCTTTACAATGTCCCCCTGCACCCCAACCTCCCAGCAGTGCAGGGCACCCGCCAGCAGGCCCCCACTCATGTCCCACTCATGTCCCCCTGGACTCCCGCCCCCCAGCAGTGCAGGCCTTATGAGATCCGCGAACACTGAGGTAATCCGCAGATCACACGTGCTGCATCCGCGGCCTTTCAGCATATTTGACATGGACATGTGTGTGTACTATGTGAATTATCCAATCAGGTGTTAAGGGTGTGCCTTACAGGAAGGGAGGATAATACTTTTTTCATTGATGTTTTGGTTGTATGGTGAAGATGGCAGTAGTTTGGGTCTGGGTAGTTGGAGATAGATGTATTTCTGCTCTGGACACATATGCGAAGTAAAGAGTTATTTCTAGAGATTTTGGGATTCCAGACATGAGGTTTCGTGGAGGAGTGAGCCTGAACGCAATTTGGAGGCACTGGTTTCTCTTTTAAGAAATCTGTCTACTATTGGTAGTCCAGATATCTAGTTGGTGTACTGTGGAGGAGAATATTTGATTCCTATGTTGAAGTCCTTTGTGGAGAGACTTATGGTAATGTTCCCATGTGCAAAGGTTTTTTTTTTTCTCAAATGTTACCAAGAGCACAATGGAACCAACCAACAGGGTAATTCATAGAATTTCGCTCAAAATTGGTGCACGCGGCTGGCGCACAGTGTACGTGTGCGAATGTCTGCGCCAGCCGCGTGCGCTAAAATTCATTTCCGCGCACAGCGTATTCATGGATTTTAGCCTCAAAAACCAGCCGTGGCGCAGAGTGGCGCAACGACCCTGCAGCAGCGCCAGTTACGCCCCCAAGAACGCCCCTAGCGCAAGGAAAAGCCATCAAACTCCCCAATCCAGCGCAAAGGGCTGCCTAACCCTGGACCAGTTTGCAGGGCTGCCAAACAGCAAACGGCAAACGGGGAACGTGTATTACTGGGGTTCGCGTGAAGTTTCACACGCGAAAGGGCCTGTGCGAGTGGGGTACGTGTATTACGGGGGTTCACGGGAAGTCTCACACGCGATTGGATCCGGGTACGTGTATTTCGAGCATTCGTGGGAAGTCTCACACGCGAAAGGGCCTGTGCGAGTGGGGTACGTGTATAACTGGGGTTCGTGGGAAGTTTCACACGCGATTTCAGCAGGGTATGTGTATTACGGGGGTTTGCGGGAAGTCTCACACGCGAAAGGGCCTGTGCGAGTGGGGTACGTATATTCCTGGGGTTTATGTGAAGTTTTACACGAATTACACGCTGACGTGCACATTTTTCACGTGCCAAATCACTCCGTATCAAGCTGGCCACGCATACACACACGGAAGACCACGCTCCTGCCCTGAAGGCCATTTTCCTGCCCCCAAGAGCCCCGAGCACACTCCCACCTGCCTTCTGCTGCTGCCTGACTGTCTGCTGCCCACATGCCCTGCTATTTGGTGCCTGCACATCAGCCATCTGCAGGGGTCCAGTTGCTGTGTCCACCCCTGCTGGAACAGAAGACTCCCGACTGGGATACCATCACTCCACAGCCCAGCCCCAAGACCCAGTTGCCCACCCACTCCTGCCTCTGGGGTTGCCATTTCGGGCACATCTCCATCTGGCACCACTGGCAACCCCCAGCCAGAGAGGCAGAGGACCACCAGCTTCACTAACACCAAAGTTGGTGTCCTGGTGGAGCATGTCCTGGGGCATTATGATGGCCTCTTCGGAACATCACGCGCCAACAAGGAAGGACGGGAGAGGATCTGGGACAACAAAGTGGTTGCCATCAACGCGGAGGGGGTGGCAACCCGCTACATCAAGCACGTCAAGAAGCGCTGGGAGGACTTCAGGTACAGGACCATCCACAAGCCTCACGGAGGGTGGCCGGGCACGCATGGGTAACATCCAGATGAGGGTCCTGGAACGCGTAGGCCCAGCGCTCCACACCCAGATCCTTCGGAGGCAGACCCGTCTGGAGTTGAGCGGTAAGTGGCCAAACATTGCTGTGTGAGACAGGGCATGTTGCAGTATGCTCGTAGTCTGATGCTTGCCTGTATGTGTGACATAGGCCATATATGGATGTGTGTGTGCAGGGACATCATGGTCATGCATGTGAGACCAGTTATGTGTGAACCACATGGTTGGTGCATGTGTTTATATGCAACATGGGGAGCTCTATGCGGAATGCACACATGAAAGCATGGCTGTCTCTGCTCCTGGACTTGAATGGGGGGTGAGGAATGGGTGCTGATGGCATGTACATGTATGGTGCACATGTGTGTGTGTGCCTGAGAAGTATGTGTGTGACTTTGAAACGCCATGGATGCATGTGACTTTGAAGGCAACATCTTGGTTTACAGGGGCCCTTCTACATGGATGTTGATGTTGATTGCAGGCGCCAGGACTATTTCTGCATGTGTGTTGTGTGCATTCACCCATGTCTTGTGGAATGACAGGATGGAAGTGACATTTGACAGTGCCACTCATGTGTTATTGCTTCCCGGCGACGCAAGGCCCAGCCACCCTTACAGGAAGTACCATCATCCGGGACCGAGGGGGCTGGTGCTGCGTCTGCCACAACGGCTGTGGCAGAAGGGCCGGGTGAGCCCCCACAGGGGCTTCCAATGGCGGAAGACGGTGTAGAGACATCCAGGTTGGTGGTCTCCACAGAGGAGGAGGAGCCCGCTACTGACGCGCCTGGTGGGGGTAGTACCACTTGTGCAAGTGGTGCAGTCCAGGGCCAGGGTCAGGAGGCAGCACAGGTCACAGCGAGGGGTCTGTGCATGTCGCTGTCCGTGACCCTGTGACTGCACCACCATACACCAGCAGGAAGGCCCCGTCCCAGGCCCGTCCGCAGGTAGGGGAGAGTGCCATGTCATCTGCCTCTCCACTACCTGTGGACGAGGGGTCCCACGAACGTATGAGCTCCGTCCTGGTTGGTGTCGCATTGCGCACGCGTGTCATTTGTGATGACGTGCGTTCTTCCTGGGCGGAGAACGCACGCCATCACGGAGAGCAGCGTTGTGACGTGGCAATGCTGGGAGGGGTCCTGGTTGGTGGGTTCCTACATGTGTCGCGCACTCTGGCGGACCTCTCCTCCTCTGTGAAGACTATGCTTCAGTCGTTCTCCACACCGTCTTCCGGCCCAGATTCCACCAGGGCCCCCTGGGACCTGGCCCGACCAACACAGCCAGTTTGGTGGAGCTGACATCCCTGCCACAGTCGGGAGTCGGCGGCCCAGTAGGGGTGGACAGAACAACTGGAGACCAGCTGATGGAGTATTTGCAGGCACCATCAGACACGGCACATGGACAGCAGCAGCAAGAGCAGGCTCTAGGTGGGAGCAATGATGGCTCGGGGCCATCAACATCAGAGGGGCAAGCATCGGCCAGAGGGCAGGAGGACCCAGGACTGGAAGTATCTTCTGTGTGGCAGGGGTTAGGACATGCTATAAATGCGGAGCGGCAGTTGGCAGAAGAGGCACGGCTCACGATGGTCAGGGCGGAGATCTCCATGCAGAGGGTCCTGAGGCGGGCCGAGTGCCTCAAAGCAATTTGCAGGGAGTTGGAGGAGAACATGTCATCGTCCCTGCGAACCCTCAGGGCCATGGAAGAGGACTGCCTCCAGGACATTGAGCAGGAGTTTGATGATGCCCTGGCCCGGAACATCCAAAAGTGAGCCATCGGACTAGCCCGCTGCCCTTGTTAATAGTTTTTAGAGTTAAGTTTCCTTTTCGTTTTCCTTTTATTTGTGGTCAATGGACAATGCCACACAAATTTGTATATAGTTATATTTTTAGGTAGTTTGTTAGGTAGGTTTTATTTGTTTGGTTGGGATCATGGACCCTTTACAATGTCCCCCTGCACCCCAACCTCCCAGCAGTGCAGGGCACCCGCCAGCAGGCCCCCACTAATGTCCCACTCATGTCCCCCTGGACCCCCGCCCCCCAGCAGTGCAGGCCTTATGAGATCCGCGAACACTGAGGTAATCCGCAGATCACACGTGCTGCATCCGCGGCCTTTCAGCATATTTGACATGGACATGTGTGTGTACTATGTGAATTATCCAATCAGGTGTTAAGGGTGTGCCTTACAGGAAGGGAGGATAATACTTTTTTCATTGATGTTTTGGTTGTATGGTGAAGATGGCAGTAGTTTGGGTCTGGGTAGTTGGAGATAGATGTATTTCTGCTCTGGACACATATGCGAAGTAAAGAGTTATTTCTAGAGATTTTGGGATTCCAGACATGAGGTTTCGTGGAGGAGTGAGCCTGAACGCAATTTGGAGGCACTGGTTTCTCTTTTAAGAAATCTGTCTACTATTGGTAGTCCAGATATCTAGTTGGTGTACTGTGGAGGAGAATATTTGATTCCTGTGTTGAAGTCCTTTGTGGAGAGACTTATGGTAATGTTCCCATGTGCAAAGGTTTTTTTTTTCTCAAATGTTACCAAGAGCACAATGGAACCAACCAACAGGGTAATTCATAGAATTTCGCTCAAAATTGGTGCACGCGGCTGGCGCACAGTGTACGTGTGCGAATATCTGCGCCAGCCGCGTGCGCTAAAATTCATTTCCGCGCACAGCGTATTCATGGATTTTAGCCTCAAAAACCAGCCGTGGCGCAGAGTGGCGCAACGACCCTGCAGCAGCGCCAGTTACGCCCCCAAGAACGCCCCTAGCGCAAGGAAAAGCCATCAAACTCCCCAATCCAGCGCAAAGGGCTGCCTAACCCTGGACCAGTTTGCAGGGCTGCCAAACAGCAAACGGCAAACGGGGAACGTGTATTACTGGGGTTCGCGTGAAGTTTCACACGCGAAAGGGCCTGTGCGAGTGGGGTACGTGTATTACGGGGGTTCACGGGAAGTCTCACACGCGATTGGATCCGGGTACGTGTATTTCGAGCATTCGTGGGAAGTCTCACACGCGAAAGGGCCTGTGCGAGTGGGGTACGTGTATTACTGGGGTTCGTGGGAAGTTTCACACGCGATTTCAGCAGGGTATGTGTATTACGGGGGTTTGCGGGAAGTCTCACACGCGAAAGGGCCTGTGCGAGTGGGGTACGTATATTCCTGGGGTTTATGTGAAGTTTTACACGAATTACACGCTGACGTGCACATTTTTCACGTGCCAAATCACTCCGTATCAAGCTGGCCACGCATACACACACGGAAGACCACGCTCCTGCCCTGAAGGCCATTTTCCTGCCCCCAAGAGCCCCGAGCACACTCCCACCTGCCTTCTGCTGCTGCCTGACTGTCTGCTGCCCACATGCCCTGCTATTTGGTGCCTGCACATCAGCCATCTGCAGGGGTCCAGTTGCTGTGTCCACCCCTGCTGGAACAGAAGACTCCCGACTGGGATACCATCACTCCACAGCCCAGCCCCAAGACCCAGTTGCCCACCCACTCCTGCCTCTGGGGTTGCCATTTCGGGCACATCTCCATCTGGCACCACTGGCAACCCCCAGCCAGAGAGGCAGAGGACCACCAGCTTCACTAACACCAAAGTTGGTGTCCTGGTGGAGCATGTCCTGGGGCATTATGATGGCCTCTTCGGAACATCACGCGCCAACAAGGAAGGACGGGAGAGGATCTGGGACAACAAAGTGGTTGCCATCAACGCGGAGGGGGTGGCAACCCGCTACATCAAGCACGTCAAGAAGCGCTGGGAGGACTTCAGGTACAGGACCATCCACAAGCCTCACGGAGGGTGGCCGGGCACGCATGGGTAACATCCAGATGAGGGTCCTGGAACGCGTAGGCCCAGCGCTCCACACCCAGATCCTTCGGAGGCAGACCCGTCTGGAGTTGAGCGGTAAGTGGCCAAACATTGCTGTGTGAGACAGGGCATGTTGCAGTATGCTCGTAGTCTGATGCTTGCCTGTATGTGTGACATAGGCCATATATGGATGTGTGTGTGCAGGGACATCATGGTCATGCATGTGAGACCAGTTATGTGTGAACCACATGGTTGGTGCATGTGTTTATATGCAACATGGGGAGCTCTATGCGGAATGCACACATGAAAGCATGGCTGTCTCTGCTCCTGGACTTGAATGGGGGGTGAGGAATGGGTGCTGATGGCATGTACATGTATGGTGCACATGTGTGTGTGTGCCTGAGAAGTATGTGTGTGACTTTGAAACGCCATGGATGCATGTGACTTTGAAGGCAACATCTTGGTTTACAGGGGCCCTTCTACATGGATGTTGATGTTGATTGCAGGCGCCAGGACTATTTCTGCATGTGTGTTGTGTGCATTCACCCATGTCTTGTGGAATGACAGGATGGAAGTGACATTTGACAGTGCCACTCATGTGTTATTGCTTCCCGGCGACGCAAGGCCCAGCCACCCTTACAGGAAGTACCATCATCCGGGACCGAGGGGGCTGGT